>NW_028317949.1:4002500-4627500 GCF_062004578.1 Staurois parvus | reverse complement strand
AATTTCTTTAAATTTACACCAGTCTCTGTATTATGGAAGCTCTGTTGTAAAATGTCAGCAGCAAAAGAGCGTTTTCGGTAGAGTTACAGGTACAATTTTTTTTTCTAAATTGTAGTTTTTATTAAGTTCCTTTTTCAGGCTAGTAGCAGGATTTAAAAATCCAAACAGGTGATTACAGAGAAAAACAGTGCATGAAAATGTTCAGTACAGTATAAGAGATATAAGATATGATGAAAAAGAAAATAATTTGTCAGAATCTCAGTTATACATAGTATCTCTAATAGCTATGGTCATTTCACATCATATCAATACATTTGTGAATATTTTGGACTCAGAGTCTGATTACAAATGGGAAGTAGCCAAAAGACACCATAAAATGTCTAGAATTCCAAAAAGATGGATTAAAAAGAAGTATAACTACTGAACTAATGAATAAGAAACAAAAACAGGATAGGGTAAGGTGCACACCAGTTTAACAGAAATGAATTCCACTTGTGATATGTGTAGGATATGTAAGGAAAAAGGTTAATCAGAAGAGATGGGATTTAGTTAAGAGAGACCATAGGGTGAGCTGTCCCAATATTGCCATATTGAGTAGTGTTCCAATCACTTAATCTGCTGTTATGTAAAAGTTGGGTTTGGGATTACAGCAGATCCCCAGTGTTGGGGATAAGTTGTTTGGTCGCAGTCAGGATGCTTGTTACCAATCTCTTGGCATTTTTAGACATTCCTGGGATTGGCAATACAAATAGGCAGTGTATAGGGGTCTAGTGAAATGGATATGTTTAACTACTTGACCTCCAGAGGATTTACCCCCCTTAATGACCAGGCCTCTTTTTGCTACTCTGCGCTGCACTAATTCAACTGATAATTGCGCAGTCATGCAATGCTGCACCCAAACGAAATTTACGTCCTTTTTTTCACACAAATAGTGCTTTCTTTCGGTGGTATTTGATCACCTGTGCACTTTTTATTTTTCACGCTATAAGCAAAAAAAGGCCAAAAATTTTGAAGAAAAACAATATTTTTTACTTTCAGCAATAAAAAATATATAGTAAACTCAAAGTTGGTTATAAATTTAGGCCAAAATGTATTCTGCTACATGTTTTTGGTAAAAAAATCCCAATAAGTGTATATTGATTGCTTTGTGTGAAAGTTATAGCGTCTACAAACTATGGTATAGAATAGATAATGGAATTTACGCCATTTTTTTGCTATACAGCGCTGCGCTAGTTTAACGGACAATTGCGCGGTCATGCAATATGGTACATAAATGAAATTTACGTCCTTTTTTTCCCACAAATTGAGCTTTCTTTAGGTGGTATTTGATCACCTGTGCGGTTTTTATTTTTTGCGCTATAAAAAAAAATGGCTGACAATTTTCAGGAAAAAAACAATATTTTGGACTTTTTGCTATAAAACATGTCCAGTAAAAAAAAATTTAAAAATCAAATTTAGTCATAAATTTCTGCCAAAATGCATTCTGCGACATGGCTTTGCTAAAAAAAAAAAAACCCAATACGTGTAAATTAATTGGTTTACGTGAAAGTTATAGCGTTTACAAATGGCGGGAAAGATACTGGGATTTTTAGTTTTTTTTTATACTAATAATGGCGGCGATCAGCGACTTATGGCGGCGATCAGCGACTTATGGCAGGACTGCGGGACTGCGGCGGACAATCTGACATTGGGGGGTACTGACTTGGGGTCACTGACATCCCCAGTGACACCAATACAGTGATCAGTGCAAAAACAAAACACTGACACTGTACTAATGGCACTGGGGAGGAAGGGGTTAACTTTATTATTCAGGGAAAGGATTAACTGTGTGAGGGGAGTGTTTTACTAGGGGGCGGGGGTGTGTACTGCAGTGAACACCACTGATCGGGAGAGAGAAACTCTTCTGTCCCGATCAGCGTGTCCTGCAGCTGTCAGGGAACTGACAGAAAGCACAGCTACTGCAGCTGTGCTCTCTGTCAGCGATTGCCGCCGATCGCCGGGACATAGCCGGTAACGACTGACTGTGACCCGGCGACTGACATCCGCGGCTGTGATCGACGGGACAGGTAGGGCGGCGGCGCACCTCGCACGCCCCCTACCTGTTTACAAAACACACGTTTTAAAATGTGCTTTTGCCCAGCCGTGCCACCCTGCCGCCATATTTATACAGTGGCTGGGCGGCATGTGGTTAACACTTGCGTATTGTCTGTATCACTTGGGCCCAAAAGGGTTGGATAAGGGGAACTTTCCAGTGGTACTATGCCAGTCATTAAAGAGTCCCTAAAATTTAGAAATGTTTTTTTGAAATGACAGGGCTCAATTCATTAAGGACCCATGGGTGTATGCCATCCAGTTCAGGTGCTTTATTCACCTTTATTCTGTCTAAATATTTTTGGATCATATCAATTGTGAGCCAATGTGGATCATCTGTAGCTGTGTCAATATCATGCCTATTATGGACAAAAGCTCCCCCATGCTCCTTTGTATTTACAGAGCTGAAGAAGGTATTTAATACATTTGCCTTCTCTTTGTCCCCAGTCACCCACTCTAGATTATTTTGTAAAGGGCCTACATGCTCAGACCAGACCTTTTTACTATTAATATATTTGAAGAATTTTTTGGGGGTCAGTCCTGCTATCTTTTACAATCTGTTGTTCATTTTCAATTTTTGCGGCCTTTATTTCCTTTTTGCATATTCTTTTATATACTTTGTAATGTTTAAACAATGATAGCGTTCCTTCATTTTTATACTTAATAAAAGCTCTTTTCTTATTATCTATAGCTTTTTTAACTTTGGCCGTAAGCCACATAGGTTTGATTTTTAGCCTTTTAAACTTGTTGCCCATGGGAATATATTTTGCAATGTGTTCACATACAGTCTTTTTGAAGAACTCCCATTTCTGTGTTGTGTTCATTGAAGTCAATATTCCCTCCCAGTCTAAGTCTTGGAGAGCATCTCTCAGCCCTGGAAAATTAGCTCTCTTAAAATTGAGCGTTTTTATTTTTCCCATATGTGCTTGCTGTTTACAGCTAACAATAAATTAAATCATGTTATGGTCACTGCTACCCAGATGTACTTTTATATGGACATTCATAATAAGCTCTGCATGGTTTGAGATTACCAGGTCCAGCAGAGCATTATTCCTAGTTGGGGCCTCTATGAACTGTTCCATAAAATTGTCCTGTACCATAAAATTGTCCTGTAGTTTATCTCTCGTTGCCACCAGCTGAGAGAGAGAATAGTCCCAAACGTCCTCCCAATCCTCTGCATCTAAGTCCTCAACCTCTGCCCGTAACTTCGCTTGTAGTGGGTCGAGACCCACATGTATCCAGGGAAGGAGCGCTTTCTAAATAGTTGAACACGGTTTTGCTAAGGAGGGGTCCCTTAAAAGACTCTCCAAATCATCAGCCAACAAATGTAATGGATCAATGTTAAATTGTGAGTGAAAAGCATGGCGTAGTTGCGGAAACCTGATAAAGTGGGAGTTTGGTAGGTCATGTTTCATTTTTAGTTGGTTAAAGGTAACCAAGGACCCCCTATCACATATGTCACTTAAGTATTTAATACCCTTTGAGGTCTGGACCAAGGGGTCAGAGAGGATCTCAAATTCAAATTCACATTCATAGTGCAGTGTGTGGAGACCAGAATGCAGAGGTGAAAGAACAAGTACAGGCATGTTTAAGGCCTGCTTTACAGAGAATGCCAAAAAACACCATTGTTCTTAATGGACCTCTACACACAGGCATGTAAACTTGCATTGCCTATAGATCAGTAAAAAAAAAAAAAAAAAAAAAAAACTATTGCTGGTGAGTATTTTTTGTGCATATATACATTTGAATAAGCTCATATACAGATATACACAACCTTCCCTTGATTTCAAAAAAGCTAAAAGAAACTTTACATGCGTGTACACATATCCACGAATACTTGCAAATAAGTGCATTCTGTGTGTAAGTACCCTACAAGAGGATTCTGTGTTGTAAGCTGCAGATCCTGAACCTACAGAAACAGACCCGTGCAGATCGCTAGCCTATAAACTTGCATTTCATTTTCTTTATTTGACATATTTATTCCAAAGACAGAACCCAAGCTGTAACTAGGTCAAGGGTCATATGTAAACAGTTTTCTAAAAAAACCTTACGGGCAAATAAAAGATGCTAAAAGGTAGTTGTGTATAATAAAGATCTCGCCTGTCTGACTAGAGTAACAGAACAAAAATGGTGCTACGGCAATACTAACTCCCGTCAAATGCTGCCTCATAGACATTCATTTAGATGCCTGCAAATCCATCATGTTATGCAAGTCTATCTTTGCATATATTTGCATGTCTTGCCGCAATATCAACCATCCACCTGCCATCTACAGTAAATCATTTTATATAATGAAAAAATGAAATTTGTTCTAACATAGTCATCAAAGCTTCTGCAGCTGAAGAATAGTCAAATCATTTCTGCAGCTCTTGGTATTTTGCTTAAAGCTGAACAGCAGGGCAAACAGCTAAATACACAGCCAAAATATGGGCATATACGTCAATGGGAAATGTTTTACTTGCAAAAGGATATTCAGTTCTGTGCAACCAGCCTTGTGATGCACACAGCCCTTCTGCCAGAAAGCACAGCCAGATCCATCAAACTGAACTCCAGCCTTACCTTCTGTCTTGCACAGTTGAACAGGCTCCTCTCCTGTAATTAATTTGCTTTTTTCACTGCACACAGCAAGCTTCTCACATTGTGCATTACAAGCTGCAGCAAGTCAGAATGAATCCATCACTTTATCTAGCTGGAGGATATCCAGCATAATCTAACCTTTTCCTCCAGAGCCTGACTGTCCCTGGCACACCCCTTTCATTCACTGGATTTCAGTTCTTTCAATCAAGCATTACCTATGGCAGTCTACCTAAAAATATCCACTCCTCCAGACTGACAACCAGCTATTAATGCATTTTGATATTTGAATCACCCATCCCAAGAGTAAGCCCATCAACCAGGATCTTCCTGCATTGTGTAGAGAAGCACAGAGACCTGGTGATTATGTCACTGGGTCTATAAAAGGGAATATCATAATAACAGAAAGGTTTTATTTAAAAAGGTCATTAGCATGTTAATGAAGGAAGGAAGGAAATGGGGAGCCACGGAAAACAAAATACAAGCAGATTAACTTCATCTTTAATGCACACCTTTCGCTAAAAAGTTAACTTCTCTTTTTTATTCCTAGACACTGGTGACATAGGCAATCCCTACACCCCATGAAATCCGGCCTATGGCAAAATGGGCGACGGAGGGTCGCGCATGCGCACTGCGTCGAACTCCGACAAAATGGCGGTGGTGCATAGCGCACGTGCCATTCATGCTATTTAAGTCCTACACATTAGTCATGGCTGTCGGTTCTCCCTCTGAAGAAGTGCCATTGCACGAAAGGCCTCAGGAGGAACCAGACAGCACATGACACTACTGCCACCTGGAGCTAGAAGGAAGCCCAGGCGGCCATTTTATTGAAGGTATCGTGTCATTACTTGTTGCTCATCACTATATCCTGTCTGTTTCATGCGGTACTACAAATAAAAGTCATTTAATATACTACACTATGGGCACTTCTTTTGTGGCTCCTATTTGGAGCTATTAAGCCCACAGGCAGCAGTGAGTACCCAGTATATCCGGAGGAATGAGAGATCCTATCCAGGCTGATTACCCCACTAATCTTAAGGAGGACCTCTGGAACCAGTGGATTCTAACGCTTTCTTAACGGCTTGATGACTGTACCATGAGGAAAAGATCACCGGAGAGACCAGTTTACCTTGCGGATTATTACATATGCGCATTATCTATGCGCTTCCGGTGAGTGCGCATTTTTCACTTTTGACTGGAGTCACAAGCTCATCCGCTGTATTATCAGACTATATATCCGTTTATGGGCTTACATATGTTTACAATATATGTGGACATATTGGCATATGTTTGTTGCTTTATATGGATTTTAGCGCTACACCTCTTTTATATATATTTAATCCCTACACCCCAGACCTCTGGGAAGGCTAGGTCACCAGAACCCAAAGGCAGACCTGAAGGTAGATTTTACTATTACCTGCTGTACACATAAATTCATCTGCAATGGTGGGTGTGAGATCTGGGGAGAATGTCATTGGGATGGGTGGGGTAGGGGGTGCAGGTTTCAGAATGAAGAAACCAATTTGCATTGATGTACAGTTAACATTTGCGACAGAGACGTGCAACAAACAACTAATTTCTGGAGAAACACTGGCTGGTAAGGACTTTTTTGAAAAGCACATTAGGCCAGCAGTTATCAGTAGTAGTATTTAAAGGAGAAGTACAGCCAGCGGGTGTGAGAACTCAGTGATCAATAGTCATGTGACCGCTGAGTTCTCACACTTACAGCTGGCAGGGGACCGATGCTGCATCTACCTAGGTAAGTATAATTGTGGGAAAAAAACAAAACCCAAACTTTTCTTTTAATTGTTCCTGCTAGAGTATGTTCTCCTTTAACCTCTAGTTCAGCAGCATCACAACCTGTTCTTGAATGTGGTACAAGGAGGAGTCATTTGTCTGCTCATTTCTCTCTCTCTTCTGGAACGTGTTCACATTTAGAACATGTGTGTGTAGCAGAGTCTGGTTGGCTACTACAGCAGTCTCCCTTTGTGTGATACAATGCAGGGGATTACAGAAAGCTAATATAAAACACCAGTAAAAATACGTGATGGTTCTTTTATTAAAATGGAACTGAACATTATTTTTAAAAATGACAGAAGAGACCCAGTATAACGGCCAGCTCACTGTATAGTCTTGGCATGATTCTGTTCTGGGAAAAAAGTAACTCTCGTGCTCATGTGTGGGATTTACATCATCCTGGCCCAGCCTAGGAAGATGGCCAAAGACTGCAAACCTCACCCTATTATATTTATTTATTTCAGGTACTTATATAGCGCCATCAATTTATGCAGCGCTTTACATATATATTGTACATTCACATCAGTCCCTAACCCTCAAGGGGCATACAATCTAAGGTCTCTAACTGACATTCATACATACATATATTAGGGCCAATTTAGACAGGATCCAATTAACCTACCAGCACGTCTTTGGAGTGTGTGAGGAAACCGGAGTACCCGGAGGAAACCCACGCAGGCACAGGGAGAACATGCAAACTCCAGATAGGTGGTGCCGTGGCTGGGATTTGAACCAACGACCCTAATACTGCCAGGTGGAAGTGCTAACCATTTAGCCACTGTGCTGCCTATATGAAAAACAAATCTTTTTATTCTGTCTGTATTGCCTTTGGAGATTTACCCTTACTTTCTTTCTGGTAATTCTTTTTCAGTAGAACAGGAGGTGAGGGGACATCTCTCTAATGGAGTCCTATAGAGCAGCAAAACCCTTTTGAGTCATGAGAGAATGAAAACAATTAACAATTCTCTGATTTTTTTTTTGGTAGGTAAAATTATAAATCAACATTGGTGCAACAGATTTAATTATATCCCTGATAAATTATCCAAGGCATAGCAATCTAGAGTTGGCCACAGACACCAACCTCACATTGTCTTTTAATGAAAGAAACATTCTGGGTATGTTGGGGTTCCTTTTCAAGTAATAGAGGTGCAAAAGGGAAGCTGTGTAATTAAAGTCTCAGCACTTTTAGAATAGTTATTGGATAAGATTTTCTAATTTGTCTTTTTACTTAGCGAACAGTCATTCGGGGGTATCAGAAGCTGAATTGTGGACATTAGATAGACAAAGGAAATGATAAAAAAAATTGCTGATAGGTGGCATGAGAAAAATCAAAACGTGTACAAGAAAATCACGTATGACGGAAAGCATATTTGTTCCATGTTTGATGTGAAGTATATAGCTTTATAAGGATCATCTATGAATTTACCCTTTCTCCTGTTATAATGCAGTTAGATATGTCCCAGGAAAAGCTACAAAGCATTTATAGGGTAATATGCACAGGCAAAAAATCCATCCTGGGCAAGCATGACTAATTCCCAGCAATGCACAGCTAGTGTTCTTTCCTAGTTACATTCAGCCTCACCTGACTCTCGTTCCACTTCCATGTTGCTGTGACAGTGTGTGACAAAGAAAACGGGTTGTCAGGGTCAGTAGGTGCTGACTCCAGCAGACCTTATCAGCAGTTCTTCCACAGTGATTCAGCAAGCCTGATCTGCTCACATACACAGCAGTCCAATCTGCAGCCATGTATGATACAGGCAGGCTAAAGCCATTGTTTTCACACAACACAGCCAAATGGCAGGTGTGAGCAAACACATTTATATCAGATAAAAGAAGATCAGATCTTAGTGTTTGTGTTCACTACAGTTTATCGAAAAATCATACACACTTGTAAAATGGCAAATATGTTTTTAGATACAGTAGTGAATATAAATTAATCTGCTGAGTTGTAACACTTCCTGCAATGGCAAGAGAAGAGCTTTTGATTGTCTGTCTTGTAGATTTTACCTACCTTGCCTTGTGATGTATCATTTCTATAGAGAAATATGTTTGTGTTGTGTCTTGGTAAAGGAGGCCATACATGGATCAACAGGCACTGGCCGAATTTCAATCCATGTATGGGAAGGCTGGATGTACAGAAGGAGATTTACTGATCAGCTTCTGTATAACCACCCTGTCGGGTTTTTTCCAAACGATCAATGCCACCGACTATAGCCAGCAACACTGATCAGTGTGTTCTGATGGCGGGGAAGCCGCTCCGCCATCAGAACACAATGGGGCAGCAGGAGTTACTCCCTCATCCACACTGAATGTGTAGATATGGTAATCAGGTCCATTAAAATAAAAGATGAAAGGATAAGTTCATTTTTTAAACAAAATAAGTAAATGCACATTTATTCGCAGGTACAAAAGTATGCATTTACTATTTTTTTTTTTCATTTAGGAGCCTGGAAAGGACTGCACCTGCGATCAGCAGATCACTGGTTCCATGCAAGACTCCTGCAGACTATTAGTGTGAGCCGTCAGCAGGCAGTTTTACACTGACAGGAAGAATCGATGAACTACCGCAACAATCAACAGCGCCGTGGTAGGTACAGAACTACAAGCTGATAGCCGCAAAGGCTGTCAGGACTTGTAGTTTCCTATTCACAGAACTCTGAATGCTGAAGCCGCTCCGCCACCAGAACACAATGGGGCAGCAGGAGTTACTCCCTCATCCACACTAAATGTGTGGATATGGTAATCAGGTACATTAAAAAAAAAAGATTAAAGGATAAGTTCATTTTTTAAACAAAATAAGTAAATGCACATTTATTCGCAGGTACAAAAGTATGCATTTACTATTTTTTTTTTTTCATTTAGGAGCCTGGAAAGAACTGCACTTGCGATCAGCAGATCACTGGTTCCATGCAAGACTCCTGCAGGCTATTAGTGTGAGCCGTCAGCAGGCAGTTTTACACTGACAGGAAGAATCGATGAACTACCGCAACAATCAACAGCGCTGTGGTAGGTACAGAACTACAAGCTGATAGCCACAAAGGCTGTTAGGGCTTGTAGTTTCCTATTCACAGAACTCTGAATGCTGCGACCAGGGAGGGGCAGCGCCGCACCTCTGTGTTTTTAAAGTTGTGACAGCTAGCAGGAGGAGAAGATCCCCCACTAACTGTTCCACTGGGGGATGGGGGAGGTCAGTTGTGGGGGCTGGTATTACAGTAACATGTTACACCCTGAATATAGGTGTAACATGTAACCAGGGGCGGACTGACCATTTGGGAACTCGCGCACTGCCCGAGAGCCCGGGGTCAGTAGGGGGCCCCATGAGATGCCCCTGGTACCTTTCATAGGTTTTTTTGGGTGTGGTTTGAGTGTAGGCGAGGACCAGGGGCCCCATGATCCCCTATTGCCTGGGGGCCCCATGAGTTGTCAGTCTGCCCCTGCATGTATCATGTTATGAAAGGTGTACTGATCATTTAATAAATGGGCAGCTTTACTGTCTATCTACAGTAGTCAGCAGTGTCTACTTTGTTTACTGTTTATCTAAGACATTCTCTGTATTGTGGGACACTGCGTTTGTTGTTCACTTGCTCTGATATTTACATCAAATTTTCAGCTCTAAAAAATGACAACCATATGGTAGCTCAGAAAATGTTGGTGAACATGCAGTACACAAGTGGTGATATGAAAACCAACTATAGTCAGATGTCATATTTCTGTCTGAACTCCACAGCAGAATACTCTACATCAATCTACAGAAACAAATGTTATTTGAAATATTTACCATTATCCCTTTTCACAACAGAAAATCATATTTACCGATCAAAATGAAAACGTTGTAATATAATCCTCTTTTTTTGCGATACAAGAAAAATTGCTAACTAAATTGTATAGTTGTTCACATACCGTTAAGGAAAGAGCCATACAGAAGAAGGTGAAGTTCTTAATGTGGTTTTTTGTCACCGCGCTGCAACTGTTTCCCATTTTATTGCTAGGATTATTCTGGAAAAGGCAAATTGAACAGTTTTAGTTTTCTTTGTTGCTAGAACATGCCGAACATCAGTAATCTATAACCCATGACCTTGTGAGAATGTTTAAAGCGTATTTCCACTTTTGCAGTCAGAATAGAGAAAACTCACTATTTGTTAGATATGTACTTTTTTAATATTCCATTAATATAACTTTTAGGTGTTTTTGAGGCCTCATGGCAGATTGCAAGCATTTCTGGACAGTCTTACAGTGTCTCTGTCCCTACACAGACTGGGGACTCCCTAAACACACAATGCAGGAGGCCAGCCTCTAATTCTTCAACCCTTTGTTAGGACACTAAGGGGTTTATTTACTAAAGCTGGAGAGTCCAAAATCAGACTCCCTTCTGCATAGAAACCAATCAGCTTCTAACCTCAGCTTAGTAATAAAGAGATGTGTAGTGAGCGCTCTTAAATATATATAGCAGCTGGAACACTTCAGGCAACCACAGTACCTTTAGAATATAAATATAACAATGTAACAAGACACAGTGCAGCGCTCAAAAATTAATAAATAAATGAATGAAAACCAAGTATATATATATATATATATATATATATATATATGAAAGTCTGTGCAAAATCCGTGGTATCGTCTGGTAAGGTGAATACACATCCGGAGTATATACTGCCTCGAAATAATAGCAATGCGCACTCACCAGAAACGCATGGATTATGCGCATGTAGGGTAAATCATCCCAGATATCAGATCCAACGAAGACCGAGTGGTGGGCGTCCTACAATATATACTTGGTTTTCATTCATTTATTTATTAATTTTTGAGCGCTGCACTGTGTCTTGTTACATTGTTATATTCTAACCTCAGCTTGTTCAATGAAGCTTTGGCAATGAAACCTGGAAGCTGATTGGTTTCTATGCAGAAGGGAGTCTGATTTTGGACTCTCCAGCTTTAGTAAATAAACCCCACAGTGTTCATATCTATTTGCAACTGATTATCAAGACTTGCAAGCACACACGGACGGGGTTTATTATGGTACACATTAAAGCCTAAGTTTACTTAAAGTTACTTTTTAAGACAAAAATCAGCACATGGGATATAACCTACCTTTAAAGCAAAGTGTCCCTTGTGCTGTGTCCTTGTTTAGCACAAATCTTTCTCCTCTGATGCCCCCTTCCCCCCTGGTTTGGCAGGGAATGATAGAAAAAAGGCAGCAGTGCCAGGCACTCATCAAAGGCACTTAATTAAGCCCATTCTTTTTGCCCAGCTCCTCTATTCATAAAAGCTATTACTACAACTTCTATGAATGAAACACGATCCATGAATGGAGGAGGCAGACGTGTCAATCATCTGCCCATCCTCCATGCATAGATCATGCTTCATTCATAGAAGCTATAGTATATGTCTATAAATGGAGGAGCTGGGTAGAAAAAGTAGGCATAGTCAGGCTCTTTTGATGAATGACTATCACAACTTGTTTAGTTGTATTAAACCCTGCCACACTGGGAGATTGCAGCAGGGATGGGAAGATATTGGAGGAAATACATTTCTGCTAAACCAGGATAAAGAAGCACAATGGACACATCACATTGATCATCCCTGCATTCAACACAAAAATTCAGATTAGGAAATGTAAAAACAGGTAAGGCCCCCTCCCCAAGGGGTGGATTCCACCAGGAGTCTGCCTGCTCAGCGGGGAATCTGTCTGCTGATCCCCACTGAGTAAGCGGATGGCTTGTTTGTGTCCACTCAGCCTATGCAGAGTGGACATAGAAACAGCCTGCTGTCCTCTATGGACGGTGGGTTGTAAACGGACTCCCTGTCCGTTTATACCCGACTGCCATTTGGTCTGATCCACTAGACAGATGGGGAATGGATCCAAATGGATACAGGCAGACACAAGTCTATCTAGATCTGCTGCTCCACAGAGGATAATGGAGGGTCCAATCGAGTCAGCCTAAAAAACTGACAGGTGGGCCTGATTGGTCCACCTGTGTGAAAGGGACCTAAAAAGCTAAGCAGAAATGTTAAAATATTTAAAAAAAGATATTCTATGTAAATAAGAATATGTAACAAATATAAAGTAGGTTTTATTCCAAAAGTGCTTATAAACCCTTACATGTGCCCAGTGAAGTAACTAGGCTCAGGTGATACACACAGATGAAACAAATCCTCCTACATAAGTTGTACCTGTTTATCTACAGTCCTCTCTTTTCTACAGCCATTCACAGTGCAGAATTTATACAGCTTGTCTTAGCAGGGAGCTGAAAGTACAATCAGTGAGGAGGGCTGGGAGCTGATTGGAGGGAAGAACAGAGATGAGGCTGTCAGCCATAGGCTGTGTGCTGGAGCTCCCTCCCCTGTTACTTTTTTTACCTCTTGGTGTCAGGAAAACTTGTCAGAAATGCAGACAGAAATGACAGTTAGTGCTGTTGATAGAGACGAGTTCACATTAGAGAGGGATATGCTTTGTTTATATTTCATGTCTGGTTTACAACCATTTTAAGGTTGCTGCTCTCAGCATTACTTTTCATGTTTGAAACATTTTGTTAAGACTTTTCAAACTTCACTGTGAGCAAGATTGTTCCAAGACAGTCAGCCAGGATCAGGATAACAGTGCATACTATTTCCCTTTAGTATCAACAAAGGCAATTCTGTCCTCACAGGTTCATTTTAATTTTCTAAAGAACATTGTTGATATTCCTGGAGGGTTGCTAAAGGACCATTCAGATGTATAACAGCCAATAAAAACAATATGAATAGAAGATAGGGTGATATAAAAGAACTTTTACAAGAACTCTTTTCGCCCACACATTGGTTAATTGCCAAGGGTCATCCTATAAAACAGAAGAAATCTGAGAAATCCTTTGAAACTGAAGGACATCTGGAGTAACAGTAAATTGTTGTGTGACAAATACACCAACCTTTGACACACATACACAATCTGGTAAATATGTATGCTGAGTGCTTGCATAATGTGTATTATGACATAACGCTGATTTCTGTTGTATTTTACAATGCTATGCACAGTTTTATTGTTGTTTTCCAGTACCTTACATATTCTTTCATTCTTACTCATCCCCTCACAAAAAGCTGAGTTTTCACCTATAAAGCTGAAGTTTAACTTTTTTTTTCTCTACTGCTTTAGTGAGATAACTTACCTGTAATCTTTACTGCAGGGATGCCCCATCCTCTTCCTAACAACGACTGTATGGCGCTGTTGGGGTTAATAGTTTCAAGCTCTGGGGTGAGCTACTGGGAAAAAAAAGGCATCCAATGAAGACCCACCCCCTCCTCCTCCATTGAGAAATGTGCTTTTATTGCTTTAACTGCCTGTACCATGAACTGTGAATGGGGAAGGTAATCCTGTGACTCCTCAGACTCTCCCTCATTTGTGTTACAGGCAGTAAAAGCAATCAATTAACTTTTCTCAATGAACAAGGAGGGAGGAGGGGGTGAGTCCTCATTGGGAGCCCTACTTATAGCAGCATAGCCCAGAGCCTGAAGCTATTAACCCTTTGCACACCAGAAAATCATTAACAGGAAGAGGAAGGGGCATCCCAGCAGTGAAGATTTCTCTAGGATTCATCTGTCTTGCATGATGTGGATCACCCTGCATCACAGGTGAGTTACCCCACTAAAGCTTTCAAGAAAATAAAAAATAAAAGAAATAGCTAAACTTCAGCTTTAAGGAAATGTTTACTAATATCGCTATTCATAATTTTATTATACAGTCCATGCTTTAATTTGTGATATTTACACAATCCTGTCTGGAGACATTTCTATGCTGCTGTTAAAGCCCACAAAGCTTAAAGTGATATTAAAGTGGTTGTAAAGGCTCACAAAGCGCAGCTCAGCCCTGTCCCCCTCTCGCTCCTCACTGGCTGTGTCTCAGCCAATGAGGAAAGAGATCCGGCAGAGCTGAGCCTGTGCACATCGCTGGATTGAGATTGGACTGAGGTAAGTATTGGGGGGCTGTTTGGGGAGCAGCACACAGATTTTTTTTTTTACCATCTTCAGCCTTTAAAACCACTTTAAACTTCTTCTTATTAACCACTTCAACCCTAACACCTGAATGCTCCCTATGGACCAGAGCAACTTTTATATTTCTGCTATCAACCTGTTTATTCACCAATAACTTTATCACTACCTAAAGAGGAGGTCCAGTCAAAATGTAAAAAAATAAAAGTCAGCAGCTACAAAAACTGTAGCTGCTGACTTTTAAAAAACAGATACAGGTGAAACTCGAAAAATTAGAATATCGTGCAAAAGTTCATTTATTTCAGTAATGCAACTTAAAAGGTGAAACGAATATATGAGATAGACTCATTACATGCAAAGCAAGATAGTTCAAGCCGTGATTTGTCATAATTGTGATGATTATGGCTTACAGCTCATGAAAACCCTAAATCCACAATCTCAGAAAATTAGAGTATTAGATGCAATCAATAAAACAAGGATTGTACATAGAACAATATCGGACCACTGAAAAGTATAAGCATGCATATGTACTCAGTACTTGGTTTGGGCCCCTTTTGCAGCAATTACTGCCTCACTGTGGCGTGGCATGGAAGCTATCAGCCTGTGGCACTGATGAGGTGTTATGGAAGACCAGGATGCTTCAATAGCGGCCTTCAGCTCTTCTGCATTGTTCGGTCTCATGTCTCTCATCTTTCTCTTGGCAATGCCCCATAGATTTTCTATGGGGTTCAAGTCAGGCGAGTTTGCTGGCCAATCAAGCACAGTAATCCCACGGTCATTGAACCAGGTTTTGGTGCTTTTGGCAGTGTGGGCAGGTGCCAAGTCCTGCTGGAAAATGAAGTCAGTATCCCCATAAAGCTCGTCTGCGGAAGGAAGCATGAAGTGCTCCAAAATCTCCATCAGGCCATCATGCTGCCAGGCTCATCCATCTTGCCAACTGTTTAGTGTCTAGTATCCCTCTCTGCCAATCCCTCCACTGGCTTCCACTCACCCAACAAATAAAATTCAAAGTACTAATAACAACCTACAAAGCCATCCACAACTCTGCCCCCAGTTACATCAATAACCTCAAACTACCAACGAAACTGCTCTCTTCAGTCCTCCCAAGATCTCCTGCTCTCTAGTTCCCGTATCACCTCCTCCCATGCTCACCTCCGAGATTTCTCCTGAGCTTCTCTCATCCTATGGAACTCCCTACCAGGGGCGGACTGACCATCTGAAAACTCGGGCACTGCCCGAGGGCCCGGGGTCAGTAGGGGGCCCCATGAGATGCCCCTGGGACCTTTTTCATAGGCTTTTTTGAGTTTGGGCAAGGACACAGGGGCCCATGATCCCCTATTTCCTGGGGGCCCCATGAGTTGTCAGTCCGCCCCTGCACCCTACTCCAATCTGCCTGGCTATCTCCTAGTCTATCCACCTTTAGCCGATCCCTGAAAACCCTTCTCTTTAAAGAAACCTATCCTGTTTTCAACTAATGTATTGTTTTTACTTTCTCATCAGCTCATCCCCCACAGTGATTACCTTTTGTATCACTTGACCCTCCCTCTTAGATTGTAAGCTCTAATGAGCAGGGCCCTCTGATTCCTCTTGTATCAAATTGTATTGTAGCTGTAATGTCTGCCTTAATTTTTTAAAGTGCTGCGCAAACTGTTGACGCTATATAAATCCTGTATAATAATATTTGGGAAATCAGACAGGGAAATCAAATTTTACAGTTTGCTATGGTCCTTAGAAGATATAAAAGGCATTAGGGAATTCAACCCCCCAAAATGGCTCAAAAACTGAAATATCAATTTTGCCTGTCCTTAATTTTTAATAATTAGTTAAGATAGGATGGTTTTGTTTGACATAATTCATATTTTAAACATTTGTGGTGATTTAAGGTAGCTTCTTGTTTTGTTTAACTTTTTGAATATTAATATTTTGAACTGAATAATAATCATTTTTTTCTCAAAAAAGGTATAGTATGACCTGAAAATTAATGAAAATTTTCTGCAATAGAAGAGTTAAAGAGTTGAAGTAGAAATAAATGTGAATGGATACTTTTACCTTGTCAAATGCAGGATAAACAGCTCGGATCTCGGTTAGCCAACCATATGGCATGTGTCCAACAGGGTAGGTAGCTGTAAGAATGGCCACTGCCTGTGAACAGAGGACATGCACACCCATTAATACTGGCCAGTCTACAAGAGGAAAGGCTATGTCCCCGACATTTACATTTAACATACAGTATTTACTGTTCTCTACTGTCACATCCCTTATCACACTTACAATGAGAAACTGAAATATTGCAAGAGACCTGACACAAAGATCTTGTTAAAAGAATTCACACAGGATATGAAAAGTAACCTTCATTCTAAGGTGACATTACGGGTTGTTTATTTACAATCTTTGATCCTTTCCTAATACGATTCAATGCATGTCAGATGATATTTCACACCTAGTTTTGTTTAAGTGAAATACTGTAAGTACTAGCAGTGTGTGTTTTGTTTGGAAGTAAAATGCAATATATAAATATTGCTGAAACAATAAATAACTGGAAGCAAACATTTATGAGAAATGGTGCTTATAATATAAGGTGATCTCCCAAAAAAATATATGCAAAGGACAGCAAGAGACTGTCTATTTCAACAACCGTTTCCGTAAGTAGAAACAAACATATTCCAATATTTTCCCTGCTGTATTTTACATGGACAGTTCCTGAGGCATTTATTTAACCGCTTGTCGTCCGTCCTATAGCAGAAATACTGCTAGAGGGCGCCGCGGGTGCGCAAAATCACATATATATATATATATATATATATATATATATACACGTGATTTTGTAGTTCCGAGTAGGGGTCCTACCCGCGCTGCCATTCATGGCTTCAGCTGTCAATCACTGAGTCCTAGCCGGTGTTTACTTGCTGGCACCTGGTGATTGCCGAGTAATACCGATGGGGGGAGAGAACTGTATGCAAACAATACAGTTCTCTACCCTGTCAGCTCTTGTACACTGCTTTGTATAGCTCTGCATAGCAGAGTCATACAAAGCAGTGTGTTTACAGTGAAGCACACACACAGCACATACTGTGAAGCAGCACGCAGTTAACCCTTTGATCGCCCCAGATGTTAACTCCTTCCTGCCCAGTACCATTAGTACAGTGTCAGTGTTTTTTATTAGCACTGATCACTGTATTGATGTCACTGGGGATGTCAGTGACACCAAGTCAGTTCCCTCCCGTGTGAGACTGCCTGCCCCAGTCCCGCTATAAATTGCTGATCTCCGCCATTACTAGTAAAAACAAAATATAAAATTCCAGTATATATACCGCCATTTGTAAACGCTATATCTTTCACGTAAACCAAGTATTGGGGGGGGGGGGGGGGGGTTTAGCAAAGACATGTCACAGAAAATTTTTTGGCCTAAATTTTTTATGAAATTTGATTTTTAAAATTTTTTACTGAATATGTTTAATAGTAAAAAATCAAAAATATTGTTTTTGTGCTCAAAATTGTCGGTCTTTTTTTTTTTATAGCGCAAGAATTAAAAACGCAAAGGCGATCAAATACCACCAAAAGAATGCTCTATTCATGGGAAAAAAAGGCGTAAATTTAATTTGGGTTCAGTGTTGCATGATCACGCAATTGTCAGTTAAAGTAACGTAGTGCCGTATCGCACAAAAATGGCCTGGTCAGGAAGGGGGTAAATCCTCTTGAGGGCAAGTGGTTAAACCATGTTTCTTAAAGGAAATTTATATTGGTTTGGTACATAACAGAATAACAGAATTCCTAAAGGCAAATAGACTGTTCAGTTTGCAATGGAATTTGCTGCAGAGCTTGAGGTTGACACAGAGCTTAGTAAATGGGGTGAAGCTGTGCTGACTAACATCGACCAATCGTGCAAAAAAGGCGGGGGTTTTTTTGCATGCATGTGATTGGTTATTCTTTCCAAAGTGAATTTTCACCACAGTCACCTAACTCTGGGGAAAATTCCTTTGCAAAGTGCAACTTTCCTTGCAAACTGAAAATCCTATTTGCCTTTAGTAAATCAGCCCCATTGTCTTTATTATGGCCAGGACTGAATAAATAAATGATTTTCTTTTTTCTCAAGGCAGGTAAAGACTTAGGCTCTTCTTTACATATTTTCCAGTATTTCCTTTACTGCTTCCTTGCAAAAAAGTATGCTTGCAAATAATGCTTACAGAGCTCAATGGCTCAAACTGAATTTTACACAGACACCCACACGTGATTCTCCTTCTCCTTCCAAAGGGCTTCAGGGAGGGTTTACCTACCTTAAAGTACATATCTCATGATTTAGATAACTATAGCGCTCTGGGAAACCATTGCCATATATTAAATGTTTATTTGTAAAAAAAAATGTTATATATCCAAATAGAATGATTCATATCATTATCGCTGTAATGTAATTTAGTGATGAGCTATATCTTTTGAACCAATATAGCACCTGCAAGTACCTTTGATATCTGTGATCCTAGGAAGCCTTTGGATTCAAGGCACACACTGTACAAAAGGTCTCAACATTTGCCGAACATGGCCATTGGAAACAACTGGACTGGTAAATGGTGGTGGGAAAGCTTAGCTCTGGCACATCAGGCAGAAATTGAAAACCTCTGTTTCATATTAAATGCGCTCAACCAGGGAGAGTTAATTTGTAGATAGATCACCCACCCTCAAGATCCTAAAAGCTACTGTTAGGCCACTGGAAGAGGCTGAGATTTCTTTGTCACAATGCCAGTGTTTCTGCAAGGAAGCACTCTTGTTTTTTTGGCCCCACCCTTTTGAGACTCTAACCTGATTGCAATGGATATATGGCTGGTATCATAGTGACTGGGAATTTGAAACACTCTTACTATACAAATACCACCAGCCTGTATGACTGCTATCTTTCAGGGGGTGTTTTTTTGTTAGAAACATAAAGAGAAGTGAAAGGGGCAAACTAGCATATTCAAATCCAGATGGAAGTGGTCTGAAAATACCATAAAAGTGGATACCTAATTATTTGGTAATGCAGAGTTTAATCAAGTGAGTAAAGCGTCTGTAGGCCAATTTCAAAACCAGCTTATTTCTGGTAAAGTCATGAATCTGTAAATCATATAAAAAAGTAAATAAAGCTTATAACATATATATATATATAATAATAATAATAATATAAATGTGTATATATATATATACTGGAGATTTCCCTTTGGCTCCTGGTGAGCTTTATTTATCTGAGCTCTATCCCATAGGGAGGTGCCATTGGATGCAGACATTGTGAAAGTTTACAAGCACACTGAGGATTCTGACATGAGCCACAGGCTCATACACTGTTGTAATGGCAGCTATCTGGAGAGGGTTGTCTTCACAGAGAGATGGTGATTGGCCTCTGAACAAGTTTGAGAAGAGAGAATTTACATGTGACAAATGTCAGGCTCTTTCTTCAGGATATATGCACTGATATTATTTTTTCACTTGTTCACTGGGACATGTCTTCTCTTTTTGTATTTGTGTTTTTCATGTTCTGATTTATTTGGAAATTTATTTTGACACATGGAAAGTTATATTTATGTTCTTTGTACGCTACACATTTTAGTTGTTCTAAAATATAAAACATTCATGTATATTCAAAAAGCATTTCATAATACGTTGCAGTAAGTTTGTCACTTTATCAATTTTGAGTTTGTAGCTTCTCATACTCTAACATGGTCCTCTAAGACAATGCTGCAATTAAGAAGTGTTCCTGAAAATTATTTAGAGTATGAAAAGCTGCAGGAATCCATGGAAGACATATAGTATACTGCATCATTCATTATGATAAATGCCATCAAAATAAAACTCATTTGGTAATCTACATTTATAAAAATCTTGGTGACACATCATAGTACAGGCATTCATTAAAAGTTGTGATTCCTGACCTACCTCTGTGGCTGCAGCACTTCCACCAAGGTCACGCGAAACAAAGAGGTTAACAATGGGTCTGCTGATTCGCTGAGTGGCTAATATTAAAGCTAACGGCCACCAAAAACTCAGCATCTTTCTTATTGTGGCTTCTCCCTATACAGTGAAAGAAAATCTATTAGCACAATGAAAAGATTACTGAAAAGCATAATGCTCAATAGATTTTTCTCGTTTTCCTGATCATTTAAATTTTGCAATGTTAAACCTCTACAACTGACATAACAGAAATGTACAAAGGGAAAAAAGTACCAAATAAAACAGTTTCACATGTTTATTGCAGCTGCTGGAGCAGATTTGTGCTGTCACAGAACAGATGTGAGTTAAATAGTGTAGACTCATCTCTACGTGACTCAGATACCAATATGTACATGTGAAAGCCTGTCAGCTTTTCATAAAAGCTGCTGCTGAAATGGCTTAAAATGTGCAAGAAAAATAAACCATGCCTTTAATCAACTTACTAATATCCCATTTTCTTCAGCGATTCCTTACAATGACATTAACAGACGACAATCTACTACGTCATACATATTTAAAAAGTGCTTACATATTGGTAAATTAAACATGCAAATATAGATTTACAAAGTTACATAGGAAATCAGGTAGAAAAAAAGTCCATCTAGTTCAATCAACAGAGAAAAGAAAAAAAACGAATAAACTGAAAACCTCCATTAGACATAACCCCGTACCCACAGTTTATCCAGAAGAAGGCAAAAAAAACCCTTACAGTATGGTCCAATTTACTCCACCAGGAGGAAAAAAATCCTTCCTTATCCCATAAGCCAGGGGTCTCCAAACTTTGTAAACAAAGGGCCATCTTACTGTCCTTGAGAATTTAGGGGAGCCGGACTAGGGTCAGTGGGAATAGAAAATGTCCTGTCATCCAGTGGGTGTAAACAATGCCCTATCTTTGTCAGTGGGAGGACTAGTGCCCCATCGTTGTTCTCAGTGGAAGGACTAGTGCCCCTTCATTGTTCTCAGTGGGAGGACTAGTGCCCCAGCATTGGTGTCAATGGAAGAAATTCTGCCCAATTGTTGTTGTCAATGGGAGGAATAGTGCCCCATCATTGGTGTTAGTGGGAGAAACTGTGCCCTTTCTTTGGTGTCAGTGGGAGGAATAGTGCCCCGTCATTAGGAGGAATTGTGCCCTTTCTTTGGTGTCAGTGGGAGGAATAGTGCCTCATTGTTGGTGTCAGTGGGGGGAATATTGGCCCATCGTTGGTATCATGTTTAGCGTTATTCAGATTTATGCCCTATTGTTAGTGGGAGGAATTGTACCCTTTCAGTGAAAAGAATACTGATCCACTATTGGTGTCAGCGACAGAAATTATGTCCCATTGTTGGTGTCAGTGGATAGAATAGAGCCCCAAGGGCCGGAAAAAGATGAGCAAATTTGGCCCCCAGGCCGCAGTTTGGAGACCACTGCCATAAGCAATGGGATATTCCCCAACATACTTTGGTGTTATTAATAACTCCTTAAAATACTACAGGTACGAACTACAAATAATATACACGTATGTGATTTTGCTGCTATTGTCAGGAGCAGGAAAATTTCTGTTGGGTTGTTTTTTTTATGTAAGTTATGGTTAAAGCAAGAAATATACAGCTAAATTAAGAAAAAACAAGTATTTTTTAAATTATTTTTTTGCCAGTTTTCTTTTCATAATTAAAACCAAAAAATCAGAAGATATCTGTTACAATTTACCACCAAATGAAAGCTTAGGTTTTCCTGAAAAAAAAGCAAGGTATAATTCACCTGGATACATTAAGTAGTTGCAATGATATGTACAGTTTAACTAACACGTCAAAACTTTGTTCAGTGTTAAGATTTGTTTTACTCTCCGTCATAAAGGGGTTCAGGTCAAATGAAAGATTTTTATTGTTCTTTACATACTAAGTGCTATAGCAATGGTTAAAATACCATGAGCTAGCAGCATGCTAGAGGGTTCAACTGACTGCTGCTTTCACACACGAGCAGCAGCCAGTTCTCCCTCGAGCTGGCTGCTTTCACACACGAGCAGCAGCCAGTTCTCCCTCGAGCTGGCTGCTTTCACACACGAGCAGCAGCCAGTTCTCCCTCGAGCTGGCTGCTTTCACACACGAGCAGCAGCCAATTCTCCAGCGAGCTGGCTGCTTTCACACACGAGCAGCAGCCAGTTCTCCAGCGAGCTGGCTGCTTTCACACAGGAGCAGCAGCCAGTTCTCCAGCGAGCTGGTTGCTTTCACACAGGAGCAGCAGCCAGTTCTCCAGCGAGCTGGCTGCTTTCACACACGAGCAGCAGCCAGTTCTCCAGCGAGCTGACTGCTTTCACACACGAGCAGCAGCCAGTTCTCCCGCGAGCTGGCTGCTTTCACACAGGAGCAGCAGCCAGTTCTCCAGCGAGCTGGCTGCTTTCACACACGAGCAGCAGCCAGTTCTCCAGCGAGCTCGCTGCTTTCGCACATGAGCAGCAGCCAGTTCTCCCGCGAGCTGGCTGCTTTCACACACGAGCAGCAGCCAGTTCTCCCGCGAGCTGGCTGCTTTCACACACAGCACCTGAAAAGTTCTCTAATCAACCTCACTGCATGAGTGCTGTTGATTGGAGCACCGAGTCTGTGACCCTTTTGCAGATTTCCCCACACATTCCATCAGTGAAACTTATGGCAGCAAGACAGTAAGTAAGGGGATCTCTCTAATGGAGCAGCAGATATACAGTAAGTAAAAACAACAGGCATTGTAATCCTTCCCCATACTAAACTTAAAGATAAAACTAGTATTTTTCCTACCCCAAAAATGCTTCTTAATATTTCAAGCTTACCCCTAGTTCTGGACCACTTCTCTCAGGTATCTTGTCATGTATGTTCTTGTAATATCCTAAACATAATGTTGTGCAGCGCACAAGTGCTCCTATGTATAAGGAGAGTATTGGAATTAGAAGAGGCTCCCGGCATTCCAAATGACTGTGGAGCAAAATGGCAACAAACACAACCTACAAAGCAAAGAAAAAAAATCAGCATTTATAATTAATTCATACAAACAAGCAAGCAAGCTGACATTATACAATACACCTGTCGTAAGGCCAGACATTAAAAAAAAAATTCTGCTGCAGCTGTGCATAGGAATCTATCATATTCCAGGTTTTATTGTCAAAGTTTAACTGAACAAGCTAAAGGTAGAAGCTGATTGGCTACCATGCACAGCTGCACCAGATTCTGACTTCACCCGTTTTAGTAATCCACCCCTAATGCCTAATAAACCCTCTGTTTATTCCGCTCACATACAGAAGTAATGTTAATATTTCCCAAAGCTCTTTTTCTAGGAAAAATATACAGTAGTACTGAATATCAAGTTAAAACACTACAAATAAAATAGGCCAAGAACAACATACAGTAAAATAGCTAACCACAGTTATTTACATTCAACTGAACTTTTGCAATGTTGAAGATGTTTCACCACTCTTCCAGGTAGCTTCTTCCTCAGTTCTATTATGTGCCAAGATACCCTAGCATTTATTTCCACATGGCTATCTCAGTAACCGTAATTGATTCACCACTGAATGTGCCAAAAGTAGAGGTTGACTGTACAAGCCCTGGAACTATTGTTAATAGTTTGAGAAGAAGTGAACTGATGTCAAACCACTAAGGTAAAGTTGTTAAATAGGCATTCTATGTGGGTGACAGATGATGTTGAAGGCCCCAACCCCTGTTAGGGATGGTTTTTCTAGTTTGACACAGATGATCTCCTTCACGTTTCTAGAAAACCAGTTGTCCTCTGTTCAAAATGTGCCCCCACTGTACCTTCTTCGTAAGATTCTTGGAACTCTTTGAAATTGAAGAAGCTACTTGAATGAGTGGTAAATCATCTTCAACATTACAGAACAAGTACAGCTGAATGTCTCTAAATACTACTAGCTATATTACCCCAAAAAATTAGAGCCTTCACAGGCATATTCATAACAAAATACCAAAGAATTGTGAAGTAGCAATTATTTAGCTAATCTTTGAAACCAGTTTATTAGGTTGACCTCAGCTTCTAACCACAAAACTAATGAAGGCTGCAACCGAACATTTATTCTACTGGTTACCTTTACCTGGTGGGCTAAATGTATGCATAGATAAAAGGTGACAGTATACATGCATAGCAGCAGACACTATGGGGTTTATTTACTGAAGCTGGAGAGTCCAAAATCAGACTCCCTTCTGCATAGAAACCAATCAGCTTCTAACCTCAGCTTGTTCAATGAAGCTTTGGCAATGAAACCTGGAAGCTGATTGGTTTCTATGCAGAAGGGAGTCTGATTTTGGACTCTCCAGCTTTAGTAAATAAACCCCTATAAGCCAACCTATCTGAGATGAACTGGTGATTTCCGATTAGGATTTTTAAAGTTGATTGGTATTTTCACAGAGACTACACTGGTGTTGGGGTGTCTGGCTACATTATAGCACTTATAGTTCACATGACAATTAGGAGCGAATAAATTATTTTATGAATTATGTGTGTGTACTTCCAGCACTTTAAAAATAATGGTGAGACAGTAAGAGTGATAAAGTGTTTTAAGCCGGATGATATCTAATGATGCCCTGACCTGATGCAAACTTTCATGGGTAAAAGTCGTTTCTGAACATCAAGCCTACGACTCTACAACTTCAGAAACTTATCAACTTATCCTGTGGGGGATATCATAGCCACTATGCAGCACAGTGAGGAACACAAGTCTATTAAAGTGGTTCTAACGCCGAAAGGATTTTTACGTTTGTGCATTCTATGCATGAAGGTAAAAAACATTCTGTCCAACAGAATCCCCTCCTGTTCCCCTTAACCACTTCCCGACCGGCCGTTGTATATAAACGGCCGGACGGTGGCAGTGCAGGGTCGGGTGGCCGTTTATAAACGGCCGCCCGCATCCGAGGCTCGTGCGCGGCTCCTAGAGCGCGCACCCGCGAGCCCGGTGATCGCCGTGTCCCTCGGATACCGGCGATCACCTGACGTGGTACAGGACCGTCCTGTACTATGTGACCGACTGTGTCCAATAAGGACACAGTCTTAATGTAAATAGAAGCCGCATGGTGCGGCTTCCGCCCCCTTGACCGCGCACGCGCGTGCCCAGAGATCGCCGGGTCCCTCAGATACAGGGGATCAGGTAACATGGTACAGGACCAATGAAATCGTCCTGTACCATGAGACCAACTGTGTCCAATAAGGACACAGTCTAAATGTAAACAGAAGCCGCATGGTGCGGCTTCCGGCTCCTTCTCCTCACATGGAGTTCTGTCTGTGAGAGAAGGAGCCGGATAGCCTGAGCAAGCCTGATCGCAAGTATCCCTAATTGTCCCTGATCACAGTGTCCCTGACTGTCTGTCCCTGATCACAGTGTCCCTGATCACGTGTCCCTGACTGTCTGTCCCTGATCACAAGTGTCCCTGACTGTCCCTGACCACAAGTGTCCCTGACTGTCTGTCCCTGATCACAAGTGTCCCTGACTGTCCCTGACCACAAGTGTCCCTGACTGTCTGTCCCTGACCACAAGTGTCCCTGATTGTCTGTCCCTGATCACAAGTGTCCTTGACTGTCCCTGACCACAAGTGTCCCTGATCGTCAGTGTCCCTGATCGTCAGTGTTCCTGATCGCCAGTGTCCCTGATCGCCAGTGTCTCTGATCGCCAGTGTCCCTGATCGCCAGTGTCCCTGATCGCCTGTGTCCCTGATCACAAGTGTCCCTGATCGCCAGTGTCCCTGATCGCCAGTGTCCCTGATCGTCCGTGTCCCTGATCGCCAGTGTCCCTGATCGTCCGTGTCCCTGATCGTCCGTGTCCCTGATCACAAGTGTCCCTGATCACCAGTGTCTCTGATCGCCAGTGTCTCTGATCGCCAGTGTCCCTGATCGCCAGTGTCTCTGATCGCCAGTGTCCCTGATCGCCAGTGTCCCTGATCGCCAGTGTCCCTGATCACAAGTGTCCCTGATCACAAGTGTCCCTGATCACAAGTGTCCCTGATCACAAGTGTCCCTGATCACAAGTGTCTCTGATCACAAGTGTCCCTGATCACAAGTGTCCCTGATCGTCAGTGTCCCTGATCACAAGCGTCCCCGATCACAAGCGTTCCTGATCGTCAGTGTCTCTGATCACAAGCGTCCCTGATCACAAGCGTCCCTGATCACAAGCGTCCTTGATCGTCAGTGTCCTTGATAGTCAGTGTCCCTGATCGTCAGTGTCCCTGATCGTCAGTGTCCCTGATCGCCAGTGTCCCTGATCGCCAGTGTCCCTGATCGTCCGTGTCCCTGATCGCCAGTGTCCCTGATCGCCAGTGTCCCTGATCGCCAGTGTCTCTGATCGCCAGTGTCCCTGATCGCCAGTGTCCCTGATCACAAGTGTCCCTGATCATCAGTGTCCCTGATCATCAGTGTCTCTGATCACAAGTGTCCCTGATCACAAGTGTCCCTGATCGTCAGTGTCTCTGATCACAAGTGTCCCTGATCACAAGTGTCTCTGATCACAAGTGTCCCTGATCACAAGTGTCCCTGATCGTCAGTGTCCCTGATCACAAGCGTCCCTGATCACAAGCGTTCCTGATCGTCAGTGTCTCTGATCACAAGCGTCCCTGATCACAAGTGTCCTTGATCGTCAGTGTCCTTGATCGTCAGTGTCCCTGATCACAAGTGTCCCTGATCGCCAGTGTCTCTGATCGCCAGTGTCTCTGATCGCCAGTGTCCCTGATCGCCAGTGTCTCTGATCGCCAGTGTCCCTGATCGCCAGTGTCCCTGATCGCCAGTGTCCCTGATCACAAGTGTCCCTGATCACAAGTGTCCCTGATCACAAGTGTCCCTGATCGTCAGTGTCCCTGATCACAAGTGTCCCTGATCACAAGTGTCCCTGATCACAAGTGTCCCTGATCGTCAGTGTCCCTGATCACAAGCGTCCTTGATCGTCAGTGTCCTTGATAGTCAGTGTCCTTGATCGTCAGTGTCCCTGATCATCAGTGTCCCTGATCGTCAGTGTCCCTGATCGCCAGTGTCCCTGATCGCCAGTGTCCCTGATCGTCCGTGTCCCTGATCGCCAGTGTCCCTGATCGCCAGTGTCCCTGATCGCCAGTGTCTCTGATCGCCAGTGTCCCTGATCGCCAGTGTCCCTGATCGCCAGTGTCTCTGATCACAAGTGTCCCTGATCACAAGTGCCCCTGATCACAAGTGTCCCTGATCGTCAGTGTCCCTGATCACAAGTGTCCCTGATCGTCAGTGTCCCTGATCACAAGCGTCCCCGATCACAAGCGTTCCTGATCGTCAGTGTCTGATCACAAGCGTCCCTGATCACAAGCGTCCCTGATCACAAGCATCCTTGATCGTCAGTGTCCTTGATAGTCAGTGTCCCTGATCATCAGTGTCCCTGATTGTCAGTGTCCCTGATCGCCAGTGTCCCTGATCGCCAGTGTCCCTGATCGTCCGTGTCCCTGATCGCCAGTGTCTCTGATCGCCAGTGTCCCTGATCGCCAGTGTCCCTGATCGCCAGTGTCCCTGATCACAAGTGTCCCTGATCATCAGTGTCTCTGATCACAAGTGTCCCTGATCACAAGTGTCCCTGATCACAAGTGTCCCTGATCGTCAGTGTCTCTGATCACAAGTGTCCCTGATCACAAGTGTCCCTGACCACAAGTGTCCCTGATCACAAGTGTCCCTGATCACAAGTGTCCCTGATCGTCAGTGTCCCTGATCACAAGTGTCCCTGATCACAAGTGTCTCTGATCACAAGTGTTCCTGATCACAAGTGTCCCTGATCACAAGTGTCTCTGATCACAAGTGTCCCTGATCACAAGTGTCCCTGATCACAAGTGTCTCTGATCACAAGTGTCCCTGATCACAAGTGTCCCTGATCACAAGTGTCTCTGATCACAAGTGTCCCTGATCACAAGTGTCCCTGATCGTCAGTGTCCCTGATCACAAGCGTCCCTGATCACAAGCGTTCCTGATCGTCAGTGTCTCTGATCACAAGCATCCCTGATCACAAGTGTCCTTGATCGTCAGTGTCCTTGATCGTCAGTGTCCCTGATCGTCAGTGTCTCTGATCGTCAGTGTCCCTGATTGTCAGTGTCCCTGATCGCCACACAGCGGCCCAGCTGTGTCCCTGATCACTGCATAGCGTCCCAGTGTCCCTGATCTCCACACCAGCAGGTCTTGATCACCTCCACACTACCAGGTCCTGATCATCATACCACCAAGTCTTGATCACCGCCACACCTGCAGATCCCAATCACAGCTATACCAGCGGGTCCTGATCGCCGCCACACTAGCAGATCCTGATCACAGCCATACCAGCAGGTCCTGATCACCACCCCAGCAGATCCTGATCACCACCAAACTAGTGGGTCCTGATCCCCGCCATACCAGCGGGTTCTGATCGCTGCCACATCATTGGATCCTGATCGCTGCCAAACCCACGGGTCCTGATCACCACCATACCAGTCCTGATCACCTGAGAGCCATTACAGCAAACTGTGAGTACTTTTTAGTCTTTGCACACAGTTTACACACACACTCACAAAACATTGCCTGCCAGCTCACGGTATCTCTGATCACACATTTAGTATCACCATATTCAGGAAGAGTTATAGAATGTGTTTTGGGGTGTAATTTTAAGTATGCCTATGTTGTATAATAGAAATATCTCATAGATTGACAACTTTGCGTAAAAAAAAAAACATTTTCATTTTCTTTTCACATTTTCCAAAAACTTTTGGCAAAAAATGCAGTCTTCAGAAGACTCCACATGACTCTTAAAATATACCTTGGAGTGTTTGCTTTCCAAAATGGGGTCATTTTGTGGGTAATTCCATTGTCCTGATGCTCCAGGACCTCCAAAATGGCATTAGGTAGTCAAGAAATTAAATGTGTCATTTTTTTCCCCTAGAACTGCAAAAGATGCTTATTGGATGTGGAGCCCCCCTATGTGGCCAGACTGTAAAAAAGTCTCACACATTTGTATCGCCATATTCAGAAAGAGTTATAGAATGTGTTTTGGGGTGTAATTTTAAGTATGCCTATGTTGTAAAATAGAAATATCTCATAGATTGACAACTTTGCGTAAAAAAAAAAACATTTTCATTTTCTTTTCACATTTTCCAAAAACTTTTGGCAAAAAATGCAGTCTTCAGAAGACTCCACATGACTCTTAAAATATACCTTGGGGTGTTTGCTTTCCAAAATGGGGTCATTTTGTGGGTAATTCCATTGTCCTGATGCTCCAGGACCTCCAAAATGGCATTAGGTAGTCAAGAAATTAGATGTGTCATTTTTTCCCCTAGAACTCCAGAAGGTGCTTATTGGATGTGGAGCCCCCCTATGTGGCCAGACTGTGAAAAAGTCTCACACATTTGGTTTCGCTATATTCAGAAAGAGTTATAGAATGTGTTTTGGGGTGTAATTTTAAGTATGCCTATGTTGTGTAATAGATATATCTCATAGACTGGCAACTTTGCATAGAAAAAAATACATTTTCATCTTCTTTTCACATTTTCCAAAAACGTTTGGCAAAAAATGCAGTCTTCAGAAGACTCCACATGACTCTTAAAACATACCTTGGGGTGTTTTCTTTCCAAAATGGGGTCATTTTGTGGGTAATTCCTTTGTCCTGGTGCTCCAGGACCTCCAAAACTGTGATAGACAGTCAAGAAATTAGATGTGTAATTTTTGCCCCTAGAACGCCTAAGGGTGATTATTGGATGTGGGGCCCTTCTATGTGGCTAGGCTGTGAAAAGGTTTCACACATTTGGTATCACCATACTCAGGAAGAGTAGCAGAATGTGTTTTGGGGTGTAACTGCAAGTATGCCTATGCCGTGTGAGAGAAAGAACTTGTTAAAATGACAACTTTGTGAAAAAAAAATTAAAATTATTTACTTTCATCATTTCCCCTTAAAAAATTTGCAAAAAATTACAACTTCAAAAAACTCTCCTTGCCTTTCATTAAATACCTCAGACTGTCTACTTTCCAAAAAGGGGTCATTTGGGGGGTATTTGTATTGTCCTGGCATTTTAGGGCCCTGAGAAACTATATAGGTAGCCAGTACATCAGGATTGATAAATTTTCAAATATATCAAATATATATACCGTGGTCTGTGGACTCTATAACTTTAATACAGACTAAATAATACAAACTGATTTGGGTTATTTCTACCAAACAAAGGTAGCACAATGGATTTTGGCCTAAATTAATGAAGAAAGTATATTTATTTGCAAAATCTAGTAACAAAAACGAAGAAAAACATGTTTATTTTCAAAATGTTCAGTCTTTTTCCACTTTTCTAGAAAAAAATAAAACCCCCAGTGGTGATTAAATACCAGCAAATGAAAGCTCTATTTGTGTGAAAAAAATTATAAAAATTTCATTTGGATACAGTGTCGTATGCCTGAGTAACTGGCATTCACAATGTGAGAGCACTGAAAGCTGAAAATTAGCCTGGTCAGGAAGGGGGTAAAAGTGTCTGGTCTGGAAGTGGTTAAACATACCCCATTCCCAATACAGCACTCTGCTCCACAAGCATTAAAGTGAATTGTTGTGAACCCCCTTTTTTTAGTTGTTCAAACAGAGTGGTATCAAGTTGTTGTTCACCCCTCAATGGGGAGATTCACCCCTCTTGAAGTACTTATGGATGTTGTCAGCAAAAACAAAAATTAGGGGAAATGCAATATTTTAGAGTTTTAGAACAAAAGATTAGGAAAAATCCAAGGACAACTGTCTAACTCTAGGAGATTTCCTCTAACTTGCTATTCTGCCTCTGGGACAGGAATTGAAGAAATATTTCCCGAAAGATATACAGACTGCAAAAAAAAAAAAACTGACAACGGTGTATCTCTTCTCTACACTATCCTAAACTTAATGAAAAGTTTGGCTATATGTAATCTTTAATATGTATTCACAGGTATCCCTAGCATGCATAATATTAGGAAGATCTTTAAAACAGTCAGATTTCACCACCATATCTATGGGCTTTTCTTTTAAGATAGAAAACAAAATGAGTTCCAACATAAAGGGTCTGCTCCCATCATGATCCCCAATCAAAAATTTGGCTAGTTGTTAGTCACTGTGGTATGTAACATGCAGCAACATAGCCTACACTCTTACTTGATGTAGAAGGATACACGGTACAGCAAAACAGAAAAGCCAAACAGTACTCCATAGAAGTCAATTTGTTGAATTTAACCGCTTCCCGACCGCCCTATAGCAGAAATACTGCTGCAGGGTGGCAAGGGTGCACAAAATCAAGTGATTTTGTATCTCCAGGTAGGGGGCGCACACAAGGTGTCAATCACCATTCGCGGCCGCAGCTGTCACCATTACTCGCCGGCACCTGATGATTGCCAAGCATCTCCGATGAGGGGGGGGGGGGGTCTGTTTGTAAACAAAACAATTCTCCTCCTTGTCAGCTTGTGCAGTCTGCTTTGGATGGCTGTGCACAGCACAGCCATCCAAAGCAGTATGCTTACAGTGAGGCACACAGACACAGACACAGACACAAGTAAAACAGCACACAACACACAGTTAACCCTTTAATCGCCCCTCATGTTAACCGCTTCCTGCCCAGTGACATTAGTACAGTGGCAGTGCTTTTTATTAGCAATGATCACTGTATTGGTGTCACTGAGGATGTCAGTGACACCAAGTCAGTTCCCTCCAGTGTCAGAATGTCTGCCACCATTACTAGTAAAAATAAAAAATTAAAAAATCCCAGTACATATACCGCTGTTTGTAGATGCTATAACTTTCACGTGAACCAATTAATTTACAGGTATTGGGTTTTTTTTTTTTTAGCAAAGACATGTAGCAGAATATACTTTGGCCTACATTTATGACAAAATTAGATTTTTTTTATTTTTTTACTGGACATGTTTAATAGGAAAAAGTCAAAAATATTTTTTTCTTTTTTTGTCGGGCTTTTTTTTTTATAGCGCAAAAATTAAAAACCGCACTGGTGATCAAATACCACCAAAAGAAAGCTCAATTTGTGGGAAAAAAAGGATGTATATTTCATTTGGGTGCAGCACTGCATGACCGCAGAATTTTCAGTTAAAGTAATGCAGTGCTGTATCGCACAAAAATGGCCTGGTCAGGAAGGGCAGGGGGAATCCTCTGGAGGGCAAGTGGTTAAAGAAAATCGTATGTCCAGCTGATATGTAAGTGAAACATACTATATAAGTGTGTATTACAGTTTCACACATTGTTGCATAACGATTAACACATTGTTACCATATGTTCTAACAGCCATCCTATTGCAATATTGCATTATAATACCATCACTGGTAACAGTTCCAAAGTACACAAATCAGCACAAACATTTAGAGCCTTATATACCACACTTATAAATCTTACACAGTTCCAGCTTGATACAAACTTCATATGATGTACTATGCCAAGGCTATTTTTGAGTGATCTCTTTCTGAAGCACAGCAGCAGTGTGGTATAAACCAGTGTTTCTCAACATTTTTTCAGACAAGTTACCCTTTAAAATTCTACTTAATCTCGAGGTACCCTTTAAAATTCTGCACAATTTTGAGGCGTCCATTACAAAATGTAAAAAACTAAACTGATAGTTTTACAGAATGCAGCAACATCTGCACATGTGGGACACCCAACGTCAGAGGTGATATATTCTTCCAAAGTGAATACACCTTTGCACACTGGTAGTGACTAGTATTCCATTGTTTCTCTTCTCCGTCAATTTCTCTCCATCACTCAGGTAATGTGACCCTAGTGCTCACGGAGAGGGACATGGGAGAGGCAAGCAAGGATGCTATGCAGGTGTGCGATGTCCTTCTTATCAACTGATTACATCATTGGGATTTTTATATTGTTGGCCGCTAGAAAAGGTTGTAATGGTGCACAATAAAAACCTGTGGCTTGGTATAACTGAAAGGCAGGCTTGATCCACTTGCTGGTTTGTATACAATTTTTGGGCAATTTTTAGGCATTTTTTCAAGGCACCCCAGAAGGCTGGTATAAACATGCCAAAATGAAAGCAAGTGAAACACCTAAATTGTCATCTAGGAGCTCCGCAGAGAAGGCAGAAAAAATCCACATAACTCCTTCCAATGAATAATAAATACATAATGATATCTACAAAACATAAAACAGCAGTGCTGTAGGCAAAATGTTGATCAGAAATAAAAGCTAACCTGACAACAACATGCTACAGCACTTTACTCATTGAAACTATATCATCTTAAGATCTACATAAAATACATACAAATCTGTGCCAAGACTTAAATTAACCTTTTAAAATAGAAGGTGGAACTGATTAAAAAAAAAAAAGCTTGAAGGAAAAGTTTTTGGAAGAAGAGATTTAAAAGCCTCTTCTGACTCAAAAAACGTCTTCCCTCTTTCCTCGCAAGTTTATTTTATCCTTTCTTCTGGGCATGTGCAGTGCAGTCCAGACTTTTGAGATCCAAGGTGTTGCTCTTTAGTAGCAATCTATAGGCAGTTTGATATCTTATCTGCATTCAGATTTAACATAAACAGCACAGCAGAGAAAAGTAGTCCTGTACACTAATTGTTTTAATAATTGTTTTAATATTAAAAAAAAAATCTTTTATTTCCAGCTGAAAAGACCACTGATGTTGGCTAATGTAGCCTATACTTGCACAAATAATCATGTGGCTAAACACCAGTAAGGTTTTGTTCATACGGGCAGTGAGGCCCACACAGCATGAACGGGATGGTTTTTGCAGCATCTCAGCCTTCAGGTGTTGTGTGCAGGCAGTCCATTGTAATCTATTAAGATGCGGTGGCTACAAAGGCACAGCCACTGGTCCTAATGTTATAGACATAGGCAAGCAGGTAAGTGGCCCTGAATGCAGACAGTGCGTGTCCAGGTTGGCTTACCTGCTATAGCCTGCAAAGCTGATCAGTGTATTCTAATAATGGGGAAGCTTCCCTGCTCTTAGAATACAACAACTCAATGGAAGGATCCCCCTATCCACACTGAGTGTAGGGGAATCGGGTCAGTTTTTTAAAAAAAAAAATGACTCATGTATAGGCTGCCTAAGAAATGTTCTAGTTCTTCCTGTCTGGGTGACATAAAAGGAATTTAGAGGAAACTTCTGCAGTACATGTACAGTCAGCTATTATAGCTTACATGATTCCAATCTTCCCCCACTTCCAACAGAAAAAACGGTTGGACTAACACTATGTTTCGGTTTTGAGATTACATATTTTCAGCTGGTACATAAAGTGAACACTGCTTGTGAGGTCATCACGTTGAGCGGAGTCTTGACACCATATATTGGTGTGGATGTGACATGCCTTGTTTTATCTGCTGGAATGTGTTTTTTTTTACCATTTTCAATAACAATTGTAAGAAAGATCTACACTATTAGTGTCTTTTTGCTTCCCCCATATTATTTTGCCATTGGGAGACGGTCTACGAGGAAAGAGGAAGACTGGAGAGGAGTTATGTTTGTACATGTGTAAATAAAGTACAGTTGGCCTCTTATTATCAGTGGGGGTCCAACAATTAAGTTGAGGTGATACCCATAAGGTGGGGTGAAGGGCACTCTGGTATGCATGGTGTGGAAACTGGAGCTTCCTTGCACTGTCTATAGGTTCCCTTAGGGCTCTTTAACATACACTTGTCATCATAGCTGCAATTTAGTTTAGCTGCATATTTGTACCTTTACTCCTAGTAACATTTACACTAAGTAACTTACTTAATTATTACAAATGAGTCATAAAGCAATACATTAATTAGTAGCATTTAGGATGTAAAGAAAGTGTTTAGCCTCTAGGAATGCCATATCAGTTTATATTATACTGTATAACCAGAAACTTTTTATTCATCAAAACTGCTTAAAGAAGAATTCAGCTTTATGCTTTAAGTGCATGAGATTTTGAAGTCAGACATCTGTTGAAATAACCTACTACTTATAACTAAAGCAGCAGAACATCAGCATAGCACCCATGAAACTACAGTAGTTGTGTGCAGGGGCGGACTGACCATTCGAGCACTCAGGCACTGCCCCAGGGGCCGGGTCAGTAGGAGGCCCCATGAAATGCCCCTGGTACCTTTTATAGGCTTTTTTTGGGTGTACTTTGAGTGTGGGCAAGGACACAGGGGGCCCCATGAGTTGTCAGTCCGCCCCTGGTTGTGTGCAATTGATTCTTATATTACCTACATACAGTAGTAGATCAGGTAGAGCATCCAGAGCCTTGTCATGCTACAGTATATCTCTTCCAACAGAGGGTAGGTGGGTGGGGTGAAACTATCAAAATAAAACTAATGGATTCACACAGAGAGATTGTAGCTATGCAGAAGATAAATCTTGTAGCTTTGTCTCACTTCTTTATCCTATTTTGTATCTAGCCTGCCTTTAGTCACTCATTGGGCTCTTTCTGCTGCTGCCAAAGCAGTGTGTTAACTAATACAGGAAAAGAAAGATGGATTCAATGTTCCAAAGAAAAGTTTATTTCAATGCAGTATCTAGTCTGGTAAACCATTTCCACATTCTGCACAAAAGCAGGGCACTCCACTGGCTTAAACATGTGTTTATAATCTTGTCTAAAGCAACAACCCTGTAAAATGAGTGGAGGAACCCTTTTCAACCCATAGTAGCTAGATGAGCCACTATGGAACTAGTTATAATTATTGAAGTAAACGTTTACCTGTGCTATGACATCAGAGATAGAGGCACATCCAACCAGAAAGCTGTACTTGTGTTTCAGTAAAATGCCAGCATGTGTCCAGGCCTGCAAATAAATGACAGGCTGATTAGCAAATTATGGATTTAGATAGTTGGTATAAAATGTGTTACTTAGATTTACAGAATATTTAGAGAAGAACACCACATTTGGTCAAAAAGATTTATAATTTCGCATGACCACTCTGTAAAAATTTGCAAATATATTCTACTAAACATTTTTCTACCTATAGAGCTATACCCAGATCTTCAGTATGCAGATGACCTCACTGATCAACATTACCAACCAGAATTAGTTGTTGGCATATAAGTCATTGCTTCACTCTCAGGAGATAAAGGAAGGGTGTTATACAGCATCTCTAGTATTTCATACTTTCTTACTGTTGCTACAGATCATATGCTTGTGTAAACAAATTGGCATCTAGTGGCTAAAGGAATCCAAGGAATTCAGAGTATCATCTTTTATGTTGAACTCTGCCTGCAGAGCTGTGCATCGTAAGAGAAGCCAAATGGGCATAATGTCTTTTTCCATTTCTCTGCATGTCTGCGACTATTTTAGCAATATGGACCCCCTACAAATTTTGTATTTTTTACATAAAAGGATTTTTTCTCAAACAAATTGCAGTTAGAGTTTGGTAAGACAACAGTTTACATATAAATAACTCTTTCTGGACTCCATATTCCATAATTTCTATAACAACTAGTGTTAAATATGAGAATAGACCTATGAAAAATGTAATGAGCACAACACATAAGATCAAACCATCTATAAGAATTATACTCATAATCAGAATATTTTTTAATTAACAAAGCATCTTATTATTTTACCATGACCTTATCATTTGGCACTTTGGTGTAAAATGCATTAAGGAGTTCTGTCATTACCATTCATGCTTCGAGGTCACTGTGTAGACCTCTGTTCTTTTTGAACAACGTGCTTCCAATTTGATAAAACTGTGCTAAACATGGCAAAGTGGGTGATGGGCAGGTTAACTGGCAGCATTTATTGAAAATGCACCCCAAAGTTCCTATCCTCTTTGTTGACAGTTGTATCAGCATTAATGAATTTGTCTCAGCTGAGACCCTAAAAATAGAATGTACTTTTGATATTCATATTTCCATTGTCAGGCAGTCATCGGCAGCAAAAGGATTTGGTCACTACCACACTGGAAAGGCAGGAAGAGATAGTGTAGAGTGTGCTGCAATGAGTGATCCAGCATTTAATCCTCCAGTGCATTAACTCTTTCACAGGAAATAGGTAAAAGTACGCAGTACGTAGTGCCAAAATGCATGTCAACTTACGTCAAAATGTATATCGACAGATGTCACCGTGCGACTAAAATGGATGGAAGTGTACATCCTATTTCCATACATTTTAGAGCAGTCAGTATGAATTTGCACTTAGTGTTTTCAAAGCCTTATATTATTTTGTACTAAGTTGCCCCCATTCCTCTATTAGGCCTCCCAAAGGGGCATCCTCTATTTTTGCATAGAGGAATCTTAAAATACTGGCACACGATTTAGCATCTTTCATTGTCTCAAATTTGTCTATGTTTTTAGAGAGGCAACATGCAAAACATTTTTTTTTAAATGGTTCTTTATTTGAAAAAAATTATTGAGAACAAATTAATCATCATGATTATTGCTTTAATTGTCTCACCAGATTATCATCTTGATTTTTCTTGAATAAAAATGGTCTACGTTTCCTTTCTTAGAAATTGCTCTCAGAACAGAATTTTGTTTTTAAGTGTGTATTCCAAAATCTGCTCCATATGATGTATGGGTGTTAGGGAAACATTTGTCATAACATTTAGTGGCAGAGAAAAAGTTGATGATAAGAAACCCCAGGAAGGATGTGTACTTGAAGTGGACCATGTTGTGGAATTAGGAATTACTTCTGTGGGTTTTTCAAAGAGAATGTGCTACTGTGGTCATGCGACAAGTCTGAGATCCAGTCCAGTCAGGGATTGAGTTATATAGGGAGTCCTACGATTTTTGTAATATGTCTTTTTGAAAGTTTCAGATCCTGATATATCCCCAGCTGTACCCTTTGTAGGTACTATTTTGCATTTTTCAGAATCCATTACAGAAATATAAGTACCCAGCTCTACCTGTAATATGAGGTAGATTTACTAAAACTGGTGCACTCAGAATCTGGTGGAGCTGTGCATGATAGCCAATCAGCTTCTAATTTCAGTTTCTTCAATTAAGCTTTGGCAACAAAACATGATTGGTTTCTCTGCAGAGCTGCACCAGATTCTGCACTCTCCATTTTTAGTAAATAACCCCCTATATGCCTGTTAACCTTTCTAAAATGTCTAATCATTTTTCTCAGTTCACTATCAGTAGTCTTCACAAAATTTTTAAAAGCAGAACAAAACAAACCAATGCAATAGTTTCCAACAGCGGGTATATTCAGAGCATGCCCTGGTGACAACTGTGCTGATGTAAACTCTCAGCCAACCTCGCAACCCCTCAAATGGCTGTTGTCATAACTGGTCACATGTGCAGCATCATGGCAATTGAGACTAAGATGGCACCTGTATTGGCTGTGAAGAACATCATGGTTTAATTCTGCTTGGGGTCATGTATCTTTTGAATATAAATCAGAGATTCCCTTAGATGCTCCAACTCATAAAAAGTGTGTGTATCTCTTTCTTTACTGAATTTAATTGTTGCATATAAAAATCACGTAAAATAAGCAACATTTGTTTTCTGCATGATTCTTAATTACTTTCCCATCTGTTCTCATAAAGTTTAATTTATTTCGGATATATGTTAGAAAATCTTTACATGCAAACCTTATGGATAGATATATATATCATATATCTTTCAATAGAAAATTTATATATATATATATATATATATATATATATATATATATATATATATATGTATTTTTTTTTTTTTTCTTTTTTCATCTGTGTGGCACATTTTTTCTATATTGACCTCATGATGGTCTGTCATGTTTTTGACCCCAAATGAAAAAAAAAAATTGGTTCATTGAGTGTAAGACATATAGGCATGCGCTAATATCTATGGTTTTTTATACTGGGGTTTATTTGCTAAAGCTAGAGAGTGCAAAATCAGGCTCACTTCTGCATAGAAACCAGCCAGTTTCTAACCTCAGCTTGTTCAGTTAAGCTTTAGCAATAAAAACTGGAAGCTGGTTGGTTTCTATGCAGAAGTGATCCTGATTTTGCACTCTCCAGCTTAAGCAAACAAACCCCATTGTTTTCTTTATATTGTTATACATTTTCATAGTATTTTTATAATGCTACAACATCATGGGGTTCAAATAATATTTTTTCTGTAAAACCATTGTTTTTATTAGCGTTCCAGTTTGCCACACATTGAATTCCCACAAGGATTTGCAGCATTTACAGCAAAAGTCACCAGCGTTATCAAAATGCATGGGCAAGGTGACGTCATTGACTCAAGGTCATGATGACCTTGAAAAGGCTAGGCTAAAAACTGAAAGCATGTACTTTATTGATACTATGGCAAAAACATGTCACAAAAACAACTGTTGCCATACAAGAGCCCCTTTTACCTAAATGTCCCTCCAACGTTCAGGATGGATATTTATTTTATGGATGACACATATGGCTGCCCTTTTCTCATTCAACAGAGGGTATTACAGCAGGGAGGACCTTTATTAACCTATTAACTTTATTAATTAAAGTTATATATTAAGTTATTAACTTTATTAAGAATGAGTCTTGTGATATTTACACCTGGAATAAAGTGATGCATGAGGCATATGGTGTGTGCAAGACATATATTTGGATTTGGGTGATGTACCACATGGCTGCTTTACAACCCATACAGAGCTTTATGAGAACATGTGAGATATTTATACAACATTTACACCATCTTAAAGCACCACTGAAGCTAAATGATGTGGTGGTCATTTCAGAGCAACTATTTAAGAAGTGAGTTTGCAGAACTTTATTGATGTCCTGCATTAATCTTTATATTTCAATGACTTGTTTGAACATATACACAGCTGCTAACGTATAGCTATTATCATAATGGCTTGTAATCAGGGTGGATTTGATTTAAATCAAACTGATTTAAATCACTAGTCAGTAAGGCTTGATTTAAATCCTAGTTTTCTACATAGACTAATTCTTGCTGGTATAACTTTAATATGCAAGTAGATGAAGATTTTTAGAATAACAACTTTTCATATTAGTTTTTTTATCCCCAGTTTAATAGGTTAATCATTCATATTTAGACAACTTTTCTGTTGTACTTAGGAAGGAGAAAAATAATCATTACCTTAATAATAACAATTTAAATAGATTTATTCAACTGAAACAATAACATTCCAGCATATGTGATTTGCTTAAACATCCATGTTTGTTAACCAATTTGGCTAAACAAAATCTATATATTTTAAGAAACTTAGACTGTCAGCCCCTTCCTCCTCACACTTAGTTTCACTTTCTTCTTGTGCAGATCTATTCCACTCCAAACAATCAGAAAAATATTGTTTCTATTCTATTCACTGAACTTCTTGAAACTTAGCACTGAAGGGGTTGATTCTGTATTCATAGGTTTGTAGAAGTTAGGATTAAGGTCTTTTTCTTAACTCTGTTCATGTTATAACATTTTTGCTGTGAAGAGGCATGTGATCTCCGCTGAGTCAAATTCAGTTTTGAGAACTGCAAAAGTAAACCAATCATCTGTGATAATATCTTGTAGGCAGAGAAACTGCCCAATAATCTTACAAAAACCTCTGGAAGAGCATGACATTGTGAATGGATTCATGGAATTTATTTACCAAAAAATTAAACATATACAGCCTAATTCTACATAATTAAAAAACTAATCTTTATTTCATAATGGAATAATCTTTGGATGGTAATATATTTTCCTCAAAAAGCATTTTATTTAAAAAAAATCCGATTTAAATAAAAAAAATCCGATTTAAATAAAAAAATCTGATTTTTTTTTAAAAATCATTGATTTTTATCCACCCTACTTGTAATTGATCCACATGACTATTATTTGGAGACTGAATCATGATATATGATACATGATATATGGCGAATATATCCAGTCCTAGAACAAAGTTCAGATTTCTATATTTACTCTATGTGTTTGTTATACAATACACAAGGATTCCTTATATTCATTCATATTCTGGAACTGACACCTCCTTACACAGTGATTTGTCTCTGTTTTAGGGACTGACCTGCATTATACATTTATTACTCTTTGTAATCTAAACAAAAAGATAACTTTGAACTGTTTTCGGTGCTTTTTGGAGGCAAGGCCTCCAGACACAATTGGTGGAAAACTACAATATACAGGTCCATATAGATTATACTCATAGATGCATGGGAAATATCTACAGAGTGTACGTGTGTGTATATATATCTAGATAGATAGATAGATAGATAGATAGATAGATCTAGATATATATATATATATATATATAGATATAGATCTACAGTGTGTATGTATATATATATATATATATATATATGTGGCTAGTTAGCCTACAAAAGAAATACATTTTTACTTATAATTTTAATATGGCTTTGATACCTAAGGATTTCCAATATAAGATCACATTTCAAAATGAGAATTGAAAATTAGTTGTCTTCCTGATAATAATGTTAATTGATTTCTAAATAATTAGTTGCTTTGAAGATAGAAACCTTATCTTCCATATATATGTATTAGTCTTGGTTTTAAGTCATAACATGCAGGGGTACAGGATTATGTAGAGATAAAAAAATGTATGATATTTCAGCCGAGTTGCTGAATTTTAGCAACCTTGAACCAATGACCAAATTTACTTATGAGACCTAAAAAACTATACTTATCAGACCTACATTAAACACTACATATGGCTGGTAGAAAACAGACATAAAATACAAGGTTCGCATTTACTCACCATAGCATCCATAAAAGGGAAAGCTGCCAAATAAAGAAAAGCTTTCCGTGTTTTACTTCCCACGGACTCATCTACATGATGAAGCTTGTTGATAATATAGTATCCCAGGTCACTATATGCTGTGAAAACATTACCAAAAATATTATTATAAATGACAGCGTGCAGGTAGATAAATCAGTTGACTGAATATGTAGTGTTTGTAATTGTGTAACACATGAATACTATTTTTTACCAGGTAATACTGTATATTACTAGTATTACATAAGTATACATACAAAAAAAACACTTAAGGGAAACATAGCAAATCTTATAAGGCATTTCACAGTAAACACTGCAAACATGCCATAGTATTGCACATAGCATGCATAATCACTTGACACTTAGAAACATGAGGACACAAAATAAAAATGTAATAAACCTTGTCAGTTTTTTTCCTTATTTGTATCCCTAAGGCTTGGTTAACATCCGTGCCGGTGGTGCCTCTGCAGGACCCGCACAAATACCTGCAGCCGCACCACCCACACAGAGAAATGCAGGACCTGCAGGCAGGTGCCATCATTTCTAATGGCACGCTGCCTGCACTCAAAATCGCAACCATACTAGGAACCCTGAGGAAGTCACGTGTTACCGTGACGCAACGCGTCGGAACACGAGGAGGATTCTGGGAGCGCGGTGATGTCATTTCCGGCGTGGCGGCCATATTTGAAATCCCTGTATCTAAATACCCATGCAGGAGAGATAGCATGGGGTATTGAAGGCTTGTGAGGAGATGAACTCAAATGTGAGTGGGCAATTTTATTCTATATTTATTTTACAAAATAAACAGGATTATGTGAGTCTTTTTTGTTTGTATATGAATCGTGGAGGAGACTGCTGATAGAGTATAAGAGGCGGGGGAGGTCCTGGTGAGCTATCAAAGTGCTGTCCTGTTTTAAAGCGAGCTGACCCTGTGGGGTCGTGGCAAGGAGGTGAGGGGCCATCACGGCTAAAGTTTGGATTCACACAGTGTGGACACGTGTGACACATGCATGAAGACTGAAAGGTTTTTTTGTTGCATTTGGACACTTTAATTCTTCTTTGGACTTATTATCATGTATAACAGATGGTTGCAGTGATTTTGATTGTCACTAATTGCACTTTATTCTCATTTTTTTGGAATACACGGGTTGCACAATTTTTGTAAATGCACAATTTTGCACATAAGTTTAGTACCTTGTGGTATTATTTAGAACACTTTGAATAGTCAGTTTGCACTTTATATTTATATTTATTTAGTTTATTTAGGGATAGTGCTGCACTTTATATTTATACTAGGAACATCAGTTCCTGTGTGGGCTGCAATTTCCAAAGTGGTACAGGGACTTCTTTCCTGCGTGTCCCAGGACACAGGAGTCCATTCAAATGAATGGGCTCTCATGCCTGCGCAAATTGCGACCCGCACGGTCGCACATATGTGAACCAGGAATAATGGAGAGACTTACTTTCTTTACTTTCCTGATAACCACTGTCACTGGGACTGAAATTAGGAAAAATCTAAAATTTATTGTCAGCAGAAAATAGAGGGGAGAAATCTTCCAAGAAAGGGAGCCTGCTATGATGATACATATCTAAAAGAGGATTTACCTACCTTTAGAGCTATTTACTCTTCCTTTTGAGTCTGCCAGAATGGCAAAATATTTGAAATAGGACATATATAGCAAAACAAAATTACATTTGACCAGGATTTTTAACCATTTCATACTCCAAATTGAGATATATTTAAAAAATTTAGATATATTTTAAATATAGCCCAAATCTTGTTTTAGATTTATAGGTAGTTATATATTGAGATGGTCCCTGAGAATGAATGAGGGAATGAGGGGAAATGTCCTCAGTAAGACCTCGGAAAGCACTAAAATCAACATGAGTACAAAGCAAAGAATTTCATGAGCACTACTAGTTCTGGGTTAAAGAGAGCGCACAACACAAGTACTGCATTACACTTTAACCACTTCAGCTCTCACAACTGTTTACCCCATAAGACCAGAACAGTTTTAGTATTTCTGGACCTGTCTATTCAGCAATAACTTTGCCATTACTTAAGAGAACACAGTATTATATCTTGTTTTATTAAGGATATACAAATATTTATTTTGTGATATTCGTTAAAAAAAAAAAGAGTAACAGAGGGAGAAGCAGCAGGAGTAGAAGTGGGTCATCGTGTCACCGTTCACCGTGATTGAAATTGGATCCACATCACTGGTTGACATGATTGAGGTTGGATGTGGGATTCTTCTTTAACCACTCCACTTCTTACACCTGTAACCCCTCATAGACCAAGATAACAAAGTAATGCGTATATTGTTTTTTTAAGGACAAACAATGATTTATTTTCATGATACTGTCTTGCAAAAATATTTTTTTTTAAAACGTATACATTTTATTTTGTAAATTGTCCAGTTTAAGATGACACTAAAATTATGATTCTGGCACAACACATTGCAGTTATTTAGAAAAGAAGAAAAGCTTTTTTATTTTTAATTTGCCCTTTTGAATGTCGCACTAAAAAAACTTGAAGAACAAAACAAAAATGAAAAGTGTTAATGATTAATAAATAAGAAATAAACAAAAAATCAACAGAAAATTAATAACTGAAGGGAGAAAGTGAAGACAGAGTTAATTAGGGCTAATTAGGGGGAACTAAGGAATATTAAAGGGATTAAATAAATACAAATGAACCGCTTGGCAAAAAGATCTTGATCGGCTGTGTCCCTGGCAGTATTGGCCATGGAAAAACACTGCATCGAAACTGGAAGTGAAAAAATTCACTTCTGGCTTTCATTTGCCACAGGAAATGGAGGAATGGCTGTTCGCCTCTGTGTACAGCCGACCCAACTCTTTACAGTTGTCTCAAGCTCCCTGATGGAACAGCGGTGGGCAGAGATCCCTTTCAAACGCTGTAAAAGTGATCCTTTTACAGTAGATCCGATAGCCAGCTCAAAACAATGATACTGGGATCATGGCTGCAGCTGCATCCATCCATCTTAATATAACCGCTCCCTTCCGAGGCCAGGATCAGTTGCTTTAACTCATCCCTCTGATATGCAGATGAATTAAACAGAGTGTTTGACAGCAGCAGCTGCTAGAGCTCCTGTATTCATTCAGCAACTCACAGCTTTGATTGTAAGAGAAAGGAATTGCCAGAAAGTGGAAGGGGTCGTGCAGCAGCAGGGCAGAAGGAATGGACGTTCTACTGTGTACTTTGATTACATTTTTGGGGCATGTGTAGCATGACCGCTGTCCTCAATGAGTTAAGGCATGGTGGTGTTTATTTACTAAACCTGGAGAGTGAAAAATCTGGTGCAGCTCTGCACAGAAACCAATCAATATTTTGATTGTGAAAGCCTAATTGAACAGCCTGAAGCTAGAAGCTGATTGGCTACCATGCACAGCTGCACAAGATTCTGAGTGGATCAGTTTTAGTAAATCTACCCCAGTGTCTTGTGTTAAAACTTTGGCCGGTCACTCCTGTGACTCATTTGCTGGTATATAAATTTCAGTCTGAAATATTAAGCTTTGTACACAACATTCATACAACAGTCGGTGATGAAAGAGAAAATGTGAAAAGGGGCCAATAGTTTTACCTTTGTGTTGTGAAAATATAAAATGTGCATTTATAAAATATTTGTTAAATTGTTATTTTTTTAGTTATGTGCAAACGACTTTTTTTCCCTGTAATATAATGTAGATATTTTTTAAATAAATCACACATGCACTAATATTTACTTTCATCTATAATCTAAATATAGCAGAACAAAAGTATATACCTATGAGTGTATGAAAGACTGCTGCCACAATACCGGCTACAACCATACACAGTACGGCTTTCATTCGGTCCCTTTTACTGTTCACAAACACCAGTCCCACATTCTTGAAGTCACTCATGGGACCGGTGAAAAACTTCATCAGGGAGTATGCCAGGCCGTAGCTGGCAAGCATCTCGATGGCATCTTCTTTGACGGCAGCTATACCCCGGTTTAAGGCCTGTGGATGAATATAAACAAAGTAACAGTTAGAATAAAGTGCATGTTATTTTGTCAGTCATTGGCAGTTATGACAATCTCTAGATACTTTACAATATATACATCCTGTATTATAATAATAATAACAATAGGGAAATGCATGCAAACAAACTCTACACTGATACGCTGACTTTAAGACAATAGGCATAATAAATCTCTAACACACCAGAAAAAGGATACTTATTTTCAAAAAATTGACAGTTATTTTCAGATAATGAAAATAACAGTCACATGGCTACAATAACTGTCCTTATCCTTGTGTTATGGCTTACTATAGTATGTTTTCCAACTAGGCAGTTATAAGCCTTTGTTTATTAAAAAAGAATAAATATAATGATTTTCCTTCCCAGGCTGCCTGATCAATGGCCAACTTTCCTCCACAACATTATGTTTCATTTTAATTGCAGAATTCGTTGGATTAAAATGGTAATGTAGATTATCATCAGGACCCAGCAGAAGGTAAGAACGAATGGGAATCACCATTGTTTTTTCCATACTTGCATTGTATATGTGTTGTCAATTCTTACTTAATACAAAATTCCAAGTCATATCCTGCTTATATATATTTATGCACTGGATTGAAAACTTGCTGTGTTCACTTATATTAATATTCTATGTAGCGGTACACTCATGTGGGCCAGCAGTTATTATCCGTAGATTGCCCAAAGATTGCCCCGAAGCCAGGCACACAAACACAATCACTCTTTTGCTCAGTAAACAGTCCAGGGGTGTTTTTTTATGTTTTTATTTTTAGGAGTGGCTTGGATAGGGATTGGGGATGAGTGAGATGCTCCAAAAAGAACTAAGTACACGGTGAGGACACTAACTTTCTTCTGCAGCAGTTTAAAGAAGAACTTCACTCTCTCAATCGACATTGACTATTATTAATCCTTATGCTCCTAGCATTAGTAAATAGGAAGGTATATTTTATTGTTTTAAACTTTGTTTTACAGTTCTTCAGTTACTTCCTGGTTTCCATGCCAAAGCAAATGATGTCATACATTTCAGCAGTCTTCAGGAGGGGAGGGAGGGTTCTCAAATCAGCCTATACCTGAGCTAAGGGCAGATAGATTCCAAGAAGTAAATACTACATGAATCATCTGCCCTTATTCAAGATGGACACTGCCGGAAATGCCAGGGGATGTTTTCAAAGTTATTTCTTTTTTAACCGCATCCCAACCGCCCTATAGCAGAAATACTGCTACAGGGCGGCACGGGTACGTATTTCCGGGTAGGGGGCGCACATGGGCCGCATGCATGCCCTACCTGTGCCACTATGCGCAGTCTCCGCTGTCAATCACCAGGTCCCAGCCTATGATTACTCACCGGCACCCGGAGATTACCAAGGACTGTTTTGTTTACTAACAGTTATCCTCCCTGTCAGCTGGGGCACACTGCTTTAAATGGCAGTGCACAGCTTCCAAAGCAGTGTGCTTGCAGTGAATCACACTGACACGTCCCCTATGTAAAACATTCCCAGCACACAGTTAACCCTTTGATCACCCCTCATGTTAACCTCTTTCTGCCCAGTGCCATTAGTACAGTGTCAGTGCTTTTTTTTCAGCACTGATCACTGTATTGATGTCACTGGAGATGTCAGTGACACCAAGTCAGTTCCCCCCAGTGTCAGAATGTCCACCGCAGTCCCGCTATAAGTTGCTGATCACCACCATTACTAGTGAAAATAAAAAAAATTGTAAATGCAATAACTTTCACGTAAACCAATTAATTTACACGTACTGGGATTTTTTTTTAGCAAAGACATGTAGCAGAATACATTTTGGCCTATGACGAAATTTGATTTTAAACATTTTTTCACTTGACATGTTTAACCTCCCTGGCAGTATTCCCAAGCGTAGCTCGGGGTAAAGTTTCAGTACCAAAAGCGGTAACCCCGAGCTACACTCGGGCTTACCATGCAGAGTTGCTGAGGGATCCCCTGCAGCGCTTACCTTGTCCCTCGAAAATTTTAAAAACTGACATTCACTAATACACTAAAATCGCATAGTAAAACATTACTGTTTCAAAGCATTTCACATACATTTTGTCCCGAGTGCTTTGTTCTGTGCCCTGCCTGCATTTTTACTGTTCTTTCTGCCTGGAAACTGAGAAAAGTCCATGGCGTCCAAAAAGCGTCCCTTTAGGTCAAAATTGGTTTAAGACCAGCTAGAGAACAGCGATAGTAAATCAGAACCACTTGCAGAATTGAGTGATAATGATTCGTGGGAAAATTCATCATCAGACACTGAAAACAATTCTGCGACTTTGCTCAGTGATGTGCGAACTTGGTGCTATATTTCAAATTTCAGTGTTTTTGGTTTGATTACATTATTGAATTAAATGTATTATGATTATATTTAGAGATGAGCGAATTATTCAAAAATTCGATTCGGCTGATTCGCCGAATTTGCGGAATAAATTCGATTCGATGCGAATTTATTCGCTGCGAATTTAACTTATTAAAAGGGTTTCTAGGCTTCAGAGAGCCTTTATATTAGTGCAGAACACTGTACCTTTAACTTAAATGCCCTTGGAGTCTGCTGGGGAAGAGAAATAATACTGTCAGTCAGTATGACATGCAGATGAGTGCCGTCGATCTTAGAATCACCGCACACTTCACTCATTTGGGCAGTCACGGGGCACGACGAAGAAGATGAAGAAGAAGAAGAAGATGAAGAAGAAGAAGAAGAAGATGAAGAAGAAGAAGAAGATGAAGAAGATGAAGAAGAAGATGATGAAGAAGATGATGATGAAGAAGATGATGAAGAAGAAGATGATGAAGAAGAAGATGAAGAAGAAGATGAAGAAGAAGAAGAAGAAGAAGAAGAAGAAGAAGAGGATGAGGAAGAAGAAGAAGAAGAGGATGAGGATGATGAAGAAGAAGAAGATGAGGATGAAGAAGAAGAAGAAGAAGAAGATGAAGAAGAAGATGATGATGAAGAAGATGATGAAGAAGAAGAAGATGATGAAGAAGAAGATGATGAAGAAGAAGATGAAGAAGAAGATGATGAAGAAGAAGAAGAAGATGAGGATGAAGAAGAAGAAGAAGATGAAGAAGAAGATGATGAAGAAGAAGAAGATGATGAAGAAGAAGAAGAAGAAGATGAAGAAGAAGAAGATGAAGAAGAAGATGAAGAAGAAGAAGAAGAAGAAGATGAAGAAGAAGAAGAAGAAGATGAAGAAGAAGAAGAAGAAGAAGAAGAAGAAGAAGAAGAGGATGAGGATGAAGAAGAAGAAGAAGAAGAAGAGGATGAAGAAGAAGATGAGGATGAAGAAGAGGATGAGGATGAAGAAGAAGAAGAAGAAGATGAGGATGAAGAAGAAGAAGAAGAAGATGAGGATGAAGAAGAAGAAGAAGAAGAAGATGATGAAGAAGAAGAAGAAGAAGATGAGGATGAAGAAGAAGAAGAAGAAGATGAGGATGAAGAAGAAGAAGATGAGGATGAAGAAGAAGAAGAAGAAGATGAAGATGAAGAAGAAGATGAGGAAGAAGAAGAAGAAGAAGATGAGGAGGAAGAAGAAGAAGAAGATGAGGAGGAAGAAGAAGAAGAAGAAGATGAGGATGAAGAAGAAGAAGAAGAAGAAGAAGATGAGGATGAAGAAGAAGAAGAAGATGAAGAAGAAGAAGAAGAAGAGGATGAGGATGAAGAAGAAGAAGAGGATGAGGATGAAGAAGAAGAAGAAGAGGGTGAAGAAGAAGAAGATGAGGATGAAGAAGAGGATGAGGATGAAGAAGAAGAAGAAGAAGAAGAAGATGAGGAAGAAGAAGAAGATGAGGATGAAGAAGAAGAAGAAGAAGAAGAAGAAGAAGACGAGGATGATGAAGAAGAAGATGAAGAAGAAGAAGATGAAGAAGAAGAAGAAGATGAGGATGAAGAAGAAGAAGAAGAAGATGAGGATGAAGAAGAAGAAGATGAGGATGAAGAAGAAGAAGATGAGGAAGAAGAAGAAGAGGATGAGGATGAAGAAGAAGAAGAAGAAGAAGAAGAAAAAGAAGAAGATGAGGATGAAGAAGAAGAAGAAGAAGAGGATGAAGAAGAAGAAGAAGATGAAGATGAGGATGAAGAAGAAGAAGAAGAAGAGAATGAGGATGAAGAAGAGGATGAGGATGAAGAAGAAGAAGAGGAAGAGGATGAGGATGAAGAAGAAGAAGAGGATGAGGATGAAGAAGAAGAAGAAGAGGATGAGGATGAAGAAGAAGAAGAAGAAGAAGAAGAAGTAGGATGAAAATAAGAAGAATTCCAGTACAGCAAAAAGTGTCACTGCAGAGAGCTCCGCTATTTCTGACAGTTCTCTGACAGTTCCTTCACATTTACAGCGGTTGAAACATTGTATCTATTTGTTTCCGAATAAAAACATCTGTATCCTAAATGGAAACAAATAGATACAATGTTTCAACCGCTGTAAATGTGAAGGAACTGTCAGAGAACTGTCAGAAATAGCGGAGCTCTCTGCAGGGACACTTTTTGCCGGCTGTAGAAGGGATGAAAATCGGCCAATCGGGAAAAATTCGATTCGTGCATCCGAAGTTTGCTAATTTTCGGATTCGGTGCGAATCGAATTTTTCCTAATATTCGAAACAAATTCCACTTCGCCAAGTTCGATTCGCTCATCTCTAATTATATTATTATTTTTTATGATTATTTATTATATTATCATTTATGATTTCGTGTTTCAAGTTTTTTCATACCCGGGATGTTTACTAGACTCTTGTTCGGACAGATTTCAGTGAGTTATTCCTAAAAATTACAGGGCTACAATAAAAAAAATACATATTTCCATGCAAAAAAATGTACCGCTTTCAGCACAGAAATATGGACATAATCATACCGCTAGGGAGGTTAATAGCAAAAAGTCAAAAATATTGTTTTTCTCAAAATTGTCAGTTTTTGTTTTTGATAGCACAAAAAATAAAATACGCACAGGCAATCAAATACCACTGAAAGACATACATTTAATTTGGGTGCAGCGTTGCAGACCGTGCAATTGTCAGTTAAAGTAACTCAGCACCATAACGCAAAAAATGGTCTGGTCAGGAAGGGGGGGTAAATCCTCAGGAGTGAAAGTGGTTAAATAGTGTTTTTGGTTTGCGCTACTCAGATGCAGTGCAGTTCCACTTTAAGTACAGTCCTTGTAGGGGCCAGTAATGGACTTGGCTTAGCTGAAACAGATAATGGCACAAATTTCTCTCTTTAAGCAACTTTAGTATAGTCCCTTTAACATAGAACAAGATGGACAAAGCTCTTCAGGATATCAGCTGGTATCCCGTTTTCTTGAACTCTCAGCTGATTGTCAAGCACCAGAGGGGTAGCAGCAGCCCACAGTCTCTAGGATCTCTCACAGAGTGTCTTTAGACGAATGGATGCCTCCTTCCAATGTCCTCCAGAAATGCCTCTAACAGTGATCCAAGGCCAGATCCAACAAGAGATAGTCCCTCAATTAGCTACCAGGCCTATCAGCTAGCCCAGCTGAGGCCTCATAAACATCCAGCATAGGGCAGGATTGCCCAGAGGGCAGCAGGCCCTTTAGGCTGGACTCTTCCTCTGCAGGACAAGACAAGCGGGCTCTAGATCTCAGACTATTTATACCCATTTCCCAGATGCCACCAATGCAGGGACCACAAAGATTGGCTGGGACTGTATAAATATTTGTGCTGCCCATTTACATTACTCCACACCTATGTTCCAGAAATATCTATGTGGCTCTGGAGATACAAAGTGACAGCAATGAAATCTGTAGCTTGTGAGACCCAGAGCAAACCCAAAACAATCACATACAGTTGCACTTACTAGACAATTGTTTGATAAAAAATTCCTCCAGCGCTGTAATGGACCCCAAACCCTACCTATCAGCTGCTTACACTCAAACTGATACCCAACCAGTGCAAAAATAAATATTAAACAATAGTGCAGCACTAATAAACCAAATCACTATAAATAATGCTACATGGGCTAAAAAAGCCAAACACACCTACATGTGAAATACTTAAATTGAAAACATGAATAAAAAATAAAAATTTAAATATATGAAATGTGAGAATTATGACACATCTTAGAGTGACCAAATCATCTTAGTGCCCCCCACACGTGCCAACAAATAATATTGGAATAAAAATAACAAACATAAATCACGTGATAGTGCCACTTCAAATCTCTTAAATGAACTAACGCATAAATATATAAGTCCAATATAAATAATTCAGTGATGCAACATACACATGCAATGTGCAATTGGTGCTCAGTTGTGTAAGTGCCAACACACTTTTCCACTCCAGCTGCAGTGCCTCCTCACCTCCTTTCTAAGACCCCTAGGGGCCACAGAGCTTTCAGGATCACCCTGGATCCTCAACAATCCCATCTGGTAAACCTCCTTAGTTCTCCTATTAATCCTCCTCCACCTTTTCTCCTCTGTGACCTTTGGGGTCCTTTAAGCAGAATTTTCTGTGAAATCTCACTCACATATTAGTGAGCAAAAAAGAGATCCTCCATAGTGTAGTAAATCAAGCTTGCAGTTCATTTATTTGTATACAGAAGTTACTCACATTGAAATACAGCCTCTTCCTCTCCCCTGCATGGGTAAACTGCATTCATGTGGTACTTCCTGGGAGTTTCAAGATGGCGCCCCGTACCGGAAGTGCGTCACTTCAAAACCGGAAGCTGCGTATCAGCGAACCTACGCGTTACGTCACGTGGTCTTGTGACTTCCTCGGTGCACTTACTACTGTAGACAAGAACTAAATTTGCCTAACCAAGAATTATAGCCACACTTAGTACAGAGGGAGTGAGGCAAACTAAATTTACCTAACAACACAATGCAGTGGATACAGTGAGCCAGAACTACATCTATCTACTGCTAGCACCTATCTAGGAGGGTGATACATACAACTACTTGCAAGGTATTTTAATGTACAAATGTACAGAGAAGTAATGCATAGTAAACCAAATAGTGCAACGTATGACTAGTATTAAAAAATCTGTAGTCACTTTAAAATGATCCTGTCAAACAAGAAACATGAGTAAAATATTCAACATTGTATATAATTAGTTTAAAAGGTACAAATGAGAGGCATTTCAACAATCACAGCTGCTTGGGTCTGACAGCAATCCCACAATGCATTTATTCCTCAAAGCAGTATTTAAAATTCTCAGTGGTATGCCAGAATTCACTGTTTTGAGAACTTCCTAACATCATAAACATTGAGTACTTGAGATGAATGCTTAATGTGTTCTCATGTTCTTAAGAGTGGAATATCCTCTTACAACACAGCAGTAGATTAGCTGGCTTTTACCTAAAGTGCACTAGCACAGGGATGGACAAATATGAATGAAGAATTTAGGAGCCAATCAGTCAAGTGTTCAAATTGAAATCTATAAAGAGGGAAGGTAGAAGGAGGGTACAGACATTTTGTCCTGACCCACATCAGTTTCAGTGCTGTGGATAAGGGGGTATCACTAGTCCTCTTGTACGGGGCCCAGGCCAGCAGGGGGGTCCAGGCAACTGTGTGAATTGCATGTAGGAAGGGAGGGTGATTGGCACAGTGGAGGGGCAATTACTGGAACCGATCCCCTATATGGCTCTTTCTGGAGCAGCTAAAGGGGGCCTCTTCTCCTCTCCCTCCCCCTGGCTATCAGCTGCTGCAGAAAGACATACAGGAGATCGGTTTCAGAAATGACCTCCCCACCACACCCTTTACCTTCCCTGTGCACCATATGTTTACCCTTGCTGCCCTGGCCCCCCTGTGTGCCCCAAACCCCCATAGTGCTGCTGACTTCCCTCCTCTCCTTCCCACTGGCAGCTGCAAGCACACAATAGGATCCTGTAGGATGGAGAGTGGGGGAAGGGTCTGGTAAATATGTCACATTGCCCAGCCCCTTTCTTTCCTGAATGAACACAATAAGTGATTTGTACCAATCACTCACTGTGTTCATTCATAAATGAATCATAGTAAACTGTGTTTTCTTTTAGGGGCCCTGTCAGGTTGGCTTTATGGGGCCTCGTGGTTTCTAACAGCAGCCCTGCACAGTTTTTCCAGACAGGCCAGTTTTAAAATTTTGGATTGTAACTCCTAGTCTTTAGAAAGTGTCTATTGGTTTTCTTGAGCCACATAAAGTACCATTTGGTTCCCGTATGAAACATGAAAAAGGATCTTAATAGGGGGGTTAGCTGGAACTTTAAACCCAAAACCAAAAATGTAATATATTGCAGCTTACCAATCATTAGATGTGGTGGCTGCAGTCATTTTCTTTTTTTAGGCTTTTTTCCCTCTGTTTTTACCTGGCGATATTGCAAGATATTACATTTTTGGTTTTAGGCTTAAAGTGATTATAAAGGCTTATTCTTTTAAATAACAAACATGTCTATACTTACCTGCTGTGTGCACTGGTTTTACACAGAGCAGCCCAGATCCTCCTCTTTTGGGGTCCCCCGCCAGCACTTTTGGTCTCTCCTTTCTGTCTGGTGCCCCCACAGCAAGCAGCTTGCTATGGGGGCACTTGCTGCTCCGTGTGTTCATTCACACACGGAGCCGCAGCTTAGCCCCACCTCCTGTCTCTTCTAATTAGCTCACTGGCTGTGATTGAAAGCAGTGGGAGCCAATGGCTCCCGCTTCTGTTTCAGCCATTGAGGAGAAGGAGTCCCGGGATAGCCGCGACTCCAGCGCTCATCACTGGATCGAAAAGGGGCTTAGGTGAATATTAGGGGGTGCTGGGGAGGATGCTGCATACAGAAGGTTTTTCATCTTCATGCATAGAATGCATGAAGGTAAGAAGCCTTGAGCCATTACAACTACTTTAATATCACTTTAACTGATACATTTGCAGAACAGCTTAATCTGTCAAAAAAACTGCAAACTTGCTGGCCAGGTCACCAGCTGAAAATAAAGAAAAGAAAGCCTAAAAAATAATACTGTTTTAAACAAACATTTATCAGGATTTGGAAGCCATTTAGCAAGCATCACAAGTCATACAAGTCAGCATGTTAAAGTTAGTAGTTTGTATGTTATATAGACAACTTACAAGTAAATATATCCATATTTCTGGAAAACCTGCATGAATGGCCAATGCTGGCCATAGATGGATTGAAGTTCGGCTGATTCAGCAGGGACTGGATCCATTTTGATCCATGTGTGGCCACTGCCACTCAACAGCCTGAATTAGCTCCTAATGGCAGTGTATAACATTTAAAAAGCAAAAAAAACACTGCAACACACAAAAAATACTTTGAAGCTGATCACATTTTTGGAGAAATTATTTTAATGCTTTAAAGGAAAGATTTATTGCAACACAAACAGGACAATAAACAAATTCCTAACCCTGTCTCTTCACATTACACTTTTGCTGCCAAACTAAGAAGCTGACTCTGTCTAATACCTGCTTACCTCTGTGTGTACTTATAGCAGACTGAATGAGAACTATATAAAATAATGATAGATAGTATTAGTATTGGTATTAAAAGTGGTTCTAAAGATATAACATTTTTTACCTTAATGCATTCCCTATGTCAAGGTAAAAACAGTCCCAATAACAGTATGACCCCCCTCCCCAGGGCTGTGCCCATCTATAGCAGCTCGCTCCTCTCTTCCAGCATTCATAGGACAGAGAGGCAGCAGTGGAAGCCATTGACTATTGCTGATGTCAATCATAGAGTAGGAAGACGGACTGAGCTGTGCTGTGTGCATCTATGGACACACACAGCTCGGCTCAGGAGTGAGCTCACTTGTTTGCCCCATATCAAGTTTTGCTTGCTATGGTGGCAGGCACAGAAGAGAAGAGGAGGAGCCGAGAGCACTGGCAGGGGGATCCCAGAAGAGGAGCTTTAGAGCCACTCTGCAATTCCACTGTACAGATCAGGTAACTATTATTATTTTAAGAAAAAAACCTCTTTTGATAAATGAACTGGCTATGATTGTGATAAATGCGGGTAAAGACATTAATATGACATTACATGCAAGCACATCCCAGTGTGACAGGTGATGGCACTGAGCAAAACTGAGTGGAACTGATGAGTACCAGCACACATAGAAAAGGGTAGCCACCTAGTTTGTGCAATGATATATACAGAGTTGTGTTTGATGAACTACCTCCTTATAAGATGAGAGAAATGACAAGGAGATGCAAGGGATGGTGTGCAGGACAGCAAAGGGGAGCCATCATCCAGTCTTCATGAACTAAAAACAGCAGAAAAATCTCTTTGCCACAAGTCACCAAACATCCACAGATATCACCAATGAGTGAATCAACACGATCTAGACCAAATCCTGGTTCATGCACAATGCCATCCTCACCACAGGTTCTGATTTAAACCTCAAACATGATGAGAATATCGGACAAAAGATATACATCTCATATTGAAAATTAAGAGGTTACTAAAGCTATGAAAGTTTTCATATGAGAGAATACCACTTCAGAAGTAATGTAATGTATTGTATCGTAATCTGAAATCCAAAAATGCTTATGCCTGCGCCACAGAAGATCTAATAAGCCCACCTCTTTAAAGATCTCTTCAGTATGAAAGCACTATGTTACTTATTATTGTTGTACAAAAAACTAAATCTAGTGCAAAAAAAATGAATTCAATTACATGTGCATTCACTTCCAATAAGTCAAAAAGTGGTAGCACTGCTGCTCTCCAGCTAGGAAAACAATTGTAACAAGATCTGAAATATATAACAAGGATAGCACTGTGCTCCACCTAGGTGACCTCCTGAAGTGCTGCCGACACCAAACTTATACCCAAATAAGTGAATGATCAATTAAAACCCTGTGGGGTCTAATGAAGGAGGTGAGGGGGTATTTTGGCTGGTAAAGGATTGGCACGTGTGTACCACGTATACGGCACATTATATATTCTTGCATGAAGAGTGAAGTGTGAGGATCACCACAAATTATCGTATTACTATTATTATATCATTTTGGACTTTTTGAATTATTTGTTCACTAATTATGTGCACCAGTATACATATTGTTTCATAATGTGCAAATAGGAGTGTGTTTGTCACTTTTTTCACTAAATATTCCCCGTGAGGGAATTCACGTATGACACAATTATTTTATTATTTATGTATTGATTTATCACCTTGGATATATATATGTAGGGGATGTATATAGAGTGTGTGCATTGTAACACGGAATTGTTAGTATTATTAGCGCTACACTATTTATTTTAATCTCCTGAAGTGCTCATGTGCTTATTTACATCCAATTTAATACATGCAAAATAGCAAGTGCTGCATAAAAGTGTGATAACCTCACTATACCCAAGTTATTAAATAAATAAATAGCCTGTGCTAATTCATATATATAAAATAAACCATATGAACAAATAAATCGCCTATACGACTGTATGTATACAAACTAAATAGTCCCAATATGCCAAACGTTTTTCAAAAACAAAAAATTAATAAATAACCAGTGCGAATTATTATGAAACTATTCCCAGTTGTGTACACAGATGAACAATTATGAAATCCACAAATAAATAGTCCGTGCCAATGTAGGCATACAAAACAAATAGTCCCAATGTGCAAAACTTTAGTCTTTTTCTTTTTGCTCGTTTCTTTCTTATCTTCCACCAATCACCAGAAAAAACGTGTCATCCACCACCAAAACGTTTGTCAGATGCAATCACCAAACCCAAATGCTGGTAATGTTATAAACCAGCATATAGCGCCTTCTCCCTCTGGAAGTAATGTCCCACCGGCCAGGCAATCTAAAGTGCTTTCTCGATAATGGAAATAATTTGTATCCCAGGAAGGGAGAAAAGCTCACATGGCATAAAACCTTTTAAAACATCTATTTTTTAAAATCACCTACATCATAATGCCTACACTGACACGAGTATAATATTGTATTTTTAGAAAGCAACCCGCCCGATCAGAGTTTAGTTTGTGATTTTGTATAAAAGGAGTGGTTGGTGATTCACAAATCACTATCTCTGGAAGATGTCCAATGACGAAACGCATAGGGCGGGATTTACACGAGACGTCACCATGCACACCGAAGCTCCAAAGCCACGTCCAGATACTCTCAGATATTGTTGCATGAACTGTCGTGATCGGCTCTCAAAAGCTAACGATCAGAATATCGTATGATCGCTTCAAAATTGCTTTTTTAGACGTTTTTCTCATTGTGTATGGGGCATTACCCTAGCCACACAGCACTGGGTTTTGAGAGCAAGGAGTTTAAAATGTATGTTTCCACGTTATATAAAATGCCCCTTTAAAAAGGCGATACAATAAATTCTCACATCCTCCACATCCAGTTTTTTATTCAAACATTCAACTAATACACAGCAAGGGATAAAAGTCAGCCACAAATTATACAGTCTAATGATTGACTGTAAAGTCTAGACAAAATGCTTTCATAAAAAAAGAAATGATTGATTGTATTCTTTGTCTGTGGAGTACCTGTCAGCTGTATGAAATAGAGGATGTACAGTTGTGTCCAAAATTATTCAACCCCCACTGAAATTGAGTGTTTTGGCCAGTTTGACATTGCTTTTGATCATTCAGTCATCTTGCTTACATTTACATTAAAGAGGCACTTGTAGGTCAGACAAATATAACATAACAGTTATAATGAAATAACCACAAATGTCTTTTCTGTGCTCACAGCATTATCAGTTTTATTCAACCCCCAAGTGACATTCAATCTTAGTACTTAGTACAGCATCCTTTTACAGTTATAACAGCTTTTAAACGTGAAGCATAGCTTGACACAAGTGTCTTGCAGCGATCTACGGGTATCTTCGCCCATTCTTCATGGGCAAAGGCCTCCAGTTCAGTCACATTCTTAGGCTTGCGCACTGCAACTGCTTTCTTTAAGTCCCACCAGAGGTTCTCAATCGGATTTAAGTCTGGTGACTGCGATGGCCACTCCAAAATGTTCCAGCCTTTCCTCTGCAACCATGCTCTAGTGGACTTGGAGGTATGCTTGGGATCATTGTCCTGTTGAAAGGTCCAACGTCTCCCAAGCCTCAGGTGTGTGACGGACTGCATCACGTTTCCATCCAATATCTCCTGGTACTGAAGAGAATTCATGGTACCTTGCACACGCTGAAGCTTCCCTGTACCTGCAGAAGCAAAACAGCCCAAAGCATGATTGACCCTCCACCATGCTTCACAGTAGGCAAGGTGTTCTTTTCATCATAGGCCTTGTTCTTCCTCCTCCAAACATAGCGTTGATCCATGGGCCCAAACAGTTCTAATTTTGTTTCATCAGTCCACAGAACACTATCCCACAACTTTTGTGGTTTGTCCACATGGCTTTTGGCATACTGCAGTCGACTCTTCTTATTCTTTGGAGACAGCAAGGGGGTACGCCTGGGAGTTCTGGCACGGAGGCCTTCATTACGCAGTGTGCGTCTTATTGTCTGGGCTGAAACTTCTGTACCCACATCTGACAAATCTTTTCTCAGTTCCTCAGCAGTCACACGGGGACTTCTCTCCACTCTACGCTTCAGGTAGCGCACAGCAGTCGAAGTCAGCATCTTCTTTCTGCCACGACCAGGTAGCGTTTCAACAGTGCCCTTTGCCTTGAATTTGCGAATGATGCTTCCTAAGGTGTCTCTTGGTATGTTTAACATCTTTGCAATCTTCTTATAGCCATTGCCCTTCCTGTGAAGAGAAATCACCTCTTCTCTTGTCTTCCTGGACCATTCTCTTGCCTTCACCATGTTTGTAACCACACCAGTAAATGTCTAGAAGGAGCTGAGTATCACAGTCATTTTAAAGCTGCCTAATTGGTGCTTATTATGCTTGATTGCTGCTCGGTGACATCCACAGGTGTTTTCAATACCTGATGGAAAGCACCTGTATGAACCTCTGTTCTTCAGAGTGGTAGTCTTTAAGGGGTTGAATAATTGTGGCAATGAAGAAACCACATAAGAACCATTTACTACTGTATTACATAAACAATTGATGTCATTTTAGTTGCATTTGGGTAGTTACAACGTCCTTGTAGGATTTGATTCTGAATACAATTCCAAATGTACACTATAGTCCCTAAACCCCTTTACAGCATTGGGGGTTGAATAATTTTGGACACAACTGTACATCTGGCTGATCTTTTCATCGCGTGTCATTTTTCATTATATAAGAAAAATAATTATAGCACTCAAAATTTACAAAGGATTGAATGTGATACAGAATCCAAGCCATTGCTATATATGGATTTTGTTTCTGAGTCATCTGAATTGAATGTATTTTAAGCAGCAAATTATCAATATTCCCTGTTGATACCCTCCTGTCAGTATTCACACATATTGTATTGAATTCTTGAGCAGTGAACACTGGGCCTTTGAGCTATTTCAAGACTAAAATAATGTATATTTCATGTATGTTTAACATGATAGCTGTTTCTACATATTATAAATGTAAAATTACCATAAAATATTCATACACCTCAAAATAGCTCTATATTTCAGTTAAGCTACATTCTCAAGAATATTCTGATAATGCATTACAATTCCAGAGAAACCATATCATAGTAATTTATCAATGTGAAAGATGATATTCCTAAAGCAAAGGACATTAAGTGGACCAACCACCTACTGCTGTAAAAATAAACCCATTAATTAAACGGCATGTGGTCTCTGAAAAGAAAATTCAGGATTTTCAGAGTAAAGAAAGGAAAGTAAAGCTTTTGCAAAATATTTTCTCTAACTGGTAGTGAGGTCAGTGTCCAGTGCAAGGCAGAATGAGAACCATTTTTCTAGATGAGAACGCTCTTAGTTCTCCACATTTTCCCTCATATAATGGGAAAGAGAACACAAACAAGGTGCAGCCCAGGCTTGAAAAAGAGAGCAGGACCCCTGAAATGCGTTGTTGCCCCCACACTCCCAACATTATCATCCAGTTTGACAGCTGAACGTCCCTGCCTGTGGCCGTAGATGTCGCAGGTCTGCCGCCTTCCCGCTTCCTTCCAGCATGCATTCACTTTTGTTCCTGTATGATAGACCACTGTTTGTTCTCCTTGGTCCATCCCAGGCTAGATTTAGAGTTCTTGACATGTAAGTGTGCTGATCTCAATAAATGGTGGTGTTGTGATTCTGCTAACTACAGCGCCCTGCTTGTGTCCTCTTTCTAATTTGAGTGAATCCTTCCCAGATCAGTTACAGGATCTGCAGGAGTCTCTTTAAATCTACATCCATCTCACTTCCTACTGGAATTAGCATTGAATGCACATGGACTTATGGACACTTTACACACTGAGGAGTGCTGTGTAAGCAGTGAACACAGAGTGTGCACACTTGTGTGTATTGGTTTGTCACAGAAGATTTCCTCTCACCTGTTCTGGTGACAACTGTAAAATTTTGTATTTACCATTACTTAACCAAGGCTAGTTTCACATCTGTTCGGTTCTGCAAGCCGCAGTTTGTGCGAGTATGGCAGACCATTCATTTGGATGGGCTACCATGCCTCCTAAATTGCAGGGAAATGGACCCTGCAGCATTTTAGAAAACACAGCCCGCACGGGAAACACAAGTGCAGTGCAGTTCCCAGTGCATGCGGTGTGCCATTAGCAGTAGCCTCCCTAGCGATCTGATTATGTCTGTATTTCTGTGCTCAAAGCGGTACGTTTTTTTGCATGGAAATATGTTGTTTTTTTATTGTAAGCCTGTCATTTTTAGGAATAACTCACTGAAATCTGTCCGAACAAGAGTCTAGTAAACATCCCGGGTATGATAAAATTTGAAACACGAAATCATAAATTATAATTTAATAAATAATCATAAAAAATAATAATATAATAATAAATTTAATTCAATAATATAATCAAACCAAAAACACTGAAATTTGAAATATAGCGCCAAGTTCGCACATCACTGGGCAAAGTCGCAAAATTGTTTTCAGTGTCTGATGACGAATTTCCCCACGAATCATTATCACTCAATTCTGCAAGTGGTTCTGATTTACTATCGCTGTTCTCTAGCTGGTCTGAAACCGCTTTTGACCTAAAGGGACACTTTTTGGACGCCATGGATGTTTCTCAGTCTCCAGGCAGAAAGAACAGTAAAAATGCAGGCAGGGCACAGGACAAAGCACTCGGGACAAAATGTATGTGAAATGGTTTGATACAGTAATGTTTTACTATGTGATTTTAGTGAATGTCAGTTTTAAAATTTTAAAATTTCCTGCCAGTTCTGTCCCCTGTAAGTCCCAACGTGGCAGGTAATTGAACCCAGATGACAGATGCCGGCATCGGCCGGAGGACATTGCCGGGGACGCTGCAGGGGGGACATCGCGGGAGCGCAGGACAAGGAAAGTGCAGAAGAGATCCCGGAGCAGCGCTGCAAGGTATTCCCGAGTGTAGTTCGGGGTTACCGCTTGTGGTGCTGAAGCTTTACCCCGAGCTACACTCGGGAATACCTCCAGGGGGGTTAATGGCACCTGCACACAGCTCCTGTGTTTTTCTGTGCAGGTTGTTGTGGCTGCAGGAACAGGTGCGTTCCTATAATCAACTGCACAGATGTGAACCTAGCCTTAGTCCCCAGTCACACGGGTGCGACTCGTCATGTGATTGGAAAGTTTCAGACTGCATGACAAGTCTCATCCTATTGTCTGCAATGGAAGCCGTCATATTGGTGTGAATCTTACTCTGTTGGAGATGCACTGATTTTTAAAGTACTTCATGCACTACTTTTTGCAAGTCCAGGTGCGACTTATTTATTTTAGTTGCTTATATAGCGCTGTCACTTGAGGCTTGGTTCACATATGTGCGGGTGGTGCCCCTGCGGATCCGCATGAAAATCCGTGCAGCCGCACCACCCGCACAGAAGAATGCGGACCCTCGGGCGGGTGCCATTAGTTCTAATGGCACGTCGCCCGCACTGGAAAATGCAACCATACTGGGAACCGAGGTCCCCGTGCGGGCTCCGGTTTCAGAAGAAGTGCAGGGACTTCTTCCCTGCGTGTCATGGGGACGGGAGTCCATTCAAATGAATGGGCTCTCGTGCTCATGCAAAACACGGCCCGCACATATGCGAACCAGGGGTTACGCAGTGCTTTACATATATAGATTGTGCATTCACATCAGTCCCTAACCCTCAAGAGGTGTACAATCTAAGGTCCCTAGCTTACATCCATATACTAGGACCAATTAAGACAGGATCCAATTAACCTACCAGATTATCTTTAGAGTGTGGGAGGAAACCCATGCAGACACAGGGAGAACATGAAAACTCCAGGCAGGTGGTGCCATGGTTGGGATTTGAACCAATGATCCTAGTACTGCCAGGTGGAAGTGCTAAACATTTAACCACTGTGCTGCCCTGACCTGCATTGACATCTGTACATGATGTTGAACAGATGTCTTCCAAGTCGCACCTGAAGTCGGACTGACATCTGATTTTGAAATCGTGCGAATTCAAGTGAAGTCACGCGATTTCAAAGTCGGATTCGGCCGAAGACTTAGAGAGAGGCTAAACTTCCTTAGCAGGGGCCTAGAAATAAAAACCTAACAGGTGTACTATTCTTTCCCTGCTATATCCAAACAAGAAAAAAACATTTCAACACTTTTTTTTTTATATCAACTGTATAATGGTTTTTGTTTTACAAATAAATGTTTAATACAGGGTGCCTCCATATCCTTGTTTGCCGAGTATAATGGCATTTCTAGGTAGGTCCAGCAATGCCTACTCACTCCTTGAATATGTCATAAAAACTAAGCAGCTTTCAATCAGTCATAATCTTACAGATTTAAATTGTAAAATGGAGCAAAAAAAATAATTTGGTTACACTGCAAAGCAGGAAACAGGGCCTGCATATGAAATATATAGGTGCCACCATGCCAATATATAATTACAAACCATAAGGCCTCATGTACTCTGGACATTTGTACAGTTGCTCCTAGGGGCTTCTGGCATTTTTTTCCTGCGTATAAACTCCCCTGCATGTTAGCCTAGGTGGCCATACACACACAGGCTTTTAGAGGAATTGGGCACTTGCCTTCCAGAGGAGTTACCCCCCTTCCTGACCAGGCCATTTTTTGCATTATGGCGCTGCGTTACTTCAACTGACAATTGCGCGGTTATGCAACGATGCACCCAAATTAAATTTTTTTCTTTTTTCCCCACAAATAGAGCTTTCTTTTGGTGGTATTTGATCACCTGTGCACTTTTTATTTTTTGCGCTACAAAAAAAAAGATGGACAATTTTGAGAAAAAAACAATATTTTTTTACTTTTTGCCATTAAACATGTCCAGTCAAAAAATGTAAACAAATCTAAATTTATCATAAATTTAGGCCAAAATGTATTCTGCTACGTCTTTGCTAAAGAAAATCCCAATACGTGTAAATTAATTGGTTTACATGAAAGTTATAGCGTTTACAAACGGTGGTATATACTGGGATTTTTTTTTTACTAGTAATGGCAGCGATCAGCAACTTGTAGTGGGACTGTGGGACTGCGGCGGGCATTCTGACACTGGGGGGAACTGACTTGGTGTCAATAACATCCCCAGTGACACCAGTACAGGGATCTGTGCTAACAAAAAGCACTGACACTGTACTAATGGCACAGGGCAGGAAGGGGTTAACATGAGGGGCGACCAAAGGGTTAACTGTGTGCTGTTTTACTATGTGCTGTTTGTGTGTGCTTCACTGTAAGCACACTGCTTTGAATAGTGTTACTTTATTTCAGTGGCCAGAATAAATTATTTATTTTGCCCAATTAAGTGAATTACCACCCAAACACTTAACACGGGTAAAGACGGCCAAACGCTTTACACACTTTTACAGGCGTCAGGTAGTTTTTTGGCCAAATCGCTGCTGCCAGGAGGAAGGCTTCTAGGAGTATTAAAGAAAATGTCCAGTGTATAAATATAAACATTACCATGTGCATACCTCTAAAAAGTGACTTTATTGCATTTATATAAGATTTAATTCAATTCCCAAATCACGTTCTTGGATAGGTTGTTAAGCCACATCACAATGCTTGTTTTTTTCAAACTTTATTTAAATTTCCACTTCATTTAAAGTGATACCAAAGCTAAAAACTATTTTTACCTTAATGCATTCCTTGCATTAAGGTAAAAGGTTTTATATTTCTCTGTCCTCCCCCTTCCCTGTGTGGAGTGGAAGAGAGGGGGGAATAGATCCAGTGCTGTACATGGCTGCATCACTTCTCCCCTCTCTTTACTTCACACAGCACTCAAGCAGCAGCAGGAGCCATTGGCTCCTGCTGCTGTCAATCAAATGCAATGAGGAAGAAGTGTGGGGCGAGGCTAAGTCCTGATGTTTAAATCTATGGAGCGCGGCTCTAAAGACACACTGCTCAGGAGCGCACAGACACTGTATACCTCCATAGCAAGTGACTTGCTATGGAGACACACGAAGAAGAGAAGGAGCCATGATCGCCACCGGGGTGCCCGAGGATACTCTGTGCAATACGACTGCACAGAGCAGGTGAGTATAACATGTTTATTTTAATTTAAAAAAAAGTTTGACTTCAGTAACACTTTAATTCTATGCATAGTAGCATGTTATATTACATTACATTACATCGAGTTTATATAGCGCCAAAAGGTTTGCTCAGCGCTGTACAATAGAGGGGGGGGGGACAATACATGAAACAGTACAGCAACGACAAACAGCACACGGGGGGTTAGAGGGCCCTACTCTTTCGAGTTTACAATCTAGGAGGGAGGGGGTAGTGGTACAGGAGGAAGTGGCTGTGGGGGATGGAGTGGTAGGAGGAATGAAGGAGAACGGCTGTTAGGTGAGGGTGGGGTAGGCTTCCCTGAAGAGGTGGGTTTTCAGGGAGCGCCTGAAGGTGAGGAGGGAAGGTGACAATCTGATGGATTGGGGTAGTGAGTTCCAGAGGATGGGGGAGGACCTGGAGAAGTCTTCAGTCGTGCGTGGGAGGAGGAGACCAGGGAGCAAGATAGAAGGAGGTCCTGTGAGGAGCGAAGGGGACGGGTAGGGTGGTACTTGGGAATCAGGTTGGTAAGGTAGTTAGGGGCAGTGTTGTGAATGGCTTTGTAGGTCAGAGTTAGTAGTTTGAATTTGATGCGTTGGGCAATCGGGAGCCATAGGCAGAGGGAGATGGCAGAGGTGGAGCGGTTGGTGAGGTGGATGAGTTTAGGATGGTCTGAAGCGGGGAGAGCCTGCGCTGGGGTAGGCCGGTGAGAAGGGAGTTGCAGTAGTCAAGGCGTGAGATAATCAGGGAGTGTACGAGTAGTTTAGTGGTGTCTGGGGTAAGGAAGGAGCGTATCTTGGCGATGTTGCAGAGGTGGAGCCTGCATGTGTTTGTAAGTGATTTGACATGAGGTTGGAAGGAAAGGTTTGAGTCCAGAATGACGCCAAGGACTTTGGCTTGTGGGGCGGGATTGATGGTGGTGTTGTTGGTAGTGATGGATAGGATGGGGGGGGGGCGTGGGCAGGGGGAAAGACGAGGAGCTCGGTTTTGGACAGGTTAAGCTTGAGGAAATGGAGCATGTTGCAATACATTCTAGCACTTTGGAACATGTTCCATCAAAATGTAACATATCTTATGCCTTTTCAGCACACAAATAAAGCAATAGGACATTAGACAGATTGCTTTGTCTATGCATTTGTACTGCAATGGGCAATGCTGTCCAAAGGGGCTGGTGTGAATGACTCCTTACCCAAGTGAACATAGAATTCACATTCTCTGAAAGCTCTGTGAATTTCTCTGATCACAATTCAGATGGCTTTTACAAACATCTCTATGATCCATTGTACAAAGGCAGTGAAGCTTTTTATAGCATGAATGTTACATTTCGTTCTTTAGCAAGCCCATACAATTTTACAAAGAAAGACTGATGAAGCAAAAACATACTGACATCATCAATTACATCTTGTAAAACATAATGCCTTATCATTTCCAATGGCGGAAAGTAAAATAAATATAAAAGTAACATCAGTGCAACCAGAATGTAATAATAAAGCAACCAGTATTTTAACAAGTTGAACAAAATCTGTCTGAGCTTGTAGAATTACATCTGTCAATGTTTCTGTCTGCATACACACAGAAGTTGTCGCTGATATACTGATTAGGTTTACATTTTGTCATGTGAGACTGAAAGACTGACTAATTTAACGCTTATTTTAGGCAGATGGCATCTTGGAGATGGAGACTTGTGACAAGAATGCAAGACAGAAAAAGTAATAATGCACTGATATGAGACGTTTGCTATATCTCATTATATCTGGAATGTCAAGGACCTGTCTTGGGAATCAAACTTGCTATGCTGTAAAATGTGATACACAATTGTAGAAAATATAACATATACATTGAGTCTAAAACGTCAAATCTTAAATTCTGGAAACAACAATGTGATTGTTTTATCTCTGTTGGCACTAAACAGTGGGTCTTCTTAAAGTAGTAGTAAACCCTCTACCTTGATTTGTACCTACAGGTGAGCCTACACTAAAGCTTACCTGTAGGTAAAATGAATATGCTACCTTCACCCTCCGTGCCCTTGGTTGTCGTGCGCTTTTCCAGTATGACAATGAACAATGATGGAAAACACACATCTAAGGCCACTGTTGCATTTCTGAAGAACAGGGTGAAAGTGGCCAAGTATCTGAACCCAATCGAACACCTATGGGGAAAAGATGAATTTCAGGTATGTTATATCTTTACATAGTTACATTGGTTCAGCTTGGACCAATGTAACTATGTATACGGTATGTCTGGCCGGTCACCCTGGAGGCAGCAAATCACTGAAGTGGACACCACTACTCTGGTGATCTCCACTTGTTTCTGGGTCCCATGCTGAGTACCCGGCCAGATGCCTTGTGAACACAGGACCTCAGCACAGGAGCCACTCAGGGAGTGCTTTACATTTTCTGAACAAATGCAACGCGTTCTCTGATTAGATGACGTGGAGAGGCAGGGCAGTGAATTCAACTTTAAATGCAGATTGCTACTTTGTTATCTGAGGAGTCAATTAGTGCCAACACACAGATCAATGACTTCTCAAAGGTAAATATTTGTGCCAGTTTTGGAAGTCAAAGGGCACATCCAGACTATGGGGGGAATTCAATTTAAGCCCTTACAATACTTTTCTGACAGTAAGGTCCAATAAAGTGGCCTTCGCCAGATTCAGGAATCCCTTCTGCCCCGTTCAGTAGCTTTACGGACATTTTCACAAAGTGGTGTTAAAACTGCACCAAATGAAAACTTAATTGCCGAATAGCAAGAGTATTTGGAAGCAACTTGTAATCTGGAGAACAGAGGCATGTGCGCTATGTAGCAGGTACATGAATATGTTGCCAGCACTAGCAAAGGCATGATAGAATTTTAAAGAGTATCAGTGTGAATTCACCTGCATGTGTTTCATGGTTTCATGGCATTCCAAATGCAAAACATTTTTTGCAATGAATTAAAGTAAAAAACTTTCTGCCACTTTCTGTGTGCTCCCCTCCCCTAAATTCTTACTTGGGTTCTCTACTGATCCAGTGTTGTGCCTGGCTGCATCTGTTCTCTCCCTTCTTTTCACTCTCACAAGCTTGGCTAAGAACAGCATTGGCTCCTGCTGCTGTCAGTCAAATCCTGTGAGGAGGGAGCAAGGGGAGGGCCGAGTCATGATATGTGTGGCTATAGATGCTCACAGCCCAGCTTGGGAGTGAGCCCATCAGTCTGCACCCATAGGAAGACCTTACAGCCACTTTGATGCATATGCAATAACTCCACTCTCTATCATGAAATGAGGTGCATTGTATTAGGGCAGCCTATTTACACCTAAACGCACTAAAAAGCAAACCTGAGCCTTTTTTGTTAACACGTGGCACTAAAACACACATCTGGTTCCTTTTGTGTATTGGGGTGCCATGTGTTGTGGTAATGCATGCTCTGTCTGCTGGGGGAGAGGACTATCAGGTAAGTAAACGTGCTTTTACTCTCCAAGAGACATAAACAAGCAGGTTTTCAAATTTCCCAGAGTTGGGCTTTAATGCTGGTGATACCTTATTTATCTATAATTTGACAATAAAAGAGTGTACATATTTATATTCTAATAAACAGACCTCTAGAACAAAAATAGATGAGGAGCTATGCTTGCACAAGCAAGAAACAAGAAATGGATAGGCTACAGTATATGATATTTTATATAATGGAATGAAAGGACAGTAAACATATCAGTTACGTCCTTCATCCTCATACCAGGAGCACTGTCGCTATAGACAATACATACAAGTACATTGGATATACTGTTTTCCAGATCTCCAAATCTGCTCCCTACAACAGTGAAACTGTGTATCACAATAGTCGCATCTTTTAAAGAAGTACCAATCACCAGCTTTAAGCCTATCATTAAACATTACAGTAAGGTCTTCTTTGGATGACATTCTGGGAGAAAACAGACTCTTGCATTCTCTGCTGAGCTGCTCTATTATGCGTTCTTCCATTCAGAGCATAAAGAACGCACACATACAGAGCTCCTGAGCTGGGAGAGTGCCAGCTGAGACCAAATACCAGCTCACAGATCATGGACAAGTTTCATGTCCTCAGCTCAGATTCATTTCACCCCAGAGATCATACAAACGCTCTACTAGTAGAACTGGAAGATCACGCCTTCTCAGTAGTGAAAATATTATTAGCGTTGTACCTTTAGTTTATGTACAACGTGGCCCAGTAAAATCCAATATTGTTTACACATTTATAGCAGGAATTTATATTTTAATTTTCTTTTTTTAAAAGGACTGACCTTGGGTGGCAATAGGACACAGAGAATACACACTGTTATCACACATATATAATTTGTACATGTTTTTGTACAAACACACAATATTTCAGTGTGCACTACATTCACAACTCTTCATATCTTGTTATGTATACTTGACTGAAACCTGATAAGTTCATAAAAAATTTTTTCAAGTGATTTAAAAAGTTCAAACTTTTACATGTTACACTTGCCTGCTATGTGCCATGGTTTTGCACAGAGCAACCTCAATCCTCCTCTTTTCAGGTCCCCTGCTGACACTCCTAGCTTCTCCACACCGCCAATCGCTTGCTATGGGGACACTTGTGTTGGCTTGCTCCAGAGCAGTGAGTGTCCACTGACACACAGAGAGCAGCTCGGCCCCTGCCCTGTTCCCTCCTCACTGGCAGTGACTGACAGCAGAAGGAGCCAATGACTCCCGCTGTTGTATTTGAGGTATCTGAGCCAATGAGGAGGGAAAGAACCAAGAGAGCCTCTGCTCTCGTGCACATCTCTGGATTGAGATCCGGCTCAAAAAGTATAAACGGGGGGTTACAATTAAGGTAAAAAAACTTCGGCCTTTACAACCATTTAAAAATGAAATATCTGACTAAATATCTGACTCATTCACACAAGCTACCAGGGGCCTACCTGGAAAGAATTTTGCATAACTGGCTTGGTACAACACGTCACGCAAAAGTAGTCAGCCAGCCCTACAGATGCCCCATACATGCTCAAAGGTTTCTATAAACCCAAGTTAGTAGCCTTCTCTGTATGGATGAATCAAGAATAAATACAGAACTGAAATATTTTATTTCTTTACTGCAGCTCTTGTCATTACAAATCTAAACATCTGGCCATGTGATATCTGTTAAAGATGATCAGAATATGTGCAGATATGCCATTCCCTGCAGAGCCACGCTATGTCTTTGTCTTTAAAATATAATCCTTCTTCAATTCTTACTATGGCTGTTTCTATGACTTGCTCAAAAAGAGGGATAATAGAGGATTTATACTCTGCACTTTAGAGAGAATACAGGTAAAAAGTGGCCAACTTTGGCGGCAGGACTCTGTAGACGAAGATCAGTGGACTCAGGATCTGAAGGATATTACTCGGGTTTCCCCTTGCAAATATTGACCCATATGTTTATAGTCCAAAGGGTACATTATCTACCGCAGAAGTCACATTCCTGGGGGATGGCTGCACTTTACCCTAGATCAGCAATGGGCAAACTATGGCCTGCGGGCCGTATACGGCCCGGCAGACCTTTTAATCCGGCCCGCGGAGCGTGATACTGTCAGAATGGCTGTCAGGATGTGTGTAGGCGGAGCAGCGTGACGAACGTGAGGGGAGCTAGGCTCCTCTCACAGTCCGCCCTGAAGACCGGAACGGCGCGGGAACACGGCAAGAGGAACGCGCGGAGCAAAGGTAAGTAAATTGACACAGGGGGGACTTGGCTTACTACTTGGGGGGGAATAGTACTATGGGGGATGAAATACTATATGAGGGATGAATTAATATGGGGGATGAATTAATATGGGGAATGAATTACTATAGGGGGGATGAATTACTATATGGGGGATGAATTACTATGGGGGATGAATTACTATATAGGGGATTAATTACTATGGGGGATGAATTACTATGGGGGATGAATTACTATATGGGGGATGAATTACTATGGGGGATGAATTACTATGGGGGATGAATTACTATATGGGGGATGAATTACTATGGGGGATGAATTACTATATGGGGGATTAATTACTATGGGCGATGAATTACTATATGGGGGATGAATTACTATATGGGGGATTATTTACTATGGGGGATGAATTACTATATGGGGAATGAATTACTATGGGGGATGAATTACTATATGGGGGATTAATTACTATGCTTACTATGGGGGAATATTACTATACTTACTATGGATGACACATACACATCATTCATCTACTCTTGGTCCGGCCCCCGGGTCCAATATATGAACCCATTGCGGCCCTCAAGTCAAAAAGTTTGCCCACCCCTGCCCTAGATGTACCACTGCCACATGCACACTTATTCACATGCTGTGGCGATGTCCTAAACTTCATTGTTACTGAACATTTGTCATTTACATAATAGCGTCTGTTCTACACAGGCACCTCTAGATCCAAAATGTTCTATCCTGGGCATTGTCCCAGAAGATATACTTCCAGCCTAAGTCAGTTTAATGTGGACAGGGGCCTTGTTTTTGGCCAGTGAGTTAATTTTACAAAAATGGATAGCTCACCCATCCTACTCTCTCACAGTGGCGAGATGCACTTAAAGCAGGGTTCCACCCAAAAGGGGAAGTTCTGCTTTAAGCCTTTGTACCCCATTCCCCATTAAGGATTGGCACCTTTGGCACCTTACCCTAATTTGACAGGTACCGGGTCCCACTTCCGCTGCGATCGCCTAGGCAATCGGAAGTGGAAGTTGTCCTCCTCTCCTCTGTCCCCATAGCCTTCTGGGACACATGACAGGTTCCATAAGACTACGGGGCAATTCACAAAGCGCAGCGCTTCTCGCACATGCGCAGTGATCACCCGGCTGTGAAGCCACAAGCTGTCACAGCCCGGTGCCCACACTGAAGAAGCCAACGCCAGGGAGTGAAGACGGCCGGTGAAACCAGCGGTGGCGAGGACACTGCTGGACCGAGGGACAGGGGAGTGTCTGCATTTTAAAAGTCAGCAGCTACAGTTTTTGTAGCTGCTGACTTGTAATTTTTTTTCAGGTGGAACTCTGCTTTAATTTAAATTTTCAGAGGGAAGAATTGACCTAAAAGCATATGGGTTGCCCTAAGAAATTTTAAAAATTGTGGTCCCTATGGTTATCCTCCACTGAGTCAATGCATACCTCATTGCCCATGGAAGCTGATTAAGGAAGAAAGGAAACTGCTCTGCCAAATTTACATTTGTATTTTTGAAATCCAAAGCCTGTACTCAGGGTGGTTCATTGGTGGAGAGTTGGGGGTCATTCCCAGGTTAATGTAGACAAATGGTCTTATGTCTTGAAAAACTTTTTAATCCACAATCTTTTTGATGGTTACTTTTATTATTGTTTAACTTGGATTTTGCTTTTTCTCTATCTTTGAACTTGAAAAAGAAAAACTTTTAATAAAAATTACCTTATTAAAAAAAAAAAAAGGAAAGATGAGGATCAGAGTTCAGACTGACCAATCTTTCCTTCAGCAGAGGTCATGTGATCGAAGACCTAGGTGATCTGACGCTGGAGAAAACCTAAAGCAGCATCTTCTCCAGGAATGGTAACCAGTTCACTTTTTCTGCTACTATTTATTTATCCAGCCAGTAAGACCGTTCAAAAAAAAAAAAAGGTTTAACTTTTTAAAATAATAGTTAATTAACTTGTATGTCAGTGTATGTGTTAAATTCTAAACATTTAGTAATGACGTTTAAATGTAAGATCCTTAAAATGCAGGGACTGATATTAATATTTTAATACATTTTGTAAAGTGCTGAATAATGTTAATGTTATAAAATACAAGAACTCATAAAATAACTAAATGCGGAGTATCTAACAGAAGGGATATTTGAAATGTGTTTAATATTTTCTAAAATCCATTTCTGAATATTTGCTAAAATATCAACTGTTGTCATGAAGTGCAATTCTGACACTATTTACGTAACCAAATGTGTTATTACTCTGACAAGTATCGGTAATTGTTTAATTGCAGGTTATGCTTCTCAATTTTTCAAGAAAAATGCCCAAATGGTGATTTATTGAATGATTTCTGGTAATCCAAAATCATGCTGAAATTGTTAAATGTTTGCTGATCCTTTTTATTATTAGCTGAGAATGTGTGTAAGCTATATTATGAAGCGAAACAAAAACGAGAAGCGCACAGACCTTGCGCATTACCTCAATAAACAAAAATTTATCAATAAGAAAAGGTACTCACAAACAGCGAATAAAATCAGGCATGTAAGTCCTCACAGGGACTTCAAAGATAAGGAGCCAGCGCGAGTCCCATCATGGGGGTACCCACTCAGTTCAGTTGACACGTTTCGAAGGCCAAGAGCTCTGATGAAGAAGGTATGGCCTTCAAAACGCGTCAGTTGAACTGAGTGTCTACCCCCACGATGGGACTCGCGCTGGCTCCTTATCTTTGAAGTCCCTGTGAGGACTTACATGCCTGATTTTACTCGCTGTTTGTGAGTACCTTTTCTTATTAATAAATTTTTGTTTATTGAGGTAATGCGCAAGGTCTGTGCACTTCTCGTTTTTGTCTCGCTTTGTAGTGTTGGTCGGGCTTCTCCAGCCTTGTTTGGAGCTGCACAACCTTTGATGCACTGGTGGTCGTTTTTTTCCAGTTCTGGTTCCATCTATTTGCCACCCGCCTGGGTCCTAGAGCGCAGAAGAAATCGTGTTTGGTCTACTAAGCTATATTATGTACAGGATAGGGTTATACAAGAGTTTTTCATCCCTGCAATACTGCCAAGCAAAGAAAATCTTATTCCATCAACTCCCTTCCCCACACACAAAAAAGTGGCGTTGCTGGACCAAAATTATCAGTATACAATGATGGATTTTTTTATGCTGTACAATATCTCTGCAACAGTTTTTTAAATCTGTATCTTCAGTAAAAAAATACACTAAAATTAATATCAGTATGCACAATCAAAATAAAAATTGTGGTGTCCACTAACATGTGGAGGTGTAAGGGATAAAGGGTTCAGATCACTTACTACAAACGTCCACAATGAGATGATGCTGTGATCATCCCCTTACTGCCAATGCTGGCATGTAACACAGATCGAACGTTGCTCTCTGGAAAGCACCACCATGTCTACTAATGATAACAAGTTGTTAAAGCATTTTAGCGGTATGTTGTGACCATGTGCTTCACAGACCTGCTGCCAAAATAGATGGATACGTATACACAAAGCTTTTATTAATAACCAGATATATCACCTCCTTTCTCACAAGCATGAGATTCAGTCTCAGTGAAAGTGCATGTACATTCTTTCTGTGCTACTGGGGAAAACACAAAATGAAAACAGGCCACATCCTGTGCCGCTTTAATATACGTAATTAATTGATTTAATTGCAACATATGGTATTTGGCCACTAGATGGAGACCCCTTTGAAAACGAGCGTTCGCTCGAAACATGTTAGGGGATCCACCCAATTGACGCCTACACCACCAGGGAACCACTAACCACCAGGGGAATCTTTATACTAGCAAAAAAGAAGGGTTTGTGAAAAGGAATTCACAGAAAAGCGGCTACATTATGAACAGAATGTGATACTCAGAAAAATTTCCAAAAATTATGCTTTATTACATATAAATATTTGACATATGGGCAATCGCCCTGGTTTACCATCACCTCAGTATGAGACAATACACACAGACCTAAAACCATATAAAATAACACCAAGACCGGTCTGGATAGATGTGCTGCAAAGACAATGACCACTAAGGTCTAAAGTCTTTGTAGCACTGGCACATAGGTTAACACTTCCCAAAGGAGGTGTACACAAAAATTATACCATAGGTATATAGTGTCACATGTAATAAATATAAAGACATGTGTCATGACCATATAGGTTCTATCCCATAGAGGGGAATTCCCAAAAATTATACCAAAGGTATGAAATATCACATGTATACAATGCAACGAGCACAGTGTGCGTCAAAAGAGAGGCATAACCATAAGCCTATGTAAGGCAGCAAAAGGATATCACAAATGAAATGCAGTACAGTCCCGTGCCGGCACATGTGGTTGGGGCCCATTCATCTGTAATATAAGTGACTGATTCTTAGGACTTTTAGATATAAATAACGCCCCAGTTGTTGCCTGGATGGAGAAACAGATGCAAGTAGCAGAACACTGCTTCAAGTGATTTCTTCACCACAGCATGTGGACTACACACCACTTTTTGTTGAAAACAAGATAAGGCCCAGCGGCTCCTCCGCCCGTTGAAATATATGTGGCATGCCTTGTTTCCTATATAAAGCACCATAATGTCCCCATCCTGTAGTAAGACAAACAATATGAGGGAGGTCACTGTAAGAGCTTCCACTCGATAATAGACGTTTATGCCATATAGGTCACAAGGGACCTTTAATCTAATGTCCTGTAACAGTCCACTCACCACCTGTGCAATGGGTAGTAGGAAAGAAAAAGATATCCTTCATAAGTACTGCCCTTCAAAAGGTACTGCTATATGGAACCAAGGAACCACCGCTAACATCAGCCGACATACCGCGGGTTCCGACCTCTCCATGGCGCCTGTGCCGCCTAAGTATGCCTCATGACATGTGAAGATGGCTACCTCCTTGTAGGTCAGCGTGCGTTCCACCTAGTGCGCATGACCGGAAGTGACGTATCTGACGTATGACGTCAACGCGTTTCGCCGATGGGCGTATCTCACTCAGCTTCGTCAGGATCTTTATACTAGACCTGGGTGGCTGAGAATCTCGTCATATATATCTTTCTACTGATGAAACCACTAGCCACCAGGGACATATAAAACAGACCTGGATGCATGTCCTTTATGCTGATGGAACCACTAGCCACCAGGGAACCTATGTGTGAGACCTGGATATATCGGTTTATGCTGATGTGAGTTCCTTCCTTTTATCTGCTTATTTTACTTTGAATAAACGTATTTCACCATTGATACCTTCTTGCCTCCTGGCTCGTTTTTAATGAGCTTTGCAAGGTGGTAATCTGGAATAAGGAATCATTGGATGCCTGGACAGCGTTGGACCTACTGGTGAGTCTGAAAGGACCCCTAAAAAGGTGTGCACCACCATCCCTGAATGCCCGCTATGGTAACCAGATACTACTCATGCTGCTGACCAGACCCTGATGTCCTGATGTGACCACATGCTGCTCATGCTGCTGACCAGACCATGATGCCCTGTTGCTGAGGATTTACATACAATGCCTATACTGTATGTATTTGTGGTAAGCACATAACCGCACTATTTTTCCATTCTATCGAGCTGGATTTGGAACAACATAGAATCATTTCCATTTGCCTTCCAGATACACCATATGAACAATTCATATCCGATATTATTGTTACTGTATATGGTGACACTCTCTTGGTTTGATATTTACTTCTAGCGCTGCATACCCCATTTGATATATTTCACGTTTAAGGTACTGAGGATTACCCTGTATGTTAGCTGCTTATCCCGCTAGTTTGCGCTCACTTACCTTACCCTTTATATAGATGGAGTTCAGTGTCATAGGAATTTCCTATGAGAGCTAGTGCCATCTAGTGGACCAATGTGGTATTTTCTATTGTAAATCAATTATATACATTCAGACAGCATATGATATGGCTTGTTTGCATTTATTTTTTGCTCTATTCAAACAGAAATAATTTACATCCACTTTCACTTGACAAATTCTTTATAAATACATACTATGTATGATACCTTTTACAGAAGGTCATCCATCAGACTGCCGATGTAACAGAATATCTGTGTTGTTACTCTACACTGGACATATAATCAAATCAAATATAATGAAAAAAAAGCTTCAGTATATCTATTTAATTGTTACAGTGATATTAAACACACAGTGAACAGTGTTTAGTGAACAACTTGCCTGTGCCCTGAAACAGGAGCACGCACACTCATGGTGGCAACGACGGCTCCATAGGATCAGAAGCTGCAGCGGGGACACAGGCATGGAGGTAGGGCTACTGAATGGCAGAATCAACCAGGTTTATTTTACCTTACATAAAACAAATGTCAGAATGTTGACGTTGTTTTGTATAAAATGCAATATTTATTGCAATGACAGTTTTTTTACATTATGGGTTTAATGGCACTTTAAAGCAGTTGTGGGCCCTTTTATGTGCAAACACACAGCGCATATTGCTACCATACATAATAAACATAGTATATACTTCACTGGGAAAAACTTTTATTACTTTATGTCTTTTGGGTTGTTTCAGTAGCCAGGAAAACTTTCAGTCAGGCTGTGCATTCATTCTTGGGAGAGCATGCAATGGAGGGTAACAATGCTACCACTGCATTGGAAGCCTGTGGTTAGCATTTTCGCCTGGTTTTCAACTGGTAATTAATAGAGGAAACCTATAATAATATTATATATTTAGTATATAATACATAGGCTGTTTAATTACCAGATAAATGCTAAAATAATGTTAGGGTTTACATACACAGTTGTCACTGGCCCCTAGTGGAGAAGTCTATGGCAAAGTGCAGATAACCCGAAGGAAAGCCGCATGTGCACTGCTCTGCAATAACAGTGCAGGTAAACTGCAGTGCATCAGTGGGAAAGCAGCCTTGTAGAGGGCTCAAGACAGTATGGGCTTGTTTACATTTACAGTTTGGGGAGGCGGTAAAACCCCACAGTTGAGGCGTGTTTTTACCACACACCCAACCACTGATGTAACATCAGGAATTGAAATGGAGACCCCGCCCCATATTCCAGCAGGCCCATGCGGCCTCCCTGTCACATTCTGTTCTACACTTGGACAGGAGGGGTGGTGAAGTGGCATATACAGGAACCGATCCACTCCATTTTCCTCCTGCAACCGCTGAAAGCCGGCTTCTCCTCTTCTCTCTCCGGCCGGCATTCAGTGGCTGCAGAAAGAAAATGTTCATTATGCTATTTAAAATCAAAAAATCTAAATTGTGAATCATTTCATTTCATTGTGGCCCACGGCCCATTACCAAATCACTTGAGTGGCCCTCGCTCTTCAAAAGGTTAAGCACCCCTGATTTAAAACAACAAAAAGAAAACATCAGTAAAACAAATAAAAGGAATTCCATATAAACTCAAGCTTATTAGAGTCCCCCCTCAAATCAGGGTCCCAATCAGAGCCCCGTTTCACATCAGAGTCCCTTTACATCAGAGTTCCCATCTAAGTTCTCTTTACATCAGAGTCTCCCTTTATATGAGAATCATCACCTTACACCAGAGGGCCGGATGAAATCTAGCTGGGGGCTGCATTTGGCCCACAGGTCATAATTTGGAGACTGTTGCTCTAATGAAATATCTGGAGAATGCAGCCCAGTAAGAGGAATGGGAAGTTTAGTTCATGGCTAAGCCCTTGTTATCACAGAAGAACCAAGCACGGTGTGGGGCATCTCCAGGCCTCCAGAAACAGTCGACAGAGGATGAAGCTCTTCCCTTCTCTATCCAAATAAAAAAAATATGGATGGGGTTACACTTTAACAAATCCATCCAAGTAGAACTCAACACCTATGCATTACTTCCAATCATTTACATATGATCTCTTTATAATAATGAAAAGAAATAAACAATTACCTGAAAGCCTCATTTAACATTTTTGCCATCTACTTTTTAAAACACAATGCTGCATGAAAAAAAGATTTTAATTTTGTGTAGTTAAAGAAAGTCCAACTTTCTTAAAGGAATACAAAGGGATGGAAATCACTGTAAACAACAGCCATGAAAGAATGGGTTCAGTGATTTCTGCTGAGTCAAGATTTGCTCTAAAGAGAGAAGACAGGCCTGAGGTATGCCTGAACTCATCCTAGGACATGCTGCTCACCTACAACACAGATTGCTGACAACTAATTATGCTGTCAGGCACACTATTTACTATGCAGATTCATTTCATGCTGTTGTTACATGATTTAATAGATAATGATACAACTTATGGGTTGCAGATTACATCAGTTTTTATAGAGTTAGGCTATATTCACTGTTGCAGCAGTCATGAGCTTTTTTAAACCACATGAGATCCTGGACGTACCAAACCAAATGTCCAAACAGCACAACTGGTTATATGACAGCTACATCTTTAACCATTTTTTTATGCTATTTAGCATTGTGCTACTTTAACTGGTTATTGTAGGCAAACTGTACCCCAAAAAAGAATGTGAAAATACTAAATAGATCTTCTTTCTTTTGGTGGTATTTGATCACCGCTGGATTTTTTTTTTTAATTATATAGAGGTTTAATACTACTTTAAGATACTGAGGGCCTTTGGCAATTCATCTCTACCAGACTGCTCAATGAGACTGATCACACAATACAAGAGACTATGTCAAGATGCAGCTGTTTTACATTGGGACAGGGGTCTCAAAACTTTCTAAACAAAATGTCCAGCTTACTGTCCTTCAGACTTTAGGGGGGTCTGACTGTGGCTATTGGAAGTAGAAAATGTCCTGACATCAGTAGAAGTAAACAATGCCCCATCATTGGTGTCATTGGGTGGGAAGAATTATGCCCCATCGTAGGTGTCACTGGAAGAAACTGTGCCCTATTGTTTGGTGTCACAGAGAGGAATTGTGCCCATTCATTGGTGTCAGTAGGGGTAAATATGCCACATTGTTGGAGACAGAGGATGAAATATTGCCCAAGGGCTGGATAAAAGCTAGCAAACAGCCAACATGGTATAGAACAGACTGATAAAGACTTTTTATAGGTTAGAGAAGATCATTAAACTAAATAAACCAACAGCTATATTATAATTACAAAATTGACCATAATCTGTCAAAAAAACAAAACTGTATTTGCACTTTAGAACAAAAAAAAAAAGGTGAAGCGCTATGCAAATGCAACAAATCAGTGTATATACACACAAATATAGGTGAATAAATATTTATGTAAATATATCTATTTTGGGTATATATTTCATTTAACCTGGTGTGTTTATATTTTTATTGGAAGACCAGGCACTTGTCTTTGCACAGTGTGTTGCTGTTTTAAGCACATGTCACTCTATATTATTAAAAAAGATTGGAGTCTCACGTTTTAATTATTGCTTATTAATGTATATTTATTCACCTATATTTGTTTGTATATACACTGATTTGTTGCATTTGCATAGCGCTTCACCATTTTTTTTTGTTATAAAGTGCAAATACAGTTTTTTTTTTGTTATAATTTACACATCCTGAGGTATAGGGAATAGGTGATAGCAGCTGGCTATTTATTAGGTAATTTCATAGTTGAGCGCAGGAGGATATTTCAATTTTTAGTGTATTTGCACTTTGTCAACTATAAGGCCCAATTCACACTTGTAGTGCTCTTCACTCTTCAGAAGCTTTTGTGAGCAGATACCAACCATCTGATAGTTTGCCTGTTCGGTTGAGAACACAAGCAACTGTGGCAATTAACAATAATGACATGCCTTAAATGTAACTTTTTGGGGAAACTGTCATATCAACAAAATTAGTTCCTATTTAGTTCTTTCCCAAAACAGTTACATTCAAGGCATGCCGTGAATGATAACTGTCACAGTTGTCTGTGCTCTCAACCAAACTGTCAATCTATCAAATGAACTATTGGAAGATTTTCACTCTATTCCTGTTCTGGTGGCAAAAAGAAAATTGGAATTTTCTTTCACTTCCATTCTTGTTGATAATGGTAAATAGAGAAGGTGAATCCTCCCTAAAGGGGGCACAGGCAGCAATAAAAGCTGACAGGTGTTCTAATTCCTCTGCACTTCATTCAACTCTGAAAGAAAACATTGCCTTTAGGTATACTTTAACTGTGGTACAGAAAAGTAGATGAAGCAGGTCAGGCAGGGTTATGTGCATTTCAAGATTAGCGGGAAAGAAATACAATACTTTTGAAGGCAAAACAGCTCCTATATATTTTTCAACTGTGAAAGGGATGAGTAATCCATTTAACCAGCACATTAAAATCAAAGCCACAATGCCGACTTTCTATAAACATGTTATGGAGCACTGAAAAGAGCGCTGTCTCTGCATCAGCCTGGGGTGGGCTGAAATACACTATACATATCTATATATAAAGATATCTATATATATATTCCACATCCACCTGACTGCTGTTCTAGAAATCTATGGGGCCTCCCACACACCGCGCATTACACGTTTTCTGTGAAAACATTCTGAAACCTTTGCACTTTAACAAGTTTCTACAAACAGGTATTTTAAACATTCCATCAAAAAACCATGTGTGACCACTGAGGAAAGGAACAGGCTAGGAAAAACCTGTTAAAACTGGTTATTTTTTTAAAGGCTGCTAACCCCCCAGTAAAATTCCCCATACACGTTATCTCCAGATTGCCTTCACAATGAGATAAGGTCTGCTGTGAATTATTTATTGGCTCACAGCAAAGGAAAAAAGAAGATATTGATTTGAAGTATGCTGGCAGAATGTATTTGTTATAGAGTTTATGAAAGAAAAAGGTGAGAAAAGGGTGCTAAGTGTAATCATAGCAGAATGTTTCTTGATTCAGTACCAGATACCTTTTCATATTGAAAAACAAATAACAACCATTTTACTGTCTAAAGGCATAGTTCACCAAAAAAACAGGTACATGTAAGGGACGTCTGTAGATACAAACTACCAAAGTTGACCAAAGTTCAGCTTTGACCAAAGTTGAAAACTGCCCTTGTTATAAGTGTAGGCCACTTCCATACCTCCCGAAGCCTAACTGAATAACTCCCAGAAATCACATCATCCCATCCAGCCTTGCCAAGAGACGTTCAGCTGTTACTCTTCACCTCCATCATCACAGGGGCCAGCTCTTTCTCTGGTTCAAACCCCCTCACATGCGCTTTCTCTCGCCTGATGCAGTAGCTCTGAGCTTAGCATTTTAGAGATCGCTCCTGTTATGGTGAAGGTGAACAATAAGAGCTATTCCCTTAGAAACAATCTAGCAACAAGGCAGGAGAGGATGATGCAATCTCTGGAAGGTCTTCAGCCAGACATCCAGAGGTACGTAAATGGTCAAGGGCATTATTTACCCTTGGTCAAAGCTGCGCACTTTATTTTTATCTACAAATGTCCCTTATCTGCATAGGGCAGTTTTTTGGTAAAGGTGAAATATGTATTTAAGGCTACATGAGCACAAGGTGTTTATACCCTATGCATCGAATCCTGACATTTTTGTATGCCCAGGAGGCAGAAATGCAGTGTCTAGCCTCGTTGCCAGCAGCCAAAATCTATGTGGCTCCTCTCTCCTGCTGAGTGACCCCATAGCAAGCTGCTTGCTATGGGGGGGCACTCCTGCAGGCTTTACTTCTGAGCCATGCTCTGTGTCCTGCCCTCGCTCTCTCCTCACTCGCTGTGATTAACAGCAGTGGGAGCCAATGGCTCCCACTGCTGTCTCTCTGCCCAGTGAGAAGAGAGCGTCGAGAGAGCCGCTGCTCTCGGGCACAGCACTGGATCAAGATATGGTTCAGTTAAGTATAGGGGTAGGGGGTGCTGCACAAAAAGGTTTTTTTACCTTAATACATAGAATGCATTAAGGTACAAAATCTTTTACCTGTAGTGTTCTGTAGTCCAAAGAGAGAACTTAGAACAATGCTGATAGCAGTCAAAAAAAAAAGCATGTTTTTTTTTTGTTTTCTTTTGCATTCATTGAGCAGCTATAACAAAATCTTTGAAAGTTATATTTAACAGACCAAAAGGAAGCGGGTAAGAGAAGTTCATTGTTAGGGTTTACATACATTCTAGGGTCTATAAATAAAAAATTTACTTTGTTAACATCCCAACAATCACAAACGTTATGAATTAAACCCATACTGTTTTTCTTAACATTCATTGTTTTGAAATCATCTCATTACATCCAGCAATTATACAGTATCTCCCAGCAAGGAAGTGTTCACAACAATAGAAGCAGCATTGAGTACAGTACAAATAAGCATTACAAGATAACTAGATGTTACAAACATATAATCTGAATTTCATTCTAGCCCTTTTATAAGGTCAAACATATAAGAGTCACACAGAATATTGGGAAGAGCTATGTCCTGAGGGGGATATCTCAGAACTGGGGGTAATTAAGTCTAGGAAAAGGTAAAGGATGAAGGGAGATGACATGGCTGCCATCCCGAGGCAAAATATTCCACGAAGAAGAGAGTAGGAAAAGAAGAGCGAAAGAAAGAAAAAAAACGGGGGGGGGGGGCAGTTAGAGAGAAAGGGAGGTTTAAGGGGAGGGCTATGATCTTACCCCCTTTCACAAGTAATAATTAAAAATAATTGGGATCACGTGAGAAATATAACTTCCCAGAGCAGTCTATCCCCAACCAGATACAAGGCAAATAGAGGTGCCTTTGACTGCATGTTGAAGGCCTAGTTTTTCAAATCAGTTGTTGGTATCTAGAGGAATATCTGCATTCGTTCCAATAGTATAATTTTTTGTTTTGGTCTGATACTTTGTCTTTGAGAACCTCTGCAAGTTCCTCCATCCCTCTGATCTCACTCACCCATGCAAACCATTGCCCCAGGGTCAGAGAGGACTTTTCCAAGAGCTGGGGATACATGCTTTTGCCACATTAAGTAAATGAATTAACAAGACATTGGTGTCAAATGAAGGAGAATTGTCACAGGGTTATCAGCTAAGGCAAAGCCCGTAGTTTAGTGTATGATCTCTAGACTGGTCACCAGAAGAGTTCCCAAAATACATGCAAGAGGGTTCCAATGTGTGTGGCACAATGCCAGCATAATGCACTCTGTTGGGGAAATAGCTTGGCTAGTACAGATGGCGTTCTGTACCATCTGGTGACAATCTTGTAAGACATGTCTTGGTATTTACTGATGATCAAGGCTTTATGGCCAAATTGTCTAGGAACAGATAGGGAATGTAAGAAGTGAGACAATTGTAAGTGGTGCCAATTGTCAAGTGTTGGTACCTCAAAGTTTGCAGAAATTGAACTTGTTAAGGAAATCTTGAGCTCTGAGGCTTTTATCTACCCAAGTATAGAAAAGTTTGTCTATCCATCCAAGGATAAAATCAGGAAGGCCCAATATGTGGGGTCAGGGGCTTTGGAAGCTCTGGCACTTGGACAGTGTGAAATATCTTGCCATTTCTTTCAGCACAGGTTCGATTGTGGGGTGTTTCTTTAAGTGAATAGAAATCCTATGTCCTATTCATGGGAGGCCTGAAAGTGGTCTGTGGAACAGCCACCTCCAGAGAGACCCAAAATTTGAAGTTGCCGTGCTTAAATAGGTCTATGACTTGAGTTGTGTGTGGCTGTATAATATTTTTTCGGTTCTGGCAAGCCTAATCCACCCCTCTGTTTAGGTCTTGTCATAATCTTTTTACTGATACAAGGTATCTTGCCTAGCCATATATAGTGGATACATTCTGCTTTCAACTAGTGAAAAAAAGGAAGAGGGGATATGAATCGGTAAAGTTTGGAGAAGGTAAAGAAGTCGGGGCATCACATTCATTTTCAATATATTACATCTCCTGAACCATGTAAGTGCCAAAGTTTTCCAGGAGTCCAGGTACCATCAAATTGTTTGCATGATCGGTAGAAGGTTTAAAAAAATATCTTGGTGGGATCTGAAAGGAATATGTGTGCTAAGGTATTTGAGGGATTGAGAGGCCCATGAAAAAGGGAAATTAGGGTGCAAGGTTCTCATCACAGATTCTTTTTTAAAATCTGTGAAATGTCAGTGTCTATTTGTCGCCTTTCGCCCAGCAAAAGTAACATTCCCTAACATAACATAGCCCTAAGAACATTTGACTAGAAGAGTTAAAGAACATAAGTTCATATATGCAGCCTCACGGAAGTGGGCCTTCTTCTGTGGAGCCACATATATGCACAGCACACTCCTAGCACAGACACAGAGCTCCGTTGAGAGCTCCGAGTCTCCTACTAATGATCGTAAACCTAAAGGCCCAGTAACTGATTGCCCGATCACTGTGATAGCCCCTGAATGGTTGATACATTGTATCATTTTGTGTAAACAAATAATAATAATATTAAGAATAAAGAATTTATTTTGGGTTGTTCTACGGTGGTAGGTTATAGTAATAGTATTAAATATACAGCTAAATTTGAAAAAACATTTTTGTGCCAGTTTTAATTTGATAATAAAAAAAATCTGGATACATCTATTACCATTTACCAACAAATGAAGACCAATTTGTCCCGAAAAAATAAGCCATAATTCATCTTGATACATTATGTAGTTGCAATGATATGTGCAGTTTTATTACCACATTTCAAAGTTGCAAAACTGTGGTTAGGTGTTAAGATTTGTTTAACCCTCCATCATAAAAAATTCAAAATATAAAGATAGATCAACTTGTGTACAACCAGCTAGCCCATACATGGATCGAAATTCGTCCGGTCCTTTCTGACACAGCAGATTTCCGATCCTGTATGGCCGGGCTTTAGCTTGTTACTATGAGGGCTCCTGCACATGGGCGAGTGATCCCATTCAATGTAAATACTGGCAAAAATTAAACCCCACTATAGTTGATGAGTAATACTGCCACTGAACACAACACATTCAGGTGAATAGGGCCACAATTTGTACTTTTTAGGGTTAAATTTTAGTGTTGAGTTGACATATCCCCTCCCAGCCCCCTATGGACCGCACTCTAAAACTAGAAAAGAAGAGGCAGTGCTGTCTGTATGTGCAGAGCTGTAAATGGTTATTGTTTCAATCAGCTTGTTACTGCTTCTCACACTTTGTAAGGTCATTTCTGCAACAGAATCAGCAAATCCCCAGGCAAGTTCAGTAGTATATCCAATATCTAGGTCACGCATTTACCAGCAGTTGGTTACTTTGCACATTACCAATTTTCTGACAAATTTGGATTCAATTCACAATGGACATCTGAACCACAGCATTTTTTCTAACTGACAGGATACATATTTTATAATAATAATTGTAGAGTGCTTGTCTTTAAGGAAACCTGCACTAAGAGAATAAGGTAGGCTGTCATTGCTGACCATTGCCTTCAGTGGATTACACCTGCCTAGCATTTTGGCTTCAGTACTCTGAGTCACAACCAGGGATAAGCATGCAGCAAGTTAAAGCCGAACTACATTGCATATGAGCACCACAAACTAAAAGCACTATTTAAGTCATTTTAATATTCAAAGCAAACTCACCCTTCCAACCCTGTCTCGATGCTTTATTTTGCTAAGAAATTACTTTGAAAAGCACCCCTAATAATGGTGCATGTAACATTTACTTCCTGGAATCCCAGGTTACATCCCATGGACATGTCAGAAATTCAATGATATGCATTCTGTAGTGCTACCCCTGAAGGAGCCGCCTGGTAGATTGGGCTCTCTGATCTTTTGCCTTGACTCTGTGAACAACCTCAGCCCCTCTGAAACACCTGATCTGATTAGGTTGGCCATACATTAATATTTTTTTCTTCATTCAACCAGCGAAAAAAAAAAATGTATTTGATCTCCCCATCCACACACTCAATGTGGATGGGGGGATCACTGCCGCTGTTCTACTGTGTTCTGATGGTGGGAAATTCTTACAACATACTGATCAGTGATGCCAGCTATAGCCAGCAGCACTGATCATTCAGCAAAACTTCGACAGGCTGGTTGTACAAAAGTCAATCTGTACAACCAGCCTGCCCTGGATCAAAATTTGTCTGGTCTCTGCTGAACTGGCCAAATTTCGATCCATGTATGGTTGTCCTTAAGAAAATGGTTACTGTAATACTATTGGGAGCACAAATATAAACAACCTGCACACAACTATATTTTAGTATCAAAAATAAATGCCAGACTGGTTAGTGGTAATGGGAACTCAACATATTGTCACAGGTTGAAATAAATGGCAACATATGCATAAATGAGCAAATAGAGAATTAAAGTGATTGTAAAGGCTTCCTTTTTTCAAAATAATAAATGTTATACTTACCTGCTCCCCTTTTCTGGGGTCCCCCCACTGGTAATCTAGGCTCTTCTTTGTGCGCCATCACAGGTAGCCACTTCCTCCGGCTGCGCACCTGCGGTCTGGCTCCTGAACTGGGCTATGTGTGTCTATAAACACACAGAGTGTGGATCGGCCCAGCCTCTGCTCCGTCCTCAAATGATTTGATTGACAACAACAAGAGCCAATAGCTCCTACAAGCAGCATTAGATGCAGATGGGCACAGCTCTGGATCGATATAGGACTCAGGTTAGCATATAGGTAGGTGAGGAAGCGATATACTTACTGAGACATTTTTTACATTAATGAAGGGAATAAATTTAGGTACAAAATGTCTTGCCTTTGGAACCACTTTAATTCAATCGCAACTCACTAGACAGCGTCATCACTATGTTGTAGAGAGCTCTGTTCCGCTAGAATAAAGTGAACCTGGTAACCCACAAAATCAGCAATGAGCCATAGCATTTGGGAATTAGTGACAGCAATGAAAAAAACACTGCAATAACTCCTCTGTAAACAGTATGGCATAACCACTTTGGAGTACCCTCTATATACAGATAACTGCAGCATAATATAAGGTTCCCTAATGAGCTACCTCTCACTATGGACAAAATGCACAGTTCCTGTGAAGTTGCTATTTACGTGAGCAGTCCTTAGTGGTAGTTCTTCAACCGGCTAATGTTGGGGCCCGGTCTTTACAGTGGTGCACATAAGCACAGTCTCAGAAAGTCTGCATGCAGTTGGAAAGGCTGCTATTTAGATGGTCAGTCCCTAAGTAGTCAGTCTTTGCTAGCAGCAATAGGTCAATGGCAGCAAAGACTTCTCATCAGTTCCAGTGATGCAGTAACAATGATCCTGTTCAGATGTCAGCTCACTTCTGGATCTACCTGGAGCGACTCTGGTCCTCAGCACATAGGTTAACAGAGTTCTAGTTCCTATTTCAGACCTGTAACAGGTTGGTGTGCACGAGGGAGAAGTGATGTGTACTGCCCCGGTCTCAGCAAGAAGAAATCACTCAGTATCCAGATCAAGAAAATATAGCTCTCTCTTCACCTTGTACCTTGCTCTCCTTGAGAATTGTAGTCCAATAGTCCATTAGCTATCATAGCAGATATTATTTCCCAAACTACATCTCACATAGTTTAATGCCATCAGCCTTCAAATCTTTTGAGTTCCTTCGGCTTGTCAGCTCCTCCTGGTGGTTGGGGGCAAGGTAGTGTTAACCCATTCAGTCTGAAGTCCAGTGAGAGCATAAAAAGTGCTGCAGCACAAAGTCCTAAATCGCCTTCTGCCTCTAGCCAAGCACCTGGCTACACACAGTGCAGCACTTGTAAATGTTTGTTGTACAGCAGTAATGATTAGGCGCCAATCAACAGATACAGAAAATCTGATCATTAGGCTTAACTGGGTGCAGAAAGGCAGTGGGTAGTATTCTGCCAATGTCTTAGCAATCTCCCGCAAAACCAAACAAAACAACTGACCGATGTGAAAGTCACAGATATCCATCCATCCATCAATCCCACTGTAAACCTACATACTTTTAGGCTCCTGCACTTGGCAAGTGGCAAAACCGCATGCCAAAAATCTGCAGCATGACAATCAGTCATGATTATAGTGGAGGTTTGACCTCACATATAAAGAGTAGAGACCATGCGATTGCCTTAGATAATGAGTAAAAATGGTTTTCTTACTTGTAAGAATATGATCTCCATGTCTTATAATTCAGGAAAACCATTGAGCTGTGGTCCTTGTTCACATACAATAATCCTAGGGCACGTGTACATAGGCTTTGTTTGCATCTGAGCTGCTCTTTTTGCCCGTGCAAGTCAATGTAAATGAAAAAAGCAACTTGAAGCAGCCTAATGATACTATGGTTGACCATAAACTGATAATTTACCAATAATAAGAACACAAGCCATATATTCCCAATACCGAGGCCATTAAAGGACTTCAACAGACTACATACAGTAGTAAGTACCATATGGTTGCTTATAATAGCTTCCACTGTATATATTGCATATTGTAGGACCATCAGCTGAGTGCATAACGTGTATATTATTTTTTTTATGAAGTCAATAGGTCTATAAAGGAAAGTCTAGTACTGTATATGTGTGCATGTTTCTTCCAACAGCTACAGAATTAGAAATGTGTGGAAAAGCTCATTTTGCACAGGATGGCAGCCAGACCTTGATGAATCACAAAATACACTTCAGGGTCACAGGCTACCAAAAGACAGGCCTAATTGTGATGAAAGTCACAGTCTGTGATATGGGATTGTGGAGAAAAAACAATTATCTTAGACTGTGGTACATACACAAGAAAGAAGTTTGCAAGAAAAAGTAATGATGTTCCAAGTTCCTAAAAAAAACTCAGCAAAATTCCCAGACTGTGCATCCTACAATATATTACAATTACAGAAGCCATTCTCTTAATAAGTATACTGTATATACATACATGTATACAACACAAACATACACAATGAAAGCGGCAGACTGTACATAGGGAAGGACACAGCTTACCAGCTACACCAAAGGAGAAACCCTGGATGCGGACAAAGACTGATAAGCGTTAGGTTTTATCGCTAAGTCATGACTTCCTCACTTAACTAGTTCAGCCTTAGGCTCCATGTACACTGCAGATGATAAACTCGCATTTAGGAGCTTTTCTGCATTCCTTTCAGCAGCTGAACTCTCCCTAATGTTTTCCTATGTGTCCATGTACAGTCGTTTACAGGCAGTTGAATTTACAGTCGTTTTTTTGAACGCACCAAACTTGCGTTCAGGAGTAGATTTCATCAGCGTTTCAAACGCCAAACACTTGTATACGTGGCTAAACGCATTTATAAGCATTTGGAATTTTTTTTTAACTCTTCCATTTCTAGATTCTGTCCAGAGCCTTTTATCATCATGAAAGATGCATGCAAAGCATTTTCCTGGTACTCAAATGGACCTGGTATACCATACTTTGAGGTTTCACATGAAAGAAAATATGTTAGACACTGCTGCGATAATTTCTGCACAGAAATGAGCTGGCACACATCCAAACACCATTAAATAAAAAAAAGACAGTTAATCTCAACAAATACTGCTCTCTCTGCTTCTGCGCTCTCTATTTCTCTCAAAATGTCTGAAATAGTAAATTTTTTTACTGTTTTTCAGTGTATTCTGGGCATTTCGGAAGGTCTCCTGAGGTTATCTTTAAAACATGCTTCTAAACGCAAACACTCATAAACGTGCCCTAACGCGGTATGAAAACGCTGCTAAACAGACGTTTTTTAACCTACGTTTTCCAGCAGTTTCCATCGTTCAGAAGTGTTTTCCAAACGTCCCGTGTACATGGAGCCTTAGAGCCTCTTTATTTTACTTTTTTTTGCACAATTGTAAAAATTTTCATTTTTTGCAAAGAACATTACATATTTTTCGAAAGCAGATACCCTGTAGAATAAAATGATGATAGTCGCAGTTTTTTATGTTTCATATTATCTGCACAAATGTTTATCAAACGTAAATTTTCTAGAAAAAATAATTTTCAGCGCAAATGCAAACAATATCTATTTTTTTTGTATTAGCGCAAAGTTGCATCAAGTAAATATATACCAAACATGCCAAGTCCTAAAATTGCATGTATACAAATGGATAATTGTATAGAAGATCAAATAAGTATGTTCCAAACAGGTGACTGTGGGGAATCCTGATCCGTCAAAAGGTGCCAATAGTGGTGTAAGCCACTTTGTGCTCAGCGTTGGGCCCTCCGGACTGAGGGACTGCTGGGGAGAGGAGCACCGAGCGCTGCGGTGCCTGTGCGTTTTTCCAGCAATGACAAGAGGGTCTTTGTCATTCGTCCTACACGTTACCGAAAATTCACATCATACCTTGGGAGTGTTCTAAACCCGCAGACTCACCATCTTAGGACGGGACACCACTCCTCAAGGATACCTGAGGTGCTGCAATACAATACCACTCCCATAAAGAATAAGGATACCTGGATAACGGTGCCCACATTTGATGACCCATCTCCTGGAGGGAAGATTATTCGGCTTCGGGCCTCATCAGATGACACCTGGATTTACATACATATAAGGCGCAATTAATATGCGTGTTTGGTAAGTGCACATTACTTACACCCCTATTGGCACCTTTTGACGGATCAGGATTCACCACAGTCACCTGTTTGGAACATACTTATCTGATCTTCTATACATTTATCCATTTGTATATACTTTATTGGGATTTATGTGAGGTGACTCACCGCCGTCTTGGACATTATAGTTACTACTTATTACTTAGCGCTGCACGATTTGATTTTATATGTTCTTGTTCATGGTGTTGTTGGTTACCCATTTATGTGTATAGTCGCTTGTTCTTATTTACTTTAGGCGCTCGCTTTTTCTTCATATATATTAAAATTGCGTGTACCTGTGATATTGCAAAAAACTACACTACCCAAAAATCTCCATAGGTGACACTTTAAAAGCATTTAGAACTCATCAGTTTAGAGATAACTGTGAGTTGTGTTAGAATTATTGCTCCCATGTTGATGTTCGCAGAGACACGTCATATGTGTGGTGTGACTGCGGTTTGCATACACATGTGAACTGTGGGCATGCGTTTGTAAGTGTAAATTTTTTTTTTACATTTTATTATGGCTAGATTCACATGCGGTGAGATTTTTCTGCCAGTTTTCAATGGAAAGTTGTTCAGCGATTCAGATGCAATTTGGCAGTGTTATCAGTCAGTCTCTCTCCCTCCTAACATGGACCAGGGATGGGAGATAAGGAACAAAGCAAAAACTTGCAGAAAATGTACTAGAATTATGTTATTTCAGGACAGAAAAGTGATTTCCATTCAAATCTATGTAGCTACACATTGCACCGCACTGCACTAAACTCTCACAGGACCCTTTTTAAAATCGCATCAGAATCACATCGCATATATGTGAACAGCCTCCGTATAAATTCATTTTATTTCACTTGTCATGCATTTAATGCATTCTGGAATAAATCAGAAATTGCATCAGTGTGAACCAGAGCACTGGTATTATAAATGTATTATTTTTAACATTTCTTTGATTTATTTATTTTTACTTTATTGCTATCACAAAGGGTTAATAAAACCTCATGTGATAGCATTGGGCAGATGACAGGTACTCTTTATGGTGACATTAGGAGTCTATTAGACCCCAGTGTCTCCCTTGCATTTCACAGCATCTAACAAAGTACATAACTGCTAGATGTGTCCCCTGGCCAGGAAGTTAAGGATCTGAAACTGGAAATGACACAATTATTGTCGCTCCCAGTTCTTTTCATTACTGGGGAAATCGCGGCACAATAGCAGCCATCAGCTTGTGCTTAGGGGCTCACTGTTTGGACATAATAGTATATCCAAAGAGCTGAACTAATTACGGTAGCCATGCACAGGTAATCTGGCCACTGATGGGAAGTTTAACAGATTCCTCCATCCATGCAAACGAGATGGATGGAGGAATCCCCTCGCCAGGAAGCTGTGTTCTGGCAGCGGCTCCTGCTATTGTCAGAGTTCACTGATCAGCCACTGCAGCCTATGTTTGAGAAAACCAGAAGTAGAGCTTTTGTTGTCTGTCACAAACATTCCTTTATTTTGGTATATATGGTATGTGTTATGATCACAAGGCATGGACATTACATCACTTCTGTGCACCCTGAAATCAAACAATTGACATGATATTCAAACACAATTCTTGAACGTTTTGTAAAGATCTTTGTTGAGTTGTTGATGGTACTATCACATGTTCGGGCAGAGAATGGACAAGCTCAGATGCACTTTTTGGGCATACAGAGAGGAATAAAAACTACTGCAGGTATGTGCAGGCACTACCAGCCAGCAGATTTTTTTTTTCATCTTTTTGTAACTTGGATGTATTTTATATATCATATTATTCTGTGTGTCTCTTAAAGTGTTAATAAACCCAAAACAGTAAAAATCAATCTGTATATGCAGTAAAGCATGCTTGTAATACTCACTGTGGTGCCTAAGAGGTTAATCCTCATTGTGTAAAAAGTCTGTCTGATCCTGTCTTCTCTGATCCTCCCCTTTTCTACTGACCCCAATCCATCTGCTGACAGTACAGAGTCATAGGAGGCACTCTGCACATGCTCAATTTGGTGTGCTAGAGAGGGGTTTTTTTCGGGGGGGGGGGGGGGGGGGGCAGGTGATCAGCACAGGGCCAATCTGCACTGTCCAGATGGAGGTCAGGGGTCATGCAGCCTCATAGGTCAGTGAGAGGAGAAAAAAACTCCCCCTACAAGCTTTAACCAGTGCTCGGCTGGACACTGATAGAAGTCACATTAATGCTATAACTGATTTCTATATACTAAAATAATTGCATTTCCATGTTCTGTGTACTGTGGGAGACTATATATGGTAAATGTAGTGTCCTGGGATTAGTAACACTTTAATAAGAGTATAGGAATGTCCACAAATATATAACATAATCTCTAATGTCACAAGATTTGTGAACGGGGCTACAGAAGTCATGTTTAGATATTTATTTCTATCCAGTTTGTAAGTCTGCCAGCAAATACATTCCACCAGCTTGCTGGCCACCTGCAGAGGTTCGCATGAAGCTACCTCCTTTCTCATACGCAAGATAACCTTTTCTGTGAGTCTGAATTTAGAAGTGTAGTTCCCAGAATGCTGTGATAATCACAGACAGCAGTGGGAGATTTCCATTTTGCCCATTTCTGGTTTATACAGATCCATGTTCAGGACTCTTTCACTTTGTTCAGCTTGCAACCAAATAGTGGAATTAAACAGCCGTTAGAAGCTGCGAATGTTGATCTTAAAGAATTGTTAGAGAAAAAATAACACTTGCAAAGCTTCCAAATGAGCTTCACAGCTGGATCATTAAATATTAATTTTGAAAATGACAGCTAACATCTCTTCTTGTATGCAAGTTGTATACTGTTATTCTTGTTCAAAGGTTCTATTACAATTCCACTGACATCCTCTCAGTCTCTCTCTGCCATCTCTGTTTCCATAGCAATTAGATCAGTAGACTGTGTGCTGCAAAATACGTCTCCTATCAATCCCAACATAAATTAAGACAAAGTTTTCGGTTATGACTGTTTTGTATCAAAATGTATTGAATGTATACTTTTAAATGCCAAATTATATACAGTGAAGTTAAACAAACTGGGATCCAGGTAGCCAATGCACTTAGGGCCCTTTGCATATGGGGCTGTCAATCTGCAGTGCTTCCCTCCTGACACCTAAGTGACAGGTGCAGTGTCCAGCCCCACTGCAGGCAATCTATGGTTTTTCTTTTTTTGGGGTGCACCAGTCCTGGAGGTACTTCAATACCAGGTTGATGCACAGAGTGGTCAGAGCAAGCTCTTCCATCTCCCTGTTCTAAAAATCCATTTAATATATGGTCCCCAGAGATGGAACGTATCAGATAATAAACTGATAAGAACAGATACTACACTTGACCTTATCCAAAAGTCCAAGAGACCATTGCAAGTAGTCTATTAACCGCTTCTGCGCCGCCCTAAAGCAGAAATACGGCTATAGGACGGCACAGGTGCACAAAATCACACACACACACACATATATATATATATATATATATATATATATATATATATATATACATGTGTGATTTTGCAGTTCCGAGTAGGGGGCGCATGTGCCCTACCAGCACCTCCATTTGTGGTATCAGCTGTCAATCACCAGCCGAGCAGGGGTGGACTGACAACTCATGGGGCCCCCGGGCAATAGGGGATCATGGGGCCCCCGTGTCCTTGCCCAAACTCAAAAAAGCCTATGAAAAAGGTCCCAGGGGAATCTCATGGGGCCCCCTACCCTAGTTTCCAAATGGTCAGTCCGCCCCTGCTGCCGAGTATCTCCGACGGGGGAGAGACCTGTGTATAAACAACACAGATCTCTCCCCTGTCAACTCCTGCACACTGCTTTGTATGGCTCTGCATAGCAGAGCCATACAAAGCAGTGTGCTTACAGTGAAACACAGACACAGCCTCATATCAAAACAGAACACAGCACACAGTTAACCCTTTGATCGCCCCACATGTTAACCCCATCCTGCCCAGTGCCATTAGTACAGTGTCAGTACTTTTTATTAGTATTGATCACTGTATTGGTGTCACTGGGGATGTCAGTGAGACCAAGTCAGTTCCTCCCAGTGTCAGAATTGCTGATCGCCTCCATTACTAGTAAAGAAATATTTGTTTTTTAAAATCCAGTATATATACCATCATTTGTAAACGCTATACCTTTCACGTAAACCAATTCATTTACATGTATTGGGAATTTTTTAGCAAAGACATGTAGCAGAATACATTCTGGCGTAAATTTATGACAAAATTAGATTTTTTGCATTTTTTTACTGGACATGTTTCATATCAAAAAGTCAAAAATATTGTTTTTTTCTCAAAATTGTTGGTCTTTTTTTGTTTATAGCGCAAAAAAAAAAAAAAGCACAGGCGATCAAATACCACCGAAAGAAAGATCTATTTGTGGGAAATTTAATTTGGGTGCAGCATTGCATGACCGCACAATTGTCAGTTAAAGTAACACAGCGCTGTATCGCAAAAAAATGGCCTGGTCAGGAAGGGAGGTAAATGCTCTGGAGGGCAAGTGGTTAAAGTATATAGCAGGCTGTCTAGATGGGGCAGAACACTTTACTGAGAGGGACCGGCATTCAGGGCCCTGTTTGTTCAGGGCCAAGGTTCCAAAATGCAGAAGACCTCTCAGTACAGCGTTCAGCCCCATCCAGCCTTAGCCTGCAATAGAGTTTGACAGGCTGCCTGCAGGAGGCACACTAAAGTGCTAGGAGATACATACTGCAGCTGGACATCCCTGTGCACATAGCCTGAAAGCACAGCACCAGCTTCAGATATGTATCACCTCCTTATCTCCCTATATACTTACCTCCAGGGGTGGACTGACCATTTGGAAAATCGGGCACTGCCAGAGGGCCCGGGGTCAGTAGTGGGCCCCATGAGATGCCCCTGGTACCTTTTTCATAGGCTTTTGTGAGTTTGGGCAAGGACACAGGGGCCCCATGATCCCCTATTGCCCGGGGGCCCCATGAGTTGTCAGTCCGCCCCTGCTTACCTCCTATCCTTCTATTCTGAAATTCAGTGAGCATCTAACTTTCTTTCTGTAATGTGCTTCTACTGCACTGCAATTCCAAGCAATGTTATCAGTTCTGGGTGCAGGGGGATGCATTTGAATGATGGATTTGAGCTTTAAAATATTTGCAGCTGACACCCAAAATGTATAGCTTTTTAGTCGACTTCGGTGTAAGCGCTTGTTCCCAGGATTGTGCTGACTTTGAGTGTAACTATGGCAAAATAAATATAAATGACATACATAATACAGCCAGCAACTAGTATTAACAAAGTCCCCCGTAACATGTTTTATTACCTGGTGATTTGGCCAATAAGTCCAGACCAAGCTGTTCAGTAAAGGTAAAGGGTTGATATAAAACACTAACAAGGGAGCTCACAATGGTCAACTTTTATTCATTTATCCTAAAAGGAAAATAAAATATTTCTGTAACCGCTTAAAGAGATGTAGGATTAAAGCTCTTTTAGCCCTACTTCTCCTACGGATCACAAGAGTACACTTTGTCTGGCACTACCCTCTTTGCTCCTCTATAGATACAGTTGAGGAATGAATGTTGCCACCCAACAGCAGGTGTGTTACTGGCCTGAAAAAAAGGAATAAACCCTGAAAAAAAAAAGAGAAATAATGCAGCCACTACATCCAATGATTGGTGAACTACAAAACAGAATTTGAATGCTTTAAAGCAGTGGTTCTCAACCTTCCTAATGCCGTGACCCTTTAATACAGTTCCTCATGTTGTGGTGACCCCCAACCATAAAATTATTTACCCAGTAATTATAATTCATGAGTGTCGTTTTACCTCCAATACTGCTGCTTTCAACACAGTAGCTGCTTTTAACAGAGTAGCTGCTTTCAACACAGCAGCTGCTTTCTACACAGTAGCTGCTCTTTACACATCGGAAATATGTGTTTTCTGATGGTCTTAGGGGACCCCTGTGAAAGGGTCGTTCGACCCCCAAAGGGGTCGCGACCCACAGGTTGAGAACCACTGCTTTAAAGCATAATTAAACCCTTCTATCCTTTTTAAGCCAAGGAAACTGCCAAAGTAGTCTCTGTTTTATCTACAAGTGCCATGGTGCTGCACATGTAATCAGTTATGACATCAGCCATTTGATGGTTTGACAGTTTGGTCAAGTAGTCAGATCAGTGGGTTTAGGGCTCCTTCACACCAAGTGCAGAGACATCAGTTTTTTCTGCATGCATCCTGCATGGGCACAAAAAAGACAATTGTTCTCTGTGTGCCCTGTTCACACCACAACACTGGTATCACATGTGTACAGTATTTGTTCTGCACAGGAATCTGCAACGTGTATGCAGTTTTCTGCGTGGAAAAAAAACTGACGTGACATCAGCACTGTGTGGCACATAACTGACGCACATGAAAACTGATGTCAACATGCATAAAAACTCACTGAAACATGCATGAACACTGATATGAAACTGATGTAAACTCATGCCTCTACAAGTGAATTTTGCATGGCTTTCCCGTCAGTTTTCATGCACGTATGGTGTGAACGAGCCCTAAAGAGGAACTAAAGCCACCAATCTCCTCAAACAGATTCTTTCAAGGCATGCAGTGAATAACTTTTTTTGGTTGTCACATGCGCCCAAAGTCAATAGTGTGCAGCTGAAAATCCAAACACCCCCCTGGGCATAAAATTCTTATATACACAAAACAGCTCACAGCTATCCTTCAAAGATCTTCAAATGTTCTCACCAGAATCTTCCCAGTAAGAATGCGTTGTATATCATATCATTTTCTCTGTCTTTTCTTCCTGATCATGTACTCGACTTCTCCCAATCTCCAAAGAAAAAAAAACTAATATAGTTTAGTAATTCCACACATAATATGATACGCGATACACCTGTACATAAATACAGAACACTTTGTGAATCGTAATCACCACTAACCACACTTGTTACTCTTACCCTCACAGGGTGAAAATGTGCATAAAACTCTCCATCAATGTGACTTGTCCTCTTAATTTAACCTCCCTGGTGGTATTCCCGAGTGTAGCTCGGGGTTAATTATCAGTGCCAAAAGCGGTAATCCCGAGCTACACTCGGGATTACCCTGCAGCGTTGCTCCGGGATCCCTGTTTCACTTACCTTGTCCTGTGCTCCCGCGATGTCCCTCCTGCAGCGTCCCGGGCCATCTCCTCTTCCGGGTTCCGGTCCCTGCGAGCGTTGGGGCGTGCGGAACGTACGGGAGCCGGAACCGGCGGGAAATTTTACATTTTTAAAAGTGACATTCACTAAAATCACATAGTAAAACATTACTGTATCAAAGCATTAGACTTTTCATACATTTTGTCCCTACTGCTTTGTCCTGTGCCCTGCCTGCATTTTCACCATTCTTTCTGCGCCTTGAAACTGAGAAAAGTCCATGGCATCCAAAAAGCGGCCCTTTATGTCAAAAGCGGTTTTAGACCAGCTAGAGAACAGCGATAGCAAATTAGAACCACTTGCAGAACTGAGTGATAATGATTTGTGGGGAAATTTGTCATCAGACACTGAAAACGATTTTGCGACTAAGCTATATTTCAAATTTCAGTACTTTTGGTTTGATTATATTATTGAATTAAATGTATTATTATTATATTATTATTTTTTATGATTATTTATTATTTTATAATTTATGATTTCATGTTTCAAATTTTATCATACTATGTTTACTAGACTCTTGTTCGGACAGATTTCAGTGAGTTATTCCTAAAAATTACAGGCCTACAATAAAAAAACAACACATTTCCATGCAAAAAAATGTACCGCTTTAGGCACAGAAATATTGACATAATCATACCGCTAGGGAGGTTAATGTCTGGCCATGCACCATCCACCTCCAATGTGCAAATGAATCCACATGGTTTTCCCTTCCCCTTTAGGCATGCACCTTACCCTGCATACATCGATATGTGCTTTCAATACTCAGTGTAATCTTCCCTCTGTTTTCTCCTCACCTGTTCTTCATAAACTCTCAATCTCCATATACAAGGAAACATACAAGCCCATAGTTCAATAGTAGTGTAAAATAACCAATTTATTGTTAAAGTTGCACTTACATGACAGAAAAGTACACACAGCCTGTACCAAAATGGCCACGGCGGCACTTCCTTACGTCTGATGTCACATACGTCTGTTGCGTTTTGTCATCAAACTGACTTCCTCATAGGCAGTACTGTATGATACACAGTAAGGTCCTCCTGCGCTACTAAATACACAAATGATAATTAACCTCCCTAGCGGTATTCCCGAGTGTAGCTCGGGGTAAAGTTTCAGTACCAAAAGCAGTAACCCCGAGCTACACTCGGGCTTACCATGCGGCGCTGCATAGGGATTCCCTGCAGCACTTACCTTGTCCTGCGCTCCCGCGTTGTGTCCCCTGCAGCGTCCCCAGCCATCTCCTCCGGCCGATGCCGGCATCCGGCTTCTGTGTTCCGGTCCCTGTGACGTCGGGACGTACGGGCGCCGCCGGCGGCGGGAAATTTGAAAATTTTTAAAAATGTCATTTTTTTCCAAACAAATTTTACATAGTAAAACATTGCTGTTTCAACCCATTTCACATCCATTTTGTCCCTAGTGCTTTGTCCTGTGCCCTGCCTGCATTTTGTCTGTTCTTTCTGCCTGGAAACTGAGAAAAGTCCATGGCGTCCAAAAAGTGACCCTTTAGGTCAAAAGCGGTTTTAGACCAGCTAGAGAACAGCGATAGTAAATCAGAACCACTTGCAGAATTGAGTGATAATGATTCGTGGGGAAATTCGTCATCAGACACTGAAAACGATTCTGCGACTTTGCTCAGCAATGTGGGAACTTGGTGCTCTATTTCAAATTTCAGTGTTTTCGGTTTGATTATATTATTGAATTAAATGTATTATTATTATATTATTATTTTTTATGATTATTTATTAAATTATAATTTATGATTTCGTGTTTCAAATTTTATCATACCCGGGATGTTTACTAGACTCTTGTTCAGACAGATTTCAGTGAGTTATTCCTAAAAATTACAGCCTACAATAAAAAAACTACATATTTCCATGAAAAATAATGGTACCGCTTTTAGCACCAAAAATCTGAAGTAATCATACCGCCAGGGAGGTTAAGAGGAGGGGGCTGCTAACACCCAACCATATACCAAATGGATATTATGCAGATTATAAAATAGTATGGTGCAGCGCTACCCTAAATATTGGATAAGCTAGTGTATAAGTACGGCAATATTTAGGGTAGCGCTGCACCATACCATTTTATAGTACTGTATGATAACTGTCACAGATGCCAGTGTGCTTATGTCAGTTTTCAGCCAAACTGTTAATCCTTCAAATGGCTGATGTCATAACCGATCACATGTGCAACAACATGGCAACTGCACATCAAACAGAAGCTAGGATGGCAGCTTCCTTGGCTGTAAAGCATCCTTGACTATTTGGCAAAGATAAAGTGGGCACAGCCATCGTAAGTCCCCTAAAACTGGATCGGGCCAAAGTTGTGATTCTCAACTCTTCTTTAAGGATGACCAAGGGGCCTATGAATAGCTACACAGATGATGCAAAAAAAGATGATGTAAATGCTCAAACTCCTAAATATCATTGCTGAATGTGTATTTCTCACTAGGTATATAGGACTGCATACAGAGGAAATTGGCCAGATTGACTGAACTTGAAAATAAATCCAAAGTGCATGCAGCCTCGCTGTTATCATGTGTGTGCTTTGTTGAGCTTGTGGCTTTAGTAACAGCCCGGTATACCAGCCAAATCAAATAAAGGTCAGAGAGAATTTTTGTACGGTAATAGGATGTAAGGTAACAATGCATGGCAAATACTTGTGTACTGAGTACTAAATAGAGACTGTTTTGTAAGATAATTCATTCTTTCTGAGGTTAGGGCAAAGGCATGTCAAGTCTCATTGCTGCCTGCTGTAAGGAAGTTGTGGCTGGTGACACAAGTGTTTCTTAGTGTATTTGCTGTGCAAACAAATTTCATTAGGATAAATAAAGATGTCAACAAGCGCATAGCTAATGTCACATGAAAAAATTGTTCAATGCTTCCAAACCATGATTTACTACCATCCCAGATGGAGACATTTGCTTTCATCATGTTCTGTTTAATGAGCTTCATTTATAAGGAAACAATCAATTTCACATCACAAGGATTCAGCTGTTTTATGTTACCCTGTTAAAATTGATTGAACTTTAGTTCATAGTGCTTGCCAGATGACTGGGGCACCACTACTAATAAAATACAGCTACCTCTAAAATGCCATTTTAAAGAAGAAGTGAATCCACTCTCCCTCACTAACATACTAATGAAATGTTTAAATAAAACCTTTCAGTTTTCATTATTCACTTTATTTTAGACCAACTGATGTCATCACTGGGTCTCTGTGTTTCTCTTTGAAATTCAGGAAGACCATGGCTGGCCGGAGGGAATAGGCAGGGTGCCAAATCCTCTCAAGAGCCCTCGGTGTTCCTCTCAGCAGCCCTCAACCCAGATGCAAGCAGTGGGCTTGTTCTTGGAAGGAAAATATCCTGATGGGTGGATAGAAACCAAAAGAATAAAGAGTGTTCTAGGATGACCCACAGGTATTTTGCCCATAAACCAAAACAGCATTAAAACCTTATTTAAAAAAGTTATCTAACATGACAAAACTCATCAAATTTAAAAATGCACAGTACACAGAGTCTAATTATTATACAGAGAGACACATAAAAGTTTCCAATGGCTATTGTTGATGTGTTTTGCAGTAGATACCGCTTCTTTAGGACTTCATATTCGTGAATGACAGATACCCATCACAGATAATCTTTAATAAAAAAAGGTTGAATAGGAAGATAACTTGTCACATCTTCCTAGGTTGTGGGGAGGTGAATAGGGTACTTCTGATGCAGAGAACAACTGAACCAGGCTGACCCCCTATTATATATATAGTAAAATGAGAAGCAAAAAATGGAAACACTACATGATTTGCAGGTGTGAAAGTGATGTACCTCGCTTTTGCTTCCGCTGTATGATGAGACACCTAGCTAACAGGTGGGAAACATCACTTTTGTCTTTCACTGCATGTGCTGCTAGTAATACAAAATCATGTCAGAGCTTATGGAGCTTCAAAGAGGGCAAATTGTTGGTGCCTGCTTAGCTGGTGCCTCTGTGTCCGAAGTTGCCAATTTATTATTATTATTATTATTATTATTATACAGAATTTATATAGCGCCAACGGTTTGCTCAGCACTTTATATTATAGTGGGAGACAATACAGTAACAATACAGTTCAATACAAGAGGGAATTGAAGGCCCTGCTCCTTGGAGCTTACAATCTAGGAGGGAGGGGTGAGTGATACAATAGGTAAAACTGTGGGGGATGGAGTGGTTGGAAGCGTAGAGGATACCAGTATTAGCAGAGGGCAAGATAGGCTTCCCTGAAGAGATAGGTTTTCAATGATCGCTTGAAAGTAAGTAGAGTAGGTGACAGTCTGATAGATTGGGGTAGGGAGTTCCAGAGGATGGGTGACGCCCTGGAGAAGTCTTGGAGACGAACATGGGAGTAGGAGATAAGGGAGCTAGAGAGTAGGAGGTCTTGCGAGGAGCGGAGTGTACGGTTTGGGTGATATTTAGAGATAAGATCGGATATGTAATTTGGGGCAGTGTTGTGGATGGCTTTGTATGTCATAGTTAGTGTTTTTAATTTTATCCGTTGGGCAATGGGAAGCCAGTGGAGGGATTGGCAGAGAAGGGTGGCAGATACAGAACGGTTAGTAAGGTGGATGAGTCTGGCAGCAGCATTCATGATAGACTGAAGAGGGGATAGCCTGCGGTGACGTAGGCCAGTGAGGAGGGAGTTACAATAGTCGAGGCGAGATATAACAAGGGAGTGAATAAGTTGCTTAGTGGTTTCCGGGGTTAGGAATGGTAGTATCTTGGAGATGTTGCGGAGGTGAAGTCTACATGATTTTGTCAGCGTTTGGATCTGGGGCTGGAAGGACAGATGGGAGTCTAGGATTACACCTAGTACCCTGGCATGAGGGGATGGACTAATGATTGTGTTATCGATATTTATTTGCTGTGTCAAGAGGTACGGTATAAAAGGTTATGACGGCATATACAGTTTTTGTCTTATACGCATAAGCGCGGTCAACATGATCAATTGACTGAAAGAGACAAAAGGACATAGCGCAAGATTCTGACCCAGAATAAGAAAACAATTGCTGCAAAAGTGTCTGCAGAGCTCAATCTCAGTCTTTAAGAGACACAGCAGAAACAAAAGAAAGTTACTTCTGCGTTCAACACGAAACATCGTCACTTTCACAAATGCAAATCATGTAGTATTTCCATTTTTTGTCTAACCCCTGTATATACCGTTGGCTTGTGGGGAATGCCATGGCTACAGATGACCGGACCAGTACAGGTGACAGCTTCCTAAATTCACACTCCTGAGCTCATCTCTGGTGGTAACCTAGCTCTCTTCCCTCCTGAGATGCATACTTACCTAGCAATCATACCCACAGGCTACGAGGTTTGTTTTCTCTACATGGCCTAATGATTGCCAGATATTTGATTAAAGAAAGCTGCAGAAAAAGATTGTGAACTTAAAAATCATACTACCATTTTAAAACGAATATGGGATTTTAATGTTTGGGATTAGATCTACTTTAACCTCCCTAACGGTATTCCCGAGTGTAGCTCGGGGTAAAATGTCAGTACCAAAAGCAGTAACCCCGAGTTACACTCGGGCTTATCATGCGGCGCTGCATAGGGAGTCCCTGCAGAGCTTACCTTGTCTTTCGCTCCCGCGATGTGTCCCCTGCAGCGTCCCCGGCCATCTCCTCCGACTGATGCCGGCATTCGGCTCCTGTGTTCCGGTCCCTGTGACATCAGGACGTACGGGCGCCGCCGGCGGTGGGAAATTTGAACATTTAAAAAAAATTTCATTTTTTTCAAAACGATTTTACATAGTAAAACATTGCTGTTTCAACCCATTTCACATACATTTTGTCCCTAGTGCTTTGTCCTGTGCCCTGCCTGCATTTTGTCTGTTCTTTCTGCCTGGAAACTGAGAAAAGTCCATGGCGTCCAAAAAGCGTACCTTTAGGTCAAAAGCAGGTTTAGATCAGCTAGAGAACAGTGATAGTAAATCAGAACCACTTGCAGAATTGAGTGATAATGATTCGTGGGGAAATTCGTCATCAGACACTGAAAACGATTTTGCGACTTTGCTCAGCAATGTGCGAACTTGGCGCTATATTTCAAATGTCAGTGTTTTTGATTTGATTATATTATTGAATTAAATGTATTATTATTATATTATTATTTTTTATGATTATTTATTAAATTATAATTTATGATTTTGTGTTTCAAATTTTATCCTACCTGGGATGTTTAATAGACTCTTGTTCGGACAGATTTCAGTGAGTTATTCCTAAATATTACAGCCTACAATAAAAAACTACATATTTCCATGCAAAATAATGGTACCGCTTTCAGCACCAAAATTCTGAAATAATCAAACCGCCAAGGAGGTTAACTAGCCTTGTGTTTTCTAACACATTTAAAAGCCAGTAGATTTTATGAAATGATGTTTTCTGTCTCTCCAGCTTACAAACATGGATATTACTCAGTTTCTCCTTGTAAGGAAACACACACGTGGAACACCTTGATACGGAGCCAGGGAAATATACTGAGATGTAGCTACAGGTCTGAAACAGAAGTTTGATTTTGGATTTGCCAAAACAAGCCTCAGATGTATAACCACTGGAAAGAGATGCTGCATGCTGCTTCAACCTGTTCATCCTCGTCACACAGAATCAGCCTTGCTTACTATTTCCAGCAAATATATAACAACTTTATAAGCCTCTTCCATGTTATGGATTAAAAACGACAAGCTACTTCAAGGACACATACACAAAGAAAACAAGTAAAGATCTATGAAGGCCACACTGGAGGGTTGAGCTCATGGAAAAAGTCACAAGGCCAGACATCCTTTTCTGTTCCATCACAGGGAAAACCATGATTAATATATCTGGAGTGAGTCAAAGGGAATTCACTTAGGCACTGTTCTTGTTGTTCCATTACACATTATTTTTCACAGGAACTTCTTGTTCATGAAAAATGACAAAATATATCAGAAAAAAAGATCTTTGAAAATGTCACCTAAAAACAGGATTATGTTGGTCATAGCACACTCAGAATCCCAGGTCTATGCAGCAGGATAAAGGAAGCCATGATTTGTGTCTCTTCTAGCAGAGGGCTCATTTAATTTAAAGATGCATTTCAGGAATGGCAGTTTTTACAAGTAGGAATTGTGTTTACAATGACAGAGGGCAGCATGAGACCCCAAAGCTATGGAAGATCATTTTAGTAACGGTGCCTACTGCGGTGATATCCAGCTTCCATGGGGATCCCACAGATATGGCACAGGCAGACTTATACTGGTCCAAGCTAGATCAATGTAACCATGTAAAAATCGCCATACCTGCAAATTAGTTTTAAAGCGGTATGAGCCGGGTTCACATATGTGTGGGCCGGTTTTCACAGTCCGATTTTAGCCCCTCCGGTGCTACTTTCTTCAACCATTTAGGTGCGATTCCGGTGCGAGTTGTCAAAGTGTATGACCATGGAAACTGCACCTGAACCTGGCTCAAAATTGTACCGGACCCTTTTTGAAAATGCGCTGTGGCCGGCCCGCGCATTTGTGTACCAGCTCCATTGAAATGGCTGCAGGTTCATATGCCATGCGTATCGGATGCGGTTCAAAATGCATCCAACTCACATATTGTGAACCGGGGCTCAAACCCAAAAACAAAAATATAATTTACTGCAGCTTAGCAATCATTAGATGTGGTGGCTGCATTTTTTTCCTCTGTTTTCATCTGGTGATCTGAGCAGCAACACACCTCCTGTATTATATAGACACCAGGGGCGGACTGACCATTTGGAAACTCGGGCACTGCCCGAGGGCACGGGGTCAGTAGGGGGCCCCATGAGATGCCCCTGGTACCTTTTTCATAGTTTGGGTACCTTTTTTTGAGTTTGGGCAAGGGCACAGGGGCCCCATGATCCCCTATTGCCCGGGGGCCACATGAGTTATCAGTCCGCCCCTGATAGACACCACTATATAGACACCACATTTGGACAGCAGCACTAATAATCTGGGGGGAGGGTAGTATTAGATGTACTAGCAGTTTTAGATAACACTAACAAACTGAAGCCAAACTCCAGTGAACACCTTATAAACAGTTGCAGCAAACATTTTTTTCCTTTTGTTTATAACATAAACAAAAGCTGATTATTGTAAGCACCGCTGCCAGTATTAAATGGTTTGTCCGATCCCTATAACTGATATATCTGCAAGAGCTTGTTCTTTTGAAAATCAACAGACTGACTGGCTGGATCATCAGATGAAAATAAAAGAAAGAAAACCTAAAAAAGAAAACTAGTACAGTCATCGCATCTGGGAATTGGTAAGCTGCAACAAATGTTTGCTTTTGGGTTTAATACTGCTTTAAAGTGTCACGAAACCCAGGATCCTGCATTTGTTATATCTGGTCTCCCACAGTACACAGAACATTAATATAAACTGCTAAATACCTTTTCTCATCAGCACTTAGAGCAGTCTTGTGACAACTATCAATGTCAAGCCGAGCACTCGTTAAAGCTTGAAGGAGGAGTTTTCATTTTGTCTAGGAGGATGCAAAACCCCTGATCTCTGTCTGGACACTGCTGCTTGGCCCTGTGCTGATCATGTGCACTTTCCCAGGAAGAAAAAAACCTCTCTAGCAATACACACCAAACTGAGCATGTCCACATCATATGTCTTATCAGGAGATAAGAGGGGGGCACTGGAAGAAGGGGAGGATCAGAGAAGTCAGGATTAAACTGCCTTTTTACACAATGCAGAGGATTGACCCCTTAGGTTCCACAGTGAGTATAACTAGCATGTTTTACTGCATATACAGACTGATTTTACTGTTGTGGGTTTTATACCACTTTAAAAAATGGTCTACTTTCTTGTATTCAGCATATAAACAAACATTGCAAAGTTGAAAGCTGTAAATTCGAGCATTTACTGTAATAAAACCTTTTAAAAAATGTTTGCCTATAGCTCCTGACACCCTGTAAAACATGATTTTGATGAAGGGTTCATGCACACAGCGATATAGGAATGTGGCAGCTAGAAGCCGGTAGCAAAGGCTATGGCCAGAGATGCTGATCAAGAGAATATTTTTCCAACAGGCTCGCTGTACACAAGTCGACCGATAGACTGATTTGTGTACAACCAGCCTGCCCATACATGGATCGAAATTCATCTGGTCCCTGCTGAACCAGATTAATTTTGATCCATGAATAGCAGGTTTGAGTGTCCTTTTGTTGCTAGGATGAAAGCTGCAAGCATATAAACGTTATCACATGCGTTTGTAATTACATAAAGTACTGACTTTTTTTTTTTTTTTTTTTTTTTAATGGATCTGTACGCAAAACAATTTAACTGATCATCATGCACCCCTGTGCACAGGCCTATAGAAAAAATACAGCTGAGTTCAGATCCCTACCAAGAATACCCAAGAATAAAATACAATATGACAGTTGCAATAAATTGTAGTGAAATACTGAGACGCAGTTGTCTATAAAAGTCCAGTAAATGAAACATTTTCATTTTATACGTTTCATGAAAAACGTTCACGTTTTATACTATACTGGCTTAAACCTTAACAGTAGATCAGGGGCAGACTGACAACTCATGGGGCCCCCGGACAATAGGGGATCATGGGGCCCCTGTGTCCTTGCCCAAACTAAAAAAAAACTATGAAAAAGGTACCAGGGGCATCTCATGGGGCCCCCTACAGACCCCGGGCCCTCAGGCAGTGCCCGAGTTTCCAAATGGTCAGTCTGCCCCTGCAGTAGATTGTTTCATAAATCCATATTTGACATGTTAATTCATGTTCCACTCATGTTACTAAACTTTGCATAAGCACTCGTTAGCAGGTATGTAGAGAAACCTTACGCTTCGTGATTAACAGGGACCGTGTTTATTTTTGAGCTGCAAGAATGTGTGTAGCCTTGGGCTAGGACTTGTGGAAGCTTGTACAATGACACAGCATTAATCAGAGGGAGCTGAGGAGACACTCTGTAGAAGAGAAAGCAGTCTGGAAATATTTATGAATGAGCAGCTAACTTATAGATAGGGGATGAGGACTAATAACTAGGAAAGGGTGGCAAAAACACACAGACAAGGTAGGGTCAGAGTTCTATACTGATTAGAACAACTATCAGTCCTCATGCACACGGGACGTTTTTACAGCGGCTGTTTTTGGCTTTTGACGTTTTTTTTCTACAGCCAGTAAACTCCCCAGCATGTAATCCTATGTATCCATGCACACATAGACTGTAATCAATGTTTTTTGGCTGGAAAAAAAACCCAGAACTAGTGAGTTTCTAGAGGAGTTTTTTAGCTGTAAAAACACTCTAACGCTGAAAAATGCAGCAAAACTCAGTAAAACGCCCCACACCGGCATTTTTGAATGTTTTTCTGACCGAAAAAAAGTTTTTTTGGTTAAAAAAACACTAAAAACACAAACACAGAAAAACGCCACTAACTGCGTCAAAAAGCCGCTAAACGCTAATGCAAAAACGCTAAAAAAAGCTGAAAAACTCACGTTTTTAACGTGACTTTACACAGCTAACGTTCCCATTATTATCAAAACGTCCCGTGTGAATAAGGACTTATGCAGGCCATAGACGGGTCAAACACCGGCCAATTTTTCGAACGATAAATGAAAAATCGGACGTTCGTTAAGCCAGCGTTACCACCAATGATTAAAAAAATCGGCCGACTAAATCATAAAGTTCACTCCATATAACAGCCAAACTTCTGTCCGTTGCAGGTCACGGCTCATGCGCAGATTTTTTATCGTTAAAACGATCGGCCGATTTGGCCATCAGTGGCAGGAAAATCGGCCGTTTTTCCAAATTGGCCACGAATTTTCCAACACGACCGATAATCTCAAAGTGTAAAAAACCCGAAAAAACGGCCGACCAATTAACCCACTAACAGTGCGAAAATCGGCACATTTTTCTTTCAGCCGAAAAATCGGCCGATTTTCGAACCGTCTATGGCCGGCATTAGCAAAGAAATTTTTTTTTCTTTAGTGCTCATATTTTTTCACTGTTGAAGTTCAATAAATATTATAAGGGCACGTTACAAAAGTAGAATTCACATCAACCCTAAAGTGCACCTCTGCCAAGATTACTGACAAATATGCCTAACAAGTGAAAGTTTTAAAACAAGCCTCAACTAACCCTGAAAGCAGACCATCACCCATTTCACCCACTTTCCATCGTTCTACTCCTACTTCCTTCTGTACACACATTTAATTTTTTGTTTTTTAAAATACCTTTAAAAAAAAAAACTCTCTTCACTTATGAGATTTTTGCCTAGGCAAGAATAAACTCCCCCAGACACTCCCAGAAGGCGTCAAGGTAATCTACAGTGCGTGTGCTGTAACGCACCATCAGGAGGTTGGCTGTCTCTTCCTGGTTCCTGTAGCTGGTCCCCTGATGGCACTGCGGGACCAGGTGAGCAGCAGCAAAACAGTAGATACTGAAAAACAATGCTGGATTCTCTGGGTGTGTGTGTTTATGGAGGAAAACCCAGCAAAAAAAGTAAGTTGGTATTTTAAAAAAAATAAAAAAAGTGGGGTTAGGTTCATCTTTAAACGTCAAGCACTGTGGAAAAATAATCTTCAAGACTGACTTTACGAACGTTTACAACTGAGGCACTGAAATCAAAGCTCCTCTGTTATTTTCTCTAGTAATAGGGCCTCGGCAGCCTTCTAATGTAAACAACCTGTCGGAGCTGTAAACTGTTAAAAACCTGTTGAAAATGGAATTCTGAGTTTGGTGTGAATTTTTAGGATTGATTACTCCACAGTACCTGCAGCTACTGGGGTCAGTGAAGGCTCGTATTAAAGTTCTTTTATTGGTTGTTAAGAATGTGGAAATACTTCATTGTCCATAATCTGGATACAGGTGCAATTTAACAAAATGAGACAAACAGCTTGCTGGTACTCACCTAAAACCGTTGTCCATGCTACTGACCTCCACGAATGAGATTTAATATTATGAGTTTTATGTGTAAATGAGTCTCACACAAATTGGCAGCAATGGTTAACAACAGCTTGCATGAAGAATACCAACTATCACAGTGGCTGTCATTTTGTGGTAGTCTAAATCCTAATTGGATGCAGAACTTGCATCACACAAGAAGGATTATGATCCCCTACAACACAATCGGACTACAAACTCCACTTGCCTCTGTTGTGTGTTGCAGGGAGGAATTTTTTCACACTGTTCCTGTCCAGCACCATTGTCTTGCCCCTAAGTCTAAGTTAGCAAACTGCAAAAAAAACATTGAGAATGGCAAATCTCAAAATAAATTCATACTGCCAAGCAGTACAATAGAGAGTTTTATAACGAGATTAAAGATAAACAGGACATTATATTAAAAAAGTGGGATTAAATAGATTCTTAAAATAGTAAAATAATGAAAAGTAATAACAGTAATTAGTAAGAATAAGTCTCTTTGTCTAAGGATACCATTGACCTTCAGATTGGGTAAAGACAATCCTGACCTAACAGAACAGTATGTATAATTTTCAGGCCCGAGTGATGCTTGCATTTTCATATCCTCTTGGAACAAGTATACATAAATAATACGCTTCCTCCTGCCAGGAGCTAAATTATTACAACCTCTCAGCTTGGGCAAAATCACACACCTGGTGCTCAGGTTGCTTAATTTCAGCAAAGGGGGTCCTCACTTATTTAAGGAATTTACTCTTTATTAAATATGTCCCTTTTCATCTGTGTTTAGCTGGTTCCAAACTACTGCCTCAACACTCCTGTTTGCTGGTGTCCACTTTACCTACCAGACTGCAAAGGAGATACCAGTACTTTGTTCGTTCCCAACCAGGACCTGAGTTAAGTTGTGTGCACTCAGCAAGTCACTCCCCTGCTTCTTCGTCCTCCCACCTCACAACTATTTTACAGACAGCTGCAACAGCCTACCGTTCCCTTCCCCTCAGTGCCTTCGTCTATACCCGGAAGTTCAGGAAAGCGACTGAGATCTTGGAACTGGTGATGACAAGCATGGACCCTAGGTAAGTGCATGGGCACAAGGGGGCATGAAGTGGTACTGGGTTGTTTTTTACTTTAATAATGCCGACCATTCATTATGGAAAAAAACATATAGCATTTAGTACTTCCTTAACTAAAGTCTGTGTTTCTGACCAACTTCACACTTTGGAGATTTCTCTGATTTTCAGACATGAGCTGAACAATGCTGTAGGAAAAGCCAGAGACTGGTAACCACACAAGTAGTAAAATAAAACAAATATCAGTAAACTAGCGCTTAGTTCAGTAAAAAACAAATGCTATGCAATATTTTCTGCATGTACGCACGAATACACACACAAATTACACCTCCCCTGTATTATTTGTCATTGTGGGAGCTAGAACAATTTTTACATACTTGCATAAACACATGAAAAAACACACACATACTATATGGCCCATACTAGCGGTTTTTGGGCAGGAAGATCTAGCGTTCATACTGGAAGAGTTAATATTACGAGATGGGAAAGATATATCCAACTTAACAAAACAAGCATATTAAAAATACTCTGCAGTAATATCCATGATCAGACTACATAAGTGATTGTGAAAGTGAATGGGAGAAAGGCGGAACAAAATTATTCTCATTGCCTTTCAGCACAGTGCAATTTCAGCAGCTGTGTGCAAGCAGTGAGATGTAGATAACGGCTGAGTAGTGTTCGATTTCAAGACTTAATATAGAAGCAGAAGGTCATTTACCAACGCAATGACTTTCTGTCATTGCCTGTTGTCAGCCAGATTCTTTCAAGTTCTGCCCCTAATTCTCTTACTGTACATTTAAAGCAAAATTCCAGGCACACTGGTCATAATTTTTTAAGGTCTTAATAGTTTTTTTAACTCGTTTATTAAAACAAGTGTTTATTAACTCGAATAGTCTTGTCTAACCTCCATTGAGTGGCTATTGGAATATAAAATGGCAGCTGCACTTCTGGCTCTCAGCCACATTGGAACAGTGTCTATTAGAGAAAACCTCTGCCCCTTCCCTCGCCTTAGCCATTCACAATGCACAGTCCTGTGATGACGCTGCGGCTGTTCTTTGTGAATGGCTTAGGAAAGAAATAGGGGGAAGCGCAAAACTGGAATCATTTTCTGTAATAGAAACTGTTGCAATGCAGCTGGGAAATGGAAGTGCAGCCACTGACCATTCCAGCAGTCACTCAGTGGAGGTTAGACAACACTTTTCAGTTAAGAAACACTTGCATTTCATTAAACGTCATTAAATGGGAGTTATAGAATTGATTAGGACTTAAAGCACAACAATAAAAAGTGTAAGAAAGCAATCAGGGCAGCTAAAATTGACTACCAGAAACACCTAGCAGAGGAGAGAAAAAAGAACCCCAACATTTTTTTTCAAATATATTAATAATAAAAAAGTAAGCTCTGATCATACTGGTTCCCTAAAGGATGATGAAGGGAATCTGCTTACAAATGGCAAGGAAAAGGCAACTGTATTAAATACATTCTTCTCCTCAGTTTTTACTAAGGAAAAGGAGGGGTATAGTAATCAGGACTGTATCATTAGTAACACATCACAGAATGCACCCTTGTGGCTAACAGAAGACAGTGTCGGAAAAAGAATAGAAAATCTCAACACAAATAAATCACCAGGACCAGACGGCTTACACCCAAGAGTCCTCAAAGAACTCAGTCACGTTATAGCTAAACCACTATACCTAGATTTTATGAACAGCATACTGGCAGGAATGGTACCAATTGATTGGCAAAGGGCCAACGTGGTACCACTATTTAAAAAAGGGCAGAGACATATACCTGGGAACTACAGAGCAGTCAGTCTAACATCAATAGTATGTAAACTATTGGAGGGAATGATAAGGGACTACAAAAAGACAATAAAATAATGGGATAGGCAGATACCTGGCAAATGATGAAACATTTTGAAAAATGTAAAGTAATGCACTTGGGGGTGAAAAAAATTAACGCAAATTACTCGACAGGGGGAGAATCTCTGGGGGAATCCGGGATGGAAAAAGATCAGGGAGTCCTAGTAGGTGACAGACTCAGCAATGGCATGCAATGCCAAGCTGCAGCAATCAAAGCTAACAAAATATTAGCATGCATTAAAAAAGGAATTTACTCAAGAGATAAAACTATAATCCTGCCACTTCAAAAAACTCTGGTCTGGTCACCAATCCTCAGGAGGGAGGCGCAGGAACTGGATAGAGCCCAGAGAAGGGCAACTAAGTTAATAAGGGGACAGGAGGACCTCAGTTGTGAGGAACAATTACAAACACTAAACTTATTCTCCCTGGAGAAGAGACGGGATATGAGAGAGGATATGATAGCGATATACAAGTATCCTAATGGTGATTCTAGTATAGGGAATAAACTAATCAGTCTCAGGGAGTGTAAAAAGACATGGGGCCACTCAATTAGTTTGGAATAGAAACGGTTTAACCTTAAACTGCGTAAGGGGTTTTTCACTATAAGGATGTAGAACTCACTTCCACAATTGGTGGTATCAGCAGGAAGCATTGATAGTTTTAAAATACTCTTGGACAGGTATCTTGACGAACACAATATACAGGGATACAGGCAATGTTTTTGACAGGAACACACTCACACACCCACAGGTTGAACTGGATGGATTGGTCTCTTTATTCAACCATACCAACTATGTAATTTTTTTTCCCCATGCAGTGGAGCTGTGCCTACACTGCAGGGATTAGCTGCTTGTCTTGTCTAGGGGTGAACACAGGGCCTATTCTCACCAGATCCTTCGATCCTCCAGAAAATGGTGCTCCCCCACATTCAGCGGTTCACTGTTCCAGAGCCGGTCTATCGGCATGGTGACATCAGAAACAGTCCATTGCACAAGACTGCTAGACCACAGGAGGGGGCAGGAGGAAGGAGCCAGAGGGACCGGTCTTTCACTGGTAGGATCAAAGGATTAGTTGAGTATATCTCAGCTCTGCAATTCCCTAGACAAATACGAGCAGTTAAGCCATGCAGTGCAGGCACAGGTCCAGTCTATGGGGAAAAAAAATTCCCACAGTCCCTCTTTAAAAAAGCAGATATGATCAATTGTTTATAAATATTATTCTTTATCTGTTGCTGTCCATGTAACACATTTCTTTCTCAGAAAACGGGTGGGCTTTAACGTCCACAAGTCACAAATATGCGTCACTGGGCAGCTGATGTTTATGTGCTGAGGGCACAATTACTGCATACTCAAAGACTGTTCTCAGTCCCCATTAAGGATTGGTAGCCAGCGTGACTGGCATGTAACCATTGTAATAGCCAGTGACAGTGGTCACATGCTTTCTGAAACTTCCCGACCCCCTTCCCCCCTGGCATTCAGAACCTTTTTAATACTTTTACAATCTTTAACACTTAGCACTTTTACTAGTGATGAGCAAATCTGACAACATTTGGTTTGACCCCAATATGTCAAATTGCAACAAATTCAGTAAACATTACATTCTAATGGATGAGAAGTGGATAAAAGATCATTTGCATTTTGTTTTGAATGGATTGTATGTACATTCCACAATGATATAAACCTAGGCAGGGCCATTAGAGAACACTTAGATGCCAGCTCAACTCTTTCGAAAATTCAGCGGAATAGAATGCAATTGTATGTAAACAAATGCTTTGCTGACATAATGGGGAGCCGCAATTGGTGCTAAAAAGTCACAAAGGTATGTTGTCAGTTTTTACACTAACGGTTACATTCTTTTTCCCTGATAAAATTAGAAGATAAGTTTACTCTTAGTGCACCTTTCCTATGTATGCACAACCAGTTCTGGGACAAGAAACATATACAGTAATACCACATGAAAATTCCTGGCTGGCTTCTACCCCTTAATTAGGAAATACTAAGCGTTCAAAACATAAAAATCTAGATGCTTCAAATATACAGAAACAGAATTTCAGTTTTCTGATTATTTTCTGTATTGTTATTTCAATTTTGCCATGCAATGCAGAAACAACTTAACTAAACTAATAGAACTTCTGGCACAACAGCTAGCCTTAAAAAACCCTTTGGAAAGCAAATGTAGGTCCTACAGATGAAGATCAATGGAAGCTTACTGTATACGTACAGCAAAAGGCATCTCATCATTCTCAGGCAGAACCACTCAAACAAATACATATTGATAAATGACAACATATCCAAGATAAAACGAGAGACAAACAAAGCAACAGGTTTACTTGAAGGCCCCGCAGTAGCTTATACTGACCTATGGATGCAGAGGAGCATCTAGAACCTGGATTATTTCAGCCTCCATCAGGCATCATGCTACAACCAAGAGTGCAGAAAGTTGAAAACATTGAAGTACATGTTGTTGTTTACATGAACAAAGCCTTATAGTTTTGTTTTTACAATATTTTGCATTGATAAAGCTTAAGTTTAGTGATTTTTTTTCAGCACCAGGGACAGTACCTACATTGGATAAAAAGTGTTGAAATCTTAGTTTCTTCATTCCTCATATCCCCGTAGATGTGATCTCCCGAAGCTGAGGGGGTTAATACCAGCTGTTGGACCTGTTAAAGGCCCTCATCAAAAATGCCATCTATGCCCCCTCCTCTATTCATAAAAGCAGTAAACCTAAGCTTTAACGTGATATAAGTATTTAAACAAGTGTTTCTGAACATTTTTTCAGTCAAGGCACCCTTTAAAATGATGGACAGTCCAGAGGCACCCTTTAAAATGATGGACAGTCCAGAGGCACCCTTTAAAATTATGGACAGTCTTGAGGCACCCCATTCTAAAATGTAACGCAGAAACATCCACACATGGACACCCAATGCTAGAGGTGATTTATTCTTCCAAATAAAATACACATTTGTACACTGGTCCTGAGTAGTATTTCAGTGTTTCTTTCACTTTTTCTCCACCACTGAGCTAATGTGATCCCAGCACTGACAGAGAGGGGCAAGGCAGAGTCGAACAAAGATGCTGCGCAGGCAGCTGACATCCTCCTTATCAACTGATGATGTCATTGGTTGTCAAGACACTGGTGGCTAGAAGGTTATAATGGTGCAAAATGAAAAACTGTGGTTTTGTGTAACTAAAAGTCAGGATTCTTCCACCCGTTGGATGGTATACAAGTTTTAGGCAACTTTTAGGCATTTTGCTAAGGCACCCCTAAAGAAACCTCAAGGCACTGATTGAAAAAGGCTGATTTAAACTGATACAGTCTAGGCATCGAGTTAAAGGAAAATGTCACCCAAAATTAAAAATATGTAGCTACAAATACTATAGCTGGTGACTTTTAAGAAACAGATACTTACCAGTCCAAGAATTCCAGCACTGTCCTTCCTGCTGCTGATTCTTTTCAGGGCTTTGGATTTTCAGTGCCACCAACTTGACTTTGGAAGCCGGCTGTCACTTCCTGATGGCTCACAGCCATCTATCCATTGTGCATGCGCGAGATTGAGGGTCATGACAAGACTGGTCTTTTGGCCTCCAGCAATGTGTAATGTTATCCCAAAAGGCTATAGGAGTAGTCCGAGAAAACATCATCCTTGCCTTGGTATGGAATGAGAAAACGGATCAGGTACCACCAAAAAAAGGTACTTGCTATTCAAAGGAGGAGGAAGAGAATAACTCAAGCTTTTGGGTGAAGGTCCTGGGCTTTGACAGAAGCCACCCTAATCACTTCTACTACAGAGTAGGGAAAAGGTAAATCAACTCCCAGCTGCTATAGCAGCCAGGAATTTGTTCACATGCCAGAGCTGCCTGCACTGGTGCCGACACAATAGTTACATCAATGGCAGTAAAATATAAAATCTCATATAATCTTTCAGGTTAGGTTCACTCAATGCCAGTTTCCCTGCAGCTGCGTTTGTATGGGCACAGCAGCCTATTCCTTTGAATGGACTGCTGTACCTACAGAAAACACAAGGAAAAGGTCCCTGCTCCTTTTCCAAAACCACAGCTGCAGGGAACCCACATAGTGATATTCAGTTCCCAGCATGGAAAAAACACAGTGCGATTTCCAATGCATGTGGGTGCCATTAGGCATTACTGACACCCCCGCTCAACTGCTAACAGCAGCGTGTTTTTAATGCAGGAAGGTGTGCAATTACATGCAGTCCTGCACCCACAATATAGTGGGAACCTAGCCTAAAGAAGAGTTAAAGCATCTTTTTTAGTGCAGCACTCAAATTTCAAAAGACATTTTCAATATTTTTTAAAACTACTACTTTTTTTTCAAATAAACACTGGTTATCCTGCCATGAAGGTCCTTGTTCAGGCATTTCTTCCTATAGAATGGCTATGCTTGTTTTTCCAATCGTGCTCCTACGTGGTCCCTATCACATACACTTCCATTTGAGACTATAAGCAGTTCTGCCAAAACTAATTTTCAGACATTTTCCGCCTTTGTCATCATTAGGACACCCTACCAGAGAAATCATTATTATTATACAGGATTTATATAGCGCCAACAGTTTGCTCAGCGCTTTACAATATAACGGGAGACAATACAGCAATAGCACAGTTCAATACAAGAGGGTTAGGAGGGCCCTGCTCCTTGGAGCTTACAATCTAAGACAGTGGTACTCAACCTTCCTAATGCCGCGACCCTTTAATACAGTTCCTCATGTTGTGGTGACCCCCAATCCTAAAATTATTTACCCAGTAATTATAATTCATGAAGTGTCGTTTTACCTCCAATACTGCTGCTTTCAACACAGTAGCTGCTTTTAACAGAGTAGCTGCTTTCAGCACAGCAGCTGCTTTCTACACAGTAGCTGCTCTTTACACATCGGAAATATGTGTTTTCTGATGGTCTTAGGCGACCCCTGTGAAAGGATCATTCCACCCCCAAAGGGGTCACGACCCACAGGTTGAGAACCACTGATCTAAGAGATGACATGAAACCACTACTGGAATGTCTCTGTGTGTAGACATGATGTGGGTGCACAAAGGCTTAAGAAAGGATGAAAAATAGGTAAAAACAAATGGTTTCTGAAAGAAAAGATCATGGTGAATTTTTATAGTAAGTTTCAGATGCACACAACTCCTAAGATGATTCATTACCAATGATCCTCCATGTTGCTAAATATTGATTATTTAAAAGGAAACTCAGAAAAAAAAAATTGTCCCACTTGTAAATCCAAACAAAGCGAATGATTGAAGCTCTCTCTTATAGAACCAAGCAGCATGTTCTATAGTGACAGGATGCACATGCCATTGCTAAACAGAGCCTGTCCTGCCAACAGTCATAATTATGGAAGCCGTGGTTTCAGCTTACATACAGCAGCCCACTGAACTAGATCTTTAATTAAAGACAACTGCAAGTGAGCTCCCAACACAAGCTAGTATTAGATGGAACACTGAAGATTAATTAAAAAGTGGCATTTGCCTATGCTTCAAGGCATTAGAATTAGGAGCTTCCAAAAACCACATCCTGTTTTTCAGGTTCCTGAAGCAATAAACTGCGAAAACATTGTTTTAACATTAACAAAAAAAAGGAAGAAAATAATTTTCTTCTACATAAATAGCCCGTACATGAGAGTTATGTACAAAACAGTGCCAAAAAATATCTTCTAGTTTTTTTATATACAGTCAGACATGATTACAGTAAATCAGGGACAGGATTGAAGCCACATTGATCCTAATTTTTTGCTGAATACTGTGCTAGCTATTGATTGTTGATTATGATCTTATTCAACCAAGTGTTAGATTTTTGCCTTGTACCTTGCTTGCTTAATTTGCTAAAATAAGTGTAATGCTAAAATTAACTTTAACTTTGCCAATGCAGGGGCAAGTAACTAGGTCATTTAACTCCCTCCTCCCAGTTAGCATTTATTCACTTTTCCTTCAGTGTCCTGGCTGTCAGGAGCAGAGATGGAGATTTGTGGAAGCTGCAGTGTGACACGTCAGAGGTTACACTGGGCTGAGGAATTCCTCTGCCTCTATGTGCACTAGATACTGTAAATAAAATGTCAGGTATTTTTGTCAACTGTTAAATGGGGAGGGGGAAGAGTGAAGGTTAAGTATATGTTGTTGGGTAAGGAGAAATTTAAAGTGAAATGTCACTCCTGGGAACTACTTTTCCTCCCTGAATTCCTCCTATCTCCATAATGTCAAAATCTCATTTTATTTAACATTTATTTTAATTTTTTTAATATGGCCCTGACCTATGCCACCATTCTCACCTAGGATAGAATGCTGCATACCTGCTTCTGCAGCCTCCTGGGATATCCCCGAGCAGGGACTCACAGCGGTCAGTGGATAGAGCTGGATAGAGTACATCATCAGGGGAAGCTGCCTGAACCTGGAAGAGGCAGCCAAACTCCCAATAGTTACATAGTCTGGCTGAAAAAAGACAAAAGTACATCCAGTTCAACCATAAAAAAAAAGTTATAATCCTATACCCACAGTTGATCCAGAGGAAGGCAAAAAACCCAGCAAAGCATGATCCAATTTCCTCCTGCTGGGAAAAAAATTCCTTCCTGATCCCCCGAGAGGCAATCGGATATTCCCTGGATCAACTTTACCTATAAATGTTAATAGTTGATGATAATGACATCACAGAAGGTGGAGGCAAGGGGTGTGCACTATTGCACCTGAGGAGCAGATTGCAGCAGGATCATACTGGATTCACTGGGCAGGTATGTGAACCGAGGACGCTCTAACAGGTAAAAAGGGGAGAAAATGAAGGGAGGGAAATAATGAAAAAGACTTAGGATTTGAGGGACTTGGAAGTCCTCAATTCGCAGGCAGACTGGGTGCCAGGTTTGGGCTTGGCTAGAAGTAACAAAAAGTACTTTTCTTTGATCCTGAGGAGAGATGAGTTTTGCATAGCTGAGTCCCAGCATTCTTCAGCTGTGGCATATTGGTACTCTTGTCCCCTGTAACATCCTTGATAAGTGGTCCAAGGCAGCTCCAAAGAGACACTGTTCCTCTAATGGCAGGCACTTTTTCCATGCTTGTCCTGTAGCCCAACACTTCAACCACAGATTCCTTCTCATGTTCAGACAGAAGACTCATATTGAAAATTATACGGAATGATACAGAAAACCTCTAACATCCTGTCCATGTAGTAGAGTACACTAGAAAACTGCCACCTCTCCAAGCTCCAAAGTCTCCTTCAGAATCTAGAATATCAGGTGCCAGACCAAACAAATACCTAAAAAGGAACAAATGGCCGTACTCCAATGATCATACAACCTAATTCAGCCAGACAGAACATGCTGCAGTCCCCATCTAAGGACATATCTCTGTCACATTGCACCCTTTGGACTTAATCATAGAATTTGATAACTCTAACATTAAGTCTAAAAGGGTTAAACGCATTAGAGAGTTGGTCCTTTGGCGGAGACTGCAACATGGTCTGTGAACAAAGTTGGATGAAATAATGATGTCATCTGAATGTGACTATTTGTTCCCTTCTGTCTAGGCGGTAGTTTAAGGGTGCAGGCATGAGTTCCCGATGCTCTATAAGTAGGAGATCAATTTGGATAGTAACGGGATCTATTCTCACGGCTTAGCCCAGTAGAGACCAACCGAGGATAGATCCATGTTTCAAGTGCAGTTAGAAGACGTGATGGGAAGGTGCTTCCTAAATGTTGTATGGTGGGCAGGAGATCACACATCACTTCACCCAAAGGATGAAATCAGCACTCAGTCCCTGTCCCTTTTGTGGTAAACTGACGGAAAGCCGAAATTTCAAATAAAGTTTGTCGTCTCTAGTAATGAGGCCGCTCCAGATGTTTGACCCACGCTGCCTACTCAAAACAAGTCTTTATAGACAGGGTCCCACCTGGGGTTGCGTCATGGCTCTGGTCAAAGAAAGCACTCCATGACTAACACAGTACAGTCAGGTCTGGAAAGCACCACGATGTTGGGCTCAGTACCTGAAAGTCACATTTCAGTCTTGCTCTACAATCACCCAGTCAAGCAGGGTCCAGAAACAGCCTCCAGAGCTACTGCTGAGGCAGACATGTCGATATCGATAGCTGTGTATAAGGACCAGCTCAATCACCTTGTAGGGAAATGTCAGTTGAAGGACAAAGGTAATCTTGATTAATGAAAAATAGCTAACAAAAGGTTAAACATATTTTCAGCAGACTAGAGAAAAAGACGACCAGCTTCCTGCACACTAGTGATAAAATAAGGCACTCTGAGAGTAGGAGAGGTTATACTGGGCTGGCCACAGTTTTTTGTTTGCTAATATCCAAATACTCCTGTAGGCCACAGCACAACCCAACAGACTATAAATTCCTGTGTCCCTCAATGAACGAGAATGATCTTCAAATCACAAACAAGAATTTAATTCATTACATCACAGTTCTGTTTTTTTCTTATTCTGCATCTGCAATTAATTCTCAGTTACTCACAATCTTTTTTTGTGGGACCATGTTTTCTCCTGGGACGAAAACTACTTGGCCCCCCCAGGCCAGGGAATTAAAGGTGACGCTTTAAATTACTAGGTAGGTGGTACTGTTGTAAAATGGAAAAATGGATAACATTTTCTTTCCCCATCCATTCTCTTCATCTGCAAACCTATGACCATTGAAATCCCTGATCCTACATGTTCTCTCTGCTAAATAGAATATATTCTGCATTGGAAAAAGAGTACAGATGCTTAGTCATACTCACGAGGGAAACTGCTGTCAATCCCTTTAAAGGGTGCTTGACAACTCTACCATATAATGTCTGAATTGAGGTTTCTGTTTGTGTTCAGTCTACCTGGATACAATTACATCATCCAGCCTGTTCCCATTGACTGATTTTTTTTTATATTTACTCTTCTTTTTTACTTTTATTTCAAAACTTTGTGACTTATTACCATCAGATAGGAAATCATTCATTGGTACTGCTCTAAACTTTAGGACTCTTTTTGTGCACTTTCATTAAGGCTGGGTTCACACTGATGTGGTGAGGAATTTGCAGCATTTTCTGTGCGAATTTCACACCGCATCAGAATCGCACCCCGTTCATGAGAACCAATGCGGGTGTGTATGTTAATTTAACAACACCTCGAAATCGGTCCTGAAAAAGCTGTGCGATGTGCAGAATCTGATCACATAGGTGTGAATACCCATGCAATCCGATTCTAGTGCGGACCCAAAAAAGGGTTCTGCACCTTTTTGGTGCGGGTGTGGTGTGATTGGAGCCATACATAATTTATAATTGCATGTGATTTGCACAGGAACATGGTTCAGTTCCTGTGGGAATCACATGTGATGTACGGCACCGCATTAATGTGAACCTACCCTAAAAATCAACTAAGCAAGCACTCACCTCCAGGTTAGAGGGGTGAACTTCAAGTATAACTAAAGGCAAAACGTTTTTTGTTTTTTTTTAATGGAGTGGAGATGTATTAGTACACCTGTCACGTTTTTATTGCTCTCTGCACCGTTAGGGAGATTTACCCTCTCTACTTGTCCTGTTTACCATTATCATCAAAAGTGAAAGTAAAAGAAAATCCTAAATTTTGGATTGTCCCCAGAAAAGTAATAGAGGTGAAATCTTCGCATGGGGATATTAGTTCTGGTTACCTGGGGGTCCCAAAGGAATTCCTTTAATTTGCAGTTATTTCCTCTCACTTCCTGTTTTGGCTATGGGACAGGGAGTGAAGGTAAATCTCCCCAACGGGACACAGATGGAAAAAACTATACTGACAGGGGTTATACCCTCCCATACTCCATCAAAAATGCAAAAAAAAATGTTTTACCTATAGTTCTACTTTCAGTGATAAAAGGCAGGCAGATCAATATTAATTACAGGTATGCTTAGTACTCGTAGAGGAGTATAGTCAAGATGTTTTCAGGCAATTACGATATATCCAAACTAAACGATTAAATGCAATATAAAAAATAATATCATTAGCAAGTTCAAAACAGGTGCTAATTTTTATTTCATTTTAACTTAATTAACTAATTTTACATATACAGTATTTTCTGGCGTATAAGACTACTTTTTATACATAAAAATCTACCCCAAAAATTGGGGGTCGTCTTATACGCGGGGTATAAAATGGGAACCTTGAGTTTGTTTGGGTCAAGCTGGCTGGATGTGTGGTAATACTGTACATACAGTATACCGTGCTGAGCCGAGCTGGCTCAAAACAAATGTCCCTATGACAGATGAATCTGTCAGCCCGCTGGATGTGCGGTATATACAGTATACTGCGCTGAGTCAAGCGGTTTCAAAACGTACCGGTACATCCCTACTGTAATCAGCCCGCTGGATGCGTGTATGTACGATAGCTGCGGCTACATACAGTATACACTGGGCCAATCACGGCGAGTGATGTATTCTACGAATGAATACAAAGCCTGCTCGGATTGGCTGAGTCAGAGAGGTGGGCTGATGATGTCACAACCTCAGCCAATCTGAGCAGGCTGTGTATTCATTAGTAGAATACATTGCTCGCCGTGATTGGCCCAGCGTATACTGTATGTAGCCTCAACTACTGTACATACACATATCCAGCGGTCTGATTACAGTAGGGATGTACCGGTACGTTTTGAAACAGCTTGGCTCAGTATACTGTGTATATACCACAGTGGTATATACTCAGTATACTGTATATACCGCACATCCAGCAGTCTGATTACCGTAGGGACGTCCTGGTACGTTTTGAAACAGCTTGGCTCAGTATACTGTATACACCACAGTGGTATATACTCAGTATACTGTATATACCACACATCCAGCGGACTGACAGATTAATCTGTCATAGGGACATTTGTTTTGAGCCAGCTTGGCTCAGCACGGTATATTGTATGTACATTACTGCACATCCAGCGGGCTGTATATATATACTGTATACTGTATGTAGCCGAAGCTACCGTATTACCGCACAACCAGCGGTAGCCACCTGATTTGGAATTTGATCCATATGATGACTGTCTTACAAATGTATCACAAGATGTCATTCATGAACTTATGATGTCAGAGGATGAACATGAGGATTTTGAAGGATTTTAAGTACCGTTAAGTCATAACCATTACAATTAAAAAATCTGATGTTTTTAAATGGTGTTGCCTCGTAAGGGGGGCAGTCTTATACAGCGAGTATAGCCCAAAACCTATGTTTTAACTGGAAAATTAGGGGGTCGTCTTATACACCCAGTCGCCTTATATGCCGGAAAATACAGTAATCTACTTCTTAAAATGAACATGAACTTTTTTATATTTTTATACTGTATTTTAGTTATCTTAGCATGGATGAAACAGTCATTATTTTTTATTATATCTTATTTGGTATTCTCTATGGTTCTAATTTAAAACCCTGATGGAGGGGACAGAAATATGTTGTCTATACACCTCTATGAACACTAAACATATCTGTGATCACTGAGACTCTCCTTCAGTATACTTATTTTTTTAATTCAGTTTATCTCACTTGAAATGATTTATATATTTGAGCTCTAATGGGTAGTGACCTCCCTGATTCCTTCCCAATATCCGATGGTCAAGTGTCTAATTATATATTTACCTCTACTAGTTCTTTTTAGAAAAATAAGGAGCCCAGCATGGAATAGACAATGCTACATGTATCAGGTACCTCAAGCGAGGCAATTGCATCTCCCATACATTGCGCTGCTCAGCTGCTCTTTTGTATTAAGAACTACTTCTAACATAATAAACCATATTTAACAAAAGAAAAGAAGAAACGTTTTACAAATTCAGCAAAGCCTATAGTATTTATTAATGCTTAATTACTTGAATGTACAGTATATACCAGATACTTGTTGAATATGTTTCTCATTTTAACAGATGCAACTATTAAACTATAGAGAGCTTCATTATAATTAAAATCAACGATAATTATCTTCCTAATTATACTTCAGTTTTTGGCAAGCTTCAAACAAAATTGCATGTCATTGAGCATTTCTGAATTCAAATAAGTATATGAATATAACAGTTCATGTATAAAAACAGAATGTCATTAACATGTTTTACTGTAGTAATTCAAATGAAGCACTTTAAACGTCCTGTGCTACCACAGAATTACAACAAAAATGTGAAGCAGAAAGTTGTATATGTTACTGTATGTGCTATGATGTGGGAAAAAAACAGTATAAATGATGAAAATCCAGCCCTGTAATTATCCTCAGAATACCCTCTCCTTGGTAAGGCATGGTGATGGTAGCATGTTTTGGGGATGCTTTTCATTGGCAGGGACTAGGAAACTAAAAAGGACTGCAGCAAGATGTAAACCTGTTTCAGCCCGTCATAGAATTGAGCAGGGTGGATAAAAATCAATGATTTTTTTAAAAAAAATAAAAAAAATCTGATTTTTTTTAATTTAAATCGGATTTTTTTTATTTAAATCGAATTTTTTTTATTTAAATCCGTGTTTTTTGGTTTAAATTGGATTTTTTTAAATAAAATGCTTTTTGAGGAAAATATGTTACCATCCAAAGGTTATTCCATCATGAAATAAAGATTAGTTTTTTAATTATGTAGAATAAGGCTGTATATGTTTATTTTTTTTGGTAAATAAATTCCATGAATCCATTCACAATGTCATGCTCTTCCAGAGGTTTTTGTAAGAATATTGGGCAGTTTCTCTGCCTACAAGATATTATCACAGATGCTTGCTTTACTTTTGCAGTTCTCAAAACTGAATTTGACTCAGCGGAGATCACATGCCTCTTCTTCACAGCAAAAATGTTATAACATGAACAGAGTTAAGAAAAAGACCTTAATCCTAACTTCTACAAACCTATGAATACAGAATCAACCCCTTCAGTGCTAAGTTTCAAGAAGTTCAGTGAATAGAATAGAAACAATATTTTTCTGATTGTTTGGAGTGGAATAGATCTGCACAAGAAGAAAGTGAAACTAAGTGTGAGGAGGAAGGGGCTGACAGTCTAAGTTTCTTAAAATATATATATTTTGTTTAGCCAAATTAGTTAACAAACATGGATTTTTAAGCAAATCACATATGCTGGAATGTTATTGTTTCAGTTGAATAAATCTATTTAAATTGTTATTATTAAGGTAATGATTATTTTTCTCCTTCCTAAGTACAACAGAAAAGTTGTCCAAATACGAATGATTAACCTATTAAACTGGGGATAAAAAAACTAATATGAAAAGTTGTTATTCTAAAAATCTTCATCTGCTTGCATATTAAAGTTATACCAGCAAGAATTAGTCTTTATGTAGAAAACTAGGATTTAAATCAAGCCTTACTGACTAGTGATTTAAATCGTAATTTAAATCGTGATTTAAATCAGTTTGATTTACATCAAATCCACCCTGGAATTGAGACTGGGGTTTAGGGCCCGTTCTCACCAGAACACAGTGCAGGAAATTGCGTTCTGTGTGTGTGTTTCCTGCACTGCATTCAAAATGCACTGGGTGTGTGATCTGCTGCGGGTCTCAATGTATTCATAACAACACCCCAAATGCACAAATCTAGTGCGTTGGCCTGCACCGGATTGCATGGTACTGTAGTACCATGAAATCTGGTTTCAGCATGTTTTTTACAACTAGCGCATGCATTACTTTTTGGGACGATCCAATGCGATTTCAGACCATTCAAATGAATTGACCTCACTGAACAGATTTAGGTGTTAACCGGCACTAAGTGGGCTTATTTTTTTTAGCAAGACAATGACCCCAAATACACAGCCAACACTACACTGTAGTGGCTCAAAGCCAAGAATCTGAATATACTAAAATGGCCAACAAAATGACCAGACCCTAACCCAGTTGAGAATCTGTAGCAGGATACAGGTGACCATGTATCCTGACAGTGGTAGAGGAATTTTGCCCAAAAGAGTGGGCACAAAATTTGGAACCCAGATTTGCAAAGCTGACAGAGGCTTATCCCAAACAAATTAGAGCTGTAATTGTAGTCAAAGGTTCCTTAGCCAGGTATTAAAGTGGTATTAAACCCAAAAGCAAACATTAATTAGGCCTGGTTCACACTGTGCAGGTTGGTTGCGAGTGTGGGAATCGCATCTGTTCCCGTACCCACAACCACCCGTAGCCAAATCATGCTGCTATTGAGAGACACGCAGGGTTGCCATTCATTCTGAATGGCACCCCTACACATCTCAGCCTGCAACGTGATCGCGGGAGCAGAAACTGTAGGGACAAATAAACCATGCAATTTCCCTGCGGATGCGTTTTGAAAAGGTGCATGCACTTTTTTTGTGTGGGACAAATTGGGCTGCTGTGCCCAAGCAAACGCAAGCCACAACTAGTGTGAATAGGGCCTTATATTGCAGCTTATCAATTCTAAGATGTAGGCTTTCTTTCTTTTAGCCAGTAAATCTGTTTTTTTTTTCAACAGATCAACCTATTCTGCAGGAATATCAGTTAGAAGGTCACAACAAATCATTTAACACTGACAAGGGTGCTTACAATTGTCAGCTTTTATTTATTTATGTAAACCTTTTTTCTCCCAAGAGGAACAAAACTGTTTGCTTTAACTGCTTAAAAGTGTTAGCTGAAGTTCAAGTTCAATTGTTATTGTATCAAAATCTGCTAGTCCATATAACATTACCCTACCCCCCCAGAGTGACAAAGCTGCTGTCCAAAGGTTTCTCTATTGCTCTTTCATTTAAAGCATAAACACTATAATACAGGGGGTATCAGGTGAAAACAGCCACCACATCTAAGGATTGGTTATCTGCCATATATTACATTTTTGGTTTGGGGTTAATTACTGCTTTAAAGTGGAAGTAACCTCCTAACTTTTATTTATAGATAAACTTATAATAACGCTTACCTGTAGGTAAAATTAATATCTCTTAAACGTGCAATGTTTAGGAGATATTCACTCTTTTTGCGAGCTGGAGCATGCGCTTTAAAGGAACGGCATACCCGTGACGGAGTACTGTGTCCTGACCCGGGACTCCCATGCGCATGCGCGGAAGTGATGTCATCGCAGCTCGGCCAGTCAGTTGAACTCGCAAACCCGGAAGGAAGACCGGGTGAAGATGGAAGCCTCTGCAGCAGTGACAGTGCGCTGCTGAAAGCCTTCGTTTTAAGGTAAGACCTTCATAATGTACTAGTATGTGATGCATACTAGCACAATATGACATTACCTTGCAGGGGATTTTTTTTTCTTTACCTGTGGTTGACTGCTGCTTTAACTCTGGGGGCTGAATGTATATGTGGCCAAAAAACATCTGCTTTTTGATTTAGTTGTTTGCCAGGAATGGAAGTATGCTGACTCCCAAATTTTACAGAACTCTCTGTACCCAAAACACTTACCATATCCCAATCTACAGATCTTGAAACCCAGAGCTCTCTTTTTAAAGTGTTATCAAGCCCACAACAGTAAAATCAGTCTGTATATGCAGTAAAGCATACTTGTTATACTCACTGAGGAACGTATGGGGTTAATCCTCTGCATTGTGTAAAAAGGCTGCTTGATCCTGACTTCTCTTCTCCTCCTCTTGTTCAAATGTCCATGCCTTATCTCCTGATAAGACAGACTGAACTGTAGCCATTCTGCACATGCTCAGTTTAGTGTGTATTGTTAGAGAGGTTTTTTTTTTTCTTGGGAGAGTGCATGTGATCAACCAAGGACCAATCAGCACTGTCCAGACAGAGGTCAGGGGCATCCTCCTATCGCAGAAAGAAAACTCCTCCTACAAGCTTTAACCAGTGCTCTGCTGAACACTGATAGAATTCACAAGACTGCTCTTACTGCTGGTGAGAAAAGGTATTTCGCTTATATTTACTAAAATATTGCACTTCCGTGTTCTTTGTACTGTGGGAGACCAGATATAGTGAATGCAGGGTCCTGGGTTTAGTAACACTTTTTAACTTTAGATTGTAACAATATAAACTATGGAAAATTGGGTGAATAGTTCTGCAAATCAATGTACAGTATGTGAGGTAACTTAGAAATGACTTTTACCAAGGGAATTGTACACATTAGTAACTTAGATGTGGTGACAGACTCCTTGAAATAAATGTATCTGAGTTATGTGATATTATGCTCTCTTTCTCTTACAGGCATTATTTTCATTCTCTTACAAATTCACGGCAGGCACAACATGTAGGAGGAAAACTAAACCAGCAGTTCCTGATGCTGGTATAAATATATACTTGTGGAAACTTGTAAGAAGTGTGAATGCATAAAGGCCTACCTAAGTATTGGATATTATGTATACCTACATGTTTAATATGCTAAGAAATATCAAAGAACAGGAAAAAGCAAAGGAAAACACACAAAACATTACATTGTATTGGCTCTTTAAATTTTTCAAGATGCTTTATGTTTATTTTTTCCGCACTTATTACTGTGCATACTATACACGCCCAAGAAATATCTTAATTGAAGTCACAGGGTGGGTGTAGTACATCCTGTCCTTCTGCACCTCTGCTGCCCTTCCTTTGCACTTGCACTGTTAAAGTGATAGTCAGGCCAAGTTTATAGTAGCTTAGCTCTCTGAAAACATTTTGCTGTGGAACACTTTTTACAGAAATGCCCCCATTTGCAAATGTAAACAAGCCCTAACAAGCTGTCACAAAAAAAAATAAAAAATGACAGTGTTTATAAACACTGTTCAGACATGAGCTAAAGACACGATATGAATATGATGTCAGTTAAGGCAATCTTACAAGTAAAAAAAAACCTGAAAATAAAATGTGTTCTTATTTAATGTATATTTAAGCCTTTGTTTACCCTAATCAACCCTAATTAGCTCCATCTTCCCCTGCTCCTCTTAATTATTATCATCATGTTGATTTTTTAAAATTTAATTTCTATTTTTATAACCATAATTATCTAAATTGTTTCATTTTGTAAATAACTTTGCAATGTTCACCAGAATAATACATTTAGTGTAATTTTAAATTAAATAAATGATAGCATAACATTTAAATTTCTTATCTACAGTAACACTTTTTTTTTTAAAAGCATAAAACATTCACAGTGGGCATCATGTTCAGACAGAGGAGATACATTTCCATATGATGTTTAAAGGCAGTTGTTGAGGAAGAAAGGTCAATATCCTGATTAAGACAGAGGCCACCTTTGGGAGAAAAAAAAGCCTTAGGCCTCACGACAGCTTTCATCTTGTGCAATACTTATAAAGACTCCTTATATGATAAGGCCACTAATTCAGAGACTCTCCTGAAAGAGGCATTATAAGTAAAAAAAAAACAACCTTACAGTATGACCAAAGTAAGATCCTTAAACAGATTAAAATGGCGGCTTCTGAAAAGCCAAGAGAACCAGAGTGATGTGTCATAGGGACAGAGGAGAGGTATGAGATACTCTCAGAACAAAGGCCTTAACTAGCGAATGCGATGCCAAAGGCTGAAATGTGTCATTTATTAGTACTCAAAGTCAGATGTTGGTCCTGACAAGACCAGAGAAAAACAAGGATACACCCCCCAGGGGATACTTTCTAGGTTGAAAGTTCCTTGACTCACAGTTAGCAAAATAGGCCTTACAGAGTCAGTAAACATTTTTAGAGAGGTTGACTTCCTAGAATTTAGGAAGGTCAGAATGAGGCAATTCTAAAGGTCCCTTTCCATCAGGACCTTTCAGCGCAATGGGTAATGCCCTCCTTCTCAGTCCTACAAAGTAAGCGAGGGAGAATCTGGAGGGACTGAAAGATATAGACCAGTTTGATCCCTGGACCTAGCTACAAATCTGTCTATTTTGATGTTGAACCTGGATACTAGATCTACATCCTGCATCTCCTGTCTGTGGAAAGGGTATGAAAAATGGAGAGTCCATTCCCCTAGATCTAGATGTTAATGACTGAGGAAGTCCACCTGCAAATTTGCCAGGATTGGGATGTGAGTGGCGCACAGGGCTAGGAGAAAGAATTAACTCTGTTTTCCTTAGAAAGGTGCAACTGCTGGCATTTTCCAATTTGATTTTCATCAGGTGTCCTCACAATAGAGGAATTCGGTGTCAAAGAACCAACCAAACCATTTTGAGCTCCAGAATGTTGGCAGAATGATGGCCTTCCTCCGATGGCTAGGTCCCCAGCACAAAAAGGGCATCCAGGACTACTCCCCAACCTGACAGGCTATTGTTTGTCATGAGAATCCTCCACAACTGTGATGGAAAGGGCTTTGCTAAAGCCATCACTGGCTTGGAAATCTACGCTGCTACGAAGAGTCTGGCCTTGGGGGCCATGTAACATTTAACAAGAGACAGAAGTATGTCCCAAGGCAGGAAGACTATGAAGAGGGATATTTCTTGTGTCAGGCCTAGGTACTTCAATCCATAAAATGGGTTCAGCAATGACTTCCACAGTGTCCACCTAAAGCTCAGCAGAATCTGTATGGTCTGTTGGATGCTGGATAACAGGGACAAGGGGGACTGATCCTTTAAAGGATAAATTCACATTTTGGGACATGTTACATGTTCCGCCTTCTTTTAGGGAGGAACATGTAATATATTCCAGCAGCTGCAGCCTCTCCCCCTTGTCTCTGTGACAGCGTTACTGCCTCTGTCACAATTTAAAAATAACGCAGCCATGTGGGGCTCTGCCCACATGGCCGCATCATTCATTCACAGTTTCTTGTGAATGAATGCCTACAAGTACCATCATCTGTTGCAGCTGATGGATAGATGTTCTAAATGAACTGTGAACTGTGAAGGTGCTGGTGAGAGCTCTCATAGTCCATTGAGCTTCCTGCTGTCTGGTAACTGCCTGCCTGTATGAGGTATGGGCAGACAGCTATGCAGAGAGTCTGCAGGAGCCTGAAATTTGCTTTTCTGGCTCCTTAGAAATAAATTATAAATGTACATTTTTTTTTTACCAGCAAAAAATGTGCTTTTGTTTGGGTTTTTTTCATCAGAAGGTGAAGTTATCCTTGTGAAAGGAAAACTCATACAAATGAGCGCAGAGAGGCCACTCCAGGTGGAAACATGTGAACAGTTAATCATGAGCTCACCACTGCTGCCTTGTTAATCATATGCATGATGAAGAGAACTGGAAAGAAAAGGCGCTGTGGAAAATGCTCTCAGACAAGCACCTTGGTGAAGGTGCATCTTTATTGGGTGAGACAAAGTAGCAAATATAATAAAATTGACCAGCCTGAAGTGGACAGTGTGACTCCAATGGACGGCCCATCCGCTCTGAGGGGAGCTGAGATCAGAGAATGCTCCTGTCGGCTTCAAATCACGTGGTGTCAGCGTACCAGCATCCTGGGTGGTGTCACCATGGCAAGCAAAGGCAGTGTCCGGCGTTGGCTTCAGCTGGGAGCATATGTAGGGTTACCAAGACGACATGTTTCGCGCAGTTGCGCTTTGTCAAGTCTCCTTGTACAGGAGATCAATCAAATACCCTACAACAGGGGTGTCCAAACTATGGCCCTCCAGGTGTTGAGGAACTGCAAGTCCCATGAGGCCTTGCAAGACTCTGACATCCACAGGCTAGACACCCAGAGACAGAGGCAAGATGGGACTTGTAGTACTTCAACAGCTGAAGGGCCATAGTTTGGACATCCCTGCCCTACAACATGAATCAGATCAGCACGAAGCAGAACTAAACAAGAGAAAGCACCTTGGAAATGTTGATCTGTCACTACAAACCACAGATAATTTTTGAACCTATAGGAACAAGCTGAAAGTCCCAAATTCAGAATACACTAGACTCCTCTGTTCAGTTGGGAACTATAAAGTAGTTTGAGTATTACCATTGAAAGTGTACTACAGGTAGTACAGAGATAACGACCCCTTGAGGCAAGAGCTGCTGGACAGCAGACAGCAAATCTGCATCTGATGGAGAAGGAGACATATTGAAAGCATAAAGTGAGGATCAGGCAGAGTGCAAAACTAAAGCTTTTAGACCTTGGAAATAACACACTGGACTCAGGCATCTGAGATTTTTTGAGACCACGAGGCCAATAGACGCACTCACTTTGAGAAATGGGGGAGCTCCATCACTGTAAAGAGGCCTTGGCACCAGTTTTGGCTGGCTTGGAGGGCAACATCTTATTACAAAAATACTTTCCTGTCTTAGGTTAGACATTGGAATAAAGTCCAGATTCAATTATTTTCAGACTCTTATGTCATACAAAGCCAACGTGTTTTTGGGGTTCAAAGGGTCCCTCTTTATCAGGGCTTGGAACTGTTGAACAAATGGTGTTCTAGACTGATAAGATTGGAGGAATCCTGAGGGGTATCAGTATGATCGCTCCAAATCTTGGTTAAGCAGCTAAATCAGAATCTGGAGAAATCATACTGATACTCCCTGACATTCCTCCAAGTTTATCAAACCCTTTGAACCCCTGAAATGTGCTGGATTTTTATGACATTAAAGTCTGAATAAATTTAAATATTGACTTTATACTGCTTTGGGAGCTTTTCTCCTTGCACACCCAGTCTGCATTAGAATGGTCCTAGCCCGATGCCATATCCATTTTACTGGGTATAACTGGTTTTACTAGAAGCACTTCTAAATTACTCTGTAGCTAAACCAAAGGTGCAATGGCAGGGTATATTAAATAATACATTATTTGTACCCCTTTAATCCCTTACTATCAAAGCACCAACATATTATATAGGACGTACAGTCAAAACCTATTAAAAAACAACTTTTCTTACAAAAAAGCACAAGCTAAAAGTTCAAGTAGGGCAATAATGATCCTAACACAGTTAAATAAATGCTACAACATCTGTGTAAGTAGCATCATTACGCTAGGATTTTCATACTGCTTCGTTAGATCTTGCACAAAAAGGTCCATTAACTATATTTCTAATAAGACGAAAGGAGCAGATTGTAGAATGTTCGTTTAATCTCATGTTGATTAAATGTGCTAATTTTTGGTTTTCACAGTTAAAGCATCCCTTTCAGGGATGAAAATAAGGCTATAACACAAAAATAATAGGCGGTCCAATATTTTCTTGATGCTCTTTTTAGCTATCTTCAGTATGACAACATATCACGGTATCTTTAAGCCCCTTAGACACAGGCCGAATATCAGGCTGTATTAGCTGGTTCAACAGAAACTGTGCAACATTTGGCCTGTGTGTACGGCAGCCAGTCTGACAAAAGTCGAACGTTCATCTGGTTTCTGTCGAAGGGGCACGACCAAAAAAGTTCTGCTGACTGGCTTTCGATCAGCAATCTCAGCAGATGGCTGAGAGCGCTGACTGGTGTGTTCTGGCACGGGGGAAGTCCCCCTGTCAGAACACAATAGCACAGTGGGGGAGACCTGTGTACTAACACAGCTTGTGTTAGTACAACGATCTGTCAGGTTATTTTTGTTCGGCCCACTGGGTTGAATGAAAAAAAAACTGATAGTGTGAACAGGGCATAACTGATGTAACCCAGTACTACGGTGGCGTCCCTAGGCAGGTGCGGGGGGTGTACGCTGCACTGGGTGACACCTCTCATACGGGGTGACACCGGACCCGCTCCACAAAAAGGTACGTTTTAAAGCAAGCCGATGATCCCCGCAGGATGGATCAGATCTGCGGATTGAGCATAATGGATCGGAGTCTGATCCATTATGCTCCCCATTCCACAGATCCAATCCATCCTGCGGGGATTGTCGGCTTGCAACCTATACGGAGTTAACTGATCTCTCCATGAGCTCCACGAAAAGGTAAGGTTTAAAGCAAACCGACGATCCTCGCAGGATGGATCAGATCTGCGGATTTAGCATAACAGATCAAAGTCCGATCCATTATGCTCCCCAATCCATTATGCTCAATCCTTAGATCCGATCCATCCTGCGGAGATCGTCGGAGGGGTGACACCAAGTGTTACCGCACCAGGTGACACCAACCCTAGGGACGCCCCTGCATAACAATAACTCTAACTTCTCCATTTGATTTCAGTTTTTCTGTTCTCTATAATTTTTGCAGTCTTGGACTTGCTGCTCTCAGTCTGTTTTTGATATTTTGATTCAAAGTGGAAATATAGCTTGCTTGAATTCTTTTGAAATTCTAAATACTATCTTAACACTGTCTCTTTCAATGCAGTTCTCTAACTATATGAATGTCAAAACTGTAACAAATACAATATCTCCTGGAATAAAAGGCTTTCATTTATGACACAATTCTTTCCTTGCTTTGCAAAGCTTTGTACCAGAATCATAATTTTAGTGACATTTGCAACAGGACAAATTATAGAATACATGTTTTAATTATCTCTACAGTTACACTATATTATTTAAGCACTTCAATAACGGGCACTTTGACCCCCTTCCTGCCCAGGCCAATTTTCTCACAGTTCTAATGACAATTGCGCAGTCATGCAACTCTGTACCCAAACTAAATTTTTATCATTTTGTTCACACAATTTTTTTTGCTGGTATTTATTCACCACTGTTTTTTTAATTTTTTTTTGTTACATACTGTCACTAGTGCAGTAACGTGTCATCATATGACTGTAACTGGTGTGGCAGTGATCAGAGGCACTGGTGACAGTATGAAAAAAATATATTAATTATTTTATTAACTTTTTTTTTTTTTTTTTGTTCCACAAAGTTTATTGAGAAAAATTCAAAACATATAAATGGTATAAATTGTACAATGTAATACAATGTGCCAAAGAAAAACGCGGTAAAACACAAATCGCACATGCCAAACAATAAGAAATACGCAGGCGAACAAAATAATAAAGCCATCTCGTGTCACCTGTAACAATAATGAAGTTGAACTTGGAAAAGAAAAACACGAGAACACAGCATAGAAAAAAAAAAAAAAGAAGGCAAACACCAATCATAATCACCACATAGCATACAAAATATCACCAAACGAGCAGGATCATTTATTTGCACCCCCATATATCTTTTATCGTAGAGTAGCAGAGTAGGGGGGAAGGGGATAAAGCTAAAGGTGCTGGGCTTCTGGTGCAAGGAAGAAGTTGCGAAAATATAGAAAGCTCAGTGTTATCCATGAGGAGCAGCAAAGGTACCACTCAAAGGTAGCCAACGCAGATGAAAATAACTCCGTGGAATGGGAGAGGCACATGTGCAAGTGTAATCCGGGTGTGAGATTAGGTTGCCTATGGACAGAGGAATAAACATATATGTAGAGGGAAAAAAAAAGGGAAAAAATGAAGTGGAGAAGATGTGAAAAACAGCAAAGACAGTAATGGCAGGTACAGGGCACAATGAGGAAGGAGTCGGGAGAAAAGAAAAAATAAAAAATGGTGAGAAGCTGGAAAGCCAAAGAAGGAAGAAAAAAAGCGTAGAAGAGAGAAAAAAAAAAAGGGGGGGGGGTAAGGGTCAAAGGGGAAGGAGACTAAGGGGGGGGGGGCGGTATGGATAGACATGTCATATAGGTGGAAGCTCCAAGGACAGAGCTGGTGTGCTCATCCCCTAGGGGATAGAGACGTAAAGCAGACAATCGGGCACCAGGGAAAAGGAGTGTCTCACTACCTGATCAGTGAAAGGGATATAATAGAAAAGTGTTAGCGACAGCCTAGCAAGGGTCGAGGAGTCAATACAATACAGAGTGTAATACAAAGCCACAGGTCTGGCTCAGAGTCAGGTAGAAAGACCCATGATGGAGTGGTATAACTTTTTTATTACATTAATTTTTTTTACAATTTGTTTTTCTAAAACACTGTGACCAGAGTGATATAATGTTATCACAGTAACATTGCACTACTCAGGGGAAGTGGTCAGTATTTTTTTTTTTTGTAATTTTAATTGCATGAATTTCACTGGTAGAGGCAAGCTTTTAACTGAATGAAATCGATTCATTCAGTGTTTTTGTTGTGATTAGCTGTGATTGGCCACAGCTAATCACATGACACAGATGGGCAATGATTGGCCATGTCTGTACCATGTGATCACTGTGACCAATCACACCTAGCAACACAATTGTACACAATGGATGGCATGAAAGGAAGCCATCCATTGTTTACAATTGTCATGTGACCTGCTGTGATTGGTCAGTGGTCACATGGTACTAGCAATGGGCCGCTACACAGATCTGTCATTGGCTGTGTACAATGAACACAGTCGGTTACAGATCTTGCCGCAGCATGGCCCTGCTCGCAGTGGCGATCCAAGAGGATGTCATATAACTCCCACCCGGATCAACAAAAGCCCTGTTCGGCTGTCATTTTACGATTGGCCAGGCGGGAACTGATTAACCAAGATTGATCAACGTACAAAAATGTTATTTTTTCATTTGGTTATTTTTTTTGTCTATAGATGGCATAAATATAATATTTGCAAGACAATATCGGGAAAATAAAGTCTTGTTTTTCCCTACATAAACATTATATACAGTATATAAATATTACATTGTCATCTCTTGCTGTGGCAGTAGTCACATGATCAGTGACCGACAGCCCAATCACTGTGCATGAGTCAGCGCGTTCTCAGCGCACAACAGCAGATCCGGCTGGATGCATTATGCAGCAACTCGACATTAAATCACATCCACCATGCTGTCACATTTATGTATTAAGCTATGGGAAGGTGTTAAAGAGGAACTACACTGCATCTGAGCAGCAAAAACCAAAAGCGCTATTTAATTCATTTTTAATACTCTAAGCAAACTCTCCCATCCATCCATGTCTCCATGCTTTATTTTGCTGAGAAATCACTTTAACCTCCCTAGCGGTATGATTATTTCAGATTTTTGGTGCTGAAAGCGGTACCATTTTTTTGCATGGAAATATGTATTTTTTTTTATTGTAGGCCTGTAATTTAGGAATAACTCACTGAAATCTGTCTGAACAAGAGTCTAGTAAACATCCCGGATATGATAAAACTTGAAACAAAATCATAAATTATAATTGAATAAATAATCATAAAAAATAATAATATAATAATAATACATTTAATTAAATAATATAATCAAACCAAAAACACTGAAATTTGAAATATAGCGCCAAGTTCGCACATCACTGAGCAAAGTCGCAAAATCGTTTTCAGTGTCTGATGACGAATTTCCCCACAAATCATTATCACTCAATTCTGCAAGTGGTTCTGATTTACTATCGCTGTTCTCTAGCTGGTCTAAAACCGCTTTTGACATAAAGGGACACTTTTTGGACGCCATGGACGTTGCTCAGTTTCCAGGCAGAAAGAACAGTAAAAATGCAGGCAGGTGACAGGATAAAGCAGTAGGGACAAAATGTATGTGAAATGTTTTGAAACAGCAATGTTTACTATGTAATAATCATTTTTTTTTTTAAATTTCAAATTTGCTGCCGGTTCCGGCGCCCGTACGTCCCGACGTCACAGGGACCGGAACACGGAATCCGGATGCCGGCATCGGCTGGAGGAGATGGCCGGAGACACTGCAGGGGACACATTGCGGGAGCGAAGGACAAGGTAAGTGCTGCAGGGACTCCCTATGCAACGCTGCATGGTAAGCCCGAGTGTAGCTCGGGGTTACTGCTTTTGGTACTGAAACTTTACCCCGAGCTACACTTGGGAATACCGCCAGGGAGGTTAAAAAACACCCATTTTCTGGCCACGGCCATCTTAAAAAGAGAAGCATGGGGTTTGTTTTTTTCCCAAAATTATACTTACATAGGTGGATGTAGCATCGGTCCTTTGCTCCATCTGTCCCCTGCTGGCTCTAAGGGTGAGAACGCAGCGATCATATGACCGCTGATCTCTGAGTTTTCACAGCCGCTCTGAGCAGACAGTGATGACTGTCAGTTACCGCTGTCTGCTCTGCCCCTCCAGCACTCACTTGAGCGCTGGGCTGTGGAGGGGGAGGGACTGGCTATCTCAGGCTCTCAGCGGCTCACTGAAAGACTGAGCAAAACGCTGCACCAGACTCTGGGGTGGATCCTGAATTTAAAGTCGGAATCTTTCCCCAACCTGGACCGGATAAGTGACATCAGCCGACAGTGGGCTTCAGTCCTGTCAGCTTAAAGGAGTGAACAAACTGCACTCCTATGATTCACAGAACTACAGCCAAAAGAGCTTTGTCTGTACTTCTCCTCTAAGTAAGGGCAGATGAATTTACTTTCTGGAATCTGTAAAGCCTTCGCTGAGAAAGCCCCTCCTTCTCTCCTGAAGACTCCTGGGATGTATGACATTATTTGCCTAGGCATGGAAACCAGGAAGTAACTGAGGAAATGTAAAAAAACGTTTAAAACAAGTAAATAAGATACAGTTTCCTATCTATTTACTAATGCTAGCAGCATAAGGATTAAAAATAGTCAATGTTGATTGAGAGAATGAAGTTCCACTTTAAGTAATGACAAATATACTACCAAATAGACAGGGCTTGTGGTAAACAACACAGGGCTCTCTACAGACAGCAGGGGGGTGTCAGTTTTTGTCAGATGTCAGAAATTTCATGGATGGACTTACTTCACAACCTATCACAGTACCACACTTGAATTCACTGAGCTCCTGAGAGCAACCCATTCTTTCACAAATGATTGTAGAAGTAGTCTGCATGCCTAGGTGCTTGATTTTATACACCAGTGGCCATGGAGGTGATTGGAACACCTGAATCCAATGATTTGGAGGGGTGTCCTAATACTTTTGCCAATATAGTGTGTATGTATATATCCATTCAGTCATATCCAACCCTTGACGATTGCATGGACCATCACTTGTATGCAAATTTTTCCATGAATTATCTTAGCAATTATTTTACAGGGTAGGTCGCCAGGTCTTTCCCCAACCCCTACCATGCAGGAGATCCCATATGGCCAGGGATGAAACTAGGACAATTTAGACAGGGGCCAATTAACCTACCAGCATGTCTTTGGAGTGTGGGAGGAAACCGGAGTACACCCATGCGAACACAGGGAGAACATGCAAACTCCATGCAGGAGGCGCCATGGTTGGGAATTGAGAAGTGCTAACCACTAAGCCACTGTGATATATATATGTATATATAGGTATATATATATACATATACACACACATTGTTTGTAGATACTATAACTTTCATGGAGACCAAATAATATACACTTATTGGGATTTTTTTACCAATGGCATGTAGCACAATACATTTTGGCCTACATTTATGAAGAAATTAGATTTTTTTTTTTATGTTATTGGATATGTTTTATAGCTGAAAGTAAAATATATATATTTTTTCAATATTTTCTATTTTTTTTTTGTTTATATAACAAAAAATAAAAAACCTAGTCAGAATCAAATACCACCAAAAGAAAGCTCTATTTGTGTGAAAGACCACACAATTACCAGTTAAAGTAGAGCAGTGCTAAATAGCAAAAAATAACCTGGTCATAAAGGGAGTAAAAACCTCCAGAGCCTAAGTGGTTAAAGGAAGTACGGGTGTTAGTCAATAAACCTTCCAAGGAGTGCAGTACATATCTAGGAGCCCATACAAACCCTTTAGTGTTCAAGCCAGACAACATTTCTTATCATTGGTTGCAGCAGCTACTGCATGCCGTTTGGTATTTGCACAATTAGGCTCCATTGACACTGGGCATTTTAATAACGTTGTCCTTCTCAGCCACCTATCAGACACCCCCGTTAGCTGTGTAAAGTCACGTTAAAAATTTGAGTTTTTCAGCGGTTTTTAGCATTTTTGTATTAGCTTTTAGCTGCATTTCTTTAGCGTTTTTTAAAGTTTTATTTTGACAAAAAATTTCTTTTGGTCAAAAAAAGTTCAAAAAGGCTGGTTTGAAGCGATTTACCACGTTTTATTGTGTTTTTCAGCGTTAGAGCATTTTTACAGCTAAAAAACTCCTCTAGAAACCCACTAGTTCTGGGGGGGTTTTCAAGCCAAAAAACACCCCTGCCAAAAACCGCTGATTACAGTCTGTGTGTGCATGGACACATAGGATAACATGCTGGGGAGTTTACTAGCTGTAGAAAAAAAAAATGTCAAAAGCCAAAAGTAGTAGCTGAAAAAATGTCCAGTGTGCATGAGAACTAAGTGTCATTATTGTGTGTAGTTTCTGGATACACAGACTGTTGGCAGCACACATCAGACACTCTACGAAAAATGATTTACCTGTCCATTGCAGTAGGAATTCCTGAATCATGAATTATGTGACCTGGCTGACCTTACTCTATTGTATAAGGTATCACTCTTATCAACAGGTAGTCAGAATTCATTGGGAAATACCTTTTACTTCCAAGTAGCAGACATACTAGAAGATATATGTAATCTCTGTGTACTTACATTGGCTTGTTCAATAAAGCAGAACAAGGAGTGACAATGTTGTACCAAGTTCACTAATCCATTGCAACCCTTCAGGTATGAGACTACTGATATCAGATCAATGAAAAATGATTTCCTATTGTTGTGGGTTAATAGAGGGTGCACACTGCTCTATACCATTCACAAAGCAAGTAATAGAATTCAAACGCAATTATATTTCTGCATTAGCATGTAATATATACTGCATTTACAATGTATCTAACGCTTAAAATCTCTTTTTTTTCTGCCATCTGTTGTTTTTTGGCGGAGTTTTGGTTGGTTTGCACAGACAAAAGGCCGTTAGAGGAAATCTCTCCAAAATGAAAGACATCATCTTTAGACCATTGCCACTGAAACAAGTGTCCCCGTTAGAATATTAAAGTGTTACTAAACCCACAACAGTAAAATCAGTCTGTATATGCAGTAAAGCATGCTTGTTATACTCACTGTGGAACCTAAGCGGTTAATCCTCTGCATTGTGTAAAAACACTGTTTGATCCTTTCTTTTCTGCCTTGTTGAAATGACCACCTGATACAGACTGAATCCATAGTCACATGCACATGTTCAGTTTGGTGTGTATTGCTAGAGAGTTTTTTTTCTTGGTAGAGTGCATGTGATCAGCACGGTCCACACAGAGGTCAGGGGTTTCCCATCCTCCTAGAGAAGAAATAAAACTCCTCCTACAAGCTTTACCCAGTGCTCTGCTGAAGTCATAAGACTGCTCTAACTGCTGATGAGAAAAGGTATTTAGCAGTTTATATTTACTAAAATAATTGCATTTCCATGTTGTGTGTACTGTGGGAGACCAGATATAGTGAATGCAGGGTCCTGGGTTTAGTATCACTTTAACTCTCTGTTCCTGTTGTGGTAACAACCCCAAATTTTGTCATTGGTGATAATGTTCAGCAGGACAAATAGAAAGAGTGAATTATCCTGAGGGGCACAAAGTTAACAATACAGTCTGTCCGGGGTTCTAATCCCTCACCATTCTATAAAAAAAAATACATTTATATACTCTTTAACACTGAAAGCCAAACAACTAAATAAAATATTAAGATACATACAGCGGGTAAAATAAGTATTGAACACATCACCATTTGTCTCAGTAAATAAATTTCTAAAGGTGCTATCGACATGAAATTTTCACCACATACAGTCAGGTCCATAAATATTGGGACATCGACACAATTCTAACATTTTTGGCTTATGATCCTAAGCATACCACCTCATCAGTGAAGCATGGTGGTGGCAGTGTCATGGCGTGGGCATGTATGGCTGCCAATGGAACTGGTTCTCTTGTATTTATTGATGATGTGACTGCTGACAAAAGCAGCAGGATGAATTCTGAAGTGTTTCGGGCAATATTATCTGCTCATATTCAGCCAAATGCTTCAGAACTCATTGGATGCCGCTTCACAGTGCAGATGGACAATGACCCAAAGCATACTGCAAAAGCAACCAAAGAGTTTTTTAAGGGAAAGAAGTGGAATGTTATGCAATGGCCAAGTCAATCACCTGACCTGAATCCGATTGAGCATGCATTTCACTTGCTGAAGACAAAACTGAAGGGAAAATGCCCCAAGAACAAGCAGGAACTGAAGACAGTTGCAGTAGAGGCCTGGCAGAGCATCACCAGGGATGAAACCCAGCGTCTGGTGATGTCTATGCGTTCCAGACTTCAGGCTGTAATTGACTGCAAAGGATTTGCAACCAAGTATTAAAAAGTGAAAGTTTGATTTATGATTATTATTCTGTCCCATTACTTTTGGTCCCTTAACAAGTGGGAGGCACATATGCAAACTGTCGTAATTCCTACACCGTTCACCTGATTTGGATGTAAATACCCTCAAATTAAAGCTGACAGTCTGCAGTTAAAGCACATCTTGTTCGATTCATTTCAAATCCATTGTGGTGGTGTATAGAGCCAAAAATGTTAGAATTGTGTCGCTGTCCCAATATTTATGGACCTGACTGTATCGGTAACAACCTATGCAACCCATACATATAAAGAAACCAAAACAAGTAAATTCAGAAATTAAGTTATGTGTAATAAAATGGAATGGCACAGGGAAAAGGTATTGAACACACTAACTGAAATGTATTTAATGCTTCGTACAAAATCCTTTGTTGGTAATACCAGCTTCAAGACGCCTCCTTTATGGAGAAACTAGTCGCAAGCATTGTTCAGGTGTGATTTTGGCCCATTCTTCCACACAGTCTTCAAATTTTGAAGGTTCTGTGGGCCTCTTCTATGAACTCTGATCTTTAGTTCTTTCCATAGATTTTCTGTTGGATTCAAGAGTCAGGTGATTGACTGGGCCATTCTAGCAGCTTTATTTTCTTTCTAGTAAACTAATTGAGTTTGCTTGGTTTTGTGTTTGGGATCATTGTTTTGCTGCAATGTCCACCCACGTTTCATCTTCATCATCCTTTTAGATGGCAGCAGATTTTTGTGAAGAATGTATTGGTACATTTTTCCATTCAACCTTCCTTCAAGTACATGACGTTTGCCAGTACCGTATGCTGAAAAACAGCCCCACACCATGATGTTCCCACCTCCAAACTTCACTGTCGGGATGGTGTTTTTGGGTGATGTGCAGAGTCATTTGACCTCCAAACATGGTGTGTTTTATGGCATCCAAAGAGTTCAATTTTGGTCTCATCTGACCAAACTACTGTAAATTCTCCCAGTATTTAACAGGCTTGTCTAAATGTTGTGAAGCAAACTTTAAACAAGCTTTAACATGCTTTTTCTTCAGCAATGGAGTTTTGCGTGGTGAGTGTGCATACAGGCCATGGCGGTTTAGTGCATTACTTATGGTTTTCTTTGAAACAATTATACCTGCTAATTCTAGGTCTTTCTGAAGCTCTCCACAAGTGGTTCTTGACTCTTGGACAACTCTTCTGATAATTCTTTTAACGCCTCTGTCAGAAATCTTGCGAGGAGACCCTGGTCATGGCCAGTTTATGGTGAAATTATGTTCTTTCCACTTCCAGATTATGGTCCCAACAGTGCTCACTGCAACATTCAGAAGTTTAGAAATCCTTCTGTTACCAATGCCATCAGTATGTTTTGCAACAATAAGGTTGCGAAGATCTTGAAAGAGCTTTTACCCATCATGAGATGTTTCTTGTGTGACGCTTTGGTAATGGGACACCTTTTTATAGGCCATCAGTTGAGACTGAACCAGCTGATATTATTTTGCACTGACAAGGGGCAGGATTGCTTTCTAATTACTGATAGATTTCAGCTGGTGTCTTGGCTTTCCATGCCTTTTTGTACCTCCCTTTCTTCATGTGTTCAATGCTTTTTCCCTGTGTCATTCCATTTTATTACACATAACTTAATTTCTGAACTTATTTTTTTTTTTGTATGTATGCATTGCATAGGTTGTTACTGACATGTGGTTAACATGTCAACAGCACCTCTAGAAATATATTTACCGAGAAAAATGGTGACGTGTCCAATACTTATTTCACCCACTGTATATGTCAACTCTTTTACCTGTCACAGTATTTGGCATTTTGTTCAGCCGCTTTTGCGAATCACAAACTTGATGAAAAATAAACTACTGCCTCTCTGCTAGACCTACACCTCCACATGCAAAATACTTGAGTCCCAAAAGCCATTTTAAAATGGCATATGGATAGTGGCTATTTGTCCTAGAACTGTCTCAGTGTCATTTTAAAATGGTGGCCAGTCTCTGACTTCAAACCTTGCTACACAGCATTCCATAGGAGCACCTGTAGCAGATTGCCATAAACACAATGTTGCCACACTATGGGGGGGATTTACTAAAACTGGAGTACTTGGAATCTGGTGCAGCTCTGCATGGTAGCCAATCAGCTTCTAAAATTAGCTTGTTTTATTAACCCCTTAATGCCGACGTCACACACATATGCAGCCTCACAGAACTGGGCTTTTTTCCGTGGGGCCACATATTTGCGTACCTGTCTTTCTGCTGGGAGCGTGCCGCACAGCGCGCTCCCAGCACAAAGACCGGGGTGTCACTGAGAGCCCCAGGTCCCATTCTAACAATCGGGACCTGGGACTATCAATTCCAGGTCACATGATCGCTGTGATAGCCTCTGATTGGCTATCACAGTGATCAGTCACTGTATAGCCCGCCTCCTTGTTTTTTGTTCTCTATGAATGGAGGAGAGAGATACATTGTATCTCTCTAACTCCTGGCATAGAGAAAAAAAATAAATGAATGACAATATGTCATCAAGTGGGGAAAAAATTGTATCAATGATGGCGTAATCGCATGCTCATTCGACAGATCTTTATCAATGTGAACACATTTTTGAGCGATTTTCTAGCATCTATGGCCAGCTTCACTCTATCCACTCTGCAAAAAAAAAAAAAATTGCCTTTAGTGACACTTTAACCCTTGCGGTTGGAGGGGGACCCATTGCAAGAATAAATATTTTTTCCCAGGTTTAGATATAATTTTTTTTTAATACATAAATGCTTTAAATACAGTTTTTATATATTTGTAAAATATATTATATGTAAATAACACCATTATTTGTGTGGTGTACAACTAATACATCCAATATAATAATAAAAATGGTAATAATCATAAAAGTGGTAAAGAGATTATAATATGGAGATTCATTAATGCGAGTAAAATGTATGAATGTTATATTCCCACGGCAACGATATACATCAGCAGTAATTAGTCAAAGAAGGTTTTCATACTGATAAAACATCATGTGCTATATACATTAAAGGTCAAAACATTTAGAACGCAGATTGTACCATTAATCACTTTGATCTCACAGCTTCAGCAATAGCCCAATACTGTGTGACAATACAGACATATTCACACTTTGGCCTTGGTTGGCAAAAAAATGTAAAGATAAAGATAGCGTGTGAAGTATTAACCAGGAAAATTAGCACATTGGGTTTTTCACAAGTACACAAAGATCTGACAGCTGATAAAGTGCTGTCATACTACAGGCTCTCATGATTTCAGTAAATCTGAAAACAAAATATCACTTTCAATACCTAAGTCAATGAAAGGAAACGTTACATAGCTGTTATAGCCAGAGTAAAGTTTACATAATACCGAATTGCATAACCAGTCAGGGCAAAGAGCAGGTTTTTAATGACTGTGCAGGGGAAATGATACTTCTCAGTCACTGTCAAAGGCTGGGGACACTGGGGAGGTTATGTGATAATTATTATTATTATTATTACTACGAGTTTATATAGCGCCAAAGGGTTTGCTCAGATAATGGCACAAGGCCTCATCGCCACGGCACATGCTTCATAGCCCTTGCAGTATGGAGTCAGGTCACAGAAATGTGCCTCGTAGTTTTGAAAATCCAGGGGCATTTTTTTTTAATGATCTGGCCTTTTCTCGTTTTGAACTTCGCCAGTAAATTGCAAAACACTTTGATCATTTTCCACCTATCAATAACTGTTTCATTGTAATCCAATGTTTTCAGTTGTATAAAGATAACCTTGTGTTGGCATTACTTCAGTTAGGGCTTGTTTAGGGCTCATTCACGCGGGTGTCTAAAATGCCGCGTTTAGATGAGTATATATAGTTTTGGAAGCATCTAAATCAGCACTATAGGAATCAATGTGGCCACCCACACAGGCTACAAATGAAATTGTGTATCTTTTTTAGCAGCTTACAAAAAAAACAGGACACAGCTGCACCCGGGGCTGCATACGTATATCTGCAGATTTACACATGTAAACGCATGTCAGTCTGTATGTGCATACACACGTAAAGTCACCAGAACACATGTAAATACCAGTAATTTTGGTGCCTATTTTACACAGGACCTTCTACTAGCTCTGCCAGGAAAACCAGTGTTCCATGCAGAAAATGCGCATATGCCCATGTGAATGAGCCCTTGCACTTGTGCTGCCCTCTGAAAAGCGATACACGGGGGTGTCTGATAGGTGGCTGAGAAGCAATAGGTCACCCCCTCACCACCTTTTTTTAACCCTGTAAAGCTCATACCACCATGCTTCAAATGCACAGCCCTAATTTATTTTATTTCAGGTATTTATATAGCGCTGTCAATTTACACAGCGCTTCACATATATATTGTACATTCACCTCAGTGCCTAACCCTCAAGGGGCGCACAATCTAAGGTCCCTAACTTACATTCATACATCCACATACTAGGGCCAATTTAGACAGGATCCAATTCACCTACCAGCATGTCTTTGGAGTGTGGGAGGAAACCAGAGTACGCGGAGGAAACCCATGCAGGCACAGGGAGAACATGCAAAATCCAGGCAGGTGGTGCCGTGGCTGGGATTCAAACCAATGACCCTAGTACTGCCAGGCAGAAGTGCTAACCATTTAGCCACTGTGCTGCCCGTCACTTGAATGGGTCACACTTGGTGGCAGTACTGCACACCGACCACGACATGTAGAAAAATGGTTGCTGAGGAGCTTTGCATGTGTCCAACCCACTCCAGCCATGTTAATTCAAAAAGGCAGTAAAATCACAGCTGGACCACCTGTTTTTACAGCCCGCTACCTCTCAACTCAAGTGTAAATTAGATCTATTAAGGATAATGTACACAAGCATAGGATCACTTATAGTGGTTGTAAACCCTCACATAAACCCAGTGAAGTGACTGACCCCAGGTGATACACAGAGATTAAACTAATCCTCCTACACAAGTTGTACCTGTTTATCTACAGCTATCTGTCCCCTACATCCATCCAAAGTCCAGAATTTACACAGGATCTCTCTGCTCTAAAAAGCAGGGGGCGGAGAGCTGAAGTTGCATCAGTGAGGAAAGCTCTGAGAACTGATTGGAGGGAAGGGACACCCCCCCCCCCCCTCACACAGCACACAGGAACAGAACTGAGGCTGTCAATCACAGATTGCACCCTCCCCTGTCACTATTTTTCTCTTGGTGTCAGGAAAACTCATTAGACTCATGCTTATAAAAGAGGAATGAGGCAGCGGACAGAAGTGACACTTAGTACTCTGGACTGGGACAAGCACACACTATAGAGGGATATGCTTTGTTCATATTTCATGTCTGAGGTTTACAAGCACGCTGTTTTTGCATTTCGTACAATAATTTAAAGAATGCATGTGCACACTGCTCAAGAAAAACAAACACACATATTGGCCAGTAACTCTATGACTGGTGGGCCTTAAGGATGCGGGCTCATCTGACATGCTCATACAAGCCAGCATTATGCTCTTCAGTAACAAGAAGATACCCCCTTCAAGATACCATCACTCATAGCCTGTTGTTGATTGACACTGGACATGTTTGATAAACCTGTGCCCCAGAAGGTGCACTTATCATAGGGGGCTTATGTAAAATGTGCCTTATGGGTTTAATTTGCTATCCCTGGACTTAAAAAACAGCTAATTTGATATTTAGGTCCTCTATCAAAACACCTACTGCAAGCAAATTTAAATAAAAAACAGAACTACCATTATTAGTACAGAGGCCAAGATGACTTCCCTCCAACCCTCATTCATCATTTTAAAAATAATACAAGGTAATTATCAGGGACTTCTGTTGTCATTCATCCCATGCCAAGGCTCTTATAAAAGTGCTGTTCATGTTAAAATTGGAAGAACAAAGCTTCCCCTATAATGGTACTGCATCCAGCACTGAAGAGGTGTGTATAATACCGATTCTAGTAAGAAAACTTTCATATTGATTCTTTTAATTGGCTGGCAGGATCATTTTAAATGTTTTATTCACTTTATAGTAATCATTAGAGTTACAATATAAACACAATAATTCCAATTAAGGAGGCATTGGGACTTTGTTGGGCAGCCTTGCTTAGTGCAGTCCCAACACAAGTCAAGGCAAAAAGCCTTGTCAAGCCAATTCACACCATCATGTTGCAGTGGTGTGCACTAAAAAAAGGAGCAAAGCTTTCCTCCACATTGCAACACACTGCGGCTAATAGAACATAACGATTTTAATAAAGTTTGTAGGGAAAAAAAAAAGTAAACAGTGTAACATGTCAGAATTGACGCATCAGCACTGTTCCTCTGACCAGACGCCATGCATTTAGAGCGGCTGGTGCTACGCGTGAGTCCTAAATGACTGAAATCAAAGAAAGATAACTTGGCCAGAAAAGTTTATTATGATGTTCACACTTTTTTTTATTGTATGCAATTAAAAAGAACAAATACTAATCTGCAATAAACTGTGTTGCTCCTATTGTAGTGGAAAGTGCAGTTGCTAATCTAGTGGTCTATGTATCAATGTCTTCACCCATGATTTATACAACTTTTATCCAAGATTCATACATTCATCTAATTGAAGAACTGGCTTAGCTGTTGGCACTTCTGTCTTGCAGTACTAGTGTAATTGGTTCAAATGCTGGCCAGGACACTGCATGGAGTTTGCATTTTCTCTCTGTGCTGCCATGGGTTTCCTCCTACACTCCAAAGACATATTGGTAGGTAAATTGACCTTAGTATGTGTATGAACCCAAGATTGTAAGCTCCTTGAGTGCAAAGAATGATGTATATGTAAAATGTTGGCGCAATTTAAATAACTGTAATAAATACATTTAATTCTATAAGAAACTTGTATAAAGCTGGCCATAGATGATGACATTTTCTTTCCTGCAGCCATGGGTTGCAGGAAAATTGCTCAATTCCCATATCAACACAGTCAGTGTTCATGGGGGAAGCCCTCCCATGGAGTTATTGTGTCCTCCTGACAGCAGGGGTGGGGGTATTGCAGAGAGCCATCCCTGTCGGGAGAGCACAATGATTACAAACGCATGCTAAAAATCCAGCATGCCTGTCCATAGATGGAATCTCGGCCAATTCAGCAGGGACCAGCCGAGATTTGATCCATCTATGGCTGGCTTAACTCTTGGGTGAAAAGACTGATAAACAGACCCTCTAGTTTTCAACAGTAAATAATAAATAATTATACTTGATATCAGAAAAAAGGTGAAAGAGTTTTTCATTTGTTTGTAAACAAGACAAAATCCAACAACACAGGACCCTTTCACCAGGGTGGTATGATCAGGTCCATCTGCCAGTGTTTCAGGTGGATTGAATTGGAAGTTCCATGTAAGTCTATGGGCAGGTGAATGTACAGTAACAGTCACGCATATGTTTACATCCTCCTACCTCCATCAAGGTCTGAAAAAAATGGAAAAAATCTGTGTCCTTTTCCAAACCTAAATGTGACGGACTGGAGGTAATCTAATGTAAACGGACAAGTTTGTTTGCATCTGGCAGCCCACAGAAATAATGAACCCTGAGATTCTGGTTTTTAGGCTGAACACTGAACAGACATGGAAGTTACAAAAGTGACAGCCACCTCATCCTGCTTCATTTCAGCAGGAGATCTGTTTATGGATTCCCTTTTATATATAAACATCTATATCTGAAGATGGGCTCACTAGCCATTCACAGCCACCATCTAACAGCATACAGAATGTAAACATGCTCAGAGGCACTTTCATCCCAGGCTGACCTCCATCTCTGATGCTAAGCACCTCTGGGATCAAGCTCTGCTCTGTTTAACACTCATGAATAATAAACCCCAGACAAACCGATGACATAAGAAAAGCTTCCCATACATTCAGGAGCCAATATGGACCAGGCCAGCTCCAGCACCAACATCACACCGGTGACATGCTGAAAACTATGACACATGTGCTTCATTAGAGAACATTGTGGAATCTGTCTTCTAAATAACAAAACGCTTCACCCAGTATTCACCCAGTATTAATGGTTTCTAATCCTCGGGATCAATAACAGAATACATTTCACCAGGGCATGCTGTTTACAACGAGTGTCAGCCGGAGTACACATACAAGGACACCTTCACCCAGATATACTGTACGCGTGTTTGTAAATATACTATATCACATACATGGGGTGATTGTACAGATTATAGGATAGTATTCATCTGTTTATAAATACAGATCACACACAGGAGATACTTGTATAGATTTTACGATAGATAGATAGATTTGGAAAGAAATAGAGAGAGAGAGAGAGAGAGAGAGAGAGGGGGGGGATGGAAAAAAATAGATAGATAGATAGATACATAGATACATAGACAGATTAGATTGACATATATAGAAAGAGAGAGAGAGAGAGAGAGAGAGAGAGAGAGAGAGAGAGAGAGAGAGAGAGAGAGAGAGAGAGAGATTAGATAGACAGATATATAGATAGATAGATAGATAGATAGATAGATAGATACATGCATACATAGACAGATTAGATTGACATATATAGAAAGAGAGAGAGAGAGAGAGAGAGGGGGGGTGGAAAGAAATAGATAGGTAGATACATAGATACATAGGCAGATTAGATTGACATATATGGAGAGAGAGAGAGAGAGAGAGAGAGAGAGAGAGAGAGAGAGAGAGAGAGAGAGAGAGAGAGAGAGAGAGAGAGAGAGAGAGATTAGATAGACAGATAGATAGATAGATAGATACATACATACATACATAGACAGATTAGATTGACAGAGAGAGAGAGAGGGGGGGGGGAGAGGGGGTGAAAAGAAATAGATAGATAGATAGATAGATAGATACATAGATAGATAGATAGACAGATTAGATTGACATATTGACATATATAGAAATAGAGAGAGAGAGAGAGAGAGAGAGAGAGAGAGAGAGAGAGAGAGAGAGAGAGAGAGAGAGAGAGAGAGAGAGAGAGAGAGAGATTAGATAGACAGATAGATAGATAGATAGATAGATAGATAGATAGATAGATAGACAGATAGATAGATAGATAGATAGATAGATAGATAGATAGATAGATAGATAGATACATAGATACATAGATACATAGATACATAGATACATAGATACATTAGATTGACAGAGAGAGAGAGAGAGAGAGAGAGAGAGAGAGAGAGAGAGAGAGAGAGAGAGAGAGAGAGAGAGAGAGAGAGAGATTAGATAGATAGATAGATAGATAGATAGATAGATAGATAGATAGATAGGTAGATAGATAGATAGATAGATAGATAGATAGATAGATAGATAGATAGATAGGTAGATACATACATACATACATACATACATACATACATACATACATACATACATACATAGATACATAGATTAGATAGAAAGAAAGAAAGAAAGAAAGAAAGAAAGAAAGAAAGAAAGAAAGAAAGAAAAAGAAAGAAAGAAAGAAGGAAGGAAGGAAGGAAGGAAGGAAGGAAGGAAGGAAGGAAGGAAGAAGAAGAAAGAAAGAAAGAAAGAAAGAAAGAAAGAAAGAAAGAAAGAAAGAAAGAAAGAAAGAAAGAAAGAAAGAAAGAAAGAAAGAAAGAAAGAAAGAAATAGATAGATAGAAATAGATAAAGAAATAGGTAGATAGATAGATGAATAGATATAGAGAAATATAAATAAAAATTGAGAACTGTAGATAGATAGATATAGAGAAATAGATATAAAAATAGAGAGAATGGTAGATAGATAAATAGACATATAGATATAATAATAGATTGACAGATATAGATGGATAGATAGATAGATAGATAGATAGATAGATAGATAGATAGATAGATAGCAGATATAGAAGCAGGTAGGTAGACATATATAGATGAATATGTATAAAGATGGCTGGAGGTGTAAGTATGTGTCGGGGTCCCTCACCTGCTCCCCGAAGTCGATGGCGATGTTGGTGATCCCCAGAGGAACCAGGAATCTGATGAGCGGCCAGTAGGGGGTGAGTGCCGGGAATTTCACCATAATAATAGTAATATTGCGGGTGTCGCTGGTGTCGGGGATATTCGCTGCTTGAACACATACACATGTGATGCAGGACGAAGCCCTCCGGGAAGACAAGGCTCAGCACACCCCGAGCGGCCGGTGACAACCTGCACAAAGATAACGGTCCGCATGTGGATGTCTAGCAAGAAATGTAAAGGATCAGGACCATCCCTGCCCTCCCACACAGCGATGATCTGCAGCCAGGAGGAGGAGGAGGAGGAGGAGGCACGACACAAATATCTGCTGACAGATCTCCCATCACCACAGGGCACGAGAAGAGGGAAGCCAAGCAGCGTGTCACTAGAAGGCAGCCGTGACTAGAGCGGGCATAGTGTGTGCGGGTGTGACAGCGGAGCTGTGTATGATGAGAAGGTGACTAGAGATCATGTGTATGAGGCTCCTCTCCTCTTCTCTCCTCTCCTCCCCCCTCTACCAGCATGACAATGAAAGGGGAGGACGCAGCCACATCCTGAGCTCACGAGCGACATCGTCTGGCCATCTAGGTGAACAACACATATCTGCTGCTGACCAAGCTGTGCTTGGATGCCAGAGAGCCTGGTGCCTGGAAATGAGAATGTACACCCCATTAACACCCATCATACTATAACAACATCAGATAATCAGCACTACTTTAACTGACAATTGCTCAGTCATGCAAAACTGTACACAAATTACATTTATATCATTTATTTCACACAAACAGAGCTTTCTTCTGGCGGTATTTGATCACCACTGGGGTTTTTATTGTGTATTATATAAAACAAAAAAGACCAAAAAACCTGTTTGTTCTATTTTCTGTTATAAAACATATTGAATAAAAACAATTACAACAATAATTTCTTCTTAAATTTAGGCCAAATTTATTCTGCTACATGGCTTTGAATAAAAAAAATGCCAAAATGTGTATATTATTTGGTTTGTGTGAAAGCTATACCGTCTACAAACTATGGTATATATATCTGAGAATTCATCAGTCCTGATGTACTGATGGATCTCATTTCTTGAGGCCCTAAAATGCCAGGGCAGTACGAAGAACTCCCAATATATATGGCATCCTTTCAGGCATACGCACTGTGCCTGCCCGCAGAGCCGCACAGCGGCGCGATTTGTCACCGGCCGTGTACCTCGGACACAGCCAATGACAGATCTGTGTACCGTCCCCTTGCCAGTACCATGTGACCCGCTGTGACCAATCACAGCAGGTCACATGTCAGTTGTATACAATGGATGGCTTCCTTTCATGCCATCCATTGTGTACAAGTGTGGCTAGCTGTGAATGGTCACAGCGATCACATGTACAAGCTGGGCCAATCACAGCCCAGCTGTGTCATGTGATTAGCTGTGGCCAAATCACAGTTAAGCACAAAAAAAAACCCTGAATGAATTGATTTCATTCAGGTAAATGCTTGCTCATAGCAAAGTAATTCTTTGCTATAAGCAAATTGTGTAAAAAAAAAAATACTGATCACTTCCCCAAAGTAGTACAAAGTTACTATGGTAACATTATACTACTTTGGTCATAGTGAAATATGAAAACAAATCTTAAAAAAAGAGAAAAAAAGTAATAAAAAATAATAAAAAATTTTTTTAAAAAAGTATTAATCTTTTTTTATCGTACTGTCACCAGTCAGTGTCCCTGATCACCGCCATGCCAGTTATATGATGATGCTGTACTGCACTGGTGACAGTATGTAAAAAAAAATAGTGAAAATCATTTTTTTATTTCTTCATTTCTGAAAAATTATGACAAAAAAATTACAACTTCAAAAAAATCACCATGCCTGTTATGAAATACGTCGGACTGTCTACTCTGCAAAAAGGGGTCATTTGGGGATATCTGTACTGTTCTGACATTCTTGGACCTCAAGAAATTAGATTGGCTGTCAGTACTTCAGAATTGATCAATTTTTAGATATATCCCATAGTTTGTGAACTCTATAACGTTCCTACAGACTAAATAATAAATACTAATTTGGGTTATTTTCACCAAAGACATGTAGTAGAATACATTTTGACCTAAATCTATGAAGAACAATTATTTATTTGCAAACTTTTATAACAAACAAAGAAAACCGTGGGTTTTTTTCAAAATTTTCGGTCTTTTTTGTTAATTTAGCAAAAAATAAAAACCCCAGTGTGACGATCGCAGCGTCAGATCCCAGCCCTTCTCACCAAACTCGTGACCGAAGGACTAGCCAATCCCAAACCGCACTGTCACGTGTGTAACAATGCCACACCCAGCTGCACCCTGCACACAGATTTTCCAGCTAATGGACCACAACCTGTGTATTTGCAGCCTGAGAGCAATTGTTACTGGGTCAGGTTAATTACGCAATTAACCCTTCACACTGCCACCACCTCCTTTTTGTACAGAGAAAGAGAAAACTCGGCAATGTTAGCAATAACACTATGATGTTTGAATAATCATCCGTATACCACTGCCACCGCAGGCAGGGATATATAGAAGTTTACACACACACACAGTAGCGCTCTTCAGAGGCAGGGATTCTTAGTTTTCATTAAAGAGCTTTAGAAACAGTTCAACACTTTCAGAAAGTAAGATTTATTACTAAAAGGTCAAAAGGGTGCAATAAAAAATATTTACAGAAAAGATGTAGCCAATATATATATATATATATATTTATATATATACATATAGAGCAAACAATAGTACAGCAAAGAGATAACAAAGAAGTTTAGAGGGATAAAGTACTTGCCAAATGTCCACGTTTAAGCAGATCAGGTTTCAGAGCCAAAAGGATGCTTTTATCTCCCAAAGTTAATTCCAATGTTAAACGGGAGAATTCTTCAACTTCCCTTAACTCAGCTTAGCTCAGCTTTTTCTAGGAACTCAGCAGGGTGTCTCCCTGAAGCAGAGAACCAATCGCCTCATATGGGCGGGTGTTGCAGGCGGAGACCCAAGCTATGACCAAAATCCCTCCCATTTGATGTCATGGTTCATAACTTATTCTCGGTGCATTTAGCATCCTTGCCACTAGTAGATTAATATGCAGACACATCTGCTGAACGGTTAGATATGAAATATGACATACCTGCTTGGATGGTTAAGGAGATATAATTTTCTGCTCTCCTGTATATGCCAGGTAGGGGATGTAATATATCAGGCGACTTGTATCAAAGTGAGCCGTCCGAATATGTGTTCCATGTTTATGTAATTATGTCCTATTTGAAGATATAAAATTATATGGAAAAGTGAGTTTTTAAATGTAAGTCTGTTTTTACGACTACCTGGAATGTCTTTGAAACTCAGTGAGGGCTTTACGATCCCTTCTCCAGCAAGAGTCTCGCAGACATAGGGGCACCGCTAATTGGGGTTTATAGCCATGACGCCCTCCAAGTGAGTTTGCTGCCTGTGATCTCTGTCATCATCTAGACCACATGTCACTCAACAGAGAGGGAGGGGGGATGTGGAAAGCTGATTTGGGAGTAGAAATGATACAAGATGGAAGATCCTTTGCCCAAAATGAAGGTTCGCATCCATCTCTCTGTGCACGTTTGCTACACCCAGTGGTGATTAAATACCACCAAAAGAAAGCTCTAGTTGTGGGAAGAAAATGCTAAAATATTAGTTTGGGTACAGTGTTGTATGACCGTGCAATTGTCATTCAAAGTGTGAGAGCGCTGAAACCTGAAAATTGGCCTGGGCAGGAAGGGGGTAAAAGTGCCCGGTATGGAAGTGGTTAATTTGCAGTGGACGAGGGGGAAGCAGTTAAATAATTTTGTATTCAATGTTTTCTTTTTTACTATTTTTTTTCTACATACTTTCATCAGAGTACTTCAGTGTCTTATCTGAATATTGATCAGTCCTGAAGTACTGACAGCTAATCTAATTTCTTGAGGTCCAAGGATGTCAGAACAGTACAGATATCCCCCAAATGACCCCTTTTTGCAAAGTAGACAGTCCAACGTATTTCATAAGTGGCATGGCGATTTTTATGAAGTTGTAATTGTTTTGCCATAATTTTTTGGAAAATTAAAAAATTAAAACAATGTCACCAGTGCAGTACAGTATCAACATATAACTGGTGTGGCAGTGATCAGGGACACTGACTGGTGACAGTATGAAAAAAAAAAAAGATAATTTGTTTCCAATTTATTTTTTTTTATTACATTTTTTCTCTTTTTTAAGTTTTTTTTCATATTCCACTATGACCAAAGTAGTATAATGTTATCATATTAACATTGTACTACTATGGGGAAGTGATCAGTATTTTTTTTTTTTTCACACAATTTGAATGATTGATTATAGCAAAGAATTTATTTGCTGTAAGCAAGCATTTAACTGAATGAAATCGATTCATTCAGTTTTTTTTTGTTGTGATTAGCTGTGATTGGCCACGGCTATTCACATGACACAGATGGGCTGTGATTGGCCCAGCTTGTGTTTGTGATCGCTGTGACCATTCACAGCTAGACACACTTGAATACAATGGATGGCATGAAAGGAAGCCATTCATTGTATACAACTGTCATGTGACCTGCTGTGATTGGTTACAGCAGGTCACATAGTACTGGCAACGGGGCCGGTACACAGATCTGTCATCAGCCGAGTGACAGATCCTGCCACACCGTGGCCCTGCGGGCACGCGCAAAGCGTGATCTGTGAAGGAAGCCTGGAGGGACGAAGTGTCAAATGGCGGCCGGGCAGCAAGTGGTTAATTGGTTTGTGTGAAAGTTATAGCGTCTACAAACTATGGTATATATATTGGAATTTATGTAGCTTTTACTTTCTGACTGCATATCACATTTCTTGAGCTGCTAAAATGCCAGGGCGGTGTACCCCCCCCCCCCAAATTACCCCTTTTTGGAAAGTAGACACCCCAAGGATTTTGTAGAGAGGCATGTTGAGTCCATGGAACATTTTATTTTTTGCCACAAAGTTTTTGATAATGACAATTTTTTTTTTTACACAAAGTTGTCACTTTAATGATATATGGCTCATGTATGCCATGGGTATATGTGGAATAACACCCTAAAACACATTCTTCTACTTCTCCCGAGTATGGGGATACCACATGTGAGAGATTTGTGGCGGCTTAGCTACATACAGGCCCCCAAAATCCAATGACCACTTCCAGGCTCTCAAAGGGCATATTTCCTCATATCACTTCCCCACTACCTATCACAGTTTTGCTGTAGCTGCCGGCTGGCCGCAGTACATTGCAGGGAGGGCGGGAAGCAGTTAAGAATATAATTACTTTAACCGGTTCCAGTCCAGGTCAATTCTGATATTTCTCTCATGCATGTAAAAATCAGCATTGTTTTGCTAGAAAATTACTTAGAACCCCCAGACATTATATATTTTTTAACCCTAACAAATAAAATACTTGTTGATGCAAATTTTTATGTCACACAATATTTCCGCAGTGGTTTATAATTGCACATTTTCAGGAAAAAATACACTTTAATGAGTTTTAGTGAACACAAGCACAATATAATACCCAATTGTTTGGTAAAAAATAAAAGATGATGTTATGTCAATTAACTACAGTACCTAAAAATCTCCCTAGATGATGCTTTAAAAGCCTTTACAGGTCACCAGTTACACAGGAGGTCTTTTGCTAGAGTTATTGCTCTTGCTCTGATGTTCCTGCTGATCCATCACATGTGTGGCACGATCATGGTTTTCATACAAGTGTAGGATCTACATACGCATTCACATTTGTGTGTGAGCGCAGAGGGAAGGGGGGCTGAGAGGGTTAACTAACTTTGCTTTGTTCCTACTAACTGGTTTATTTTATATTCAAGATGTTCCAGTGGGATTGGAATGCTGTTATTTATGCACATATTCCATGTTTTTAGAAAGTGCAGAAGTTACTATTCTGTTGCATTTTTGTTATGACGCACCCTATAGTGATTTACTGAAATCTTTATTCCATATTCTGATTGGCGCTTTATTGAAACCACCAGAAATATGCAGTGTTCTCCTTTAATTACTTAAAGCTTGATCAATAATAAGAAGTTGAATTTCGCATCTCACATCTAGGTGTCTGACTTGCATTATTCCCAAAGTACTTTGAAACTGAATGTTTGTATGGAGGAATCCGGCATAAATTGATATTCTTAACAGAACTGGTGTCAGAAGTATGGGATAGGATTGGCCGTCGGAGGTAAGTTCCCATTATCCATGTCCTTAGTCTGCTTGGAGTTCACCAGAGCTTCACAGGTTGCCGCTGGAGTCCTTTTCCACTCCTCCATGACAACATCACGGGAACTGGTGGATGTTAGAGACCTTGCGCTCCTCCACCTTCTATTTGAGGATTCCCCACAGATGCTCAATAGGGTTTAGGTCTGGAGACATGCTTGGCCAGGCCATCACCTTTACCCTCAGCTTCTTTAGCAAGGTAATGGTCATCTTGGAGGTGTGCTTGGGGTTGTTATCATGTTGGAATACTGCCCTGCGGCCCAGTCTCCGAAGGGAGGGGATCATGCTCTGCTTCAGTATGTCACAGTACATGTTGGCATTCACGGTTCCCTCAATGAACTGTAGCTCCCCAGTACCAGCAGCACTCATGCAGCCCCAGACCATGACACTCCGACCACCATGCTTGACTGTGGGCAAGACACACTGGTCTTTGTACTCCTCACCTGGTTGCCGCCACACACGCTTGACACCATCTGAACCAAATAAGTTTATTGTAGTGTCATTAGACCACAGGACATGGTTCCAGTAATCCATGTCCTTAGTCTGCTTGTCTTCAGCAAACTGTTTGGGGATTTTCTCGTGCATCATCGTTAGAAGAGGCTTCCTTCTGGGATGACAGCCATGCAGACCAATTTGATGCAGTGTGCGGCGTATGGTCTGAGCATTGACAGGCTAACCTCCCACCCCTTTAACTTCTGCAGCAATGCTGGCAACACTCATACGTCTATTTCCCAAAGACAACCTCTGGATATGATGCTGAGCACATGCACTCATCTACTATGGTGGACCATGGCGAGGCTTGTTCTGAGTGGAACCTGTCCTGTTAAACCGCTGTATGGTCTTAACCACCATGCTGGAGCTCGGTTTCAGGGTCTTGGCAATCTTCTTATAGCCTAGGCCATTTTTATGTAGAGCAACAATTCTTTTTTTGAGATCCTCAGAGAGTTCTTTGCCATGAGGTGCCATGTTGAACTTCAAGTGACCAGTATGAGAGAGTGAGAGTGATAACACAAAATTTAACACACCTTCTCCCCATTCACACCTGAGACCTTGTAACACTAACGAGTCACATGACATCGGGGAGGGAAAACGGCTAACTGGGCTCAATTTGGACATTTTCACTTAGGGGTGTACTCACTTTTGTTGCCAGTGTTTTAGACATTAATGACTGTGTTGAGTAATTTTGCATTTCTGAAGATGGCCTCACCATATAGGTTGAACAGGTAAGGTAACAAGATGCATCCCTGCCGAATGCCTTGTGTTATTGGAAACCAGTCAGTGTTGCCATATTCAGTTCTCACTGCTAGAGACTATTGATCAAATGAGTTATGTATTTAGGTATTCCCATTTGCAACAGAGTCCTCCACAATTTATCATGATCCACAAAACCCTTTGCTGTAGTCAATGAAGCAAAAGTATGCTGTCTTTTCGTATTCTGTGTACTTCTATAATATATATCTAACATTAACAATAATGTCTCTTTTTCCTCAGCCTTTTCTGAACCTAACTTGAGCTTAAGGTAGTTCTCACTCAATTCATTATTGCATTCTTCATTGCATTGTTTTCAGCAATACTTTGCTAGCATGCACAATTAATGCATTTGTTCTGTAGTTGTTACAATCTTTTGCCTTTCTTCAATATAGGAGTGAACAGTGACCTTCTCCAGTTGGTTGGCTATGCTGTTTCCTTCCAAATCCATTGACACAGCTGAGTAAGAGCCATGATAGCACCTTTGGATCTTCTGATTAGCTCAATTGGGTTACCATTGATACCTGGTCCCTTACTGTTCGATAAATCTTTAATTTCTGCTATAACTTTCTCGTTTAGGATATCTGGTTCATTTACAGCATCACTTTCCGGTTCAGTTTCTACAATGTTTTTCACACTGCTTTTTTTATATACATATTTGGTATACTCTTTCAATCTGCTTTTATTGTTCTCTGGATTATTCAGTATCAATCTGTTAGAATCTTTAAGCATCCCCAATCTAGGTTGGAATTTCTGCCAAAATCTTTTAATGTCCCGAAAAGTTAGTCTGGTTTTTCCTTTTACATGCTCAGCTTCAATGTTTTTACAAATATCCTTGAGATATTATTCTTTATCTTTCCGAACATGGCTTTAAAACGCTTGGTTCAGTTCTGATTCTTTCAGTCTATCATTAGAAATTTGTTTCCCCATCTGTAATGTTTTTCAGCTGCTTTAATAATTATGGTTTTGATGTAATTCCAACTCTTCAGGCCTTTTATCTCCTGTATCAAGAACAGCAAATCTGTTGTTTAGTTTAATCCAGTAATCTTGTGGAATATTTTCAATGTGATATCTTGGAGGGCCTCTAATGATCCTCTTCATATGAATCTTAACCTTGATCTTGAATATCAAAAGCTAATGGCCGCTTCCACAATCAGCTCCAAGTTTAGTCTTTGCTGTCAAACCTGCAGATTTCCACCTCTGTCCTATGCAGATGTTGTCAATTTGAATATGGTGCAAGCCATTTTTTAGAAGTCCATGTGTATAACCAACACTCGTGGTGCTGAAATTGTGTGTTCATGATGGACAGTTTATCAGTTTTGATTAGTCTTGCAAAACATCATCAGAAGGACGATGGATGCATCCAGGACCAGTGGGAGCGCTGATAGTGCAGCGCTGGAAAGGATCGTCTGCCATAATGTGCTAATATATTGTGCATTATAGCACAATCCTCCTGGAGGCCAATTTAATTAAAATATATAGCAGAGTTTGACTTTACTTTAAAGTATAAGCAAAGCCAATTTATTTCTCATTTTGGACAAAGAAGAGAGAAGGGAATAGTTTTTTTGGGGGTTTTGCCATCTCTAACCCAGATTTTCCATCACTTTTTGTCATATAGATGGAATTGGAAGGGAGAGGAAGTCTCTCCAAACTTTTCTCTCTGAGACAGCTTCTGTTTGGAATCATTTAGGCTTCATTCAGACAGACGCTGACACCCGTTCTGTGTGCAGGCTGCGTTTATTATTGTGGTTGCATCTACCCAGAGCTGTTTGCAGGCAGCCTATAGAGGTGGTAATAAACCTCAATTGTCTATATAACCAAAAATATAAGCCACAAAATAGGTACAAAACCTACAATTATGCTTCTCTGACTCACCAACAGTGTTGGTGTGGATTTAAACTGAACACTAATTAGGGTGTCCCTTTATGAACCAGCGGTAAATGATCGCTGCTCAGTTCTCCGGAATTCTCGGAGAACACAGTTCTCCTGTGAATGCCGTTTATGAAGCGGTGTAGATCAATTCTCCGAACAAAGGGAGAACGGTCTACAAACGCTGGAAAACGGCTGATTTTACTATAATCTCGCAAGATTACAGTAAAAGATCAGTTTACTAAGCAGAGGTAAATTATCTCTGCTTAGTTTTTGGTTCCTCCGATTCTCCAGCTCTGGGCTGGAGAATCTGGAGGAAGAACACAGATCTCCAGTGAAGGGCTGAACATGTTCTCCGCTGATCTCCTGAGTGTCATAAACTGTGAATGACCAGAGAATAGCTGCGATCCTCTGAATCGCAGCTATTCTCTGTGTCATAAACGGACACCTAGATATGAAAAAAAGCAGTTGTAAAGAACAAACTGTAAAAATTTCTTATTACTATATCCCAAGCAGAGTAACAAATGCATCAAATAGAATGCAAAAAATATATTTATTATGTGTGATCACAAAGATCATTTGAAAAATATATGCTTCACAAAGTGAACATACAAAACTGCCAAACAACATTAAAAGACAGTGTGATTAAAACCATGCGTCCGTGCTATACGTAGCCTGAATATAGTATAGCATCAAAATGGCTCGGAAAACAAATAGCATAAAGGCGCAATGAAAATTATGAGACCTCCCACATCTGGTGGACTTGCCCCAAAGTAAACAGATTATGGATTAGGGTGAATGCCCTCCTTCGCACTATGCTTCACGCAGGCATTAAGCGTAATCCGTATGAAGCGCTTTTATTCAAACCATTGGAGGGCCTTCTCCATTCTGAACGGCAGCTGGCATCACACTTATTTGTGGCAACGAAGTTGACAATTGCAAGAGCTTGGAAAACTCCTCTCCTTAGTTTTGAAGCTGTCAAAAACCGGATGAATTTCATAATGGTCGATGAAAAATTGACGGCCATATTGTTGGATACCCATACAAAATTTTTGCAAGTATGGCGTCCCTGGCTGGATATAGCTCAAACTTCGAGATTCGACCAGTCCCTTCTATCGATATAAGGATGGATTCTGCCGTGATCACCTAGGAGCCCCTCTCGGTTTTTGTTTGTTTTTTTTTGGGTTTTTTTTTGTTGTTGTCCTTGTCCCTCTACTGTTTGTCCTTTTCTAATCTCCTTTCCAAGTTGCTCTTAATCATATTTTACGGATTGAGTTTCCTGTTTTATGTGCTACATCTGCAGTACTATCTATGTACCCCAGACTTCTTTTATGTACCTAGGGTTTGGAACAGGTCTCACTTCTTAGAAAGGTCTCTATTTGTGCCTCTCCTGTTTTGCATAATGTTGATGCAGCAAAACTTTCTTTTGAACTCACATTATTACTGACCCACAAAGGTTCGCTAATAGTTCCTCACCAACTCTTTCCCTTATCTTTGTTTTTATGAAGCACCTATGTAAAATTTTCTTTCTTCAACTTATGCCTTTATCAATGTATGATTTAATTTGGTTTCCATTTATCCAGTACAATTTATATTTGATGGTCACTGAATCTGTGATCCGAATGTTTGTTTATCTCTGCTTCATCTACAATAAAACTTTTTTGTAAAAGAAAATTATGAGACCTATCCAATTAGAATTGATCAGGTTAAAGAATAAGTATCATACTTGAGTATACTATGAAAGCAGTAAGACATGGATAATTCTTCATAAAACCAGATCAATTGAGTTCCCATGAGATCAGATATGGATAGTGTATCTTCATGCATACATATCCATTTAGGTATTCTGTAATGGCTAGAATAGTGATAGCTGGTAATAATCTCACCACTAGAAATATCCACTGATCTCAAATAATCAGATATCATATATGGTAGAGCAGCAGCATTTATAAACCAGTCAGTCCTGCAAAATCATCAATAGTCAGTAAAAGTTGGATGTTGATACAGTAATAATGAAAGTTCAGAGCATCCGCTTAATTACAAATACATTTGTAGTCTCTCACGCAGGAAGACGTGAACACCTATGGTGTAAGTGGAATCCACGATGATGTATGGAATCTAGCAAGCTTTGATAATAATGACTCATAGACATACCACCATTAAAGGTTTTCGCCGGTCTTATGATTTAATCAATAATAGAGCAGCGGTACATACAGACCGATCAATCCTGCAAAACCGGCAATAGTATGTAAAGGTATAGTGCTAGTATAGCAGTGATGAGAGTTCACAGCATCTGCTCAATATCATAGAATTGTAGTCTCTCAAAAAGGAAAGGTGAGCATCTTGAATATACAGGAAGTCCAAAGCAGTAAATATGAAATGACAAATAGCTATTTGGGTAGAAATCCTGGATGTGACGGTACATATGAAGTGATCACTTAGTGCTATCTTTGGTCAGTGCACTGCCAAGGATCCGTGTCATGGTATTCATGCTTCATTTTCCTGTGGAGAGCTATTATTCATATCCAACTTTTGTTTGTTCGCTGCTGCTATTGCATCAATGGATATTAGATGAAGATTTTCAAAGGACATAGTGCCATATGCTTTGATTTCCAATCTACCGTGTTGTTTCCAGCATGGAGGCATAAACATGCGTCATCCCCAGCATGGAGGCTTCGGCATACGACATGCGTGGGCGTGATGACGTCAGTCCGTTGACACGTTTCGTCCACCAATCATCGCGGACTTTGTCAGAACTAGGAGGGGACAGTTCTCTATTCCTTATATACCCTTTCTTTTATATAATAGAACCATCATAGCACCCTTTTGTGTTAAGAAGCCATCATAACAATATGTAACATTTAAAATAGGCTGCAAAAGACCCTTCAACAGGTCATTGGAGGATGACAATCAGAAAGGTATATATCGAGATTAAAATTTCGTTCTTACAATTCTCAAGCCAAACCAGATCTTAATAATGAAAGAAAAAGAGGATTAATTAAGGAAAACTTTAAAGTTTAATTCCATATTCAGTTCCTTAGGTATTAATGTCCCAAGTGTATAAATCCAATATTTTTCTTTCTGTAACACAACTTTATTAAAATCTCCTCTTCTAGATGACAAGTTTAAGAGAAAAATAGTAAGTGTGTGGTGGCGAGCCAGAGCCTGCACCTGTTGTGGATTGACCTGGATTGTTTGCCTGAGCGGTATACCTTTGTTGTTTGGATTAAGAGAAAAATACCTTTTACTTTTAACCCTTCCATTTGTCCATGGTGTAATTCGTTAAAATGTTGTGCTAGAGGATTCTTTCTTTCTTTCTCAGTTTTTCTCTGATATCTTTTAGATGTTCTCCAATGCGTACCCTTAAGGGTCTCTTTGTTTTACCTATATAGTATTTCCCACATGGGCATTCCAACATGTAGATATCTTTGCTACTTGAGCAGTTAATAAAACATTTTATTTCAAAGGTCCTTTTTTGTCTGCATTGGATAACCTTTGACTCTTCTGCACAAAGGCACATATTTGGCAATGGCCACATGGATACATACCTGTTGTTTCCCTATTTTTGTTAGCCAATTATCTTTTGGATAATTTTTAAATTCAGATTTCACTAGTAAATCATTCAAATTGGATGTCATTTTGGCCACCATTTGAGGTCTAGTACCAACTATATCTGCAATAGTAGGATTGGCAGTCAAAGTATGCCAGTGAATCTGTAACGCAATCCTGACCTCTCGTCATTGTTGACCAAATTTAGTAATGAACCTAACTGGTTCTATTCATTCTTTATTCTTATCTTTACTCTTATTTTTTACTCTATTAAGTGGATGCTCTGAACTGTCATTATTAGTCTATTAAAATCTGACTTTTACTGACTACTGTTGATTTTGCAGGACTGACTGGTTTACAAATGCTGCTGCCCTACCATTGATGATATCTGTTTATTTGAGATCTGTGGATACTTCTAGAGGTGATATTATTACCAGCTATCACTATTCTAGCCATTGCAGAATAACTAAATGGATACAGTATATATGCATGAAGATACACTATCCATATCTGATCTCATGAGAACTCAATTGATCTAGTTTTATGAAGAATTATTCATGTCTTACTATTTTCATAGTATACTCGAGTATGATACTTATTCTTTAACCCGATCTGTTCTAATTGGATAACTCTCATAATTTTCATTGTGCCTTTATGCTATTTGTTTTCCTAGCCATTTTGATGCCATACTATATTCAGGCTACGTACATAGCATGGGCACATGTTTTTAATCACACTGTCTTTTAATGTTGTTTGTCAGTTTTGTATGTTCACTTTGTGAAGAGCATATTTTTGAAACGATCTTTGTGATCACACATAATAAATATATTTTTTGCATTCTATTTGATGCATTTGTTACTCTGCTTGGGATATAGCAATACCAACTTTTTACAGTTTGTTCTTTACAACTGCTTTTTTTCTTATCTATAGAGGTGGATGCAGACACATCGGCTGCACGGACACAGCTGCATGTCAAAATTTGACCTGCATGCAGGAGCGGTTGTGCAGATCCAGATACAGGCAGTTTGCATTCAGATGTCACGTGTTTATGGGTTGGTTGCAGTGCAGCCCCATTCATTTCAACAGGAATAGAAGATAAATCTTCCAATAGGGACACTTGTTCCCATGACAACTGTCTAAGGCAGTTGCCTCCAAACTGCACACCGCAGGCCAAATGTGGCTTTTTACCTGCCTTTAACAGTTCCTTGGGGCACTATTCCTTTCGTTGATTTAAGTCATTATTTCTCCTAACTGATACCAGTAATGGGGCACTGTTCCTCCCACTGGCACCAAAAATGGGGCATTATTCCTTCCACTGATACCAATGATTGGGGCCCTATTGCTCCCATTGACACCAATGATAGGACACAATTTTTCCCACTGATATGAACGATAGGGCACTATTCCTCCACTGACACCAACAATTGGTCACTATAACACCTACTGACATCAACAATAGGGCATTATTCCTTCCACTGACACCAAAGATGGGGCACTTTTCCTCTTACTGACACCAACAATAGGACATTATTCCTTCCACAGACACCAACAATGGGGCACTATTCCTCCGCCTACTAACCACAGGTTCTATGTAATTTTTTTTACTTCCACTGACCACCAAGCCCAAGGCCTTCTGTACGTTCACTGGCCATAGTACGACCCACCTAAAGTCTGAAGGACAGTACACCAGCCCTTTGTTTAAAAAATTTAGAGATCCCTGGTCTAAAAACTCATTTACAATTGCAGTGGGGGGGGGGGGGGACACTAAAAACATGCAGTTGAGACACACTTTACTGCCCCCCAAACTGCTCTCTCTTAAGCCACATGCGATAGTTCCTGACGAATGTGACAGGAGACTTAGTTCCTGACACAGCTTCGAAGCATCATGTACCCTGGCCCCTAGGACCCCTATGGATAAAAGATTACACAGCTTGGCTGTAATGTGACTCTTTAAAGCAGAGGTCCCCAGCCCGTGAGTCGTGGACTAGTGCCAGTTCGTATCCTGCTGTGGGCCAGGTAGCACAACAGGGGGAAGGTAGCAGGCAAGCGCACCAGCATAACCTACACTGCCTCAATCCAACCACTAGAGGGTACCCGCTCCCCTTCTCCCAGCACCACTACTCTCTTTCCTCTCTGAGGAGAAGGGGAGAAGAAGGAGAAGAGGAGGGAGGAGAACCAGGCTAGGATGTCAAAGAGCACTGGTGAGACCTGTACACCGCTATGGTCTATGATTGAGAGAGTGTCCACAAATGCCCTGGGAGCCTTCATACTGATGTAGCACTACCTTCTTAGGAGTTGTTATTTTTGGGTTCCCTGTCATTCTGGACCCCTCTCTGAAAGCCCAACCCCTGCTGACACCACAGTAGTCTTCTCACAAAAATAAATTATCACCAGAAAGTAGACTCACACACAAATTGGAGTGAACTGATATGATGTTTATAGTAAACTTGACTGTGAGCTTGGTCAAACAGCATAAAATGGTATATAGAAATAAGAACGCGCTGCCTATAATCCAAAAAATTATCAATAAATAAATGAATAATTGAATAAATAAATAAAACCCCTGCAAGAGCAGATCATCTGTCAGCTTATAAAAAGCCAGAAATCAGATGCCAAACCATATGTACTGTGCTCTTCAGACCCTTTGTCAGAGCCTGGGTTCGAACCTGGGCCTTCTGTGGTGAGAGGCAACGTTTATTCTTGCTGAGCCACCTGGAATGCTGGACAGTGTCCTTGACAATTGTTTGGATGATCCTGCCTTGTCCCTGTTTGTCTTGAACCTTGAACCCCTTGCTCCTCCCATGAACTTCCTGATAAAAGCCATGCCTCTGCATTTCCTATTTGCCAGATTATTGTGCCTTCACCAGCCAATATCCCACTTGTCTCTCCTGCTGCCGGCTATACCTTCGCTACCGACCTTTGGCTTGTTCCTGGATTACGATTTTGCCTCATCCTCATCTACTACCGTTTGTGACTGACCCTTGGCTTGTTCACTGACTCTGCTTCTGCTTGATCCTTAACTTGTTCGATCTGCTACTGGTTTCCGGCTTGCTCATTCCTTGGTGGGGTGATCCTGAGATCTGTGACCTCGTACCAACACGCAGCCAAATCCATCTCCTTAATTAGGAGCTCTGGTGAAAACCGGTTGGTGCTTAGACCCCGCACCTCAGGTGAGCCTGCATCCTTTCCCAGCGTGACCTGCCTGTGTACCTATCCTGCTGGTTTCAGGTAAGCCTTAACACTGCTATAGCAACTGGTCTCTGAACCTGACCCAGACCGTGACACCCCTATTAATAAATAAATACCACAATGAAAATATATCCAAATGTCCTACTTTCACATAAACTATGTGCAAACCTAAATTTATTAACCGTAGAGCTCCTAGTTTAAAGAATAAACTGGCTTGCAATGTACCAGACCCTCCTAAGAACTTTGTTCATTTTTAGATACAATTGGATTTTGCTCTTGTGGTAGATGTCATGCGTGTAGAGAGACTTCCCTTAAATCACATAGTATGAGCAGAGAGTATAAAATTAAGAAATGTATTACCTGTCAGAATGATCAAGTTACTTACCTCTTGAGCTGTCCTTAAGGGATTAAAAAACATTAGGAGTTAGAATAAATGAACATATTAAAAAGGGTTTTCCCCAGCATAGTGTATCCAACCACTTCAGAAAATATCATAATAGAGACCCAGGAGTTTTGATTTTTTTGGTGGTATCGAAAAGTTGAATGGGATTGGAAGGGTTCTAATTTGATACAAGTTTTTTTTCAATGAATGAAACAAAATGGATTTGTGAATTAAATACTTTACGTCCTGCTGGCCTTAACTTTGATATAGTTTTAAATTGTTTTATTTGTACTTGCACCTAATTAATCCAATCAAATAACACAGGTCTGCGACTAAAAAGCTGTTTGATTATTTTCATCTAATTTCCATGTATTTTGGTGTGCTGAAAACAAATAAAATATTGAAAACTCCTAGACGTCATGATTTGCCACAAAATGCAAAATTTTCTTAAAATTTTTTTAATTTTTGGTATTTTTTTTTTTTTATATATTATGGATTTTTAACCAAATTTAAAGTCAAAATTACTATTAATTAATTCACATAAGTGCATTTAAGATATAAAATGCCAAAAAAACCTTAAAGGGGTTGTCCGAGTTATGTAAAAAAAAATATAGCACTGTAAATCTGATGGTCAGCAATATTTACATCAGCTAAGCAAGTTTTAGGGAAAAAAAATTCTATTTCCTCATTTCCCTAGTTCTCTTCTGACCCTTTGTTCTTGTTTGCAGGTAAACAATCTCTGCCCCTCTCCCCCTGCAAAGGGGGTGAATACAAGTGCTGCTCTGAGTGACATGTCTGACTACTGGGATATTCAGCAGCATGCTGTATGTGTAAGACTCAGCCCTGAATCTGTGCTTCTAATGGTAGAAGGGGTTAATCTTTCCTGAATAATCCAGTGGGTCAGATACCAAATACCCTTGTTTTCTGTGTCTATGGGACAGTCGAGACTGACAAAATCACTGGACCAAGAAGAGTTAGCAGCCGAGGGTGCTAACAGTCGGTGAAAAAAATGTCCTCCGAGAAACTTTGGTACCTTCCTATAAAGTTCTTCTACCACCTCTCCACATAAAATTGGGATTAATGAAGCAATTCATAAAATCACTTCCAAGAGATTGAGAATGCTTCAAATACTTGTTCACCAAGTTTCCAGGCCTGTCGGAGGCAAAATTGAAGGAAGGTGTGTTCGTCGGACCAGACATTAGAAGGCTTATAGTTGATCAAGAGTTTGTCAATACCATGATGGATCCTCAAAAAGAAGGGTGGATTGCATTTAAAGAAGTCGTACAGAAATGTTTAGGCAATAACAAAGATCCTCACTACAAAAAGATTGTCGGACCAATGCTGAAAGCATTTCAAGCTTTAGGTTGCCTGATGAGTTTGAAAGTGCATTTCCTCCAGTCCCACCTTGACTACTTTCCTGAAAATTTGGGAGCTGTGAGTGAGGAACAAGGTGAACGATTCCACCAAGACATTAAAGAGATGGAAAGGAGATACCAGGGAAAATGGAGCATTACAATGATGGCAGACTACTGTTCGATGCTTCAGAGAGACATTCCAGATGCTACTCACAAGCGTAAATGCAACAAGAGGAGCCTCACAGGGAAGAAGAATCGAGTTTAGTGTGTGTAGGTGAGCTCATTTCAGTTCAAAAAAGGATTTTCATGAAAAAATTGTAATAACTTTAATTTTATAAGTCTATTTCCATTTATTTTGAGGTATTGCCTTATATAACATAGTTACCTAAATGTCCTATGACAAAATGGAGGTCATTTTCGGATTCAGCGCACCAAAAAACATAAAGATTCCGTGGAATAACCAAAACAGCTCTTGAAAAAAATGTTTTTGCAGACCTGTGTAATCAAACAACATTTTCAGTAATTGAAAAATTTGCCACTGGGGTGCTTAAATGATTTTTTTCTGTATAAGTATTTAATTATACCACTAGGGGACATCGGTTAGTGATGATTAAGAAAGACCTGGTGTTTGGAAAACCATATTGTTATCTTAGCACTAGAGGCCCCCATAAGATGATTGAGAGATGTGTTTTTGGGAATATTCCAACATCTCTAATTGTCCCTAAATGTCCCTAATGAAATGCTTTGGGCAAGACTTCCATGATACATCCCTTCCAGTCAGTGGAACGCAGGTAGAGCTAAAACAGGCTTTCCTGGTCTCCATCATAGAGATTATATATGCTTGAATGATTTGAACTCACGTAAGTGCAATTTTAAAGAGGTTTTTAAATTAAATGGAATTTGCTACACTGAGAGGTTTCTCTATCTCTTTCCTTCTGTGAGGGATTTCTATGCAGAGTCTCTTAAAGGCACAGGAGTGGTGCTGGGATATGAAGCTATATAACTCTTCAAGTGTTTGGAGAGAATAAACCCAATTGGGATACCACATGCACAACTGACCTTAAGAAAAGAGGTCATATACCTTTGAGTGCGATGTATTCCCTTATGGGAGGACAGGAAGACCACTTATTTCCTGGGAGTTTTCTTTGTCTTCACAGTCTGGACATGGATACAGGGCACAGATCACTTTGTTTTGAACACTGATTATGGACATTTGTTATGTTTAATTATTTAGAGTTTCACATATAGTTTATGGCGGGATCAGGCACTTTATTTGTATTACAATTTATTTTTTCCACAATTTTAGGTATATGTACTGTATGTATTGTTTGTTATTCAAATTCAATTTCCACATAGTTTATGTGGAAGCAGGATATTTGGATATTTTTTCATTGTGATATTTATTTATTAATAGGGGTCTGGAGAACACTGTCCATATGGTTTGGCATCTGATAAAGTGGTATAAGTGTATGCAATGGCATTATTACTCTTAGCAACTCTAACCAAAGAAACAACTAGTGGTGTCCCGAGGCAGGTAGGGGGGGTGCTGTCCACACCCGGTGACACCGACCGCACGGGGTTACACTGGACCCACTGCACAAAAAGGTAAGCTGTAAAGCAAGCCGACGATCATCGGCTTGCTTTACAACTTACCTATTCTTACCTCTTCTTGGAGCGGGTCCGGTGTCACCGCGTATAGGTTGCATGCAGACGATCCTGCGGGGTGACACCGGTGTATCAGCAAGATGTGTCTCCCATGTAGATCTGTCCCCCTGAAGCAACTGCACATATCCCGGTTTCAGGCACGATCAATCGATGATAGAACTACTGCTATCATCGATTGATCGTGCCTGAAACCGGGACATGCGCAGTTGTCGCGTACCCGCTCCAAGAAAAGGTAAGTTGTAAAGAAAGCCGACGATCCCCGCAGGATGGATCAGATCTGCGGATTGAGCATAATGGATCGGAGTCAGATCCATTATGCTCAATCCGCAGATCCGATCCATTCTGCGGGGATCATCGGAGGGGGTGTTACTGCACTGGGTGACACCAACCCTAGGGATGCCTCTGGAAACAACACATACAGAAAAATTTCAATCAGTGTTAGCAGGCCTACTATTCAGAAGTTAACCTAAAACCTCTAACCTCAGGTGTTTCTAGTCCCTGGTGAGCAAGGAAACTATCAACGGTTGAACTAACTCACTTTGGGGCCTTAGGATCTGATGGCAAAGTTTAAATCTGAGATAGAAAAGAGCTCTTTAATCATTGTAGTCAATATCCCTTCAAATGCAGTGAGGAATCTTCTGCGCACTCATTGGGACCCAGTTGGTGCACTACAACAATCCAGACCTTTTAAGTGGGAAGAGATGAAGGTGGCAGTCTCTCAAAGGATTAATACAAGGAAAAGAAGGAGGAAGGACAAATACTATCCCTTTAAGTGGTACTTGACTTGGGTGGTGTCCCTTTGTGCACTGAGAAAGTTGCAATTTTAGGCAAAAGGTATCAGAAGTTGACAGAAGCACTTGCTGGCAAAGGGCAACTCCTCTCTGGGCTGCAGTAACCAATGGCAATGGTGGTAAATGTTCCTTTAAGAGGGTAGGCTGACGGTTAAGGGAACAATGGTGTGGTTTGGCTTGCAGAAGGCATGCCCTGCAATCAGCTCTGATGATTGAACTGTGCTGCAAATGTGTTCAATTGTAGAAAACTAGTTAACTATATGCAATGTCCTGTGACAACTGTGTGCAAGAAAGTGGCAGATTTGAAAGGAATGTCAGTGTTCACTTGTTTGGCTGGTGTATGGGACTCTCTTATCTCTCTCAGCAGATGGATTCCCCCACAGGTACTCAGATCTCACTTGCAATGTTCCATCTGGACTCTGGGTCACCTGACAGAATGTCTCACTGAACAGGATGGCAAGGCTGGTGGTCAGCTACTCCTCCTTGCCTCTCTAACTCTGAGGCCACTACGGTACTCTGGCAGTCAGCACAACTCTCGTTCCACTTCTGCTCTCCAGCTCTCTCCCCTCTTACTTCCTGTCCAGTGTCCCGGGCTTCTGTATATAAATACTCATACGCCAGCTCCTCTGGGAAACATAGTCCCCCGGTACACTGCTCCCCAGCAAAATCCTGCGGTTCAGCAAACAAAGCCCAAAGTGTGAGTACCACTGAATTGCAGGACACTGTCATCTTGTCTCTACAACTTGCATTATAGCAGGGTGTTACACTGAGCTGACTTCAGGTAACAGACTGCAGCCCCCCATGTGACCCCTCCTCCTTGGTCCATGGAGGGGGTTGTCTTCTGCAAGGCCGGTCCCTGGTGCCGGGGAGGTCGGAGGCCGCTGCTTTACAGGCCTAGAGCTGTGTAAAAGGAACTTTATTCAAGCAGAGAAGCTGTCAGTATCTTTGGCTAACAGAAGTGTGTATTATGGAATATGTGTAACCTTGGTGTATCAGAACACATTGGCAGATAAAGCCATTCAACCTTCTGGGTTGAGCAGCCATGTACTGCTGTAAGACATTTTGTACTGGGTTATTCCTTGTGGTTAAGCACATTTGGCATGCACATTTTAACCTTCAAGGTTGGGACACATTATAATAAATAGCAGCCAGACAGAGTGGAAGTGGGTGACTGTGGCAGGTGATAGTGACCCTGTTCGGTGGGAGGGCAGGTGTGCTTTATGTCCGCTGCTTCACAGCTTGGTATCCTTATTGGAACCTGCCATGGTGCAGGGTCATCTTATGGACCTGGCTTAGAAAGTCACAAAAGCAAGGCCTTGCAGTGAAGGGATCTTCAGGTTGACAGGTAGCGCTTCATCATCTTCATACTTGCCAACTGTCCCGTATTCGTCGGGACAGTCACCATTTTTTTGCTAAGCATCCTACCTCAACTGTGTCCCGGGAATGAGTGTGAGGCTTGCTAAGAGTTATTGTGCATGCACCTGCACATTTTTCTGTACATCATGATAGATACAATACTATGGAGCTCAGATCCTCCCCTCTCCACCTTACAGCTGGGGAGTTGAGCAGTGCATCTTTCCTGGACAGGCACTGAATTCTGAAGACGGAGAGTACAGTAATTGAACAGATGATCGGGATGGGGTGTTAAGTTGCAGAGGTGTGCTAGGGAGGGCAGTATTGGCCGAATTGTGTTGGAGAGGAATGGAAGCAGAGGTATGCTGGGAGGGGGTGCGTGGGGGTATTGGAGGCAGAGGTATGCTGGGGGATGGGTATTGGAGGAAGAGGTGTGCTGGAGGAGGCATTGAAGGCAAAGGTGTAGGGTGCAGGGGGGAGAACTGGTGGCAGAGGTGTGCTGGGGGGGGGGGCACTGGAGTCAGAGGTCTGCTTGGGAAGACATTGGAGGCAAAGGTGTAGGGGGGAATACTAATGGTAGAGGTGTTCTGGGGGGCACTGAAGGCGGAGGTGTGCTAAGGGCATTGGAATAGGAGGTGTGTTGGGGGAGAACTGGAGGCATGAGGTGTGCTGGGGGGGCACTGAAGACCGAGGTGTGCTGGGGGGAGATTTGAAGGCAGAAGTGTGTTGGGGGGCATTGCAGTCAGAGCTGTTCTGAAGGAGGCAGAGGTGTTCTGAGAGCCTCTGGAAGAAGAGGAGAGCTGGGGACACACTACTGGTGGCAGAGGAGTGCTAGTGGGTACAGAGGTCTGGAGTGGAGGGGGGGCATCAATGGCAAAGGTGTACTGGGGTACTGAGGTTTGTTGGGCTGGGGCATTGGAGGTAGAGGCATGCTGGGGGCAACAATGAATGGTCTGATGAGTCACAAGATTTTCTCCCCCATTCCCAGATTGGAGGAACAATGAAAGGTCTTTGTTGTAAGCGGAGTTTAAAGCGGAGTTCCAGTTGAATAAAAAAAAATAAAAGTCAGCAACTACAAAAACCGTAGCTGCTGAGTTTGAAAATACAGACACTTACCTGTACCTCGGTCCAGTGGTGTCCTCACCACGGCTGGTTTCATTTTCTCTCCCCAGCGCCAGCATCCTCAGTGTGGGCACCTGGCTGTGACAGCTTGTCACGTGTCCTGTCATGTGCCCCAGAAGACTACGGGCAAGGAGGGGGGGGGGACAACTTTCACTTCTGAATGTCATAGGTGCTCGCACCGAAAATGGGAGCGGGTACCTGTCAAATTCAGGTATCCGCTCCCCCCCCCACTCCCCAAAGGTGCCAATCCTTAATGGAGAGCAGGTGACAAAGCCTTAAAGCGGAACTTCCCCTTTTGGGTGGAGCTCCACTTTAAGAGCTGTTCTGACCCCATGCCAAGCCTCCTGCTTGGGGATTGGTCAGGATCCCTTAAGAGTGCAGACCAGTTCCTCCTCACCCCCGCCCACTGAGTTCTAGAGACTTCTCCAAGTCTCTAGATCGGGGGGGGAGGTATCAGAGAGCTGATCTGCAGAGTCTCTCAGCCCTGACCCAAATCTAAAAAATATTAAGCTAGCTTCCCCAAAAGCTAATTAGGAGGGTACTACATGTTTGTATCTCCTGTTTTGTTTGTCTTCTGACACCATTCACCAAATTATTTAGACACACCTTGTATATGCTCTTTTCATCATCAGTGTCCAAAAAAAAAGACACATTTTTTTTGTAGGGATGCTAAATGCCTGCTCAATCTCTCAGAAATTGCAATCTTCAATTTCAATGAGGTTCAGATTCGGGATCTGAAATCCAATGTTTGCTGAACCAAGTCCAGGTATGTTCAGCCCATCAATACCTGAGCACTCTCCCATCCTCTCTTGAACTAATTCCCATGGCAGTACAGCTTAGAATATTTAAATCAGGCTTATGTCTGCCTGTTCACATAGGATCTTTGTTGCCTGGGTCTCTTGTCCTGGGGGAGAAATCTGGACTTGCCTTCAGTGACTCTAGTGATAGTTGTCCCCAGTTTTGTTGCAAACAAAGATTCCCACCCCCACCCCAAACAATATTTTACACATGCTCTGTTTAGAAGAAGAGTCTGCAACCCTGGGCTTAAGCCACAGAGTCCTCCTGGCTTTTATCATGTGAAGTATTACATATTTTATGCTATTTTTTGCTATGTTTTTATATTCAATTATTTTATTGAAGGTTTTTCAACATACAAAACAGTGCTTATTAACGTTAGCATGAATAAGATTCACATTAAAATATAATAGTCGGTATATGAAAGAAGGATCCCCACCATTTGGCTGGGGAGGTTGTAGATTTGAGTCGCGCTTACATGAGAGGTATGTTTATGGTAGTGTGAATCTTGTTGGAGTAGGAGTATTGGGGCGGGATAATGGGGGGGAAAAAGGGGGGAGAGGGAGACACCAGTCAAGTGTTTAGGTCTTATAGTGGAATTATTTTGTAGTAATCATTTAATGGAACAGTTAGGGTTTCATAACCATCAGGACCACTGAAGTTTGAATTTCTGGTGTGAAGAATTATGGAAAGCTGTTCTTCTTTCCATCTCACATTGGAGGTTAAGGTCGGATATGAGATCTGAAAGAGAGGGAGTTTTAGCGGATTTCCACAGTTTAGTGATATTAATTTTAGTCGCTGCCAATATGTGGATAATGATAGTGCGTGCGTCTGTAGGGAATTTGTCTATTCCTATATGTAGGAGAGCCAGAGAGGGGTTTGGGGTCATCAGGACTCCTGTGACTGTGGAGATCAGTTGAAAGACTTTGTTCCAATAGGATCTGAGGGATTTACATGTCCAAAGTAAATGCATAGTTGATCCTGTTTCTCCACACTGTCTCCAGCAGGTAGCTGAGTGTTGAGGGTAATATAGTGCGAGTTTAACAGGCATTAGATACCACTGGTGTAAGATTTTTAGGTATGTTTCCCAGTGGGAGCTACATTTAGAGGCTTTATAGGTGATGTTGAAGGTTCTTTCCCAGGTGTGTGGGTGTATTGAGTGAAGGAGAATTTTTTCCCAGTTGGTTAGAGAGGTAGTGTAAAGTGTAAACTGTGTTTTGGTTATGAGCGTATAGATAGAAGGTCGAGATCCCTTTCTTTGGATATTGTGTCTTATGGAAAAATTGGTATGTGGTAGCAGGGATTGTGAGTTCGATTGGTATATTTATTTTGTGCAGAGAGTGCGCTATTCGCATATAGGTAAAGTTTTCCTTGTCAGGAAGGTGGAATTTCTTCTGGAGGGTGGCAAATGAGTCTAAATTATGGTTTGTATATATGTCTTGAATATGTGATTATGCCTTGATTTTCCCTTTGAGTCAGATTTAGATTGGGAGTGATGAAGTGTAGGGTGGAACATGGCGTAGGGATTCGTTTAGTGTCTAAATCTGACTTGTTGGAAATTAAGAGGTCATACCAGGTGTGTAATGAGGCTTGTATACAAGGATGTTTAGATAAAGGTAGGGTTTGAGACGTTTGGGGTAGAAACAACATTTTATTTAGTGTGTGCTGAATTTGAGAAGGGTGGCCTTGTAGTATGATTTTATGTGCGGAAGGCTTCTTCCTCCTTTAGAGGCTGGGCGTATTAGGAGGCTTGTAGAGCATCTAGGTTTCTTTGAGTTCCAGATAAATTTGGCTATTATTGCTTGGATTTTGGAAAAAAAGGTGCTGGGGACGGGAATGGGGAGTGTGCGGAATATATATAGTATTTTGGGTAATATGCACATTTTTAGGGTTGCTACTCTTCCCATTGTTGACAAAGTTGATGTACGTAGATTTTTAAGTTCTTGTGGGATCGTTTCAAGTAGGGGTTTGTAACTGGCAGCATACAATTGGGTAGTTGTGGTAGTGAGTTTGATCCCAAGATAAGGGATGCTGTGGTGTTCCCAGGAGAAAGGGAAATGTTTTAGTCAGCAAATTCTGGGTCTTAGCGGGTGTATAGAGATTTAAGATAGAGGATTTGGGCTCATTAAGTTTGTAGTAAGAGACGTCAGCATAGTTCTTGAGATGTGTACGTATCGATTGGAGTGATTTATAGGGGTTGGTGATCAATAGGATGATGTCGTCTGCGAAAAGGCTGATTTTGTGTTCTTTTTTAAGGTGGGTAATTCCTGTGAATGTTGGGTCATCTCTGAGTTTAGATGCCAACGGCTCGATGAGTAGGGTGAAAATTATGGGGGCAAGAGGGCAGCCCTGTCTCGTGCTGTTGGATATGAGGAAAGGTTGTGAAAGGGTGCCGTTAGTTAAAACTTTGGCAGACTGGTTGGAGTAGAGGGATAGAATTGCTGAAAGCATCCAGCCTGTAATTCCAAATTTCTGGAGAGTAAATTTCATGAATTGCCAGTGAATTCAATCAAATGCTTTTTCAGCATCTAGAGACAAGAGTAATGAGGGTTGCTTGGTGGATTCAAGATTGTATAGGAGGGATATGATTCGTCTGGTTGCATCTGGTGCTTGTCGACCAGGGCTAAATCCCACCTGGTCAGGGTGGATTAGTAAGGGTAGGATGGGGAGCAGTCTTTGGGCAATTATTTTGGCGTATAGTTTTATATCTGTGTTCAGAAGTGAGATGGGTCTGTAGTTCTGAACTACTTGGGGATCTTTACCCGGTTTTGGGATAGTTGTGATTATCAATTGTAGCATTTCGGTGGGGAATACACCTGTAGAGGCAGCGTGATTGGATAAAGCAGATAAATGTGGTGTGAGATTTGGTGCAAGTGTTTTATAGAATTCGTTCGTGAAACTGTCATTTCCTGGAGATTTGTTTAGGGGTAGTGTTTTTATTTTGCGTTCTACTTCTATAGGAGAAATCAGAATGGAAAGCGCTGTGAGTTGGGATGGTGTGAGTTGTGGGAGATTAGTAATAGCTAGGAATTTTTGAATGGAAGCGGTGGTCGGTTGGGTTGTAGTTGGGTCATCTTTAATGTTGTATAGATTTTGGAAGTAAGTTGCGAACACGTTGGCTATGTCTTACGGGTTTGTAAGTGAGGTGTGTGTGTGGTTGGGTATTGAATTGTCGAGATTTTAGATTTAAGCTGTTTTTGTTGAATTATTTTTGTTAGTAGTGAATTTGCTTTATTACCAAGTGCGTAGAATTTTGATTTTGTTTTTTGAAGCTTAAGGTCGTATTTATGCAGTAAAATAGTTCGCAGTTTGTTTCTATCTTGGGTCAGGGAGCTGGATGTGGAGGGGTTTGGGGTTTTTTTTTGTTGATTTCTTCATTTAGTTTAATGGAAGATAAAAGTTGGTCAATTTGTTGGGATCGTTGTTTGTTAATACGGGAGTTTAGTTGTATGAGAATACCTCTCATGTAAGCTTTATATGCGGACCATATAGTGGTCATAGAGATGTCGGGAGTAGAATTGAATTCAAAGAATACGTTGTGGGCTTCTAGTAGGTGTTTCTGCTTTTCTGGGTCTTGCAAAATTGTAGAATTTAGTCTCCAGATGTGCGGGATTGCTGAGCGTTGGTTGTCTTCTAAGGATATGTTGATTGGAGCATGGTCTGACCAGGTCATTGTACCGATTTTGGATGATATCATGTGTTGTAGTGTCCATTTGTCTGTGATGAAGAAGTCTATTCTGGAGTAGGAGAGGTGAGAAGGGGAGTAGTAGGTATAGTCTCTCTCATTGCTGTGCTGGCATCTCCAGATGTCATACAGGTCATGGTTGTGGAGAAAGTGGAAATCTTTTGTTGGAAGACATGTCTAAAAGAGGATTGCCCACGACATTGAAGTCTCCGCTGATAAGGAGACTGCCTTTTGGGGGTAGGTCTCTGAGAGCCTTGAAGAAGGCGATCCACGAGTACCAACTGGTGGATACTTGGAGAATGATGCATATGAAAGACAGAGACTATACCTTCTTCTCTAATGCACATGAGATATACTCGAGACTGGATTACATTCTAATAGATCACCAACTCATTGAAATGCTGGTTAAAATAGAAATAGAGACAAGAACTTTCTCGGATCATGCCCCTGTCATAATGAAAATAGGATGGGGAAAAAGGTGGACGGGAGGCTTAGGATGGAGGTTAAATGAGGCTCTTCTCTTTGATGAGGAAATCGTGCAGAAGATCAGGGAAGAGATCGAGGTATATTTCAAGGAGAATGAGACAGAGGAAGTATCGACAGCTACAGTATGGGAAAGTCATAAGGTATATATAAGAGGAATCTTGATTGCGATGGGAGCAAGGAAGAAAAAAGAAAGAAGAGAGAGGGTTAGTGGACTCTTAAAGGAAATCCTGGATTTGGAGCAGATACATAAGAAGAAAATAACAATAGAAACAAGACAGAAGTTAATGGATAAAAAAGACGAATTAGAGAGATTGATGGAAGAGGAGAGGAGAAGAGTATATAATAAAGTATTAAGTGAAAGATATAGATGGGGAGATAGACCAGGAAAATACTTAATGAGAGCTCTGAATAAAAAGAAAAACAGGAATTATATAGAAAAGATAAAAAGCCCCAAGGGGGAGTTGGTTCACTCAACTAAAGAAATCATTAAAGTATTTACGGAGTATTAATGAAAGTTGTATAACATCAGTCACCAAGGGTCACCAAAAGAAATTAGAGAAGGTATTAACGAAAAAAGGACGATATATTTAAAAAATGCGGGATTGCCAAAGCTCAGTGAAACACAATTGAACTCCTTGGATGCGGAAATTTCCCAGGAAGAAATAGAAGCAGCATTAAGAAGTACAGGGGGAGGGAAAAGCCCAGGCCCGGATGGTTATACAGTTAAGTACTATAAAAAATTTGGTGAAGTATTGTTACCAAAGTTGAGGAAATATATGAATGACCTGGGAGGTGGGATGGAGGGGAGGAGGGAATCCCTTCAGGCCCATGTCGTTCTCATTCACAAGGAGGGAAAAGATCCTTCTCAGTGCTCTAGCTACAGACCAATTTCATTATTAAACACCGATACCAAGTTGTACGCAAAGGTCCTAGCAAACAGGCTGAAAGATCTAATGCCCGAATGGATCCATGGAGACCAGGTGGGCTTTGTCCCGGGGAGAGAGGGTAGAGACAATGGGTTGAGAACTTTGATGTTTATCGAGAAAAGTAGAAAAGGGAAAGCCCCGGTGGTGCTCTTGTCAATTGATGCCGAAAAGGCGTTTGATAGAGTGGACTGGGGCTTTATGATGGACAACTTGGAGGTGTTGGGGATTGGAGAGAGAATGCGTGAGTGGATAGGTAAATTATATAGGGAGCCCACCGCAATCATCACGGTAAATGGGGAGAGGTCGGAATCCATTGGGATGTCCAATGGAACAAGACAGGGATGTCCACTGTCCCCCTTGCTGTATGTTTTGACATTGGAACCCTTGCTATCAATAATAAGGAATAGTGGAGCGATAAAGGGAATACAGATAGAAAATATAGAACATAAAGTAGCGGCCTTTGCGGACGACTTATTGTTTTATGTAGGCAATCCCCGAATAACACTACCAAGTATAATGAAGATCCTGAAGGAATATGGTGAACTATCAAATCTAAAAATTAATCCAACAAAAACAGAGATCCTGAACATTAATATATCAAAGAGTGAAAAAGAAAAGCTACAAAAAGAATTCCCCTATATGTGGAGAGAAAAAGATATAAAATACCTAGGAATAAAACTTGCTACCTCATATAAACAACTGTATAGACTAAACTATATTTCTCTGATAAATGAGACTAAGGACGAACTAAAAAGATTAGAAGGAGGAAACCCATCATGGTTAGGACGTATAAACCTAATTAAAATGGTAATTATACCTAAAATACTCTATAGATTTCAAATGATCCCAATCAAACTCCCAGAGGCGTTTTTTAAGATAATGAGAAGAATGTTAACAAGATATATATGGAAGAATAAAAAACCAAGAATATCATATGAAACACTAAGTAGGACTAAAGAGAAAGGGGGGATGGGACTACCTGATGTCAAGAGATATTACAAAGCTGTAATTTTAGCAAGAATTTATGATTGGACTTTTAACTATAAGGGGAAAAGTTGGGTAAAAATAGAAAATGAACTGAGTGGAATTAATTTGAGTAAGATGATATGGGTTCCAGCACATTATAGAAGAATTAAAGAAAGCACAAGTACTTATACTTTAAATGTTTTAAGGATATGGGATAATTTACATAAACACATGAAATGGGAATTCAACTCTATATTAATGCCTCTTGCAAACACGGAGTTCTTCCCTCCAGGAACAGATGAGATATCAGGGAGATGGTTTAAAAAGGAAGATATCCAATTGAGAGACGTATTGGTAGAGGGGGAATTGAGAACATTTAAAGACTTAAAAGAGAGGGGAGGAGATATGTTTACTAAAATAGATGAGTGGAAATATCATCAATTAAAATGTTTTATTGGAACTCTCCCAAAACCCTTGAGATTAAAAAAGGAGTGGAATATGTTTGAAAGGCTATTAGAAACACGTCAAGATGGGAAACACGGTGTCACAAAAATGTATAGAATTCTCACAGAATTAGACACAGACACAAAGTTAATTTTTATAACAAATTGGGAAAGAGATATGGAGGTGGAGATAGATGAGGATCAACAGAATAAGATATTTAGATTAGTTCACGAGAGTATTAGTATGAGAGACGTTGAGATTAATTATAAGTGTTTGACACGATGGCATATTACACCGAGCACTGAGCACAGGATGAGGGGGGAGAATTCAAAAATGTGTTGGAGAGGATGTGGGGAGGAGGGCACGGTGTTTCATATTTGGTGGCAATGTCCAAAAATTCAGGCTTTCTGGAAGACAATAGTCAAATTAATAGAAATAATAACTGGAAATGACATAGGATTAGACCCAACCATGTGTCTCCTACATAATGTTGAGACAACAGTAAATAAATACAAAGAATCAGGAGTATGGTACTATTTAAGTGCTGCAAAAGGGTTGATTCCCAAGTTTTGGTGGAAGACAGAGGTGCCGACGGAGGAGGATTGGATCAATAGGGTAAACCAGATTAGTAGAATGGAAAAATCTTATTATACTCAGGAAGACAGGTTGAAATTATACCAATCGCGATGGGAAAAATGGGAAAAATCAGGATTGAAAGAGAAATATAGAGAACTCTAAACTAGGAAGTTACTTAAAGTTATTGGGCCTTGAGAGATTGGAGACCTTGCAGAGGGGAGGGAGGGGGGAAGGGGGGAAAAGGTAGGTTGGGAGGGAAGGGAAAGAAAAGAGGTAAATAGAAGGGACAAAGTAGAAATGTATGGATTATTTATATGTATTATGTCTCTTCTTATGGAATTTTATGTAATAATGAAAAATTAATAAATATTTAAATGAAAAAAAAAAAAAAGGAGACTGCCTTTTTTTTGGGCAGAGACGATGGAGAAGAGTTTGCGGTAAAATTTCAAATGTTTGTTATTAGGGCCGTAGACATTAACTAGAGTGTAGAGAATGTCATTTATTCGGCAAATTAAGATGTGGTAGCGCCCTTGTGGGTCAGTGATTTCCGAGATGTACTTGAACTGAACACAGTCCTTTATAGCTGTGATGACACCGTTTTTTTTCTTTGGATTAGTAGCCATATAGATGTGTGAAAATCGATTAAGTTGTAGTCTGGAGGTCTTATTTGTAGCGAAGTGGGTTTCTTGTAAAAAAAAAAGTAAGTCGGCCTGGAACGTTTGAGTTTCTCTTTGAAGCATCGATCTTTTGAAAGGCGAGTTTAAGCCACGAACATTAAGAGATGTGATATTAATCATACTGAAAATCCGTTAAGTGGTGAACAGAGCTGTCGGGTTGTTGATTGAAGAAATCGAGGTTAAGTGGATGCATCTTTGAGAGATAGGGTGTCTTCAATTTTGTATTGAAAATTTGGCTTGGTCGCTGAGTCAGAGGGAGTATTCCATGAAAGGTTGTTGAAGGTGAGTGTTGAAGTATGGTTGGTCGACTGGTGGTGTCAAAGGGGAGGGGGAAGAGGAGGGAGAGGGAAGTAAAAAAGAACTTGCGAACAATGCAAGTGACCAGAGTAGCTCGGTGTGCTACTTCAAAACTGGGGGGTTTGAACAGGCTTTGACCGTAAAGAAGGTCATACCAAACAATTTCTTGTAGTACGAACATTTTCTAGGTTGGGCCGATCGCCAGAGGATAGTAGGTCGGGGTATAACAATCAAAATGAAGTATTGGTGGTGTACAGGAGGTGTGCTGCATTAGGATTCTTCTGCTTCCATATGTTGGACGTTTGTAGGTGCAGAGTGTTGTGTATCCAGGGGTAGAATATTCCAATCTTTAAGTAGGTCTAGGCCCACTTCAAGGGTTTTAATCGTGAATACTCTTCCTTGTTGTTTCACGGTCAGTTTGGTTGGAAAACCCCATTGATAGCCTATGCCATGGTTTCTGAGGGCTTTGGTGATAGTAATCAACTTTTTACGATTAAGAAGCGTGGCTTTTGACAGATCTGCGAATAGTCGAATATTTGCGTGCGATGGCGGGAGCAGAGGTGGATTTCTGGCTGCCGACATGGTTTTTTATTTTATATGGTAGAAATGAACCCATGCTAGCACATCTCTGGGGATAGAAGCTGACAGAAATGAGGGTTTTGGTAGTCAATGGGCCCGATCTATAGCAAGCTCCAGGTCAGAGATGGATGGGATGAGAATTTTTATATATTGTTGTATATAGGGCAGTAGTGCCTCATTAGTGACGCTTTCGGGGATACCTCTGAATTTTATGTTGTTACGTCTTGAACGATCTTCTAGATTGGCTAATTTCAAGTTGATTTGTTCGATGTCAGATGTGTGAGCCGCGTGTGCGTCTATCAAATCGTTATGCGCCATTAATTATTTCTCCCATCCTGGATTCAATGTGGTGCAATCTGTGTTCTTGTTGTTTAACCACGGTGGTAATTTGGGTTAACGATGATGATAAATCGTTGTGTAGGGTTTGCCAGAGCGATAAGAGCATGTTTTTCATGCAGAGCTCGGTAATAGGTTGATCTGATGCAGGGAATGTTTCTATGGTCAGCAGGGCAGTGTGGGTTGAGGTAATGGCTGACTGAAGGCCTGGAAGGCAGGAGACTGCTCAGGGTCAAGACGTGGTCTGGACTTGGCCGAGCTGCTCATAGTGGGGGATCTAGGAGGAGATGACTCACCAGGGTCCCCTGGATACAGCAAATATTGCAGTCTGGGGTTGGTCTGCTGGGCTGTGTAGTCCCTCTCCTGGCCGCTGCAGTTCTGTGTAACACTGCCGCCAGCGCCATCTTGGATCCCTGAGGTGACTGCAGGGAAGAATTTCGTAAGTTTTCCTGGTTGTCCCGGGGTTTTTCTCTTGCGGGGCATAGTTGGGGAAGTCTGCACACTGCTCCTGTGCGTCACTGTGGGGTTTATATCCCCTGGGGCCGGTGTGTGCCGCGATTGATCTGGCGGGTGGATGGAGCTGTCACAGAAGCGTGTCCATCCAGGAGCCGGCCGAGCATGCGCCCCCTTTTGCTATGTTTTTAAATGGCAGTGCAGAAATAAGCATCCCCCACTTCTCCATTTAAAGATGTAGCGCCTTCTAGGTTTAGCTAGATATGATTTGTTATTTTTGTGAGTCAGCAGTATGATAGAAGCTTGGGATGAGTCAGCCTGGGAGGGAGGTAGAGAGGTCACCTGAGGACAGGCTGGGAGGTTCTACAGGTCAGGGCTTCTGGAGCCCTCCTACCCTTCTAGAAACTGGAGGAACTTTCTAGAAGAGGGGTGGAGGAGGGGAGAAAGCCTAGATTTACATGTTTAGGAGAAGTTGGCCAATCCCCAGGCAGGAGGCCAGGCATGGTGGCTAACAGCAACCCTTAAATGTGGCAGAGCCTGTGCAGCAGAGGAGTCGGGTGGAAGATAGTCTGAGGGAAGGTGCTGGAGTGTGGAGCTTGGGAGGGGGCCCCAGGGAGTAGGGCCTACCTACAGGCTGAGTTTGGATGGAAAGATTTCCACTGTGCCACAAGTTTCCTAGGGAGGACATCTTGTCAGCAGGGAAGGGGCCAGCCCCGGTGTAAGGCCTGCAACCCAACAAGCTAGCAGGACAGGACAGTGTGAGTATTTCTACACCAACTGAGCCAGAGAAGAGAGAGAGTGGTCAGGTGCAATACCCAACTAGTTCTCATCTGGGACTACATAATTGCAGATCTTGGAATCCCTTGCTCAGGGATACCCTCAGGACAGCCAGGTGAAAGAGGAAGGATTCAATTGGGGTCTGAGGAGGTACACCAAAGGGGACACCAGTGCTCCTTAAAAAAACAGTTGCTACTTTTTGGTCCACATTTTTGTATAGTATACAGTGTTTGTTGGGAAGTTGTCCTCAAGTTTTACAGTTCCTTGGGCATCCCACATACCCCTAGACCCCATCCAACTTATTGACCCCTAATAAAGAGAGCAAAACCAAGCTCAAGGACTGCTTTCCTGACTCTGTGTGTGAAGATGTGAAAAATGCATGTTGCCTGGCTGTGCAGAGTTTAGGGGGACCCATCAAATTCAGCGGCCGTTAGGGGGTGAGCGCTGCAAAGATATACAGCAGTAGTCAAGTGGTTACAAATACAAATGTTAAATATGAAATATTCTGAGTGTATGTCATATTTAAAATTAATAAACATGTAGCTCAGGTCTTTTACTTTAAAACTTTCTCAGGTCTTTCACTTGTGGTATGCTCTGTAAAGTATTAACACAGTGGTTTATGTATGAAAGCTAATATCATGAAGATATTTACTTTACACTGTCATTAGGTCATAATGTGGATCACATTTTAAACTAACACCAGTGTTGTGTGGCTTTGATGCATCCCACTACAGGAAATCTTTGTTAGAAGTTTACTATCACAACTGTCTGACTTTGTGTCCTAAATTCACAAAGCCTCCTCTTTTTACCTACTTTCAGACTTTCCAGCCACCCAGCCTTTCCTGTTTCTCGTCATAACTACCTACACATTTGGTTTAGCAGTGCTGATTCATTTGTCACACACCCTTTAGTGCCATGCTCAGAATGAAAATGTTTTTATTATGTCTCATTAAATTCCTGTGACCGTTGTTATCAGAAAATGTACCACATTAAAATGTCTGCTCGATTGCCCTCAATAATAAAAAAATATGTTTTCCAGTCAAATATTAGAAGTAAAAGAAGGCAACACATCTTCAAGAACAGTCTACTGTTAGGGCTTGTTTACACTTGTGGCAGACTTTGCCCTAAAAAGTGATCCAGGCAAGCTGGAGGCCATATGTCACCTCCTGGTCTGTTTTAACTCTTAAAAGCTTGCACCACCGCTCCACGATAGTGTGCATTGCACATGGTTGCAGGGCGGGTGTGGTAAAGCCCCATAGTGCTAACTGCTGGATGTAACGGGGTATAATTTATACCACAGGCTTTTTTTTTATACTAATAATGGCGGCGATCAGCGAATTATGGCGGCGATCAGGGACTTATGGCAGCGACCAGCGACTTATGGCAGGACTGCGGGACTGCGGCGGACATTCTGACATTGGGGGGTACTGACTTGGGGTCACTGACATCCCCAAAAACACTAATACAGTGATCAGTGCAAAAAAAAAAACCTGACACTACTAATGGCAATGGGGAGGAAGGGGTTAACTTTATTTTGCAGAGAAGGGTTATAGGAGTGAGGGAGTGTTTTACTAAGGGGCGGGGGTGTGTGCTGGACGGGACAAGGCTGATCGAGAAAGAGAAACTCTTCTTTCTCGATCAGCTCATCCTCGAGCTGACAGGGAAGTGACAGACAGCACAGCTACTTCAGCTGTGCTGTCTGTCACTGTTTCCCGCCGATCGCCAGAACATAGCCGCTAACGAGCGGCTTTGACCAGGCGACTGACATCTGCGGCGGTGATCCGCGGGACAGGGTGGCGGCGCGCCTCGCGCGCACCCCCTATTTGTTTACAAAACACACGTCTTAAAACGTGGTTTTGCCTGTGAGTGCCGCCCTGCTGCCGTATATGTACAGTGGCTGGGCGGTTGTAGTTAAAAGCAACATGTCCTATTGAGGTTTGACTGCAGGCAAAGCAGATCAAATGCAACCTTACATCCATTTTTCAACTGTTCTGTTTTTTAACGGAACAAAAATAGGGCTTTGATCTGTTCAGAAAAACGGATGTTGACGGATGCGGACATAAGCAGATGTAAATGGATGATCATTAGTTTACATCCATTTTTCCATATAGATGCATTAATGTATGATGATGGATGAAAAATGGACAAATGGAATGCACCTGCAACAAGGGCCAGAGGCTGCATTTTAATTAGTTAGCAAACTGATAAGATTGCCAGTCAACATGAGCAATATAGTATACTACTGTATGAAAATGTTTTTGTATTTATTGTGTGAGCTGCATTTACCCCACCGTGCGAGGATCAATACTAACATCTTTATATATCATATATAAGAATGTGTGTGTATATATAAGAGTTTTTAAAATTAAAAATGTTTTATTGGTTATATTTACCATGTAAATGTAGCACTACCCCCTTAGGGGTCGCTGAGTTTTGGGTCCCCCTATAGTTCTGCAGCCAGGCAACTCACATTTTCTTCCTCCACACTTGCACACTGGAGACAGTAACCAGTCCTTAGGCTTGTTTTTGTAGTCTTATTATGGAATATTGAACTTGGATGGGGTTGAGGGATGCATGGGATGCCCAAGGAACTGAGAACTGTGAGGACAATCTCCTTAACAACTACAGTTGTGGCCAAAATTATTCAACCCCCAATGCTGTAAAGGGGTTTAGGGACTATAGTGTACATTTGGAATTGTATTCAGAATCAAATCCTACAAGGACGTTGTAACTACCCAAATGCAACTAAAATGACATCAATTGTTTATGTAATACAGTAGTAAATGGTTCTTATGTGGTTTCTTCATTGCCACAATTATTCAACCCCTTAAAGACTACCACTCTGAAGAACAGAGGTTCATACAGGTGCTTTCCATCAGGTATTGAAAACACCTGTGGATGTCACCGAGCAGCAATCAAGCATAATAAGCACCAATTAGGCAGCTTTAAAATGACTGTGATACTCAGCTCCTTCTAGACATTTACTGGTGTGGTTACAAACATGGTGAAGGCAAGAGAATGGTCCAGGAAGACAAGAGAAGAGGTGATTTCTCTTCACAGGAAGGGCAATGGCTATAAGAAGATTGCAAAGATGTTAAACATACCAAGAGACACCTTAGGAAGCATCATTCGCAAATTCAAGGCAAAGGGCACTGTTGAAACGCTACCTGGTCGTGGCAGAAAGAAGATGCTGACTTCGACTGCTGTGCGCTACCTGAAGCGTAGAGTGGAGAGAAGTCCCCGTGTGACTGCTGAGGAACTGAGAAAAGATTTGTCAGATGTGGGTACAGAAGTTTCAGCCCAGACAATAAGACGCACACTGCGTAATGAAGGCCTCCGTGCCAGAACTCCCAGGCGTACCCCCTTGCTGTCTCCAAAGAATAAGAAGAGTCGACTGCAGTATGCCAAAAGCCATGTGGACAAACCACAAAAGTTGTGGGATAGTGTTCTGTGGACTGATGAAACAAAATTAGAACTGTTTGGGCCCATGGATCAACGCTATGTTTGGAGGAGGAAGAACAAGGCCTATGATGAAAAGAACACCTTGCCTACTGTGAAGCATGGTGGAGGGTCAATCATGCTTTGGGGCTGTTTTGCTTCTGCAGGTACAGGGAAGCTTCAGCGTGTGCAAGGTACCATGAATTCTCTTCAGTACCAGGAGATATTGGATGGAAACGTGATGCAGTCCGTCACACACCTGAGGCTTGGGAGACGTTGGACCTTTCAACAGGACAATGATCCCAAGCATACCTCCAAGTCCACTAGAGCATGGTTGCAGAGGAAAGGCTGGAACATTTTGGAGTGGCCATCGCAGTCACCAGACTTAAATCCGATTGAGAACCTCTGGTGGGACTTAAAGAAAGCAGTTGCAGTGCGCAAGCCTAAGAATGTGACTGAACTGGAGGCCTTTGCCCATGAAGAATGGGCGAAGATACCCGTAGATCGCTGCAAGACACTTGTGTCAAGCTATGCTTCACGTTTAAAAGCTGTTATAACTGTAAAAGGATGCTGTACTAAGTACTAAGATTGAATGTCACTTGGGGGTTGAATAAAACTGATAATGCTGTGAGCACAGAAAAGACATTTGTGGTTATTTCATTATAACTGTTATGTTATATTTGTCTGACCTACAAGTGCCTCTTTAATGTAAATGTAAGCAAGATGACTGAATGATCAAAAGCAATGTCAAACTGGCCAAAACACTCAATTTCAGTGGGGGTTGAATAATTTTGGCCACAACTGTATGTACAAGTCTATGGACAAAGAAAAATCTGTCTCTTCTGTGAGAGCATTCCAGCTCTCTGGTGTACCTCCTCAGACCACAGGTGACGCTTTCTCTTCACCCAGCTGCACTGAGGGTATACCCTGGCCAAGGGGATCCACAAGCTGCCAAAGTCAAACAGTCCCAGTTGAGGAGCAAGCTGGGTTTTCCACCTGACTGCCCTCTCCTCTTATCTGGCCCAGGGGGTGTGAGGGTACTCACAGGGGGTGTGAGGGTACTCACAGGGGGTGGGAGGTTACTCGCACTGTCCTTCCTAACAGCTTTATAGCTTGGAGGCTGCCTTCAGGCCTTCTGCTGGGCTGGCTCCATCCCTACTGCTCAGGCTGCCCCTCTTCCTTTTTTCCTCCCCTTCCTTTTCTTCCTCCATCCATTCCCTCCTCCCTTTTTCTTCCTTGCCTTCCTTGCTCTGTCTTTTCCCTTCATTCTTTCCTCCCTCCACTCCTTTAATTTCCTTCCTTCCCTTCCTTCCTTCTTCTCTTCTTTCTCTTCCTTCTTCCCTTCTTTCCCTTTCTTCCCTTCAGAGAAGAGGATGTGTGGGGAAATTGTGTCCAGAGCAGCCGGCAGCTCTGTGATGCTTTTGAATGTACCAGTAAGCCCGGAACCATCCATGTGAGTCCTTCCTTTCCTTCCTTTCCTTCCTTTCCTTCCTTCCTTTCCTTCCTTTCCTTCCTTTCCTTTCCTCCATTCCTTTTCTCCCTTCCGTCCTTTCCTCCCTTCCTCCTGCTATAAGGGGGTACGGGTTCTGTTTATTCATCTCAATCTAATGACACTCCCTACTGACACTGGCCACTGCCCCCACAAAATCATTGTGAAAAAAATAATACAAAAATAAATTGTAAAAAATAATAAAAAAATAAATAATAATAATTAAAAAATTCTGACACCCACTCCATTGCTCTACTGACACCATCCACTGGCCACTCAAAAGCATTTAGAAAAAATTATAAAAATAATAAAGCAATAAATTGTAGAAAATTCATAAAATTGTAAAAAAAATAATAATACTTATAAAAAACTACTCACACCATCCACTGCCCCACTGACTCCATCCTGCACATATTACCCACTGCCATACACTCTGCACTTCTCTCCCTGTACATAATACCCACCGCCATACCCTCCATACTCCTTTCCTGTACATACTACCCACTGTCATACGCTCCACACTGTACATTCCCTATTTAACATTACCACATTTTGCACTATGTAAGTCATCTCAGATACTATTTAACCACACCCTGTTTAAGCCACGCCCACTTATAAGCACAATTTAAATCACACTGCTGTACCGCAAAAGAACCTTTAAATAGACACCAAGCAAAACAATTGGGGACTCATGGCCGGATTTGCGCTGAAGCTCATTTGAATCAGATCTGTTTACTGTGGTGTTTTCTGTTAAAGTGCAGTTTGTGTTTCTTTTGTTTTATTAATATACTATTCAAAAAAGCTTTAGTTTTGGTGAAATACTGAAGGACTTGAATGTATGCTGGGTCTTTATTTATTTCTGTCACAATGGTTATATTGTAAAGCGCTGAGAAAACTGCTGGCGCTATATAAATCCTGTATAATAGTAATAATAATAATTCCAACCCCCTTGGCACAGCCATAACAACCACGTTCTGAACTTTTTGTTTTCTATCTCTAAAATGTATTTCCTATATCAGTGGTCTCCAAACTGTGGTCCGAGGGCCTTTGCTAGCCTTTATCTGGCCCATAGGGTAATAGTCCTCCCACTGATATGAGGTACTATTCTTTCCACCAACAGCAACAGTGAGGCATAATTCCTGACACTAATAGTGGTGCACTATTCCTCCCACTGATATCAATGAATGGGCACTATTCCTCCCACTAATACCAATGATGAGGCACTATTCCTCCCACTGATATCAATGATGGGGCACTATTCCTCCCACTGATACCAATGATGGGGCACTATTCCTCCCACTGATACCAATGATGAGGCATTATTCCTCCCACTGATATCAATGAATGGGCACTATTCCTCCTACTGATACGCTCCTTCCTAACCAGGCCATTTTTTGCTATACGGCGCTGCCATTACTTTAACTGACAACTGCACGGTCATGCAACGCTGCACCCAAATGAAATTTACTTCCTTTTTTACCACAAATAGAGCTTGCTTTTGGTGGTATTTGATCGCCTGTGCGTTTTAATTTTTTTGCGCTATAAACAAAAAAAGACCAACAATTTTGAGAAAAAAACAATATTTTTGACTTTTTGCTATGTCTAGTAAAAAAATAAAAACAAATTTCATCATAAATTTAGGGCAAAATGTATTCTGCTACATGTCTTTGGTAAAAAAAATCCCAATACGTGTAAATTAATTAGTTTATTTGAAAGTTATAGCATTTACAAATGGCGGTATATGTACTGGAATATTAAATTTTTTTTTTACTAGTAATGGCGGCGATCAGTGACTTGTAGCGGGACTGCGGAGGGCATTCTGACACTAAGGGGAACTGACTTGATGTCACTGACATCCCCAGTGATACCAATACAGTGATCAGTGCTAATAAAAAGCACTGACACTGTATTAATGGCACTGGGCAGGAAGGGGTTAACATCTGGGGTGATCAAAGGGTTAACTGTGTGCTGTTTCACTTTGGGGGGTGTGTGTGTGCTTCACTGTAAGCACACTGCAGAGCCATACAAAACAGTGTGCAGGAGCTGACAGGGGAGAGATCTGTGTTATTTATACACAGGTCTCTCCCGCGGCGGAGATACTCAGTAATCACCGGGTGCCAGCGAGTAATCACTGTCCGGGACCCGGTGATTGACAGCCGAGGCCGCAAATGGCACCCCCTACCCGGAACTGCAAAATCACACACACACATATATATATGTGTGTGATTTTGCGCACCCGTACCGCCCTGTAGCAGTATTTCTGCTATAGGGCAGCGCGGAACTGGTTAATGGTATTTTGTAAAAACCTAGAGTCCCTTTTCTGAAAGTTCAACTGAAATATACTGTACTAGAGTGCACTACTGTGCCAAACATAAGCAGATTTATTTCTCTCCTGAATTTCATTATTCAATTTGTTTTCATGGCTGTTAATTTAGTCTGGACCACAGGGAGTAATTCTCCTTGCTTGTGGTTTGGGTGACTGCCTGCAAGACTAGGAGTTCCTGTGGAAGGTGTACTGGCACTAAAGACAGAAAAGACAACATCAGCCAAAACCACCACCCAAAATTGTGTATTTACTATATACCTTTTATATTCCCCTTCTATGCTGAAATCCAATGTCAAAGGAATAAGATGTATAGTACTTTTATGAAAATGAGCATCATAAAAGTATGACTATAATTGTTGTTTACTCCTCAATAATTATTTAGAGGTGCTGGTTTTATCTCATTATTTTCACATTTCCAAAAAAAAAAAAGTGGTTTATTTTTTAGATCCACTATTCATATTACTAAACTAGAAATCTGAGGATCTCCCTATTTTTTTTAATTTGTGTATTAGTTTCAATATCTCAATATTACAAAAATCAGTTATCACAATACTCATATTTACAAAGAAACCTTTTCCTTTTCTCATTTCACCCAAAATCCCCCCACCCAGTCCCAATAACCCCCCAACAACCCCTACCCATTTATTTTCCCTTTTATCTCCCAGTTCCTTCTCTCCCTTTATTACTCTCGGAACATCATTGTCCTCTTTCATATGATCCTATCTCCCATTCCCCGTCTTTTTTTTATACCTATCCTCCCTTTTCCTTGTTCTCCAATCCAACCAATAAACCCCCCAACAACCTCTACCCATTTATTTTCCATTTTATCTCCCAGTTCCTTCTCTCCCTCTCCCTTTATTACTCTTGGAACATCCTTGTCCTCTTTCCTATGATCCTATCTCCCATTCCCCCTCTTTTTCTATACCTATCCTCCCTTTTCATTGTTCTCGAATCCAACCAATTCAAAATATTTATTTGATCTTTTAACCTCATCCCCTTTTCCCCATCTTTTTTTAAATCTCTTCATTTTGTCTTCTTCAATATAGTAAAGTTCCTTCTTCCTATAGATATGATTTACCTTCTTTATCCAGTCATCTATTTTCGATGCCTCCTGTTCCTACCAACATTTGGGTCAATCCCTTTGCTGAGTTTATTAAATGGAATATCATCAAGTTCTTATATTTTTCTGCTGTAATCTCAGTTGTATGAAATAAGTATATTTCGAGATATTAGTCCCCAAAATCTCCTGTGCTAAGTGAATTATGTCCTCTTAGTATACCTGTATTTTAGGACATTCCCACCATATGTGCCATTGTACCCTTAATCCCACATCCCTTCCAACACATAGAGGATTTCTCTACATATTGTATTTGTGCCACACTCAGCGTATTGTACCACCTAGTTAGACATTTATAGTTCATTTCCACCACCTTCATATCTATAGCCCCGTGTATTAATATTTTCTTTTTTGTGTTGCTCATTAACCACTAGCCTACAGGGCACTTATACCCCCTTCCTGTGGTAAAGATGTAGTTGAAGATAGGTAGATGTGATCCCCGAATCAGTGAAGATCCCCAGGTCTAAGAGGCATACGTTCCCAAGATGAAATAAGGAAGCAGTCACAGCTATATCGGAGGGAACCACCACTCCTTCACTTTACATCCACGGTATCTAGGAGGAGAAACTCCTCACAAAAAAGAAATGCCCATAGTAAGGTATAATATATGACATTTATTAGAGTAAAACGCAGGATGCATCCAGATTAGGTAAAATCATAACACTGCCAACAAATATTAGCATTAGCAGCCAAAGCAAACAGGACTAACCGTCCTGTCAGATGTAGTGGCCGCCGGAGCTCCCCAGTGCTCCGACGGCGTGGCGTCAAGGCGTACGTAGGTTCCTCCTATTGCATTAGGGAAAAGTTGGGTCAATATAGAAATGGACAGAGGATCGCTATAAAATATAAATAAGTAATTACTTATTTTTAGGCTTATTGCACCATGGCTTCAGCTCTATGATTAAGGTCTAGTTTATTATTGAATTGTTTTTTTTTAGAATTTAGAAATTTCTGACTGCAAAATGATTACTGTTATTTTTAATGTTTTTCTGGTCATTAAGGTCATATGCTATTAACACAAGAAGATCAGTTTGCAGACAAATAAGTTAGATTTTGCTTGTTCAGAACAAGAGTATAGCATATGGGAATGCCACACAGCAAAGCTTTAAAAACTCTGTTACCCCAACAGTTCATATTCCTTATATATGCCTGCTGTACCATATACTTGTGTTAAAAAGTATCCTGTTTTCTCTGCATTGCACATTTGTGTAAAATCCTGCCAGTCCTCCAGCTTTACTTATTTAAACTGACCATGTTAGGCAGGCAAACGCATCCATCTCAGAGTGGCTAGTTTGATGGCTGTGCTGGGAGAAAAGCCTGCCTGTCCTCCAATGACCAAGACTTGTGTTTACATGCCCCACCATCACAGCTCTTAACTAGAAAGATCCGTTTATTGCTGTATCCCCACCCCTACCTTTCCAAGCTCCTTATGCAGATGAGAACAGTGATTATGTGATCACTTTATACAAAAAAAAAGAAAAAATATATATACACGAGGGGCGTTCAAGTCAAACCGGGATGCTAGTGTGGCGGTACTAAAAGCTGTAGTAAGTGGCAAGTGTGTCTTATTACTGATAGGTGGTGCACATCAGTCCAGATGCTGTTAATCAGGAAGGCAGACAACAGTGTTAGTACATACATGGAACAGCGTGTGGTGATGAAGTTTCTTGTGAATGAAAGCGTAAAACCTTACAAATTTGGTTTAAACATTTCAAAAGATGGCCGTACGTCTGTCAGTGACGATCCCGGCAATGGTGGTTCCCAGCCCACAGCAGTCATTCCTGTGAACATTCAGCACGTGGAACTTCTGATCCTGGATAATTGCCGCATAACCTGTTGTGAAATTGCACAACAAATCTTTCTGTGGGAATGGTGAACACAATCATTTACGAACATTTGCATGTTCGAAAAGTTAACACACGCTGGGCACCAAGACAGCTTTCCACTTTTTACCGGAGAAAAAGAGTTGAAGTCTGCACTGTGTTGAAGGAGCATTTTGACAGGGAATTTTCTGGATCGCATCATTTCTTCAGGACAATGCAGAAGCTCATACTGCTCACCACACTGCGCATTACAGCAACTTGGCTGGGAAATATTGCCACATCCCACTTACAGCCTGGACCTCGCTCCAAGTGATTTCCACTTGTTTAGACCCCTTAAAGAGTTCCTCGGAGGTCTGCATTTCAGCACTGATGACAAAGTGAAGCATACTGTCCTAGGATGGTTCAGGTGTACTGACAAATCTTTCTATGCTGAAGCTTTCCAGGCATTAGTTAAACACTAGGAGAAATGTATAAATATAGAAGGGGAGTATATAGAAAAATATAAGCAGTTTCCCCTCCTTGAAATGTGTTCTTTTAGTTTAGAAATTCAAAAGTCCTGGTTTGACTTGAACGCCCCTCTTATGTGTGATTATGTATATCTACATACATAATCTATTTTCAAATGAATGGGTTGTTTTATAAGGTTAGGGATCACAAATACTTTAAAGGCCAAGTTTGGGCAGCTGAAAAAAATGACCCCTCTGCACTGCAAAGATTTGAGTGTTTTGTCTAGGGGTGGAGGAATAAGCAATACGCAAAAATACTTTCCTTATTCACCGCTTTCTTTGTCTTTTTCCCATATCCATAACCACCACCACTCTTCATCATTCTGCCAGTCATAGGTACTCTGACATTATCACAAAAGGTGCAGGAACATTAGACTTGCATTGTACGTTAGTCTTACATTGTAGGTGAGGACACAATGGAGCCCGTGAGTATCCTGAGAGTATTGGAGGACAGCTCTGATAGCTCTGGCTACCAGGGGAGGCTCATACTGTAGAAAGAAAAGTTGTTTATTCTATTTCCCCTAAACAAAATAGATATTTAGCTCTTTCAGTGCAGCCAGAGCCCCACTGCAATTGTAGTTTGTAGCTTTTCATGGAGTTCCTAGCCCATGGAGTACTAAATTTTCAGGTGAGATGACTCAGGAGGCGAATACCATTTCATTGCTTCCAATTCAGAACGTGCCAAATAGTAGCATATACATTTTTGAAACACATTATTTCTTTTCCACTAGAGCCAGTATGAGTTCAATGGGGTAAAGAACATCATGGATAGAGAACAGCAGCCCTCTATTGCATTGTTAATGCTTCCACTTTTACATTGGGCACGAGTGTCAGTGTTGAGTTTATAAAGTGTGCACAGAACATGTTTCCCAATTACCATTGTTAAACTACAGGTATTACGCAGCAAAATCTCCACTGTGCCCACTTTGCAATGTGAATAAGGGTGAACTCTCAACCACATTGAAAGGTGCATGGATGTGACTCTTTAGATACTGTACATGCACAAAAATTCTGAACTTTTTTTACCTTAAGCAAATTAGTTTTAAACATGCCAAACAAATTGACTTTATGGCAGGGTTTTAAATGATGTATGTAATGCATTTAGTCACTGGGCAAATTAAATTTGCCTGCGGCCAAACAAAATTCCCCAATTTCTTGCTACATTACATGTATTGGTTTAGAGATTGAAGTGATCATTATAGTAATATGCTATGCTAACTTTGCCAATAGAGTATGAGTAATTGAGTGGAAAAGAACTTGTGTTGTTAACCATAAGAAGTATGTACTAGACTGTAGATTAAACACAGAGTGAAGCCACTGTATACAGAACATTAATTTTCAGCAGACAGACTAGCAAATTCTCCAGTAAATCATTCTGTCCACCAAGTTCATAATCCTATTTTTTTTCTAATTTAAAAATATTTGCTGACTTTATTTTTTATGGAAAGAAGTCTGAGTCTGAGTCTGTTTTTGAGACCCTACAGTGGTACCAGAATTACTAACTCAGCAAGCAGTTTATTCCAAATTTCAGTATACAGGATATGTTCTTAGAAGTACTATCCCCTATAATTAGTGGGGAGCCCTTGAACTAGGAAAGGGGGTTGTGAAGCAGAGACCTTGGATTAGGAGAATAGCTTGTGGAGTGGAGACCCTGGACTAGGGAAGAGGGTGTATGGAGGAGGTCCTAGACTAGGAGACGAGTGTGTGGAGGAGCCCCTGGACTAGGAAAGGGGGTTGTGAAGCAGAGACCTTGGATTAGGAGAATAGCTTGTGGAGTGGAGACCCTGGACTAGGGAAGAGGGTGTATGGAGGAGGTCCTAGACTAGGAGACGAGTGTGTGGAGGAGCCCCTGGACTAAGAGAAGATGTGTGCAATTGGAAAACCTGGATTAGGAGAGGGGTGTTTGGAGTTGAGACCCTGGGCTAGTAGAGGGGTGTGTGGAGAAAGCCCTGAACTAGGAGAGGGGTGTGTGGAGCAGAGACCCTGTACTTGGAGAAGAGGTGTGTGGAGACAGCCCTGGACTAGGAGAAGGTGTGTGCAGTTGGAGACCATGGATTAGGAGAGAGGGTATGTGGAGTTGAGAATAAAAAGAAAAAACCAGAGGAAAGGGACCCACTGGCATAGGGGCTCCAATGAGGACAATCCGCAGCTTGAAAAGAAAACCAAATTTATTGCAAAATCAAGAATTAAGAAAAAACTCATATACAACAAAAATGTCTGACACCTCCACCACCAACATAAAGATAAAACAAGAGACAGCGTGGTCAAGAAAAAGGACAGCCCGCGCTCCAAAGTCCCGGCACCTCGAATGGTATACCTGTAAACCAATAGGAACAGAATGGAGGACCTATGGTGGATACATAGAGCATGTAAAAAATAAAAAATAATACATAAACACAAGAAAGATAAATTCAGCAAGAAATAATGTAGATTGGTAATACACATTAATCAAACAATCAAGTAAAAAATGGAAATATGCTGGCTAGTGTATATAGATCAATTTGGTGGTAGGCCAAATATAATGTTATGCCGTTGAGATAATAAGACAAATTCCCCACAAGAGAGTGGCAATCACCCCCACCTGCCAATATCTTCTGTCTTCAAAGCAGCCTCATATCCAGGAAAATTCTGCATCATAAGATGTTATAATGTGAAGAGGCAAGGGATGAAGAAATAATCTGAATTAATTGCAATGGCACCACTTGGTTGATAGTAAGAACATCATTAGCATGGTTTTAGATGAAATATAGTGAGCTCAAAGTTCAAAAAGGCTATGGCAAAACTTGCTGAGATATCATCACTTGAAAATATTGCACATGATAATAAATCTATCATTCAGTGATTTCCACCTTGTATAGGTCATTCAAGAAATATATTTGCTTTTGATATAGTGATGACCAGTAGGCCTAATAGCTGAGCATAGAGCCCAATAGTAATTCATTTAGAGAACACTCCATGGGGCATGTTATACTGTTAGCCCCAATTAGTTAGGGGTTGTCATCAATAGTGTCTCGCCGGTGATGTTAGGCAAGCCCTGTATTGCATAGACCGCCAGCACATCAATTTAGCTTATAGGCCACAGTATTGATAAGCATGGATAGTAAGTCATCAGTCACATAATATGAATAATAGGTCAGCACATGGAAACTTCTATAATAAAATCATGAACAGGTGTTCATTCATAGTATGCCTCACCAGCTCCATCGTCTTACAGCATTTAGGAATAAATCCTCATGTGTGTTTCCACAGGTAACAGCACTACCTGTATAGGGCACAATCTCCCAGTAGTAGAGTGCAGATAGCTGAGGGTTCAATATTTGTAGAATGAGCAGCTGGACATCTCATGGTGCATGCTGATATTGCGTTCCCCCTTATATAATGATATTGAGGAGTTTAGTGCAGAGCATATAGCGGTACAGCTGGACTGTGAACCAGCATCTGTGCTGGTGCTGAGATCCACCTTGGCACTAATATCTCTATGCAGAGGGCGCAGGGAGGTGAAGTGGCTGTTCCCCCTTAGGTAATGTAGAGGAGCAAATGCAGAGCATGCAGCGGTGTGTTTGAGCTATGGAGCGGCGTCTGTGCTGGTGCTAGGATCCACCTCAGAATGAGTGTGTCTATGCAGAGGGCTCAGGGAGGTAAAGTGGCCGGAGAACCAGCCTGGACTGCGCAAGCACGGGCGTCACCCGGATGTGACGTCAACGCGTTTCACCCACCGAGTCACGTGGGCTTCTTCAGGATGTCATGTTGTCTCTTGTTTTATCTTTCTGTTGGTGGTGGAGGTGTCAGACATTTTTGTTGTATATGAGTTTTTTCTTAATTCTTGATTTTGCAATAAATTTGGTTTTCTTTTCAAGCTGCGGATTGTCCTCATTGGAGCCCCTATGCCAGTGGGTTCCTTACCCTTGGTTTTTTCTTTTTATTTTCAAGTATGCTAACTGGTTCCGAGGACACCACCTTTTTGTTTTTCAATCGGTGAGTCGGCTGAATTTTCTTAATTGGAATTTTGGAGTTATTCGAATTTTTGGGACTCCATCTCTATAGATGGAATTTTTATACAGATTTGCTATATGTGGAGTTGAAACCCTGGACTAGGAGAGGGGTGTGTGGAAAAGGCCCTGGAATAGGAGAGGGGTGTGTGGAGCGGAGACCCTGGACTTGAAGAAGAGGTGTGTGGAGACAGCCCTGGACTAGGAGATGGGTGTGTGGAGCAGAAACCCTGGTCTAGGAGAGATATGTGTGGAGCAGAGACCCTGGACTTGGAGATGGGTATGTGAAATGGAGACCCTGGACTACAAGAGGGTGTGTGGAGAAGGCCCTGGACTAGGAGAGTGTAAGGGACCGCCCGGCGGTACCACTAGCACTCCACTGGTCGGATGTTCCCAGCGCACGGAGTCTAAGCCCCAGGGTACTTGTTCACCAGGGCCCCTGATGGTGGGGATGGACTTGGAGTACCCCAGGACCAGGTCGTGACTACTGAGGACACCCGTCAGTGGTAGGGGTATTCGCCAGGGGCTCCCACGGGAGAGAGCCAGGTATGAGGAGGTCTGGAGACCCCGTAGAGAGGGACGGATGGATGGATGGATGGATGGCTGAGCAGGAGCAGGGTCATACAAGCCGGGTCGGTAACTATGGGGACGGTGCGGTACAGAGCAGCGGGCAGAGAATAGTCGGGTCACACGCCAGGTCAGCAACAGCAGGTCAGATCCAATAGGGGGCATACAGGAGAGAGGTCAGGCAAGCAAGGGTCAAAACAGGAGAAAACAGCAAGGTCAGGGCACAATCCGGGTCAGCAACTTACTTCAGACAGGTTCACAGGTTCACAGGATACAAAAGACCAAAAGGCACTGAATGACAGCTCAGGGCCGTTTAAATATCCCGCCCTGCGCTGTCATTGGTGCCAGGCGCGCGCCCGCAGTCATTACTGCGCATGCGCGAACCTGATTGCCGCGGTCGGCCAAGTCCCGGCGCTCGCGTACAGGGAGGTGTACTGCGCCTGCGCCGGGACCAGCGGCGCGACGATCCCCGACATTGCCCCCCCCCTACGGGCAACCTCCGGATGCCCACCCGATCTCTCCACCACGGGTGATCACGAAGAAACTCCCGGACTAGTCTAGGTGCGTGGACATTATGAGCCGGTTCCCAGGAATTGTCCTCAGGACCATAGCCCTTCCACTTAATTAGGAATTGGGTCTGGCCCCCCCTTCTTCGGCACTTAAGGATCGTTTCCACCTCAAATTCCTCTTGTCCTTCGACCGTTATGGCATCAGGGGGTCTGGATTCTCGCTCTGGGAAGGCATCTGGGATCACTGGCTTCAGCAGAGATACATGGAAAACTGGATGAATTCTGAATGTGGCCGGAAGGATCAGCTCATATGCCACTTCGTTGACCATCCGCTTTACCTGAAAAGGCCCCACAAATTTAGGTCCCAATTTTTTCGAAGGACAAAGCATCTTTAAGTTGGTCGTGGCCAACCACACCTTCTGCCCAGGCCGCAACGCCAAATCCCCTCTTCGTTTCTTGTTAAACTCCTTCTTATTGTCCTCTTGGGCCCGAGCGATGGCTTCCTGGAGTAATTTGTTATTGACGGAGAAGAAGGTCAACGCATCCTGCGTGGCTGGAACTGGGCATTCAGAGACCAAGTCAGGGAGAAAGACAGGGTGAAACCCATAATTCGAAAAGAATGGGGACTGCCCCGTTGCCGAATGGCTTGCGTTGTTATAAGCGAACTCCGCCAGGGGTAAAAGAGACAGCCAATCATCCTGCAGGAAAGACGTGTAGCAACGCAAGTATTGCTCCAGGGTCTGGTTCGTCCTCTCGGTCTGACCGTTGGTCTGAGGGTGGAACGCGGAGGAGAGGGACAACTTGATGTCCAGGGCCTTGCACAGAGCCCTCCAAAACTTAGATGTAAACTGGACCCCTCGATCAGAGACGATGTCCTCGGGTACTCCATGAAGTCTAACGATCTCCCGGATAAATATTCGCGCCGTCTCAGTTGCTGACGGAGTCTTCCTTAGTGGCACGAAGTGAGCCATCTTGGATAGGCGATCAATAACCACCAGAATTGCTGTGTGGTCTTGTGACGGTGGGAGCTCGACTATGAAGTCCATCGCGATCTTCTGCCAAGGCCGTTCGGGAATCGGCAAAGGTCGCAACAGCCCCCAGGCTTTGCTCCTTGACGGTTTGCTCTTCTGGCAGATGGTACAGGATCTCACGTAGCGCTTGCAATCCTTAGCCATGTTTGGCCACCAAAACGAGCGCCGGAGAAGCTCCAGAGTCTTGACTGGGCCAAAGTGACCCGCCAGCGGGTGATCGTGGCAATGCCCCAAAACCAGGGTCCGGACTTCCTCAGGTACCATGATAGAATCCTCCTTCCACAGGAGTCCCCCTTTGTTCTGGAGGGATACCCCAACTGGGGTTGGTGTGGCCGTAGATGCTTCTATTAACTTGGAGCGAAGGTCCGACTGGAGCGCCAAGAAGTTCCCTGAGGACAAGATAGTGTCGGGTACCAGTTCTTCTTCGGAGTCCTCAAACATACGAGATAGCGCGTCAGGCTTCGTATTTTTAGATCCGGGCCTGTAAGTAATATGAAAATTGAATCTGGAAAAGAACAGGGCCCATCTTGCCTGCCGTGGGCGTAGACGCTTGGCAGTCCTCAGATATTCCAGATTCTTGTGGTCTGTGAAAATCAATATAGGGTGTGAGGCACCTTCCAGCAGGTATCTCCATTCTTCTAGCGCTGCTTTGATAGCCAGCAGCTCTCGATCCCCGATATCGTAATTCTTCTCTGCTGGGGTGAGTTTCCTCGAGAAGAATGCTACGGGATGGAGTAACTCTTTGGTGCCTTTCCGCTGAGACAGGATGGATCCTACCGCATTCTCCGATGCATCTACCTCCAAGATGTAGGGCAGGGCCGCGTCCGGGTGGCCCAGGATGGGTGCCGAGGTAAACAGCTTTTTCAGAGCTTCGAAAGCTTTTTGAGCCTCTGGTGTCCATTTGAACCGGGTTCCAAGTTTGGTTAGTTGGGTAATGGGGGAGACCAGACCCGAGAAGTTTTTGATGAACTTCCGATAAAAGTTCGCGAACCCTATAAACCGTTGGACACCTTTTTTGTCCGTGGGTTCAGGCCAATCTAAAATTGCAGAGACCTTCTGGGGGTCCATCGCGACCCCCGCAGTGGAGATAATCAGGCCTAGGAACGTGATGCTAGATTGCTCAAAGCAACATTTCTCCGCCTTAGCATATAACCCATGCTGCCGCAATCGCCCCAAAACTTTCGCCACATGTATCCTATGATCCTCTAGAGAGGGTGAAAAAATTAGTATGTCGTCCAAGTAGACGATAACGAAGACATCCAAAAAATCCCTGAAGATGTCGTTCACAAAGTGTTGGAAGGTGGCTGGTGCATTGCACAGCCCAAATGGCATGACCAAGTATTCAAAGTGGCCAAACCGGGTACGGAAAGCAGTTTTCCACTCGTCCCCCTCTCTTATGCGTACCAGGTTATAGGCCCCCCTTAAATCAAGTTTTGTGAATATGACTGCAGCCTTTAGGCTCTGAAACAGTTCTGGTACCAATGGCAATGGGTAACGATTTTTTATCGTGACCCTGTTCAGCTCCCGGTAGTCAATACAAGGTCTCAGGGTTTTGTCTTTTTTCTCCACGAAGAAGATTCCCGCTCCTGCTGGAGAAGTGGAGGGGCGGATGAATCCCTTCTGGAGGCTGTCCTCGATATATTCCTTCAGGGCCCCCAATTCAAGCTCAGATAGGGGGAAAATACGCCCAAAAGGGATTTCAGAGCCTGGTAACAGGTCGATTGGACAGTCATACGGGCGGTGGGGGGGTAGAGTGTCGGCTCCCCGCTTACTGAACACATCCAGGAACCCATGATAGGCTGCGGGAATAACCTGTTTCAAGTCGGAGTCTCCTTCGGAGCAAAGGAGAACTCGGGGCCCCGCGGGGCCCGAAGTGCGACAATGTTCCCGACAGTATGGGGAAGGGAACGAGATTGACCCGGTCTCCCAGTCAATCTGGGGGTTATGGGCCCGTAACCATGGGAGCCCCAGAATGACTGGGAAAAGAGGTGATGCAATAGCGTCCAGGCGGAGGAACTCCTGGTGCTGGTTGGCAATGATAGTGGCAATGGGGGGAGTTTCCTGATTAACTACCCCCGATTTTATCTGGGAACCATCAGCCAAAAAGATGTTGAAGCCCTTCTGTCTGTGTTGGAGAGGGATACCCTGTTGGTGAGCAAACTCTAGATCCAGGAAACAGCTGCATGCCCCCGAATCAACTATGGCTGTCACCTCCACGATCTTTCCTGGGAGCTGAAAGGAGAGGGGCACTACTAAGTATTGCGAAGGACAGGTATTGCTAACAGACAAGGAAGAAAAACGGGTACACTTACTCATTTTTTGAGGGCAGGATCGCACCATATGACCAGCTTCACCGCAGTAAAGGCAGAGGTTCTGGGCTCGTCTGCGCTGGCGTTCCTCCGGTGATAATTTAGGCCGTGCCAGACCTAGCTGCATAGGTTCCGGAACATCTCCTGGTGGTGGGTTCTGGATGCTTTGTCGGGTTGGTGGGCTGGGGCCTAGGAATGGACCCCAGGTATTTCCGCGACCCTGGCCGGACCTCTCAAGCCTGCGTTCCCGCAGTCTTCGGTCAATCTTAATTGTCAGGGCAATAAGGTCTTCTAGAGACTCGGGAACCTCCACCCGGGCCAGCTCATCTTTCAAGGGATCGGAGAGTCCCATACGGAACTGGTGCAATAGAGCGAACTCATTCCAGCGTGTGTCCCCCATCCACCGCCTGAAATCAGAGGCGTATTCCTCTGCCGCCCGCCGGCCCTGTCGGAGCGCATATAAGGTCGCTTCGGCAGAGGCTGCCCGCTGTGGGTCATCATACAAGATGGCCATTGCTTCAAAGAAACTATTGACCGATCCCAGGTGAGGATCATTGTTTCCCCTTAGCCGGTGGGCCCAATCCTGGGGTTCACCCTGTAGTAGTGAAATAATGAATCCTACCTTCACGTTTTCGGTCAGGAAGGTACGGGGTTGTAGCTCAAAGAACAAGAGACAGGAGTCGCGGAATGACCGGAAGCGTGTGCGGTCCCCGTGAAAACGCTCCGGTAGGGGTACTCGGGGTTCTACCATAGGGAGCGGGGCGGAAGCCCCTGAGGCTGGCTCCTGAGCTACCAGGGCCGGGGGTGCAGAAACCGGGGCCTGTGGGGCAGGATCAGAAATAGAGCCAGTCTGGATGCGATTCTCCAGCTGCATGCATCTGTCCTGCAGGACCGTTACGGCCTGCGTCAAAGTAGCTAGGTGCCTGCAAATTTCCTCTAACGGGGAGGGCCCTCCTCTAGGCTCAGTCATGGCCTTTTGGTACTGTAAGGGACCGCCCGGCGGTACCACTAGCACTCCACTGGTCGGATGTTCCCAGCGCACGGAGTCTAAGCCCCAGGGTACTTGTTCACCAGGGCCCCTGATGGTGGGGATGGACTTGGAGTACCCCAGGACCAGGTCGTGACTACTGAGGACACCCGTCAGTGGTAGGGGTATTCGCCAGGGGCTCCCACGGGAGAGAGCCAGGTATGAGGAGGTCTGGAGACCCCGTAGAGAGGGACGGATGGATGGATGGATGGATGGCTGAGCAGGAGCAGGGTCATACAAGCCGGGTCGGTAACTATGGGGACGGTGCGGTACAGAGCAGCGGGCAGAGAATAGTCGGGTCACACGCCAGGTCAGCAACAGCAGGTCAGATCCAATAGGGGGCATACAGGAGAGAGGTCAGGCAAGCAAGGGTCAAAACAGGAGAAAACAGCAAGGTCAGGGCACAATCCGGGTCAGCAACTTACTTCAGACAGGTTCACAGGTTCACAGGATACAAAAGACCAAAAGGCACTGAATGACAGCTCAGGGCCGTTTAAATATCCCGCCCTGCGCTGTCATTGGTGCCAGGCGCGCGCCCGCGGTCATTACTGCGCATGCGCGAACCTGATTGCCGCGGTCGGCCAAGTCCCGGCGCTCGCGTACAGGGAGGTGTACTGCGCCTGCGCCGGGACCAGCGGCGCGACGATCCCCGACAGAGAGGGGTATGTGGAGACTAGAAGATGGGTGTGTGGAGTGAAGACCCTGAACATGGAGAAAAGATGTATGAAGACCGTTTCATTTTAATAAAATTAGTGCTGAGGTTTGTACATGTCTTTTTCACTCTTGCTTGTGGCACAGCCAAGAAAGCATATTTTATGGGTTAAAAAGACTGGGGCATATGTGCTCAATATAGGGGGTGTAGGCTCAGGTTTTATTTAACTATGCCCCTTTAAGCCCCTCCCACTGTTAACACAATTTGACCGCACACACACAATTCAGTGCAGTGTGTATGCCACTTTACTTCTTCAATTCTGTTTTATTTTTGGGGGGGGGGGGGTATAAAAAAAATGACCAGCCCTGGGTGCCAGATGTGCTAGGTATGCCATTGGATCATGTATCACTCACATGGCTGGCTAACTGAACTTATAAGTAAGAAACACATCGGAATATCTTTCCTTAAAGCTCACCCCTAAAAGATAAAGAAAATGACTGGCTTAATAAAGTAAATCTGTCTGAATACCTGGTGTGATATTCAGGGCATTAGCCAGGATGAAGGCTACAAACATGTTTGTTGGAAAAACAAAGGCAGACTTGTCTTCAGATGCATAAAATAAACATGAACCAATTCTTTTATGGCAAGTCTTGAACACAAAGGTTGCTGGCTGACTTCAGCAGTATTAAGTCTATAGAGAAAATTAAAGTCCAAATACATAACAGTAGCAGCAGCAATCCCATTCAGGCATGCAGGGGATAAACCTCCTGTTCACTCCAGGACAGCCTATATACACCCAAGACTCTCTCCTCCTCTTTTTATTTCCTTTTTACCTTATATTCATTAACCCTGCACTGGCTCTTAAGGGACCCACTTCCAAAAAGTGGATAGATACTTACCATCCAAGATATGCCTCTTTTGACTGGGAAACATTATCTCCCCCACTTCAACCCAGAGGGGACAGAGTCACTATAGGACCTGGGAAGGAGCCTCAACATTTTAATTTAAACATTTTAGTGACTCCCAATGCCAACATTTTCCTTACCATATCTGAGACTGCCATCTCTTGGATTTGAAGAGTGCTATAAGACCCAACTCAAACTCTGGCACTAACCACACTGATGATATCATGTTTTATGACATCAGTAAGACCAAGCAAGTCTGAAAGAAATGTCAAGGTGGGAATTTTTCATCTGTTCAGTTTGGAGTTTTACCAAGGTTTACCCTACCCAGACACTGTCAACACCAACCCGAAGGTTGATTTTATAGTTCATCTCTCCAACTTTTTCTGTGATCTCAAAAGGCCCTTGTCATCTAGCCAGAGATTATCAATGCTGTCAGTCCTGTACCTGGAAATGTCTTATTTTTGCTGAGCACTTACAAACTTAGTATTGTGTCTCTTGGGCATGTTGCAGGTGTCCCTTAACCAATGGCATCACCTTTCCAATCCTTTTCTTTATTTGGGAGATTTATTCCTAAGAAATGTTGTGGGCTGGAGACTCACTCTCACAGGTCTCTTTTGCAGGGTCAAGCAAACCCCAGGGTCTCCCGTAGACCAGTTTAAAAGGGGAGAATCCCATAGATAATAGAGGAAACTAATGTACAATATAGCAATGGAGGAAAATGGCAGTCCCAGCACTTTCCGTCTTAATACCACAGATTTCAAAATTGTTGTCCAAATAAACCATTCAACCAAGCTGTCTGTCTGTGGATGGTATACAGATATTTGCCATTGCTTAATTTGAGACAACTTTCATGCATTTGCCATGACCCTTGTAAAAACCAGATTGCCCTGGTCAGTGTAGATCTCCTTGGGAAAACCAGTTAGGGCAGTTAGGTTAAATATTTAAAGAGTAACTCCACTTTTGTTGAAAACAAATTTCCCTCTGGGTGATCTATGTACATTGCAGGGATTTTAACACATTTTATTGCAGAGTCCTACATTTTGTTATTCTAAAGAAATAGCTGTTTCTCTATGTCCGTGTTCAGAGTAAATCTGTATGGGAGTGATTTCATAATTATCAATCAGCTGCTGAACCTTCAGGGCTGTAATGAGGAAAAACTGCAGGATCTGCATTTCCGTTTAGACACGTTTTCTCCTTGGGAATATTGCACCAAAAAAATATTTTTGTTGATGCTCAAAATTTGACTTGTATCTTAGTTCAAACATCTGGGAAAATCAATGAGCCAATCACACAAGCAAGAAATGAAATTTTTTGGGGATGCTCTGTACACCATCTATGTATAGAATGGCTCCAGGTAAACATATTGCATTGCATTTTACAGATTAAGGAAAGGTAATTTTTAATAACATTCAATTACAATATCACAGTTGTATACACTATATGATTATTTTAATTTTTTTCCCCATGGAAGTGGAGTTACTCTTTAAAGCAACTCACGGGCTATAGTTTTGGTTTAGGAATTCCTCAAGGGCAGCGCCATGGGGTATCAGGTGGCATAGTTAAGGATGGCTAAGATATACTGGCTAAAAGGCAACAAATGGTTGTCGGTCACAGGTAGGAGCACCAAGAGGTTAAAGAAAGTGCAACATCGATGAGGTTAACAGCAATGTGGAAACTGGATCTATAGTGTCATTGAACCTCAGTCCTCATTCCAGGCCAGTAAAACTAATCATTAATGCGCACTTCAGTTTTTTCAATCTCTAGTGTCTGCCCTGAATATCATTATGAGTTAAATCAAACCCCACCCTTCTGTAAGGTTGTGATACCAGTAACCTTTCAACATGCTCTGATACAGTAGGTCCCTATTGAGAACAAAATGGGATCATTGCTCATCTGTCTCCAATTCCTGGGGCACCATTGCTGACAACCGCTTCTCTTGAGTGGACCAGATTCAGGCAGTGCGGAATAGGTCCTCTGGGCATCTTCAGGCCAGGTCAGACCTCCCAGTCTCCTACTCTCTCCCAACCTTCCCAGCAACCTGCAATAAAAAAAAATTTCCCTCCCTCCTCGGGGCTAGTTGAACTTGAATGCAGGAAACTTCATCACACATGTCATTTGTATGCATTTAAATAACATAATTATCTGCCTTTATGGGAAAAAAGTTTGGCCTCCTGATCAAGCCCTTTCTTCCCTACACTGTTTCATAATTCCCAAAAACTGGGAAAGTATTGCCCCATCTAATAGGGTGTACCAGGTTTTTTTCCAGACCAACCTCATGTTTCTCGTTTCACATGGGGTAGCAATCAGTATTGGCACCAGTGTGTAGAATCTGGTGTCTCCATCAATTAATATATAACTATAAAGTCCTGGTCACAAGACCAGCCTCCACAGCAATATTGTCCTGTACTAGAATCACCATGTCTTATAACCTAGGAAAACCTTGATCAGGGACTGATTTATTCTCACCACACATTGAAACAGGGATCTCTAATGAAATTGTGCCTTCATGCTTCTCAGACAAATAATAAATAAATAATGACCGTTTATAGAGAACCCCACATTGCATAAGCTTCTGCCAGGGTCATTGTACTTTGTTATGCTCCCAGTTGTGACTTCATCAGCATTAAATGGTACCCACTCTTTAGAGCAGATGAAGACTGGTCTTCTCCCTGGGGGAAGCTGAAGTCACTGTTTCACTGTATTGTCTTATGGTGGTTCTGGAGTTCCATGCCCCTCTTTTCCAAAGGGCAGGGGTTCTTCGTTGGCTTATGACAGAGTACTTTATAGACTTGGAAATGACAAGCTCTCTGGTTACCATATACGTCTCAACCATCTGATCTGCTTTTTTTTGGGGTCCACCGGGGCAGACCATGTCCTACAGGTCCGTTAGCAAGTATCAAAAGTACAGGTCTATCACAACTCTCTCTGCCACCTGAGAGCCAGTCAAAGATTCTGGTTCTAACCATTTAGTTACCAGCTTTAATAAATCATGGAGCTGTGATCATAGTTTTGATTTCCAACTTCAAACAGTTATAGAACCTGGCATCCTTCAGAATTTGGTCATATTAAACTTTTTGACTTGAACACAGCAATTAAATTGACTCTTTTATCTAAGGGTCAACCTTATAATCTGCTAATCTTTCAAAAGTAGTGAGGAAAGTTCTAACTTTATCTGTAGTAGTTAACTCTGCAGAAAATTACTCTGGTAGTTTTTTCAGGATTAACACCCCCTGGCTCTCAGTTTTGTAACAAGTTTTACTGATTCAGTCAACTTTTTTTCATCTGTGCTGCTGTGGTCAATCATATGGCAGATAGCAGAACCCTATATTTTGTTTGTTGTGGTTCAAGATTCTTCTAGAGAGCCATATTGGCCAGGCACTGCACTGCATTTGCATGCTGCTCTGCAGCATTAGCATTAGCCACTACCAACAGTTCAGTATTTCTCTCTCCCTCTCTATTGCTACTTTGCCTCCTGAATTTTATTATTTGTCCTTTAATGTGATAAGCCAGTTCCTTCCACTCTTCACAATGCATCCCTCCTGGGCTCCTTGGTGGGACGGAAGAGCCCAGGAAAGGCAGCGGGTGGGAATCCTCTTTCGCACATCTGCAAAAGTGATCTGACAGCTGTATGGCCACTCGATCACTTTTAGTTTGTATAGAATCACTGGCTAAAAAGAATGATACTATGATCATGGCTGCAGCTGCAGTCATGATCCTGGTATAACCACTTCTCAATGACGACGTATATATACATATGTAATTTGGGAAGTTGTGCTTGTAAGAGGATGAAATTAGCAAATACAACAACCACCAAGTTCGTATGTGTACACACTTGCAAACTCTACATGGAAACACATTTTTATAGCATGAACAATTGATGACATTAGTTACATAAAGCTGGCCTCCTTCACAGGCAGATAAACATTGCAAAAGCTATATACTGCCTTTGAACCCTATCGCTGCCAGAGCTGTTTTTGCATTTTTTTTTTTTGCACACATTTAAAAAATAATTTTAGGCCTGAAGATTACATAAAACACCAAAACATAATATATTTTCTGAAAGCAGATACCCTAGGGAATAAAATAGTGGTAGTTCCAACACACTACACACTAAAGTGAACTTTAGGGCAAAGAAACACAATACATTACCCACATTTTGGCAAAATATAAAATACAATAGATACCTAATATGTCAAATCTTAAACTTCAGTACCCTATATTTTCTATAGCTGATGCTTCAAAAGCCCTTAAAGGTCATCAGTTTTGCAATACAGAGGAAGTCTCGTACTAGAATTATTGCTCTCACTCCAGTATGCATGGCGATATGTAACATGTGCATTGTGATTGACGTTTTCATGCGTAGGCACGCCAACGCTTCTGTTTACATTCCTACATGCGTACATGTGGCAGTAGAGGGACTCCAAAATGTTTTTTTTGGGGGGGGGATGTTATGTGCTTGGGTGTGACTTTATTTTTTTTCAAATAAGAAAACATTTCCTTGCTTAACTTAACTGTTTTTATCACATAGGGGACATAGAGTCCCCTATGTGATGATTTTTAGGTGACAGCTTCTCTTTAATGAGACATGCAGGGTCTAAAAGACTGTAGATCACATTGCAATACATTCCTTCCAGGCTATTTTACAGTGACGGGTGACCTGGAAGTGACGTCACAAAAGTTGGTTTCTGGATCACAGCAAGAAAGAGAGGAGAGCGGATGCACATCTGATTTCCTCTCTGTCAGGCCTGCAGATTGACAAGCAGAACCCGGAATACATGGCAGGGAGTGTTACCAGGGGCTGTGGAAACAATCGGGTGGCAGTGCAGCCACTTGACTGCTTCCACCTGACAGGCAGGAGCCTGCCTGTCAGTTTCATACACAACTCTGATAGCTGAAGCCACCGGATTGCACGTAACCCCCCCTCCACACACACACACACAGACACACACACACCCGCGCTGTCAAGTTTGTACAACGTACGAACCTAGCAGCAAAAGAGTTAAATACATTTTGTAAAATATTGTTCTTCTGTGTAACCCAAGATAGCCAAATGTGTTTAAAATAATTACAATGATTCAAAATTCACTATATTAAAGAAAGAGGTATGAACTATTATATCCTCTTGAGCTCCAAGAGGCTATTGTTTTAACTGGTAATTGTGCAGTCATGCAACACTGTACCCAAATTATATTTTTTAACTTTTTTCATACAGATAGAGCTTTCTTTTGGTGGTATTGGATCACTGTGACTATCGCGCGTCAGACCCCTGACCTTCTCACCAAACTCGTGACCGAAGGACTAGCCACTCTAACACCGCAATGTCACGTGCGTAACAATGCCATGGCCAGCTGCACCCTGCACAACAATTTTCCAGCTAATGGGACCACAATCTATGTACCGGCAGCCTGAATGCGATTGCTACTGGGTCAGGTTAATTACGCAATTAACCCTTCACACTGCCACCACCTCCTTTTTGTATAGAGAAAGAGGAAACTCAGCAATACACTAGGCTGATTGGTTAATCGTCGGTATACGTCTATCTCCGCGGACAGATTATACAGAGGGTTGAACACTCATAGTAGCGCTCTTCAGCGGCAGAGATTCGTAAGTCACATTAAAGAGCTATAGAAACAGTTCAACACTTTCAGAAAGTAAGATTTATTACTAACAGATCGAAAGGGTGCAGTAGAAATATTTACAGAAAAAAGATGTAACATATATATATATATATATATATATACAGAGCACAACAGCACAGCAAACAGATAACAGAAGAAAGTTTAGGTAAATAAGTACTTGCTGAAAGATGCCTGGAGTTAAGCAGTCTGATGAGCTCAAAAGAGAAATACCAAAATGCAGACGTTTGGGGCAAAATGGAGAACTACTATAAAAAACTATATTTTTTACTTTATGCCATAAAATGTATTCAATAAAAGAATTAATAAATAAATTAAATGTCTTTATAAATTGTGGCCAAAATACATTCTGATACATTTCTTTGGTAAAAAAAATCCCAAAAAGTGTATATTGATTGATTTGTGTGAGAGTTACCATGTCTAAAAACTATGGGATATATACTGGGTTGTTTTTTTTAAACTACTAATGGTGGTCATCAGTGACTGCAATCTGACACTAACTGACGCTAAAGGAAACTAACTGTCACTGACATCTCTAGTTTTACTGTTACAGTGATCAGTGATAATACTATACACTGTCACTGTACTAATGACATAGGCTGGGGAGGGGTTAAATGTGTGCGTAACAATTTGTAATGTGTGTATTATGTGCTGCTTTTACTAAAAGAGAAACAAAGAGATCGTTCCTTCTGTACAGAGCCCTGTTATTGAACACAGCTGATCAGCAGGTCATGGCCTTGAATCATTGGCTGGGACTTGCTGACAGACTTCTGCTGTGTACAATCACAGCAGGTGTCGGTGGAGGGGGGCCCACATGCGTGCGCCCTAACTGAGGGAGCATGCAGCGGCATACCAGTATGCCACTGTGCCTTCACGGGCTGCCCATCTGCAGTACATTGAGCAGGCCAGAGCAAAATCATTTGTATTTCTCATTAACCTCTTGTTGTGTATGGACTCCTAAAGAGTTCTGGATCACAGTAGCACAAACGTCAACTCAAGGTATGCATTTTTCAATGATGATGTTCTAATGCTTCCATGTAAAAACTGTTCTAGATCAATTTTGCTACAATGGTTGTACTTTGTATTTCTATTGCTCATGAAATAAACCTGTAATGGTTAAAATACAACTTAGCATAGAATGCCAATATATTTTCTTAGATGCCAATCTGTGGTGAAGCTGTGAACTAGGAAAGAAACAGTTTTGACCAGATTCACATTGGTTTATACTTATGAGCAAGCCAGAGCATAATTGGTGACTATGGGCTGTTTATGATTCAACAATCATATATCATGAAAGCCAGTTCCTGTGTTCAAAAATGGTACACTTAAAAAAGAAACACATACAAAAACATCCTGATTGGTAACATGGTAACAAGCCAAAAGACAACAGAAGGGGATTTTCAGTGTTTACTCATGCTATAAAAATATAGAGACTCCAAGATCTGGATCGTATCTTTGTTGACGAATATGTCTGGTATAAAACAAAGGTCAGTAAGTAGCACGGTGGCACCTAAAATGTTCTAGAGCTTCCACCTTAGACGACAGATGGAATTAATAAAATCATCAGTTAAAATGACACATCATAATGACTAACATATTTTATTAAACTTGCCCTGCTTGTTGTGAATACAAGACATTAAAACACTAGCTTTTAGCCACTGGTTATCCTTCGGTAGAGAATTTGTAAGGAAAGTTTTCATAAAACAAAAAAAGGTAGCGCTATCAAATTAAATATTTAAATTAAATAGTGATAAATAAAACAGTGAAAAAATTAATTTCAATGACCAAAAAATGTCTTTAAGAATTTTCTCTTTCCATCAACAGTGAACAATGTCCATCACCATAAGAACAGATTTGTGCAAATCCACCACCAACAGAAATGAATATACTCACCAGAGCAAATTGCCAGTAAAATTATAAACCAGCAATTGCGGTTTTTTGCTCTGGGAGCAATACTCTGCAGGCAGACTCAGCACTGACCAGCTTTTCAAAATATTCCTCTCTCAGCTTGTAGATGTAATATTTTGTAGGTCAGGGAGTCCCAGATATCCAGACACTTAATTTATCTTCCTTGGGAGCAATACTCTGCAGATCTATAACCCAGCAGCAAAAGTTTCCAAACTGAATTCCAAGAACTTCGTGCACAGACTCAGAAAAGAAAGAAAAACAAAACAAATGATCGTGTGATACCGTATGACACGTTTATTCGTAAAAACTCATCATAATCCACTCACATGGAACAGTGTCATGGCCGACACTAGCAAAAAACACATTTCATTAAAATCACAGAAAGCCGAGACGACAGCCTCTTACAGAACGTAGTGATGCTAGTCCGAAGCTCCACCCTACACGTTTCGTCATCCAAAGTCTTCACAGAGCAGAAGGATGAATGTCACTACATCCACAACACAGCAATTTATACACACTTACCAGTGCGGGAACGAATTGTCGGATCAATACTTAATAAAAATGATTAATACAAAAACATAAATTCATGTTCTTCATAAAACAACAATAGTATCAAAAGATTCTAAAGTATCCTTGTATTTGGGAGTCATAGTATCTACCCCCCAAAAAAAACAACAAAAAACAAGGAGTGCACCATACACTATTATTGATCTTTTAAAACAATCCGCTCCTGCACTGCTCCCATTCGGCTGTTTATGTACATGGGCCGGACGGGAAGTGGTTAAAGCTTAGAACACACAATGTGAATATCAGACAAATGATTGTCTGTTTTTTTTTGCACGCAAGTCTCATATCAAAAATAAATAGGTTACTAAAGTTGCGAAAATTCTTGTACGAAAGAATACAGCTTTGGAAGTGATATAATGTATTGTATTGTAATGTATTCTTTCATTTCTGAGCATGCAGTCTTGGTCACTTTTTTCCTACAAATACTATACTAATTACACAAAAATCGTTTGTTCTGTTATCCTACGAGAAAAATTTTGTGCTTCGGATATTTTCGTATGAACTGTTGTGATTGTCTCCTGAAAGCCGTATGCTAATGATCAGATCACTCCGAAAGTGGTATCTTTCACCCGATATTCTCACTGTGTGTACAAGGTTTAAGGGTTTGGATAGACTAACAGTTAACTGTAATGCTGGCCATACACTTAGTAATCCAATTGTTTGATCTTAATTTCAACTTGGTTTTCTAATAACATTAAAAAAAAAAAAGTAAAAGTATGACTATGAATGGGCGCTTACACTCCCCATAAACACCCCACAGTCAAAATAAAAATGTTGTGCTTTATTAGCAAGCTAAACATAATATGATGTGGCTGTAAAAGATGGAGGGGAAACACCCCATATCCCAAAAAACGTTTAGTTATAAAAACACAAAAGGTGTGTTTGAAGAGACACACTCATTGGTGGTATAATTCTCACCTGCGGCGAAGGCTTTCTCATGGAGACTGGATTGTAGGTGGCGCTGTTCTCGCCTGACTATTAATTATCAGTTTTGGAAGGACCTTTGTGTATCTATAAGGGTCAAACTGAGAATGCTAGATCAAAATATTTCTCCCACACCATTGAAAAATATCATAGCAACCCTAGACAACTATTGTACACCATTAACAGATTATTTAAACCTGACTGTCCCTCTACATTACCAGCTTCAACACAGCTCTGTAACACATTCTTAGATTTTTTTCTCCTCAAAAATGGACAAAATAAGAAATTACATTCTTACCACACCACACACTTCTTCCGCATCATTTTCTGACCCACCCAGCTTTACCATTTTTTTTCTCTCCTGCTTTATTTGACTCTGCATCTCAGCCTGTCACCTGTCCCAGTGCTCACAATAACATGGATGAGAAAAGGAGAGAAGCGCCTCTAAGTGCAATAAGTCTTTTTATTCAAGTCTAAATGTAGAAACACTCACATGTGTGAAGTAATCATAAGCTTAAAAACCGTGGTTAACAATAGTTAACGGTGGGGTGGAAACCCGGGTGAAGAGCCATCATCTCTCTGCGATGTGGGGAGGTCAGCTCTCGGCTGGAACAGCGTGGTGGCTGGAGAAGAACAGCGGTGAGGCTGGCGTGCACGTCCTCCCTCAGATCCGGATGGAATGCACGCTGGAACGCAGCGGCAGCGTGGCCGTGATGACGTCAGATCCCAGGGTGCACTGCGATGCGTTTTGGAGCATGCGCTGGCCGTGGAAGGCGGAAGTGCGCTCCTTTTTCAAGCAGGGGGAGGTGGATGAACAGGGGTGAATATATAGGGAACGTGAGTCTAATTGATCAATTAACCAATTAACCAGTGATTGACCGTTGCTGTAAGGTGAATAGTGTAAAGTCATGGATGATAAATGGGGGGATAAAGGAAACCGAATGGAAAAAAGAGAGGATGTAATAAATAAGAAAACCGATATGGAGTAGTGAATGGATAAAATAGTGTCGGTAATACAATGAATTAAAAAAATATTAAATATTAATATCTCTACAGAGGTTGCTACAGCTTATTTGGAAGCCTTGCCTTCAGTGCCAAATGGAATCCTACGCTCTTCATACAGTAGCCACTAATACCACGTTCACCCCATACTACTATTTCCCAGGACTTTGCAGTGTTTGCGCTGTTACAACCCTTCCTCATTTTTTCTCACAATAACATGGCCATACACCATACCAATGTCCTGATTACCACCATAAAAGCGCCCTGATCACTGCGATATGCTATACCAGTGTCCTGATCAACGCCATATGCCATAACTAGAGATGAGCGAATCGAACTAGGCGAAGTGGAATTCGTTTCGAATATTAGGAAAATTTCTCCAAAAATGGCGGTGACATGTGCGGCGACGGAGCGGGGATCTCTGGGAAGGCGCGCAGACAAGGCGAGCTGACCCATAATGCATTCATTCATGACATGTGATCGCATTAGCCAATCAGCAGCCAGCCAGCCAGCACTGTGTAATGGTCGAGCTATAAATTGCGGCCATTTTAGAATTCTCCATTTGCCTCCAGTCATTCAAGAGAGGCAGACCTGGCTGTATTGAGGGAGAGAGTTAGGGACACAGAAACGTTACTTAGGGCCAGAGAAACGTTACTTAGGGACACAGAAACGTTACTTAGGGACACAGAAACGTTACTTAGGGCCACAGAAACGTTACTTAGGGCCACAGAATCGTTACTTAGGGACACAGAAACGTTACTTAGGGCCACAGAAACGTTACTTAGGGCCACAGAATCGTTACTTAGGGCCACAGAATCGTTACTTAGGGACACAGAACCGTTACTTAGGGCCACAGAAACGTTACTTAGGGACACAGAATTGTTACTCAGGGACAGACACAGAATTGTTACTGAGGGACACAGAATTGTTACTGAGGGACACAGAATTGTTACTCAGGGACAGACACAGAATTGTTACTCAGGGACAGACACAGAATTGTTACTCAGGGACAGACACAGAATTGTTACTCAGGGACAGACACAGAATTGTTACTGAGGGACACAGAATTGTTACTCAGGGACAGACACAGAATTGTTACTCAGGGACAGACACAGAATTGTTACTCAGGGACAGACACAGAATTGTTACTCAAGGACAGACACAGAATTGTTACTGAGGGACACAGAATTGTTACTGAGGGACACAGAATTGTTACTCAGGGACACAGAATTGTTACTGAGGGACAGACACAGAATTGTTACTCAGGGACAGACACAGAATTGTTACTGAGGGACACAGAATTGTTACTGAGGGACACAGAATTGTTACTCAGGGACAGACACAGAATTGTTACTCAGGGACAGACACAGAATTGTTACTGAGGGACACAGAATTGTTACTGAGGGACACAGAATTGTTACTGAAGGACACAGAATTGTTACTCAGGGACAGACACAGAATTGTTACTCAGGGACAGACACATAATTGTTACTGAGGGACACAGAATTGTTACTGAGGGACACAGAATTGTTACTCAGGGACAGACACAGAATTGTTACTCAGGGACAGACACAGAATTGTTACTTAGGGACAGACACAGAATTGTTACTCAGGGACAGACACAGAATTGTTACTGAGGGACACAGAATTGTTACTGAGGGACACAGAATTGTTACTGAGGGACACAGAATTGTTACTCAGGGACAGACACAGAATTGTTACTCAGGGACAGACACAGAATTGTTACTGAGGGAAACAGAATTGTTACTGAGGGACACAGAATTGTTACTGAGGGACACAGAATTGTTACTCAGGGAGAGACACAGAATTGTTACTCAGGGACAGACACAGAATTGTTACTCAGGGACAGACACATAATTGTTACTGAGGGACACAGAATTGTTACTGAGGGACACAGAATTGTTACTCAGGGACAGACACAGAATTGTTACTCAGGGACAGACACAGAATTGTTACTCAGGGACAGACACAGAATTGTTACTGAGGGACACAGAATTGTTACTGAGTGACACAGAATTGTTACTCAGGGACAGACACAGAATTGTTACTCAGGGAGAGACACAGAATTGTTACTCAGGGACAGACACAGAATTGTTACTGAGGGACACAGAATTGTTACTCAGGGACAGACACAGAATTGTTACTCAGGGACAGACACAGAATTGTTACTGAGGGACACAGAATTGTTACTGAGGGACACAGAATTCTTACTCAGGGACAGACACAGAATTGTTACTCAGGGACAGACACAGAATTGTTACTCAGGGACAGACACAGAATTGTTACTCAGGGACAGACACAGAATTGTTACTGAGGGACACAGAATTGTTACTGAGGGACACAGAATTGTTACTCAGGGACACAGAATTGTTACTGAGGGACAGACACAGAATTGTTACTCAGGGACAGACACAGAATTGTTACTGAGGGACACAGAATTGTTACTGAGGGACACAGAATTGTTACTGAGGGACACAGAATTGTTACTCAGGGACAGACACAGAATTGTTACTCAGGGACAGACACAGAATTGTTACTGAGGGACACAGAATTGTTACGGAGGGACACAGAATTGTTACTGAGGGACACAGAATTGTTACTGAAGGACACAGAATTGTTACTCAGGGACAGACACAGAATTGTTACTCAGGGACAGACACAGAATTGTTAATCAGGGACAGACACAGAATTGTTACTGAGGGACACAGAATTGTTACTGAGGGACACAGAATTGTTACTGAGGGACACAGAATTGTTACTCAGGGACAGACACAGAATTGTTACTGAGGGACACAGAATTGTTACTGAGGGACACATAATTGTTACTGAGGGACACAGAATTGTTACTCAGGGACACAGAATTGTTACTCAGGGACAGACACAGAATTGTTACTGAGGGACACAGAATTGTTACTGAGGGACACAGAATTGTTACTCAGGGACAGACACAGAATTGTTACTGAGGGACACAGAATTGTTACTCAGGGACACAGAATTGTTACTGAGGGACACAGAATTGTTACTCAGGGACAGACACAGAATTGTTACTGAGGGACACAGAATTGTTACTGAGGGACACAGAATTGTTACTCAGGGACAGACACAGAATTGTTACTCAGGGACAGACACAGAATTGTTACTGAGGGACACAGAATTGTTACTCAGGGACACAGAATTGTTACTCAGGGACAGACACAGAATTGTTACTCAGGGACACAGAATTGTTACTCAGGGACACAGAATCGTTGAATTAAAGAGTATGTCAGACAACATGCAGAGGAGTGGCAGAGGAGGCAATGTTTTAGGAGCGAGCAGACGTGGCAGCAGAGGAAGGGGTCGAGGCAGCACTAGTCGCAGCCAGAGGCCAGTGCTCCCGGTGTCATCCAGCGGTCGTGTCTCCACCGACAACCCTGCCATCATCGATTGGTTGGCTCGGTCGTCTTCCTCTTCCCAGGTCACCTCTGACACCTACAGCCAACGGTCGGTGGGTACGTCAGACACAACCGTTAGTTGGCATGGCCCGGGAGCAAGCCCACTGAAATCACGTGTCCTCGACCTGCCCCTGTCCTTTGGTGTTCCCTCACCAAGCGAAGTATCGCATGCTGTGGGCTCAGCCCCACTGTACAGTGAGGAAGAGCTAACAGAGGGCGGTCAGGAACGGGGGGAGACATCCGCCTCTTCAGCAGCCAGGCGAAGAAGTAGTGGCGAGGAGAGTGGCTCGGTAGCCGGTGTAGAGACAGGTCTGTCTCCTGACCCACACGCAGCCGAGGGGGCTAGTAGTGAGGCGGAGACCCTAATTGATGATGATGAGGCTGATCGCACTTGGCAGCCTCGTCGTCATCAGGCTATTGCTTCCGCATCATCAGGAGAAGAGGGTGGCAGCTTGGCAGCGAGCAAAACAGTCGGTGGGTTGCCCAGGAGGCAGCAGGGTCGCAGCCGTGTCAGTGGAGGCAAACGGCCACGGAGTAGAGCACCAGCTCCACTGCAGCCTACCACCACGGCCGGTAGTGGTGCCGGTGTGCACGGAGGAAGTAGCAGTCAGCCAGTGAGGAGTATCAAGGGCAAAGTTTCCTACTCGGCGGTGTGGCAATTTTTCGTCAAGCCGCCCGAGGAAGTAAACGTAGCCGTATGTCAACTATGTGGCCAGAAAGTCAAGCGTGGCCAGGGGGCCCATGTTGGGACTACAGCGTTGCGGCAGCATATGCAGCGTCGCCATTTGGTGGCCTGGGAAAACCGTGATAAAGATACGGCGGTTCTGCCTGCCCAGCCCCCGCTCCATCACCCGCTCCGTTACTTGCTCCGTCACCCGACGTCAATCGCCCTCTATCAGCCGGTGAAGGCTCCAACACCTCTGCTGAGGGGAGTTGTCGCTCATTGGCATCTTCCGCTCGTTCAGATGCTCCTTCTCCTGCTACTCCTCTTCACGGATTCCGTCAGCAGTCTTTCTTGGAATCCGTTTCCAAGAGACAACAGTTTGCGAGCACGCACCCGACGGTGCAAAAGCTGAACGTCCTCCTGTCCAAGTTGCTGGTGCTGCAGTCCCTCCCTTTCCAAGTGGTGGACTCAGCACCTTTCCGAGAAATGATGGCTTGTGCCGCGCCGCGGTGGAGAGTGCCAAGCCGTCATTTCTTCGCCAAAAAGGCAGTGCCAGCCCTGCATTCACATGTAGAAGAGATGGTGGGCCAGTCTTTGAGCATGTCGGTCTCTGCCAAAGTGCACGGCAGCGCCGACGTGTGGAGCTGTAACTATGGTCAGGGACAGTACATGTAAATTTACGGCCCACTGGGTGAACGTGGTGCCGGCACAGCCGCACCAGCAACTTGGACAGGTCACGCCGCTTTTGCCTCCACGTTTGCACGTCCTTGGTCCAGCAAAGATGTCCGCCTCTACCACCTCTTCTTCCGCCGTGTCCTCAGCCGCCATCCCCGTGCCAAGTCCCATTACCCGACCGGCATATCACATGTGCAGGGCGCAACGGTGTCACGCTGTGCTGCACCTGGTATGCCTTGGCGAACGTAGTCACACAGGGGAGGAACTTCTGAGTGTAATGAACAGAGAAATCGACAGATGGCTGTCTCCGCGCAAACTGAAAATCGGAACCATGTTGACCGACAACAGAAAGAACATGGTGTCTGCTCTGCGTCAAGGAAGGTTGTGCCATGCGCCATGCATGGCTCACGTGTTCAATCTGGTTGTCAAGCGGTTCCTAAAATCCACCATCCCACTGCAAGACATCCTTAAAATGTCACGTAAACTTTGCATGCATTTCAGCCATTCCTACACCGCAAAGCACACCCTCCTTGAGCTGCAGCGGCAGAACGGAATTCCACAGCATCGCCTGATCTGCGACGTTGCAACAAGGTGGAATTCAACCCTACACATGTTAGACCGCCTTTACGAACAGCGAAAGGCCATCACAGATTTCCTGATGTTACAAGCGGATAAAGGTACTCCCCTGTGTAACTTAGATGTCAGCCATTGGCAGCTCATGCGTGACACCTGCCGCTTGCTCAGGCCCTTTGAGGAGGCCACGCTATTCGTGAGTCGGCAGGACTATGGGATGAACGACGTCATTCCTCTGTTGCACGTCCTGGAACAAATGCTGTTAACAATGGCTGGTCAGGGTGCGGTAGACGTGGCGCACAGATCTCAACGCCACATGACCCCTGTGGGGGCAGGACAGGAAGAAGAGGAGGAGGTAGAGGAGGACATTGGTGCTCAGGAATTATTGAGTGAAATGGGTGGTTTTTCCACTCAGCGGACAGGAGTGGAGGAGCAGGAGCATCTGGTAGAGGAGGAGGAGGAGACAGAGGACCCAGACGCACCGTGGCAGTATGCTGTGGAGATGGAGGCAGGGAGTCCCTCGCATTCCTTGGCACAAATGGCCCATAGCATGCTCGGTTGCTTGCGTAGCGACAGCCGAATAATAACCATCAGACAGAGGGATGACTTTTGGCTGTCCACCTTGTTGGACCCTCGCTACCGTTCAAAAATGGTGGCCTTTTTCACACCTGCTAAGAGGGAGGCCAAAATAACGTACTATAAAAACCACCTATGTAGTCAGTTGGTCTTTGCCTTTCTGCGCCAACGTCCATCCTCAGACACTGTGGGCCCTGTGCGCTCGCGTTCCGCTGCCATGGCAGCAGGGGAGGGGTGGGGTGGTAGGAGCAGTGGCAGCTCCACCAGCAGCGGCTGCCTCAGTCTGCAGTCGATGATGAGTAGCTTTCTTCACCAGCGCAGTGAGGAAACTACTAACCAGCCGCAGCAGCAGCAGCATCAGGTGGACCTGGAGCAGGAGCTCAAACAACAGGCTTGGGCCTACTTGGACAGCACCCTGCCAACCGAGGTAGACAATCCCCTTGACTACTGGGCAACGAAACTTGACCTTTGGCCCCAACTAGCTGAATTTGCCCTTGAAAGGCTGTCATGCCCGGCCAGTAGCGTGGCATCGGAGCGCGTGTTTAGTGCGGCAGGAGGTATTGTAACTCCGCGGAGGACATGACTGTCCACCCAAAGTGTGGAGAGACTCACGTTTGTGAAAATGAATCAGGCGTGGATTAGTCTGGATTTCAAACCACCAGTTCCTGACACAACTGACTAAATCCGCCATGAATCATGCCCCAAACATGTGCCACTTTTAGGTCTCCTCACACTGCTGGTGTGTTCCATTTTTTGTCATAGGGTGCTGGCAGATTACGGGCCTCCCATTGCTGCTGCCAGGCCCGTAATCTGCCATGGGCCCCTGTACCGCCTCTTCATGCTGCTGCCAGGTCAAGAGTCTCTCATGGGTCCCTGTACGGCCTCCCATTGCTGCTGTCTCCATCGCCACACTCTGCCATGTGCCACTTTCAGGTCTCCTCACACTGCTGGTGTGTTCCATTTTTTGTCATAGGGTGCTGGCAGATTACGGGCCTCCCATTGCTGCTGCCAGGCCCGTAATCTGCCATGGGCCCCCGTACCGACTCCTCATGCTGTGACGTTGCAACAAGGTGGAATTCAACCCTACATATGTTAGACTGCCTTTACGAACAGCGAAAGGCCATCACAGATTCCTGATGTTACAAGCGGATAAAGGTACTCCCCTGTGTAACTTAGATGTCAGCCATTGGCAGCTCATGCGTGACACCTGCCGCTTGCTCAGGCCCTTTGAGGAGGCCACGCTATTCGTGAGTCGGCAGGACTATGGGATGAACGACGTCATTCCTCTGTTGCACGTCCTGGAACAAATGCTGTTAACAATGGCTGGTCAGGGTGCGGTAGACGTGGCGCACAGATCTCAACGCCACATGACCCCTGTGGGGGCAGGACAGGAAGAAGAGGAGGAGGTAGAGGAGGACATTGGTGCTCAGGAATTATTGAGTGAAATGGGTGGTTTTTCCACTCAGCGGACAGGGGTGGAGGAGCAGGAGCATCTGGTAGAGGAGGAGGAGGAGACAGAGGACCCAGACGCACCGTGGCAGTATGCTGTGGAGATGGAGGCAGGGAGTCCCTCGCATTCCTTGGCACAAATGGCCCATAGCATGCTCGGTTGCTTGCGTAGCGACAGCCGAATAATAACCATCAGACAGAGGGATGACTTTTGGCTGTCCACCTTGTTGGACCCTCGCTACCGTTCAAAAATGGTGGCCTTTTTCACACCTGCTGAGAGGGAGGCCAAAATAACGTACTATAAAAACCACCTATGTAGTCAGTTGGTCTCTGCCTTTCTGCGCCAACGTCCATCCTCAGACACTGTGGGCCCTGTGCGCTCGCGTTCCGCTGCCATGGCAGCAGGGGAGGGGTGGGGTGGTAGGAGCAGTGGCAGCTCCACCAGCAGCGGCTGCCTCAGTCTGCAGTCGATGATGAGTAGCTTTCTTCACCAGCGCAGTGAGGAAACTACTAACCAGCCGCAGCAGCAGCAGCATCAGGTGGACCTGGAGCAGGACCTCAAACAACAGGCTTGGGCCTACTTGGACAGCACCCTGGCAACCGAGGTAGACAATCCCCTTGACTACTGGGCAACGAAACTTGACCTTTGGCCCCAACTAGCTGAATTTGCCCTTGAAAGGCTGTCATGCCCGGCCAGTAGTGTGGCATCGGAGCGCGTGTTTAGTGCGGCAGGAGGTATTGTAACTCCGCGGAGGACACGACTGTCCACCCAAAGTGTGGAGAGACTCACGTTTGTGAAAATGAATCAGGCGTGGATTAGTCTGGATTTCAAACCACCAGTTCCTGACACAACTGACTAAATCCGCCATGAATCATGCCCCAAACATGTGCCACTTTCAGGTCTCCTCACACTGCTGGTGTGTTCCATTTTTTGTCATAGGGTGCTGGCAGATTACGGGCCTCCCATTGCTGCTGCCAGGCCCGTAATCTGCCATGGGCCCCCATACCGCCTCCTCATGCTGCTGCCAGGTCCAGAGTGTGTCATGGGTCCCTGTACGGCCTCCCATTGCTGCTGTCTCCATCGCCACGCTCTGCCATGTGCCACTTTCAGGTCTCCTCACACTGCTGGTGGGTTCCATTTTTGTCATAGGGTGCTGTATGGCCTCCCATTGCTGCTGCCTCTACCGCCACACTGTGGCTCCACACTCTGGTTTTGGCCCCGTGACTGCCCAAATGAGTGAAGTGTGCGGTGATTCTAAGATCGACGGCACTCATCTGCATGTCATACTGACTGACAGTATTATTTCTCTTCCCGAGCAGACTCCAAGGGCATTTAAATTAAAGGTACAGTGTTCTGCACTAATATGAAGGCTCTCTGAAGCCTAGAAACACCCTTTTATAAGTTAAATTCGCAGCGAATATATTCGCATCGAATCAAATTTATTCCTCGAATTCGCCGAATCAGCCGAATCGAATTTTTGAATACTTCGCTCATCTCTAGCCATAACAGTAGTCTGATCACCGTCATACTACATCCTGCATCCTGACCACCCCATATGCCTTACCAGCGTCCTGATCACCACAACACCCCATATCAGTGCCCTGATCACCGCCATACCCTATATAGGTGTCCTGGTCACCACCATACTCCATGTCATTGTTCTGATCACCGCCATACCCCATACCACCATTCTGATCACCACCATACCCCATACTAGCATCGTGATCACCACCCTACCAGCATCCTGATCACCCCATAATAGCATCCTCATCACTGCTATACCAGCTTCCTGATCACCGCTATACCTCATGCTAACGTCCTGATCACCGCCATACCCTATACCAGTGTCCTGATCACTGCCATACATCATACAGCATTTTATGGTCTCAACTGATCAATTTTCAAATATGTATCCCATTGTTTGAAGACTCTATAGCTTTCATGAAGACTGAAAAATACACTGTTTTGGGTTATTTGTATCCCAAAAATGTAACAGAAAACATTTTGGCCAAAATTTAAGAAGAAACATTATTTATTTGCAAAATTTTATAACAAAAACTAAGAAAAAATGATTTTAGTTTTGGTATTTTTTCATTTATATAGCAAAAAATAAAAACCCAGTGGTGATCAAATACCACCAAAAGAAAGCTCTATCTGTCTCGAAATTTTTTTACAAATTTCATATGGGTACAGTGTTGCCTGATTGAGTAATTGTCACTCAAAGTGTGATACTGAAAAGTGGCCTGGACTGAAAGAGGGTGAAAGTGTCCAGACACTTGCCTACCTGGCACTTTTACCCCGTTCCTTTCCAGGCCAATTTTCAGCTTTCAGTACTGTTGCACTTTGAATGACAATTGCGCGGTCATGAAACACTGTACCCAAAAAAAGTTTATAATTTTTTTTGAGACAGATAGAGCTTTCCTTGATGGTATTTAATCAGCACTGGGTTTTTTATTTTTTGGCTAACAAACTAAAAAAGCCTGAAAATTTTGAAAAAAAAAGTTTTTTCTTAGTTTCTGTAATAAAGTTTCTAAATGAGGAATTTTTCTCCTTCACTGATGTGCGCTAATGAGGCTGCACTGATGGGCACTAATAGGCTGCACTGATGGGCACTGATAGGCAGCACTGATAGTCGGCACTGATGGGCACTGATAGGTGGCACTGATTAGCACTGATAGGTGGTACTGATTGGTGGCACTGATAGACAGCACTGACTAGCACTGATAGTTGGCACTGAAAGGCAGCTCTGATGGGCACTGATATGTGGCATTGATGGGCACTGACAGGTGGCACTGATGGGGCTACACTGATCATCAGGGCACTGATAATCACTGCCCTGGTGATCAGTGTAGATGTCCCCTCTGAGATTTGCTGCTTGCCGGCTCTCCTCTCTTCACGTGCTGTCAGCATGAGGAGAGGACTGCCGATAACTGGCATTTCCTATTTGCATGCAATCAGCTGTGATTGGACACAGCTGATCACATGATAGTGCCTTTGTCATCGGCTCTTTACGTCAATCCGTGATCTGCTGTGTCCCAGGGACACAGCGCACCACAAATCACCGTGCTGCGCGTCCCTGGGGGTGTGCATGTGCAGCTAGAGTGGGAGGACGTCATATGTTGTCCTCCCAGAACGAGAAAGCCACCACCCTCCCTTCATTTCCTTATATGGCGGGCGGGATGCAGTTAAAGTGGTAGTAAAGTCGTATCTTTTGCCTACAGGTAAGCCTATAATAAGGCTTACCTGTAGGTACAGTACATATCTCATAAACATCACCAGTGCATGCATTCTACGCTCTCAATGGATAATGTGCCGCGGCCAAAGCTCCTGCGCACATGTGCTGGAGTGACATCAACGTGGCTCAGCTAGTTAAATGGCCTAAGCCCACACAACCAGAAGGAAGATGGGTGAAGATTGAAGCCCTGGGGAGCCGAGACAGCTCTCCCCTGAAGGCCTTCATTTTGCAGGTAAGTCTTTCATGCAATGCATACAGGGGCGGACTGACAACTCATGGGGCCCCCCGGGCAATAGGGGATCATGGGTCCCCTGTGTCCTTGCCCAAACTAAAAAAAAACCTATGAAAAAGGTACCAGGGGAATCTCATGGGGCCCCTACTGAACCCGAGCCCTCGGGCAGTGCCCGAGTTTCCAAATGGTCAGTCCGCCCCTGGATGCATAATAGAATATTATGCTCTTAACTTGTAGGGAGATTTTTTTGGTTTTATTTTTGCAGTTTACTACCATTTACAGTGGAAGTAAAGCTTGAAAGAGCCTAACTAACTCTAAACCTACTCTCAGCCGCATTCTAAGCTTAATTTATTTTGACCTGTAAAAAAAAAATCACTATACTTACCTGTTCTGCAGCCACATTGGTCCGGTCCCACGCTGAGCTGTCAGCCATGGCTTTAGAGTGTAGGTGTGTGCAGGAGAGGCAGCTGACATTGGAAGCCCCATAGTATTTCTATGGGTGATGTCACTTCCCAGGCATTTGCCAGCCATTGTCAACTGTCTCTTGCACACAGAGGATGCTCAGGTGGAGCTCATGACAAAGGCTGTTCACATTTCTCTTCACCTGTTGAGCTAGTGGTGTGTGGTGTCTCTCAACCCCTCATACCTCCTTGGATATGTGACATACATATTCCAGGAGGCAGAGCAGGCAAAGTTGATCGACTAGACGAATGATGTGTGCGGGAAGCAGACCTTTAATTGAAAAAAAAAAACGTAAACAAAGATAAAAAAAGCCCAATTTGTGCAATGGAGAGAAGGAGGGGGGAATTCAAGGCAACATGTAATTCAGGCTGAAGATCAATTTTAAGGCTTAAGTGTTGGGGACAGGTTAAGAGTTAAAGCATTATTTCAGTTTTAAGTGTTCAGGTGGGTGAAGATTAAGTTAGAGGGTAATGAAAGATTGTGATAATTTTTCAGCCCAGAAAGGCCCTGTTCTATCAGCAGATGGGTTGGGGACTGTGGAAGAAGGGGAGGATCAGAGAAGACAGGATCAAACAGCCTTTTTACATAATGCGGAGGATTAGCCCCTGAGGTTCCGCAGTGAGTGTGACATTTTACAGCTGTGTGTTTAGTAACACTTTAGCTGAACAAGCTGAAGTTAGAAGCTGATTGGCTACCAAGCACAGCTGCACCAGATTTTGCACTCTCCAGTTTTAGTAAATCAGCCTATATGTATTGCTTGTGTTTATACCTATACAAGGAGGCACATATATTTGCTCATTACATTTAAAGGCTCTGATCCTGCGTTGCAGTGCTACACAAAGGTTATGCTACACTGCTTCTACTCAAAATCTAACGCTTATTAATTATCTGACTCATTAAAAACAATGTTCTCCCTGTTTGGCTTTTATTTTATCTTAAGAGTTACACAAATAATTTGTGATCTGGTACACAGGGTGATGTCTCTATTTGAGAAGTGATCTCAAAGCGAGTGTGAAAGAGGACCTAGTTGATGGAGAATGTGATGACGCTGAAGCACTATGGATGGAACTGCACATGGGTATGTGTACTACAAAGGTAATCATTGGAGTTTGTTATAGGCCACCCAGTGTTCATGAGCAGGTGGAGACTCGGCTCCTTGCACAGATGGAAAGGGTTGCAAGGGCTGAGACGGTGATAATAATGGTGGATTTTAACTACCCTGATATTAAATGGAGAATTGGCACTGTTGGAACAGTTAAAGGACAAAAATGTAAAACGTATTACAAGACAATTTTATTATTCAATTCACAGTGGCCCCGACTAGGAACAATGCTCTGCTGGGCCCGGTAATCTCAAACCAAACAGAGCTTATTATTAACTTTCATATAAAAGAACATCTGGGTAGCAGTGACCATAACATGATTTAATTTAATGTTAGCTGTAAACAACACACATACGGGAAAGATAAAAACACTCAACTTTAGGAGAGATAATTTTCCAAGGATGAGCGCTGCTCCCCAAGACTTAGATTGCGAGGGAATATTGGCATCAATGAACACAGAACAGAGATGAGAGTTCTTCAAAAGCCTGTGTGCAAACACACTGCAAAAGACATTGCTCAAAAAAATTAAAGAAACACTTTGAAAACACATCAGATCTCAATGGGGAAATATATCATGCTGGATATCTATACTGATATGGACGGGGTAATGTGTTAGGAATGTAAGGGTGCCTCAGTGTTTGATGGAAATACAAATTATCAACCTACAGAGGACTGAATGCAAAGACACCCTGAAAATCAAAGTGAAAAAAAATGATGCAGCAGGCTAGTCCATTTTGCTGAAATTTCATTGCAGCAACTCAAAATGGTACTCAATAGTTTGTGCCCCACGTGTTTGTATGCATGCCTGACAATGTCAGGGCATGCTCCTAATGAGACGACAGATGGTGTCGTGGGGTATTTCCTCCCAGATCTGGACCAGGGTATCACTGAGCTCCTGGACAGACTGAAGTGCAACCTGGTGGCGTCGGATGGACCGAAACATGATATCCCAGAGACGGTCTATTGGATTTCGGTCAGGTGAGCGTGGGGGCCATTCAATGGTATCAATTCCTTTTATCCTCCAGGAACTGCCTGCATACTCTTGCCACATGAGGCTGGGCATTGTTGTGCACCAGGATCAACCCAAAACAAAGTGTAGGGTCTGACAATAGGTCCAAGGATTTCATCCTGATACCTAATGGCAGTCCGGGTGCCCTTGTCTAGCCTGTAGAGGTCTAGGCGTCCCTCCATGGATATGCCTCCCCAGACCATCACTGACCTACCACCAAAACAGTCATGCTGAACGATGTTACAGACAGCATAACATTCTTCACGGCTTCTCCAGACCCTTTCACTTCTGTCAAATGTGCTCAGGGTATACCTGCTCTCATCTGTGAAAATCACAGGGCGCCAGTGGTGGACCTGCCAATTCTGGTGTCCAATGGCAAATGCCAATCAAGTTCTATGGTGCCGGGCAGTGAGCACAGGGACTAGTAGAGGACGTCGGGGCCTCAGGCCACCCTCATGATGTCTGTTTCTGATTGTTTGGTCAGAGACATTCACACCAGTGGCCTGCTGGAGTTAATTTTGTAGGGCTTTGGCAGTTCTCATCCTGTTCCTCCTTGCATAAAGAAGCAGATACCGATCCTGCTAATGGGTTAGGGACCTTCTATGGCCCTGTCCAGTTCTCCTAGAGTAACTGCCTGTCTCCTGGTATCTTCTCCATGCTCTTGACACTGTGCTGGGAGACACAGCAAACCTTCTGGCAATGGTACATATTGATGTGCCATCCTGGAGGATTTGGACTGCCCATGCGCAACCTCTGTAGGGTCCAGATATCGCCTCATGCTACCAGCAGTGACACTGACCCTAGCCAAATGGAAAACAAGTGAAAAAAGGTCAGAACAGATGAGTAGGGAAAAAAAGGTCAGTGGCCTCTACCTGTGAAGCCATTCCTGTTTTGGGAATTGCCTCATTGTTGCCCATCTAGAGCACCTGTTGTTAATTTCATTAACACCAAAGCATCTCAAACTGATTAACAACCCCCTCTGCTACTTACCTGACCAGATCAATATCCCAGGAGTTTAATTGACTTGATGCTATACTCTGATTAAAAAGCGTTCCTTTATTTTTTTGAGCATCGTATATTCCTATGGGCAACACGTTTAAAAGGCAAAAATTAAAACCAATGTGGCTTACTGCCAAAGTTAAAAAAATCTTTAAATAATGAGAAAAGAGCTTTTATAAAATATAAAAATGAAGGAATGCTATCATGGTTTAAATGTGACAAATCATACAACAGAATATGGAAAAAGAAAATCAAGGCTGCAAAAATTGAAAACAAGTGACAGATTGCAAAATATAGCAAGACAAACCCCCAAAGATTCTTCAGTTTACTGTATTAATAGTAAAAAGGTCTGGTCCGAGCATGTAGGCCTTTACAAAATAATCTAGAGTGGGTGACTGGGGACAAAAAGAAGGCAAATTTATTAACCGCTTGCCGCCCTGCCACTGTGTATATACGTGTGCAGGGCGGCAGTGGAGCACAAAAGCACGTTTTAAAACGTGCTCCGTGCTCCCGACACATTCGCGGGTAGGGGGCGCGCGCGCGCTCCCGCCGACCCGCGGGTGATACGATTCGATCCAGGAGGGATCGATCATTAGATTTCAGCCAGTGATTTCTGGCTGAAATCACATGATCAGTCCCTGTCCTATCCTGTCCTGTGTTGACATTTACACAGGGCAGGATATGATGTCATTCTTCTCTGCCTGGACACATTCCGTTCCAGACAGAGAAGAAGACATCCAAGTGAGTACAAAGCACTACACTACAGTTAGAACACACTAGGACACATTTAACCCCCTGATCGCCCCCCCCCCCAGTTAACCCCTTCACTGCCCTGTCACCAGAATCACTGATCAGTGAAGCGATTTTTACTGATCAGTGTCGCTGGCGACTTTTGATAGAGTTAGCGCCCCTCCCAGATAGCGCCAGTTTGCCCACCAGTACACCAGTAATTCCGTTTAACCCCTTGATCGCCCCCCCCCAGTTAACCCCTTCACTGCCCTGTCACCAGTACACTGATCAGTGAACCAATTTTTACTGATCACTGTATCAGTGTCGCTGGCGACTTCTGATAGTGTTAGCGCCCCTCCCAGATAGCGCCAGATTGCCCGCCAGTACACCAGTAATCCCGTTTACCCCTTGACCCCCCCCCCCAGTTAACCCCTTCACTGCCCTGTCACCAGTGTCACTGATCAGCGAACCAATTTTTACTGATCACTGTATCAGTGTCGCTGGCGACTTCCGATAGTGTTAGCGCTCCTCCCAGATAGCGCCAGTTTGCCTGCCAGTACACCAGTAATTCCGTTTAACCCCTTGATCGCCCCCCCAGTTAACCCCTTCACTGCCCTGTCACCAGTGTCACTGATCAGTGAACCAATTTTTACTGATCACTGTATCAGTGTCGCTGGCGACTTCCAATAGTGTTATTGCCCCTCCCAGATAGCGCCAGATTGCCCGCCAGTACACCAGTAATCCCGTTCAACCCCTTGATCCCCCCCCCAGTTAACCCCTTCACTGCCCTGTCACCAATGTCACTGATCAGTGAACCAATTTTTACTGATCACTGTATCAGTGTCGCTGGCGACTTCCGATAGTGTTAGCGCCCCTCCCAGATAGCGCCAGATTGCCCACTAGTACACCAGTAATCCCATTTAACCCCTTAATCCCCCCCCAGTTAACCCCTTCACTGCCCTGTCACCAGTGACGATCAGTGAACCAATTTTTACTGATCACTGTATCAGTGTCGCTGGCGACCTCCGATAGTGTTAGTGCCCCTCCCAGATAGCGCCAGATTGCCCGCCAGTACACCAGTAATCCCGTTTAACCCCTTGATCGCCCCCCCCAGTTAACCCCTTCACTGCCCTGTCACCAGTGTCACTGATCAGTGAACCAATTTTTACTGATCACTGTATCAGTGTCGCTGGCGACTTCCGATAGTGTTAGCGCCCCTCCCAGATAGCGCCAGATTGCCCGCTAGTACACCAGGAATCCCATTTAACCCCTTAATCCCCCCCCCCGTTAACCCCTTCACTGCCCTGTCACCAGTGTCACTGATTAGTGAAGCGATTTTTACTGATCACTGTATCAGTGTCGCTGGCGACTTCCGATAGTGTTAGCGCCCCTCCCAGATAGCGCCAGATTGCCCGCCAGTACACCAGTAATCCCGTTTAACCCCTTGATCGCCCCCCCCTCCCCAGTTAACCCCTTCACTGCCCTGTCACCAGTGTCACTGATCAGTGAACCAATTTTTACCGATCACTGTATCAGTGTCGCTGGCGACTTCCGATAGTGTTAGCGCCCCTCCCAGATAGCGCCAGATTGCCCGCTAATACACCAGTAATCCCGTCTAACCCCTTGATCGGCCCCCCCGAGTTGACCCCTTCACTGCCCTGTCACCAGTGTCATTGATCAGTGAACAGATTTTTACTGATCACTGTATCAGTGTCGCTGGCGACTTCCGATAGTGTTAGCGCCCCTCCCAGATAGCGCCAGATTGCCCGCTAGTACACCAGGAATCCCATTTAACCCCTTAATCCCCCCCCCCGTTAACCCCTTCACTGCCCTGTCACCAGTGTCACTGATTAGTGAAGCGATTTTTACTGATCACTGTATCAGTGTCGCTGGCGACTTCCGATAGTGTTAGCGCCCCTCCCAGATAGCGCCAGATTGCCCGCCAGTACACCAGTAATCCCGTTTAACCCCTTGATCGCCCCCCCCTCCCCAGTTAACCCCTTCACTGCCCTGTCACCAGTGTCACTGATCAGTGAACCAATTTTTACCGATCACTGTATCAGTGTCGCTGGCGACTTCCGATAGTGTTAGCGCCCCTCCCAGATAGCGCCAGATTGCCCGCTAATACACCAGTAATCCCGTCTAACCCCTTGATCGGCCCCCCCGAGTTGACCCCTTCACTGCCCTGTCACCAGTGTCATTGATCAGTGAACAGATTTTTACTGATCACTGTATCAGTGTCGCTGGCGACTTCCGATAGTGTTAGCGCCCCTCCCAGATAGCGCCAGATTGCCCGCCAGTACACCAGTAATCCCGTTTAACCCCTTGATCGCCCCCCCTCCCCAGTTAACCCCTTCACTGCCCTGTCACCAGTGTCACTGATCAGTGAACCAATTTTTACCGATCACTGTATCAGTGTCGCTGGCGACTTCCGATAGTGTTAGCGCCCCTCCCAGATAGCGCCAGATTGCCCGCTAATACACCAGTAATCCCGTCTAACCCCTTGATCGGCCCCCCCGAGTTGACCCCTTCACTGCCCTGTCACCAGTGTCATTGATCAGTGAACAGATTTTTACTGATCACTGTATCAGTGTCGCTGGCGACTTCCGATAGTGTTAGCGCCCCTCCCAGATAGCGCCAGTTTGCCCGCTAGTGCACCAGAAATCCCATTTAACCCCTTGATCGCCCCCCTCCCCCCCCCCCAGTTAACCCCTTCACTGCCCTGTCACCAGTGTCATTGATTACAGTGAACAGATTTTTACTGATCACTGTATTAGTGTCACTGGTGACTTCTGATAGTGTTAGCGCCCCTCCTAGATAGCGCTAGTTTGCCCGCTAATGCACGGGATTTTTTTTACCAAAAACATGTAGCAGAATACATTTTGGCTTAAATTTATGACTAACTTTGAGTTTATGATATATTTTTTATAGCTTAAAGTAGAAAATATTGTTTTTTTTCAAAATTTTCATATTTTTTTTTATTATAGCGCAAAAAATAAAAAGCGCACAGGTGATCAAATACCACCAAAAGAAAGCTCTATTTGTGTGAAAAAAAGGACATAAATTTCGTTTGGGTGCAGCATTGCATGACCGCGCAATTATCATTTGAGTTAGTGCAGCGCTGTATAGCAAAAAAATGCATAAATTACAGTATCTATACCATAGTTTGTAGACGCTATAACTTTCACACAAAGCAATCAATATACACTTATTGGGATTTTTTTTACCAAAAACATGTAGCAAAATACATTTTGGCTTAAATTTATGACTAACTTTGAGTTTACGATATATTTTTTATAGCTGGAAGTAGAAAATATTGTTTTTTTAAAAAATTTTCGTGTTTTTTTTGTTTATAGCGCAAAAAAAAAAAGCGCACAGGTGATCAAATACCACCAAAAGAAAGCTCTATTTGAGTGAAAAAAAGGACGTAAATTTCGTTTGGGTACAGCATTGCATGACCGCGCAATTATCATTTGAATTAGTGCAGCGCTGTATAGCAAAAAAAGGCATAAATTACAGTATCTATACCATAGTTTGTAGATGCTATAACTTTCACACAAAGCAATCAATATACACTTATTGGGATTTTTTTTACCAAAAACATGTAGCAGAATACATTTTGGCTTAAATTTATGATTAGCTTTGAGTTTACGATATATTTTTTATAGCTGAAAGTAGAAAATATTGTTTTTTTTTCAACATTTTGTGGTTTTTTAGTTTATAGCGCAAAAAATAAAAAGCGCACAGGTGATCAAATACCACCAAAAGAAAGCTCTATTTGTGTGAAAAAAAGGATGTAAATTTCGTTTGGGTACAGCATTGAATGACCGCGCAATTATCATTTGAATTAGTGTAGTGCTGTATAGCAATAAAAGGCATAAATTACAGTATCTATACCATAGTTTGTAGATGCTATAACGTTCACACAAAGCAATCAATATACACTTATTGGGATTTTTTTTACCAAAAACATGTAGCAGAATACATTTTGGCTTAAATTTATGACTAACTTTGAGTTTACGATATATTTTTTGTATAGCTGAAAGTAGAAAATATTGTTTTTTTTCAAAAGTTTCGTGGTTTTTTTGTTTATAGCGCAAAAAATAAAAAGTGCACAGGTGATCAAATACCACCAAAAGAAAGCTCTATTTGTGTGAAGAAAAGGACGTAAATTTCGTTTGGGTACAGCATTGCATGACCGCGCAATTATCATTTGAATTAGTGCAGCACCAAACAGCAAAAAAAGGCCTGGTCATTAAGGGGGGTAAATCCTCTGGGGCTCAAGTGGTTAAAAACCTTCTTCAGCTCTGTGTATACAAAGGAGCATGGGGGAGCTCTTGTCCATTATAGGGATAATATTGACACAGCCCCAAATAATCCACAATGGCTGAAGAATGATATGGTCCAGAAATATTTAGAAAGAATAAAGGTGAATAAAGCACCTGGACCAGAAGGCATAAACCCACGTGTCCTTAAAGAATTGAGCTCTGTCATTTCAAAGCCATTGTTTCTAATTTTTAGGGACTATTTAATGACTGGCATAGTACCACTGGATTGGCCTAGTGATAATGTGGTGTCTATATTTTAAAAGCGATCAAAATCTTTACCAAGTAATTATAGACCTGTTAGTTTAACTTCTATAGTTGGGAAGATACTGGAGAGTTTAATAACAGACCACATAGATGAGTTCTTGCTGGAAAAAAATATTTTAAGTGACAGACAGCATGGATTCATGAAAGACAGAAGTTTTCAAACAAATCTGATTTATTTTTATGAGGAGGTAAGCAAGACCTTGGAGAGAGGGGTGGCAGTGAACGTGGTATACTTGGATTTTGCAAAAGTTTTTTTGACATAGTTCCCCACACACTCCTAATGTGTAAGGTAAAGTCTATGGGCTTGGAAAAATCAGATCATAAATTGATAGAAAACTGTCTAAAAGACAGAATTCAGAGAGTAGTGGTTAATGATTCATACTCTGAATGGTCTAGAGTTGTTGGTAGTGTACCCCAAGGTTCAGTGTTGGGACCCTTACTTTTTAATACATTTATGGATGATAGGAACTGGGATTCAAAGTACCATTTCAGTCTTTGCAGATGACACCAAGCTGTGCAGTGGAATAACGTCCTTACAGGATGTCTCCAATTTACAAGCCGACCTCAATGCACTGTTTAATTGGGCAACTATGTGGCAAATGAGGTTTAATGTTGATAAATGTAAGGTTATGCACTTGGGGGCTAAGAATATGCATGCATCATACATACTAGGGGGGTGAAACTGGAGGAATCAGTGATGGAGAAGGATCTGGGAGCTCTGGTAGATCATAAACTTAATAATGGCATGCAATGCCAATCTGCGGTTTCCAAAGCTAGCAAAATACTCCAGAATGAGATTTCATTTTAGCCCTGTAGAAATCATTAGTAATACCTCATCTGGAATATGCAGTTCAGTTTTGGGCACCAATTCACAAAAAGAACATTGGGGAACTGGAGAAAGTACAGAGAAGGGCTTCCAAACTGATAAGAGGTATGGAGGAGCTTAGCTATGAGGAAAGATTAGAGGAACTGAATTTATTCTCTCTTGAGAAGGGGATATTAATGGGGGATATGATCAACATGTATAAATGCATAGGGGGGCCATATAGTGAAGTTAGTGTAGACTTATTCACTTTAAGGTCATCACAGAGGACAAGGGGGAATTGTTTAAGTCTGGAGGAAAAAGAGATTTAATCTCTAAATATGGAAAGGTTTCTTCACAGTAAGAGCTGTGAAAATGTGGAATACACTCCCTTGAGAGTTGGTTCTGACCAGTTCAGTAGATTACTTTAAAGAAGACCTGGATTCTTTCCTAGATACACAGAATATAACTGGATACTAACATTTATAGGTAAAGTTGATCCAGGGAATATTTGGTTCCCTTTCGGGGGATTAGGAAATAATTTTTTTCCCTGCAGGAGTGAATTGGATCATGCATTGCTGGGGGGGGGGTCCTTACTCTGGATCAACTGTGGATATAGGATTATATTTTTATTTTATTTCCCTTTTATGGTTGAACTAGATGGATTTGTGTCTTTTTTCCTGCCAGACTAACTATTTAACTATATATATTAAATCATGTGTATCGTCTTGGTATAACTCACGTGTCAACCAAAGACTTACACCCCGGTTGCACTGGGTGTGACTTGGTATGTGATTGCGACTTGCAAATTGCATGCCAAGTCGCACCCTATTGTCCGTAATTACAGCAGTCATATGAGTGTGGTTCCAACTTGGTTGCTAAAGTACTGCATGCACTACTTTTGGTGCGATTTGCATAGACTTCTGTGTCAGATGTCTTGCAAATTGCACCTCAAATTGCAATGACATTCCAACTTTAAAATTGTGTGACTTACACAGGGGCAGACTGACAACTCATGGGGCCCCTGGGCAATAGGGGATCATGGGGCCCCTGTGTCCTTGCCCAAACTCAAAAAAGCCTATTAAAAAGGTACCAGAGGCATCTCATGGGGCCCCCTACTGACCCTGGGCCCTCGGGCAGTGCCCGAGTTTCCACATGGTCAGTCCAACCCTGGACTTACAGTGAAGACGCTCGATTTCAACAGGATCGATGTGACCGGGGTTTTAGTTTCAGAAGGCCTGAACCATTAAAGCTACAGTGAAATTAATCATTTTAACACATGTGTAGCCTCTACAAACAAAATTTACATAAACCTGTCACTTGTCCATTCTGTGCAAAGTAAAAGTTTCTCTTGACAGCCCATCTGATATGTATGATTTGTATGAAGTTAATATTTTTATTCCTGTCTGTTGTACCTTTTTGATTACTTCCTTAAGTAAACTTGTTACTTTTCCTGCTCAGGGCAAAGAAGTAGGTTTACTTGATAGTCTATCCTGTCATTTTTGATAGCTGGAGCCCAGTGCCCAGTGCATGATGGGGTATGTTACCCTTTCCCCTTCCTGAAATTATTCCGTGCTTATTTCTTGAGCTGTCACTTATCAGTCCTGAGCTCTGCCATGTCGGGTTGAGGGAAGATCCATATATTGTTAAGGAAAGGTAAAGATTTCTCCTAAAACATGAAGAATCAGCAAAAGGGACACATCTTACTAACTGTAATTTATGCCCTTTGTGCTGATTTATTTTTCTGTTTTTAGTATAAGCTAAGTTTAGGCTTTAATAAAAGGGCCTGCACCACTTTTGTTATTAGCAATAGCATCTGCCCTATTTTTTATGTTTAGAAGGGTGGTGCAAGCATTTTATTTCACAGTGGCTACAGTGATGCACATTTTTAGAAATGGTATGTGAAATTATAAAATATATGGGCGTATGGATTACAGCAGTGCAAAGCGTCATGACTACAAAGCAAAGTGCAAGTACCAGACCAAAGCTAATCAGGTCTCAGTTTCGAGTATTCATACCCGATGACTTTCGTAGGGTTGTGATGGGTTGCTGCACTTTGTAAACCAAAGCTATGCACTCCACTGTGTAATATCATAAATGTTTTATGAAGACCTGTTATGAAATAGTGTTGCTACTGTTCTAGATACTGCTGCTGGTCAAAGTATGTGTGCTAAGCCACAAATCCCAAAATGACTGTACACATGCTTTTCATGGTAATCTTCCAAATCTACTGTCCTTAAATAAGTTAACTTCAAACTTGGTATAAGAATGTTACAGGAACATTTGGACAAAAGCTCGGGTCAAACTTGAGATGTATGGTTCAATGAGGACATAGAAACTTCATGGCACTAAAAATCAAAGAAACTGATGAAGATACACAGTCTGGTCATCAAATCCACAAAAGTAGCATTCCTTTTTTCTCATTTAACTGTTTTAAAACCATGTTAAAGGTTAAAGTAGCTGTAAGCTTGGGTTCACATATGTGCTGTGCAGTATATCACATGTGATTCGCACAGGAACTGCACTGCATTTCTGTACAAATCACATGCGATTTGTATGTGGTGCAATTGGAGCCATAACTTTTGTTTGGCTCTATTTGCACTGTACCCACACCAAAAACGCGCAGGACCCTTTTTTGGGTCCACACTAGAATCCGATCGTATAGGTATTCACACCTATGCCATCCGATTCTGCACATCACACAGCATTTTGCGGACAGCTTTCGGGGTGTTGTTAATGACGGGGAAACCCAAAACTCATGGGTTCCAGTAACATTTTGACTGCTCAAGCCAGATTGAAAAGTAGATGTTTATTATACAAGCATGTAGCTAGACCTCCATGCAGGGAGAGCAGAACAATACATGGTGTTGGATTCAAAGTAATGCTCTGTCTAACTAGGGCCCTCTAATACAATTTATATCCTTTTCCAATGGGTGGTACCTGACTATCTGATCTTTCTGTCAAGAGCCATCTGTGTTTTTGGAGAAACTTCTGAAGTGTGATTATTTGTCCACATGTAAATGTCCATCAAGTTTGACAGGTCCTGAAAAGCTGTGACAACAGTCCTGAGGTCAACAGGTGGTGAGAATGCTGTGGAACTGGTAGCAGAAGTGAAGTGCCAGCTGTTGAGCCAACAGGAGAGGGCATGAGGTGTGAAACTGGTTTTTCTCATACAGAAACAAGGAAAAATAAAGAGGTTGTTAGGCCATCTAATTCAATACCAATGTATTTCATATTTATATCAAAAATGGCTGCTCCATTTTCCCTTACAATCCCTCCTCTTGGACATCATATTGTCCAAACAATTATCCCTTCTTAAAAAAAAAATTTGAGAAACATATTTGCTTTACAATTCCTCCCCTCCTTTAAATTCTCATACATCTCAGTTTGTTTGCCTAATATTTCTTTCTAGTTCATATTTCTCCTGATATATACATCCAATTTACTTCTGCAGAAAAATCTAATTTTGCTTCACAAAGGCTGAAAAATGCAAAACATTCAACAAAAATTAAAATCAAATAGTCTAAAAAAAAACAAAACTGTGTGTTGGGCTAACTGTTTATGAACGCCAAGTCTTTAGTTGATTCCTCCAATGTATCCTTGACAGTTAGTCCTCCATAAGACTGTACTGCAACACCTAAGAACTCGTACAATGTTCATACATAATATTTTCTTCAGGACCATCGCAGTCCACATGACAAGAAACTTCTGGTAGGTGTGCAGATCTGCTGCAATTATAGCAAATTGAGCTTTGACTTCTATTCATGGACAGCTGAAATGATAAGTGTAAATGTTCTTCAGATACTTAAAAGTTTTGAAACCACTTTTCTCCATCACTGTTGTTTGTGGCTGATGTCAAGAAGTCCAGGAATAAGGGAGGATATTTTTGAAGATGGCGTCATTCAGATTGCTAGTCCAACATTAGGTATTTAACAAAAATGCCCATGAAGCCATGGCGTTTTTATTTTTCTGCCGAAGTAAATCTGTGTTATAGAGACAATAAGACCTAGAAGAAAAGAAAGGAAATCCATCTTAATACGAGGAGAAAACATTCTCACTTTGTATAATGTGTTACTCAGTCGTCATCCAAACTTAACTACACTATTCAGAATTCAATCATGAACAATCAGCCATCTTAAAAAGGGCCTATCATGTATGGCTGGGATCAGTGACCTTACAGTTGATCAGGAACATGTAAGCACAGAGACAGGAGACTTGGAGAGCACAGAATACAGGACTTAGAAGAATGGCAGGAGGACAGTTCAGCACTGGGGTACTGGTCTTAAAATCAAGCAGGACACAAAATGCTAGTAAGAAACACTGGGGATCAGGGCTCACAGGGAATGCAGGCACACAGGATACAGCTGATATATCAAGGATTCTAAGACAGGAAGGATACCCAACAGCATCATCTGGGGAGAACACAGCATGTCCGCACATGCAACAAGGGCGAGGGCCCTTGTAAGGGCCAAGGCGCAAAGTCTAAGGAACTGCCTTGTCTTCTCCAGAGCTCTTGAAGGTAGAGATGGGTTTGCTGCAGACAGTCCCCAGGTTGCGGTTCTCGTACTCACCCAGGCAGGAAGCTACTGGGAATTACTAACTGATAAATACGAACCCCTTGCAGTGATGAGGCACAGGGATCACTGGACAGTAGGGAGCTCAGTTCAAGCTGACATGCATAGAAACACACAGACACTGGGAACAGAAAACTAGGAGTAGGTAGTAAAGCAAGCAAACAAACAGGTCTCTAAGAGCAGATAGAGATGTACGGTGACACCAAACAGGAAACAGGATTGAAACACATTTGGAGACACAGAGACAATCTGCTAGGACCTTTAAGGTGTAAAGCCTGAGGCAATGAGCCACATTAGAATGAGAAGAGATGGCCTGGCAGGGCTCATTAAATCATCAGCAGGAGGTTAAGCAGCCTTAAACACAAGTCTTGTGGGACAATAGGCAACAGCAGAACCTTATAATTTAAAGTCATGGAACTACATGTACCAGCATACCCCTGCTGCTCTTTGGAGATAGAGGAGACAGATCTGAAGAAAAGCTGAAGACCCTGACATAGATTTAATTTAAAATCTTGACAATATCTAACTAAGATTAACAATCAATATAGTAACACTAACACATTCATTATATTTCTTAGGATATTATAGGTGTTAAAATAGAGAAACAATTATTCAACTCAATAGTCAAACGTTCATTTCGCAATAATATAAAAACTTTATAAGATAGAAAATGCTCAGTTCTATTGTCACTGGTAATAGGGGATTTCTGGCTTTGTCTGGTTGGTTTTGGGACCTCTCTTAAAGTGTTGAACTCGTTAATACCAGAGCCCATACATGTTAGATCAGAACACACAACAAAGAAGATCTAACACCCAATAAATAGGCAACTAGGAACTTCCAAAGAAGGTACAAACTTAACCAACTACACCGATATCAGCTAATGGGGGTAAAACATTTAAGTATTTACAAAAGAAAACAGACTAATAAAACAAGGAAGAAAACAATTTGGAACAATACTTCCATTGGTTGATTTTTTTATGAAGGCTGTGATCTTCCGTTCTGAAAGCCTGAAAGAAGTCCAACCAAGGCATTGATCTAATCTGAGGAATAAGCATCAATTACATTTAGTAACAAACATGACACTTTCCTCCTAATAAACCAATACCTTTAAAATTTTCTCTTAGTTGTTCTAACAGTGCACTTTTCTAATACCAAACATTATTGACGTCAAATGAATTATTACCACGTGGATTTTGTTTATGGTATACCATTAAGAATTATACTTCACCATACTGAACACACTGGAAACTTCCAAAACTGTATCTTCTAAAAAAAAAACCAAACAAACACAAGATAGTGAATACACATAACAATTCACTATTCACAGCTGATTTCCTTTTAGGGTTCACTTGACTCAGTAAATTTGCATGACCATACAGCTGTTCTCATTCACAAACCATGCAATTAACCTGTGTTAAAGAAAAAGGGGGGTCAGCACTCGGTGGGCTGTCAGCACCTTAAACATATGAGACAGCACTCCTGATTTTTAAACTTTAAATAAGATCAGTGAAAATGCTTTTTACATGTCACCAATTCTTTTAACATTCCCCTTGACTTTTTATCAATTTTAATAACAGCAATGGGTGTGGCTTAAATGTCCAAACCAATAGTTACCCCAGCAAGCTTTTCACAATTTTCAACTTACAATTTTCTTAGATTAATTTTTTTAGAATGAGCAGTATATTTTACATGTTTTTTTTTCCCTACATTAAATTTATCACATTCCTAAATTGGAAAGTGCAAAACTTCTGCATATTACACTTATAGCTTTACGATTTTAAGTGATTAGTTACCCCAATCATGTCTCAATTTGTTTAAACTTCTAAAAGTCAAAAATCAAAATTTAGTAATTTTAAGGTCAAAATGTGTTTATCTTCTAGTTGTTGCCATGACCAACATGGTATTGACTCGTTACCTTTACTTGCAACATCACATCACCTTAAAACATAAGTAACAAACACAAAACAAATCATTATGCCACTGATATTGAATCAGTATTGTCAAATATTTTGCTGACAGGGCACTTTAGGCACATTAATACAGTCAACCCAGACAATACAACATACAATCCATGGATCTCACACATCTTAACACAACAACATACTCTCACAATTAGCTTGCTTAAATTCTAGACAAAAATATGGGCACATTTCTCTAATAAGGCTGCATTCTCTCTCTTATTTTTTCTGGACTGTACCTCAATCTATATATAGATCTCATTATTTCCCTTTTTTTTAATCTGGTGTTCATACTTACAGTAGGCTTTAACCCATGCCTCTAGTTAGGTCATTGTAAGTAGGCAGGGCGGTAGTATAAGCTATCGTGCTTACAGTTATTTGGCAATATTTTCAGGTTCTTGTTCTTATATAGGACTATAAGTCTCTTTTATTTCCTTTTTCAACAATTTTGTTCACATTGTTCACTCACATTTGTTCAATTGTCTTATCTTTGAAAGTATCTGGGTAGTACTTTTTTTTTTTACATTCTTTCAAGAGTTTAAGGTGAAATTTCCCTTCTAGGGGTACTAAACCCCTGTGTGCCTTGGTTCCATTCCTTGAGGGATTCAGCCACTCCTGTTCCAAAGTTATATATTATATAATCTTTGGCAATCCAGGAGGAGCTTCCGGTGGTATCACACAGATACCCATTTGGGGTGTACACGGTGGTACAATTCCCCATCTCACACTGTGGTGAGACTTCCTCAAGAAATAATCTATTACTAAGCCCCCACGATCAAATGCAAGATACGATATACCTAGATAATGTCAGAATTCATCTATTACTAGGCCCCCACGATCATATGCAAAGATACGATATACCTAGATAATAGCAGGAACCGTATATCTGGCCCCCAATCCTGGCCAAGGATATATACCAGACTATACTATGCATAAATCAGCCACACAGACTGAACAGGGACTCCTCAGTCACATAGGCTGAGGGGATTCAGTTATACAGAGTAAAACAGTTCAGGAATGTAAAAAAAAAGTATTTCTTTCTACAAAAAGAGAGACAGTCCACTTATATGTATAACACATGGCAGCACATAAAGAGATCAATACAGTACAACCAAAGCAACCAAAATTTCAATAGGAAAAGATTATAGAACTTTTTAGAGAAAGTATCTCTGTTTCCCTAAAAAGTCTTCCACATCAGTTTATAGACATTGCTGTAGAATAGAAAAGACAGTTCCTCTACTTATGGTGTGGCTTTATGGAGAGCCACGCAGAAGAGAAAAAAGAAGAAAGCTTCATCAATCAAAACTGTACTAATGTTTCAAGCAGTGCTGTTTTTTAAGCAGCCTGTCACCCATGGCAATGGACCACATGGCCCCACCACACTTAGTACCTTATCAGTCATACCTCAAGATATCTTGAGTCAGAAGACCAGATCCCTGACCTGCCCAGTCGCCTGGTAACAGGAACTGCAGAGATCCTACCTAACCACACATTGCACCTGAAATAAGGCAAATAGTTCAGCAGAACACATTCATGCAAGAGGACAGTAATAAGTAACAGACAGTATGGAAAGTAAAAAGAAAAGAAAAAAATTCAACAGTCAAGGTTCTTGGAAAGGGTACTTTTCCACAACATCGACTTTACAGAAAAAGGCACAGCACAAGGGGAAATCATAGTAAGCAGAAAGTTAGCTTACCACTGCCAGCAGCGATGACTTCCCAGGTTGTGCTGTCCTTCTGTGTCTAAACGATGTCTGTAGAGTTTCCCTTTCCGGCTCGAAGGACCAAATTGACGGGGAAACCCAAAACTCATGGGTTCCAGTAACATTTTGACTGCTCAAGCCAGATTGAAAAGTAGATGTTTACGCTATCCGCAAGGACATTGTCGACTCGCAATCTACCTCCCCACCTAACCTCCCCACCCCCGTCACCCCTTCTTCTCCCCCCTCCTCTGCCCTCACAACCACACTGCCCTCCACCTCTCCCGAGGCCCCGCCCACCGTAACCCCCCCTGCACTGCACTCCCTCAGCCCTGTCACTACTGAGGAAGTCGTCAAGGTCCTCTCAGAGGCCCGCCTCACTACCTGCCCCCTGGACCCTATCCCCTCTCAATTCCTCCGGTCACCCCCCTCTTCCCTCATCCGCTCCCTCACCCACATCTTCAATCTCTCCCTCTCTACTGGCGCATTCCCCTCCCCCCTAAAGCACGCACATATCACCCACATCCTCAAAAAGCCCTCCCTGGATCCCGCGGACCCCAACAACCTCAGAACCATCTCCCTGCTGCCACTCACCTCCAAGCTCCTTGAGCGCATAGTCTATGATCGCCTAAGCGCCCACCTTATTGACAATAACCTCCTTGACCCATTACAGTCCGGCTTCCGTCCCCTACACTCCACCGAAACTGCCCTCCTCAAAATCACTAACGACCTACTAAACGCCAAAGCCAAGGGCGACTACTCTGTCCTCCTTCTCCTGGACCTCTCTGCGGCCTTCGACACAGTCGACCACCCCCTCCTCCTTAATAAACTACTCTCCCTTGGCATCAGAGATACCGCTCTCTCCTGGTTCTTATCCTACCTATCCCGACGCTCCTTCAGCGTCACCTACAATGGCGCCACCTCCCCCTCCCTCCCCCTCTCTGTTGCGGTCCCTCAAGGCTCTGTCCTTGGACCCCTTCTCTTCTCCATCTACACCTTCTCCCTGGGCACACTCATACACTCCCATGGCTTCAATTATCACCTCTATGCTGACGACACCCAAATTTACCTCTCCACCCCTCTCCTCACCCCCACTATCTCCGCCCGCATCACTCACCTCCTAAACGACATCTCAGACTGGATGTCGCTCCATTTCCTCAAGCTTAACCTCTCCAAAACCAAACTCCTCGTCTTTCCCCCTGCCCACACCCCCCCCCCAGCCTATCCATCACCACCACCAACACCACTATCACTCCCGCCCCGCAAGCCAAAGTCCTTGGCGTCATTCTTGACTCTAACCTCTCCTTCCTCCCTCATGTCAAATCACTTGCAAACACCTGCAGGTTCCATCTCCGCAATATTGCCAAGATACGTGCCTTCCTCACCCCAGACACCACCAAACTTCTTGTACACTCCCTCATCATCTCACGCCTTGACTACTGCAACTCTCTTCTCACTGGCCTACCCAAGTGCAGGCTCTCCCCGCTCCAGACCATCCTGAACTCAGCGGCCAGACTCATCGACCTCACCACCCGCTCCACCTTTGCCACCCCCCTCTGCCTCTCCCTCCACTGGCTCCCGATTGTCCAACGCATCAAATTTAAACTTCTAATCCTGACCTACAAAGCCGTTCATAACACTGCCCCTGACTACCTCACCAACCTGATCCCCAAGTACCACCCTACCCGTACCCTTCGCTCCTCACAGGACCTCCTTCTATCCTGCTCCCTGGTCTCCTCCTCCCATGCACGACTGCAGGACTTCTCCAAGTCCTCCCCTATCCTCTGGAACTCACTGCCCCAATCCATCCGACTGTCGCCTTCCCTCCCCACATTCAGGCGCTCCCTCAAAACCCATCTTTTCAGGGAAGCCTACCCCACCCTCACCTAACGTCCTTTCTCCCTCATTCCTCCCACCACTTCATCCCCCTCAGCCACTTCATTCCCCTCAGCCACTTCCTATTGTTCCACTACCCCCTCCCTCCTAGATTGTAAGCTTGAAAGAGTAGGGCCCTCTTACCCCTCGTACGCTGTCTGTCTTTGTTGTACTGTGCCATGTATTGTCCCCCCTATTGTACAGCGCTGAGCAAACCCTTTGGCGCTATATAAACTCGATGTAATAATAATAATAATTATACAAGCATGTAGCTAGACCTCCATGCAGGGAGAGCAGAACAAAACATGGTGTTGGATTCAAAGTAATGCTCTGTCTAACTAGGGCCCTCTAATACAATTTATATCCTTTTCCAATGGGTGGTACCTGACTATCTGATCTTTCTGTCAAGAGCCATCTGTGTTTTTGGAGAAACTTCTGAGGTGTGATTATTTGTCCACATGTAAATGTCCATCAAGTTTGACAGGTCCTGAAAGGCTGTGAGAACAGTCTTGAGGTCAACAGGTGGTGAGAATGCTGTGGAACTGGTAGCAGAAGTGAAGTGCCAGATGTTGAGCCAACAGCAGAGGGCATGAGGTGTGAAACTGGTTTTTCTCATACAGAAACAAGGAAAAATAAAGAGGTTGTTAGGCCATCTAATTCAATACCAATGTATTTCATATTTATATCTAAAATGGCTGCTCCATTTTCCCTTACAGTTAACTTAACATACACACCCGCAGTGGTTCACATGAATGGGGTGCGATTCTGATGCGGTGCGGAATTTTCCATGAAAACGCTGCGAATTCCCCATTGCATCAGTGTGAACCAGTGCAATGGTATTGCACAGAGCAGCCCTTTACCTCCTCTTCTGGAGTCCCCCACCAGTGCTCTCCACTCCTTTTTGCAGAGGGAGCACCCATGTGGGCACCACCAGGGGTGGACTGACTATTTCGAAACTCGGGCACTGCTCGAGGGCCCGGGGTTGGTAGGGGGCCCCACGAGATGCCCCTGGTACCTTTTTCATAGGCTTTTTTGAGTTTGGGCAAGGACACAGGGGCCCCATGATCCCCTATTGCCCGGGGGCCCCATGAGTTGTCAGTCCGCCCCTGGTGGGCACACTTCTGAGCTGGACTCTGTGCATCCATAGACACACAAAGCATGTCTGCTGTTCTCAGTTTGTCCTGTAAGAAGAGGAAGAGAGAGCAACTCTGCTGCAGACGGGCATAGCGCTGCATCGAGCGAGGAGTCAGGTAAGTAGGGAAGGAGGTTGGGGGAGAAGCTGAAGAAGCAAGTAGCGGGACATTTCGTACCTTAATGCAGAGTAAGTAAACAATGTTTTGACTTAAAAACACTATGATTTTGATGCTCTTTTCTCAGATCCTTTTAATAGTGGTTATTTGTTTTGTTGATCATGGAAAAGGGAAATTATTTACTGTGCAGACCCCTGTGAAGTGTGTTTAAAGTGTATTTATACTCAAGGCTTTTTTTTTTTTGATAGCATGAGGAAAGGTTTTACTGCTCTCTGGAGCCCAGTTAGACCTTTGCAGTTTTATGTGCATTTGGAGTGCACAAAAAAGCATCTGTTAACTAAGCCACTTTAACCACTTCAGCTCCAGAAGGTTTTTCCCCAAGATCAGGCCATTTTTTGCTATTTGTGCACTACGCTATTTTAACTGGCATTTGTGAGGTCATGCAATACTGTACCCATGGTGGTTTTTGAATACCACTTGGTTTTTTTTATCATAATAATGAATAAAGACCGAACATTTTGAAAAACAAAAAATATTTTTTACTTTCTGCTATAAAACTTATCAAATAAAAACATTTTAAAAATCAAGTTTCTTCATAAATTTGGGCCAAAATGTATTCTGCTACATGTCTTTGGTTAAAAAAAAATCCCTATAAGTGCATATTACCGTATTTTTCGCTCCATAAGATGCACCTGACCATAAGATGCGCCTAGGTTTTAGAGGAGAAAAAAAATATTCTGAACCAATGAGCTGCAGACATAGTACAGGAAATGACCAGAGACTGCGGACACAGTACAGGAAATGACCAGAGACTGCAGACACAGTACAGGGGATGACCAGAGACTGCAGACACAGTACAGGGGATGACCAGAGACTGCAGACATAGTACAGGAGATGATCAGTGACTGCAGACATAGTACAGGAGATGATCAGTGACTGCAGACATAGTACAGGAGATGATCAGAGACTGCAGACATAGTACAGGAGATGATCAGAGACTGCAGACATAGTACAGATCACCAGAGATTGCAGACATAGTACAGGAGATGACCAGAGACTGCAGACACAGTACAGGAGATGACTAGAGACTGCGGACACAGTACAGGAGATGACCAGAGACTGCAGACACAGTACAGGAGATGACCAGAGACTGCAGACACAGTACAGGAGATGACTAGAGACTGCAGACATAGTACAGGGGATGACCAGAGACTGCAGACATAGTACAGATGGCCAGAGATTGCAGACACAGTACAGGAGATGACCAGAGACTGCGGACATAGTACAGGAGATGACCAGAGACTGCAGACATAGTACAGATGGCCAGAGATTGCAGAAACAGTACAGGAGATGACCAGAGACTGCGGACATAATACAGGAGATGACCAGAGACTGCGGACATAGTACAGGAGATGACCAGAGACTGCAGACATAGTACAGGAGAAGACCAGAGACTGCAGACATAGTACAGGAGATGACCAGAGACTGCAGACATAGTACAGGAGATAACTAGAGACTGCAGACAGTACAGGGGATGACTAGAGACTGCGGACATAGTACAGGAGATGACCAGAGACTGCGGACACAGTACAGGGGATGACCAGAGACTGCGGACATATTACAGGAGATGACCAGAGACTGCGGACAGTACAGGAGATGACCAGAGACTGCAGACATAGTAAAGGAGATGACCAGAGACTACGGACACAGTACAGGAGATGACCAGAGACTGCGGACACAGTACAGGAGATGACCAGAGACTGCGGACACAGTACAGGAGATGACCAGAGACTGCGGACAGTACAGGGGATGACCAGAGACTGCAAACACAGTACAGGAGATGACCAGAGCCTGCGGATACAGTACAGGCGATGACCAGAGCCTGCGAATACAGTACAGGAGATGACCAGAGACTGCGAACACAGTACAGGAGATGACCAGAGACTGCAGGGAGTACAGTAGATGACCAGGAGACAGTACAGGGGATGACCAAAAGACTGCGGACCTTTGGGGAGGGAGGGGGAGCGGGTACCTGAATTTGGCAGGTACCCGCTTCCACCTCCACAGACTTGTCCTCCCTTTAGTGTGGGTACCCGGCTGTGCCGGGTGCCCACTGCGCATGCGCATGCGCAAGAAGCGCTGCGCTTTGTGAATGGCCCGGAGTCTTCTGGAACCTGTCATGTGTCCGAGAAGACACCGGACCATTCACAAGGCACAGCGCTTCTCGTGCATGCGCAGTGGGCACCAGGCTGTCACAGCCGGGTGCCCACACTAAAGATGATGGCGCGGAAAAGCCTGTACAGCGCTGGACCGAGGAACAGGTAAGGTCCTGCTTCAGAGAAGAGCTGAGCGGCCGACCCGGTATTCTGACACGGTGGCGGAAATACCGGAACGGCCGCTTCCTATTTGCTCCATAAGACGCACTGACATTTTCCCCCCTTTTTGGGAGGGAAAAAAGTGCGTCTTATGGAGCGAAAAATACGGTAATTGTTTTGCGTGAAAGTTATAGTGCCTAATACAGTATATACTGTATACAGTATATACACCCAGAATCTATGGACAACAATAGTAAACTATTAAACATAGGAGCATTTGGCTAGTAAACCCTGCATTCCTGTCTGGATTTAGCAACAGATTTCTCATGGACAAGACATGTCCGTGTCCAGACTTTCACTCTCTCTCCACTTCCTCCTTCTGGGTTTTTGAGACAGCAGGGATAGGAAGTACCTGTCTATTACCAGCCAGGTCTGTGGTAATGTAAGCCGTGTACCGGGGTGGGCGACCGCCCCTTGAAGACGTCATTCATGACGAAACTAGTAGGGCTTACTGGATGCTGACGTTTGTGGAGAAAATTAAGTCACGAGCGCTGTAGTGAGTGTACGGGGAACAGGAGACTGTTATACCATTTGCTGTTTTATGCTGTTATACTGGTGTCGGTGAAGACACCCTTTTTGTGAGTGTAAATCTTTATTAAATTGTTGGATACTTTTATAAAAAAACTGGCTGCACCATGATTTTTCTCTTTCATTCCCAAACATGACCTCGGTGGAGAGATATAAAAAGAGAGAGTGATATAATGCTCCTGGAACCATTATATTGAGTGGTGGATACCTACCTTATGGATGAATGTGTAGCTATTGATCATCACACCTGAGAAGTTGATTCATTGCATCTGCTCCCAGAGCAAAAAGCGTTTTTTGCTGATCTAGAGATTGATCAGCATGGAGCTCTGGTGAGTTACCCAACTTTATTTTTGGTGGTGGATTTTGGCACAATTTCTTTGAGAGCACCTGAATTTGGAAAGGATTTATTTGGACATTTGAAGAAATTCAGAATTGGACATTTTTGTTTTTTTTATATTCACAAATTTAATTATTTAAATTACTTATGTTTTGCACATAATTTTGATATTTTTTGATATTAATTGATAATAGATATATATATCTTTTGCACTAATGTTTCTACACTAAATTAGGAATAGTTTGTGGTTTTAGCGCATTCCTTGATTTAAGTTAAAAAAAAAAAAAAAAGTGCATAGAGAGCTTCATGGAATGGGTTTCCATGGCCGAGCAGCTGCATCCAAGCCTTACATTACCAAGTGCAATGCAAAGTGTCAGATGCAGTGGTGTAAAGCACGCCACCACTGGACTCTAGAGCAGAGGAGACATGTTCTTTGGAGTGACCAATCTGGAGTGACAAATCACACTTCTCTGTCTGGCAATCCAATGGACGTGTTTCGGTTTGGTTATTCTGACTCAGATTGTTGTGATAGAGATTTATCCCTTGTGAGACCTCTCTGCCTAGCCTGTATAAGCAGATATAATCACTGTGGGCAATCCTTATCAGATAGCTTGAACTCACCAATACTGTGTTCATCCAGAAGTTGCTTTATTCTGTACATGTGAAACAGGATACAGCAGAATGAATGGTTTCCAGTATTATGCGGTCAAAAGATGATACTTTCTGTAGCGTACTATGCAGAATACATGTGTCCCTGTTACATGTGGTCTGTTAGCTGCATCCATGACACAGGAAGTGCTGTACTTTAGAAGAAGGGAGGAGCTTCATATACAAAGGAATTGTGTCATAGATCTCAGGGAGGTAATATAAAACAAATGCATTACCAAATAAGGCCACTGGATGGCAGCATAACTAACTATAGAAATGTCCATAGGAAATGGTACAAAAAATAAACTATATGAATTCTCATGTACATTAACATAAATATTAACTGTGTAACAGCATATTGGTGGTTGCCAGGAAAACGGTACTTGTCTGACTGCATTGTGTCAAGAGTAAAGTTTAGTTTTTCAGGAGCTGGGTTTGGTTCCTTAGTAAAGGGAACTCTTAAGGCATCAAAATACCAAGACATTTTGGACAATTTAATGCTCTCAACATTATGAGAACAGTTTGGGGATGGCCCCTTCCTGTTCCAACATGACTGCGCACCAATGCACAAAGCAAAGTCCATAAGGAGATAGTTGAGCGAGTTTGGGGTGGAGGAATTTGACTGGCCTACACAGAGTCCTGACTTCAACCTGATAGAACACCTTTGGGATGAATTAGAGCAGAGACATGCGAGCCAGGCCTTCTTGTCTGACATCAGTGCCTGACCTTACAAATGCACTTCTGGAAGAGTGATCAAACATTCCCATAGACACACTCTTAAACCTTGTGGACAGCCTTCCCAGAAAAGTTGAAGCTGTTATAGCTGTGAAGAGTGGGTCAACTCAATATTGAACCCTACGGACTAAAACTAGGATGCCATTAAAGTTCATGTGCTTGTAAAGGCAGGCGTTCCAAAACTTGTGGCAATATAGTGTATTTAGAAATACAGAGAGTAGAGGGAAACATATTACTACGCCATCAAAGAAAGGGCATAGTTGGGCTCTGTTGATGAGAGCCTGTGACAGCCCCTTAGTTGTTATAACACCTGCATCACCGAAGGACTATGGTGGTGGGGCGGGACAGGTGGGTTTACTAGTAATTGAAGAGGAATCAGCAGGAAGGACATATCCTGCTGACTATAAATTATGTCCCTTGTGCTGAATTTTCTGTTTTTTATTTAATTTTGATTTAATGGTGCTATTTTCAATGCGATAGGAGGTTCTAATATATTAGGCAGATCTAACGTCTCAAAGGTCCACATTAGGACATGTCCTGTCAGCACCTAGACCGGTCTGAGATTTATTTGCTATGATAAGCTTTACAGGGATAATCTCAAATATGGGCTCTAATCTGTTCACTAAGCACTTACAAGAAACAATGGCAACATTTCCAGAGAAAAGAGAAAGTAATACTTTCCTCAAACCATTCTAATATACTGTATATATATAGTTTAGAGTGTCTACTGTTTATGCTACATCTAATGATGGATTAAATACTTAATTGGACTGTGCTCTAAATGATGGTGCCATTTTGTGATTTGGAATGTTAAAGACTTTTTATTTTAGAATTCAAAATATCTGTTGAGTTAATGTCTTACACATTTTTCATTCAAAAAAATCAAAGGGTAACACAGTTATACTGTATATATACTGCAGACTTGGCAGGTCACATCTTCCGTTCCATCACTTTTTCAGTAGAACTTTGCCAGCAGTGCCCTCCAGGAAATAACATGGTTCAAATGTGATGACAGGGATGGTCATGTTGAGGAATATAGGTTAGTAAGTACACAGGAACCCAAAGACTCTAACAGATCATTATTTATTTCACCAATTCTTTTGGTTAAGTATCTTAGTTCTATTCACTGACCACAATGGGTGCACTGAGGGAAAGGCAATATTAAAACTTCCATACACAATGGGTACACTGACCCACGCTTTCCATGACATGTGAAGTTGCAGATTTAACAGTCTTAAATATTTACTACAATGGCATAAAGCTCAGTGTTTGATGCTTGTTTTATTTCATGACATTAATTTCAACACAGATCAGATTCCCTTTTTTAGATATCTGTAAGGGGGTAATTCTTCCCAATGACCAATGACTATTACACTAATGTATCATGATTTGTAGATATAGTGATTTTTAGCAGGGGTTCCCTGAGACTGGAAAATTATTTAAATGGTTCCTCTGTGTTGTCAAGGTTGAGAAAGGCTGCTGTATTAGAATAAAATATTGTTCATAAATATGTGCTTTCCTTTAATTCTATTGCAGATGCTGTTTAGTTCTTCACATTAATTCCTAGTAAAGCTTCCTGTGGAGAAAAGCCAACAGATTATACAAACTTTACTAATCTGCATATTTAAATAAATGTTCATAATATGACAAAGCAGGCTTTACAATTCATCAGTTTTGTTCCTTTAATCGTTTATGAATTGCAGTATTTGCTAATGGCTGCAGGCAATGTGACATCTAAGTTCCTGTTAATTATTTATGTCATATTTCTAGTGGTTATGGTTAAACGTTTTTGAACTGTTGCACCTGTCATGAGATTTGTTATTTGTTCAGTCAGTCCGTGATTTGACACAAAAAAAAAATTAATAGCAAGACACAAATGAGGTTATCTCCTATCTCTCTGGTCCTTATGATAACTGTACTGTATGTGGTTACTTAGGTGTACTTTTATCATACAGCGGTAAATTACCACTGCTCAGTTCTCTGGCATTCTCAGAAGAGAGAGTTCTCCTCTGAATGCCTATTTATGAAGCGGTGTAGATCATTTCTTCTCCGAATGAAGGGAGAAGCGATCTACAAACGCTTTCAACGCTGGAAAACGGCTGATTTTACTATAATCTTGCGAGATTACAGTAAGAGATCAGTCAAACACCGTTTACAAAGCAGCAGTAAATTACTTGCTTTGTTTGAGGTTCCCCCGATTCTCCAGCTCTGAGCTGGAGAATCTGGAGGGAGAACACAGATCGCCAGTGAAGGGCTGACATCGCTTCTTCATACACTGGCCATCTGTGTGCTGAGATGATCAGCGGAGAACATGTTCTCCGCTGATCATCTCTGTTTCCTAAACCACTAATGATCGGAGATCAGCAATGATCCTCAGGATCGCCGCTGATCTCTGTGTCATAAAAGGACACTTTACTTAGGTTGAAAAAAAGACACCATCTAGTTCCAATATAAAAATAAATGCTTATAATTGTATGTAGTAGTAATAGTATTCAACATAAATATTTATTTTTATGCTTACTTCACATACAGTACCTTTAACCACTTGCCCTCCAGAGGATTTGCCCCCCACCCCCATCCTGACCAGGCCATTTTTTGCGATACGGCACTTTGTTACTGTAATTGACAATTGCGAGGTCATGCAATGCTGCACCCAAATAGAATTGATATCCTTTTTGTTCTGTCTCTCCAATCTAAGCATTGATAGTGTGATCTCTGTAACTTACAGTTGTGACGAGATAGCGATAACTTCAACCTCAGTTGGATACCACAGTCAGAGACTGTATCGATAAGACATCTTTTAGATTCTGTGAAGTTTATTCCATAAACTAAGAGAATCTTACAACAATGAACATTCGATAGGTCAAAAGATCATAATGTTTCCTGCTCCATGACATGAGGCTAGAGTTGCAATGCATTTCTGGGAAAGAGGGAGGGCTATCTATACAGCATTAACTAAACCAAATTAAAGGGAGGAGCAGAAACAAAGTATAGAAACACGTAAAGGCATATGACAGTCATGTGAAACATGACACCTTTGCTCCCACAAATGGAGCTTTCTTTTGGTGGTATTTGATTGCCTGTGTGTTTTTTTTTTTGTGCTATAAACAAAAAAAGACCGACAATGTTGAAAAAAAACAATATTTTTGACTTTTTGCTATAAAACATATCCAGTAAAAAAAATGAAAAATAAAATTTTGTCATAAATTTAAGCTAAAATGTGTTCTGCTACATGTCTTTACTAAAACAAAAATCCCAATCCGTGTAAATTAATTGCTTTACGTGAAAGTTAGAGTGTCTACAAATGGTGATATATATACTGGAATTTGTATTTTTCCTATTTATACTAGTAATGGCGGCGATCAGTGACATTTAGTGGGACTGCGGGGGGCATTATGACACTGGAGGGGAACTGACTAACTGTCACTGATATCCCCAGTGACACTAATACAGTGATCGGTGCTAATAAAAAGCACTGACACTGTACTAATGACAGGGGTTAAAATTTTGAGTCCAGACCTACTAGCCAGGCACAAACCTTACTCGTGTCCCTCAAGGTGGTGTAGAGCGGGCCTCCCACTGTAATGGCGATGCCGTGGAAACCGGAAGTTGTAAACCGGAACTTGGCTTCACAGTGAGGCTTGGAGCGCATGTGCAGTCGCTCCATGCTTCTTCATCTGTGCTCGCCGCTCGCCACAGAGGAATTTCTCCTCGCATTTGGCGAGCTGGTGAGCGGCTTTTTCAAGACCTGCTAATGACACTGGGCAGGAAGGGGTTAACATGTGGGTGATCAAAGGGTTAACTGTGTACTGTGTGTGTTTTACTGTGTGCTGCACTTTACTGTGTAAGCATGCTGCTTTGTATAGCTCTGCTATGCAGAGCCATACAAAGCATCATGCTGGAGCTGACAGGGGAGAGATCTGTATTATTTACATACAGACCTCTCCCCCATCAGTGATACTTGAAGATTGCCGGGTGCCGGCGAGGAATCACTGGACCCGGTGATCGAAAGCTGAAGCCGCCAATGGCGTGCCCCCTACCCAGAAATACAAAATCACATATATATATATATATACGTGATTTTGTGCAGCCCTCCCACCCTGTAGCAGTACCTCTGCTATAGGGCATTGGGTAAGCCATTAAAGGAGAAGTATAGCCAAACCTATTTTCAGTTGACACAGGGCTAAAACCTGCTGTCAGAAGACATCACAGAGTCGGTTCAGGTTCTGAAAAGATCCCAACCATACGACTGGGATCCACTAAGAAGCCTGGACTGGCACCTGGCTCAGTCCCTCAGCTGTGCTGCTGGGAGACTAATCCAGCACCTCCAGCATCCACAGCCCAGTGGGGCAGAGCAGAGAGCTGGTGACTGACAGTCATGGTTCTCTGCTCAGATTGGAGGGGAGAACTGAACAATCAGCATTTTTTGATCATTCAGTTCTCACTGCAGAGCTAGCGGGGGACAGATGCAATATCAAATTGATGCTGCATCCATCTAGGTGAGTATAAATGTTTTTTTTATCAATAATTTTTTTTTGGTGTTAATGGCATAATATAATATATATATATTTTTATGCAGAGGTCCTAGAGAATAAAATGATGGGTGTTGCAATTTTTTTATATTACGCGGTATTTGCACAGCAGTTTTTCAAGTGCAATTTTTAGGGATGGGATGCTTTAAAAATGCTATTATTTTTTTTTTTACACAGTCTCTTTAACATTTTGTTTTATCAATTTTATTGCTATCATAAGGGATGAACAACATCCCTTGTGTTAGCAGGAACAGTGACAGGTACTCTTTACTGAGAGATCTGGGGTCTACCAACCCATCTCTATCTCAATACACTCCCCGTGACCAATGACATATGTAGAGAACAGAGACTAATTACTTTTAGTAAGTCTGGCATCACCCAGCAGGACAAAATATGCATCAATGAGCTGATTATAGGCTGAATATATCAGATTTGATTTTGTTTTTTATAAACATTGTAAATACAAAGGGTTGTTTTAAATTGTATGTAAGCCTTCTTTGTCAGGTATACTTTTAGAGAAGCGAGGTGGCAGCACCCAGCAGGACAAGATATGCATCAATGAGCTGATTATAAGCTGAATATATCACATATGCAGGGGCAGACTGACCATTCGAGCACCCGGGCACTGCCCGAGGGCCTGGGGTCAGCAGGGGGCCCCATGAGATGCCCCTGGTACCTTTCATTGGCTTTTACATAGGCTTTTTTGGGTGTTGGCAAGGACACAGGGACCCCATGATCCCCTATTGCCCGGGGGCCCCATGAGTTGTCAGTCCGCCCCTGCACATATGATTTTGTTTTTTGGAAACATTGGTAATAGGGTTGTTTTAAATTGTATGTAATCCTTCTTTGTCTAGTTTGTATTGTGGTTCTGATGACCTTTGCAGCTGGGACTGAAAACGAGAAAATATCCAAAATTCTTAGCTGCCTCCAGAACAGGTATAGAAGGGTAATCATCTAATGGAGACACTCATTCCGTTGACAACTGAGATATTTCCTTTCACTTCTTGCTGTGTCTACATGACAGGGAGTAATGGTAAATCTCTAGATCAGGACAAAGATGTCAAAAAATCTTAACGTTACCCATTATCTACTCTATCCAAAATGGAAAAAAAAGAAAAAAGTTAGCTTCAGATATACTTTGAGGGCCCATTCACACTAAAATGATCCTCTGCAGTGGGTGAACACACATGCATTAACCAATGACAAGCGTTAGTGTGCATTGTGGCAATGCAGCACATTTATTATGAAGAGGCTGCCAATGTACCATAACAGATGAAAAAAGTGCATGACCCTTTTTTAAATACAGCACACCCCAACACACAATATGCACACTGTGGTTTGATGCTGTGCATTGTGCATTCACAATGAATGGCACTGTAACATACAACACATAGAGCAGGTCCTTTAGCATGCTTTTCAGTGTGTGTTGCTGCACCACACTATGTGAATGGGTCCTAAACCTGTTCCTGACAGCACTGTGCCCTGACTGCATGTGCATTGTGTTAAAGGAGATTTATATCAAGGTAAATTCTGTGAAAAATGAATTTAATATTTTTTACATTCATATGTAACTGAGTTAAGTTATATATTAATATGCCTGGAGTTAAGGCTTAATTTATTTAATTTCTTTGTAGGCTCTGAACATTTTCATATTATATTCTTTTTGTTCTCTTTCTGGATTACTATTTTTTGAGCCAACTAACAACAATTCCAGACAAAAAAAGGGTAGAATTTTTGAGGCACGACTAAATTTATAGCAATATAAAATTACAGACATTTTATTATATAATGCCATCAATTAAAATCAATTGCAAAACATCTTAAAATCAACCCTACAAAAAGACCCCCAATCGTCATGTTCTGTCAACAGTCAAATAACACCTGCTTCACTGTAAAATCACTGCCTTCTGGTCTACAACGTTCCTGCATACATTCCTGATCCTGATACCTGTATTCTGCATACCCGCCTAAGAAAGCACTCCGCCTGCACTGACCCCGGCTATCCCTGACCATTCTCTTGTCTGCTCCTCTTGTACTTCTCTGCCCGCTTGATACTGACCCGGCTTGCCTGACTCCGCTGTATTATCCTGTCTGCACCTGCACCTGACCTGCATCTGGTCGGCTACCATACCACCTGCCGCTGTACCCACGGCTCTGCATCTGGCCTGCATCCAGATCACCGCCATACCTGTCAGCCACCGCATCCACGCACCGGTGCGCGGTCCCAAAACCTGCACTCTGACTGCCGCCACACCTGCTTGCTGCTGCCCCTACGTTCCTGCACTCACACCTGGCTTGTGTCCAGATCGCCTGGGTCCCCAGCTACCTGTTAACAGTCTTCAGGATCCACAGGGCACTCCTGCCACTCCTGGCTCTGCGCCCCTGTTCCCACTTCCAGGGGCTCCGAGCGGGGGTTGTAAGAGGACGCCCTCTCTCCACATCAGGCTCCCCAACCAGGTACGTGACACACAGACTACAATGGAAAGCAACAATTCTAAAACAGACAAAGCGGGAAAACCCAAGCATTTGTCTCCCACTTTCTCTTTCCCACAACTAGTCAATCAGACCATATTTAGCTAATTCACCTTCTACCCTATATCAGTTAATCACTGTTTACCACTCAATAAAGCCTGAATTTTGTGGACCTTATGACAGTCATGCTCCGCATAAACTAAAGTAATATAAAATAAAACAAAATAGAACAGGAGGTATACTTTGAAACAACAATTCGCCCCTAGTGGGCCAGAGGGTCCAAACTTTAAAATGAGTCTGTTTCAATCATAAATTCCACTAAGATTCGGGCAATAGGGGATCATGGGGCCCCTGTGTCCTTGCCCACACTCAAAAAAGTCTATAAAAAAGGTATCAGGGGCATCTCATGTGGCCCCCTACTGACCCCGGGCCCTCGGGCAGTGCCCAAGTGCTCGAATGGTCAGTCCGCCCCATAGAGTGAGTTCCTATCTTTAATAAAAAGTCAAGCAATGCATCAGAAGAAACCATGAGATGTTAGATTCACTGTGAATGAATAAAAACATTGTTCTGTTAACAAATAAAAACATTGTTTTGTGAATAGATAAATACATTGTTCCATGTGGCTAACCAGTCAGAGACCTCTAAATCTCATAGCATATAACTAACCCATCTCATACCTGTGTTAGACTACAGTACAGAATCCAATATTGGAGTATGCTCTCAAAGCTCAGCACTGAATGTATCCAGGGCAAGGGCGGACTGACCATTTGGAAACTCGGGCACTGCCCAAGGGCCCGGGGTCAGTAGGGGGCCCCATGAGATGCCCCTGGTACCTTTTTCATAGGCTTTTTTGAGTTTGGGCAAGGACACAGGGGCCCCATGATCCCCTATTGCCCGGGGGCCCCATGAGTTGTCAGTCAGCCCCTGATCCAGGGTGTCATCAGGTAGGCACCATAAACCCCGGGGGGGAGGGGGCATACTGCCACACCCATTTATTTATTTATGTAATTGATTTTAATTGGTGGAATCTTGTAATAAAATGTCTGTCATTTTATATTGTTCTATTGTCTAAGTCGTGCCTCAAAAATCCCGCCATTTATTTTCCGTTTTTTTTTTTTCTTTTGTTAGTGATATTATGTTAGGTATGTGGCACCTTATTTTAAACCAGTACACTATACTCCTTAACAACAATTCCAATATAATATTACTGAACTCTGTAACATCTATAAAGATAATGGAAGATAACGTTTATAGCTCCTTTGAGCAACTGCAAGAAATATTTGACCTGTCATACACCTTTTCAACTTCAACATAATGTATATGAACAGTGCAGAACTAACAAACCAGTAACATGGATACATATATTTCAAGGCCAAAGATATCAAACCTGGACTTTTTGTACAGAAAAAGTTAGGGAATACAAACTTAGCACCAATTAATACCCTTGTTACTAAATGATGGCTGGGAAGAAATGTATGCCTCACACATGAAACCATCAATAATAAATTTGTTCAACTTTCAATTACACATTAACTGCTTCCCGACCACCCTATAGCAGAAGTACTGCTACAGGGCAGCAGGGATGTGCAAAATCATGTATATATCAGGGGCGGACTGACCATTCGAGCACTCAGGCACTGCCCGAGGGCCCGGGGTCAGTAGGGGGCCTCATGAAATGCCCCTGGTACCTTTTATAGGCTTTTTTGGGTGTGCTTTGAGTGTGGGCAAGGACACAGGGGCCCCATGATCCCCTACTGCCCAGGGGCCCCATGAGTTGTCAGTCCGTCCCTGGTATATATATGTGATTTTGTATTTCCAGGTAGCTCCCTACCTGTGCCGCTATTGGCTCCTCGGCAGGTCATTTACCGGGTCCCGGCTGCCGACTCTCGTTTGGGACTCGATGATCGTTGGCGGAGCTTACAGGGGAGAGGTCTGTATGTAAACAATACAGTCCTCCCCCCTGTCAGCATGAACAGGCTGCTTTGTATTGCTCTGAACAGCAAAGCAATACAAAGCAGCTTGTCTACACAGTAAAACACACACTGCACACTATGTTAAACACACACAGCGCACAGTTAACCCTTTGATCGCCCCAGATGTTAACCCTTTCCTGCCCAGTGTCATTAGTACAGTGACAGTGCTTTTTATTAGCACTGATCACTGTATTAGTGTCACTGGGGATGTCAGTGACATCAAGTCAGTTCCCCCCCAGTGATAGAATGCCTGCCGCAGTCCCACATTCCTGCAATAAGTCACTGATCGCTGCCATTACTAGTAAAAAAAAATACAAATACAAATTCCAGTATACATACTGCTATTTGTAGACGCTATAACTTTCACGTAAACCAATTAACTTACACGTATTTGTTTTTTTTTTTAGCAAAAACATGTAGCAGAATATATTTTGACCTGAATTTATGACGAAATTTGATTTTTAAAATTTTTTTATTGGACATGTTTAACAGCAAAAGTCAAAAATGTTTTTGTTTTTTTTTAAATTGTTGGTCTTTTTTTGTTTATAACGCAAAAAATTAAAACCGCACAGGTGAACAAATTCCACGGAAGGAAAGCTCTATTTGTGGGGAAAAAGGGCATACATTTCATTTATGTACAACGTCGCATGACTGCGCAATTGTCAGTTAAAGTAACGCATCACTGTCTCGCAAACAATGGCCTGGTGAGGGAGGGGGGTAAATCCTCTGGAGGGCAAGTGGTTAAACTGACATACTCTTTTTTCAGTTATACAAAAAAGGAAAATATACCGTAGAGATTGACATGTCAGTCAGGTCCATTCACTAAAGCAGATCGCATGCAGTATTTAGGTGCCTGGACACATTTTCCCTAAATATCACGCGATCCCATAATTGTCAATTCACTATGCCAAGTTGCGGTATTTCCCGGAAAACATTCAAAACTCTTTGTAAATACTGCATAAAAAGAGAACAGATAGACAGCGCTTTTTGCAAGTTGTTCCAGAGCTTAGTAACTGAGGTAAAGCTTCACTTTGCAAAGAAGACCCAATAACATGCAAGGGAAAAAAAACAACTTTTTTGCTTGCACATGAATGGATGATGGAAGTCAGCAAAGCTCCCCGACATTTACTAAGCTCTGAAGCACCTTCACTTGCAAAGTGCTCAGTCTATGTGCCTTTAGTAAATCCACCCCATTACTTTTAGTAAATCCATCCCATTACATGTAGTTAAATCTATCTATTTTCTCTTGTCATTTCACCAGATTTTTAGAGACTTTTTTGTATTTATACAAGCATTTACATCATTTGGTGCAAAACAACTCCCAATCACTCCAAACATAATACAATGTACATGCATATCACATTGGTTCCTTGTTAGAACATATGTCATATGTAGTGGGGATACTTTACACCAGGGGCGGACTGACAACTCATGGGGCCCCTGTGCAATAGGGGATCATGGGGCCCCTGTGTCCTTGCCCAAACTCAAAAAAGCCTATGAAAAAGGTACCAGGGGCATCTCATGGGGCCCCCTAATGACCCCGGGCCCTCGGGCAGTGCTCAAGTTTACAAATGGTCAGTCTGCCCCTGCTTTACTTTTTACTTATTTTTAGAGATATCTTCTCACTGACAAGTTCCCTCTGACATCATTGATCCTTTTAACTATGTATAAGGGGGCAATTCTTACCAGTGACCACAGGTGTAAGGAGCATCCTTCCCACTGACCTTCACACCAATGTATTATGAGTTGTAGATATACTCTAGTTATTTTTAGCCTGAGTTCCCTGAGGCCGAAATTTATTTCAAGGGTTCCTCTGTGTTGAAAAGGTTGAGAATGGCTACTTGAAAGTGTATCTAAAGGCAGAACTTTCTTTTTCATTTTGGATAGAGTAATGGAGGGTTAGAATCCCTGCCAGTTTTTTGCCCAATTGGGGAGATTTACCTTCACTTCAGATTCATGTCAAATATGGAATGAAAATAGTAAAAAAATCACACGCATGTATGCATACCCTTCTTCCACCAATAATATAGTAGAAGAAGGGCATTTATATATATGTGTGATTTTTGATACTCTTTTCATTCAATATTTGACATTTATAAAGATATTTTGTATTTACCTAATTGAACTTATTGTTTTTGATACACCACGTGTCCTGTGAAAGCAGCCTCCCTTTGACTGGTATTCCAGTCACTTTTTTTCTTTTGTATTAATACATTTACTGCAGGAACCACATTGACTTAGTGAGTTGGCATGTTTCTGCAGTTTAAACCATTTATTAGCAATAAAAACTGATGGATTCTAATCCTTCTCCACTGTATCCATCCCATTGGATATAGCATGAGTTAAAATACTGCATGGTTTAATGAGATAAATACCGCATATTTTGGAAAAATACCACATGCAGTATTTTAGAACCATTATTTGTGAATGCCAAAAAACGCTAATCTGTATTTTACCACATTTTTTAAAGCGGTAGATACCGCTTCATGAATGGAGCCTATTACTATCCCTAGACTTACATTGTTCAAAGTATTTGTAAATGTCCCATCGCTGCTAACCTCTTTCAGCAATGTTGACACATTATTGCATCTTACTTACCCTGAAATGTTGCCTTTTCAGAAACAACAGCCATCAGGTGGATAAACCCAAAACCACCTACCCATGCGTTCTGGAAGAAGGTGATTTAGCAAATGATCCCTTTCAAACATATTATGCATAAAAAACGTAGTGCTAAGATGCATTTATTAAAACATGGTGTGTTTGGTGTAAGTCAATAAACATTGAACCAAAATGCAACGCCTTTTGAATGATATATAAAAATCCAAGCTAAATTGCAGCCTTACCTTCTATGTTGCCCAATTGTACAGGCCTCTCTCCTGTAATAAAATTGTTTACCTTCATTTTACTGCATACTGTAACCTTCTCACAGTGTGCATTAGAAGCTGCAGCAAGTAAAAACATTATCTGCTTGCATCAGATAAAGAAGCATGAAGACATAGTGATGATGTCACAGGGTCTAAAATAAGGCACATATTTTAAAACAGGTTTTATTTAACCCCTTCACGCTGACGCCTCAAGGCCTTTTAAGGGATTCACAAGTCGGGCGGTTTAGGGTCATGTGACGGCCCTGACACGCCATCACAGCGGTCACATAATCAGGAAAGGTCCCGATCGAAAGAGGAGATTGGGACCTTTCCGTGAATACCAGACATGTGTGCTGGGAGCGCGCAGAGTGCGCTCTCTTAGCACATATGTTCTTTTTTAATAGAACGCAAATGTGTGGCCGCTCGGCGTCTAGGCCCAGATGCCGGGAGGCAGCACATTTGTGTTTGGCTGGCGTGAAGAGGTTAATAATGTTATTAGCGTACTGATAAGGGGAGAAAGGAGAAGCCAGAGAAAATATGCAAAATATAAGTGTAGCCCTCTTTGGGGGGTGTGGGGGGGTGTTTGTGGGGGGGGGGGTAGAAGTGGCTTTTCCCACACAGGATGTTGCACTGAGCTTTGAGGTAAAGAAGAGAACCAGAACCTTTGCTAAATGGGAGAGTAGGTTTGATAATAAAGTTGGCAGGGCCTCTGTGAACAAAGGGGATTCCCTTTCTGGGAAATTAACCAGTAATCCAATCAAAGTAATAGAGAGCAGAGGAACTTCTGTGTCATGGTCTGGGATTAGGCTCAGGGGCAGGGGCTGAAGTAGCAGAGAGGTTCACGAGTAATGAACTGGAAATATATAAGCAGATCCTCCTGGTGAATGACATTGGCTCTCCTAAGGCACAGGGTCTAAGCACTAGATGGTCTTCAACAGCGCTCCTAATGGTGGAGATGAGTTTTGCTACCTGCTAATGCCAAGTTGTGGCCCCCTGGATTGCCCAGTGGGGAGAGAGTAACTGGGGGTCAGGTAACAGATGAAGCAGAAAAGTAACAAGCAAAAGCATAGTCGATGAACAAGCCAAAAGGTCAGTACTGTGTAGTAGCTGGATGGGATCAGATGGAAGCATAGCCAAGGGTCATCCTTCTTTGTGTCAGGGACCTTATGACAAGATCAGCGGTGAAGAGGAGATCCTCCAACTGTTGTCTAACTAGCCTGAAACACAGCTTCTCACTAGCAGAAATTGTGGTGTGGCACTGGAACTGAGAGTCAGCCTAACTGCTCTGCTTCTTAGTCTCCAGTAGCTTGTAATCTGTCATGCAACTGGACCTGTAACTACCAAGTGGCTATCGAATGCCTAATCTGGTTTAGCTAGTATTTGGGTGGCACTTAGATGTGTGGGGGTAGGGGGGTTGAAAAAGTAATTCAATCAATCTTTGCAACAGTCAGTGAAATAGAATGCAATTATATTGTATAGCATGGCCCTGAACCTGCTCTTCTGGGCTCCCCTGCTGCTGCTCCAGGCTCCTCCTCTTTTGAGTGTGCACCCCATAGCAAGCAATGGCTTCTGCTGCTGCTAAACCTCCTGTGAGAATAGGGGAGAGTATAACAGGGCTGCTCAGATCAGGCTCAGGTAAGTATTTAAGGGAAGGCTGATGGGAGCTGATACTGAAAGATACAGGGGGTTGGACAAAATTATGGAAACACCACATGATTTGCAGTTGTGAAAATGATCACATGTTTCACATTGAAAGCAGAAGTGATGTCACATTCTTTTGCTTTTGCTGTGAGGAGACACCTAGCTAACAGGTGGGAAGCCTTACTTTCATCATTCATTGTGTGTGCTGCTAGTAATATGGAGTCATGTCAGAGCTTACTAACCTTCAAAGAGGGCAAATTATTGGTGCCCGCTTAGCTGGTGCCTCTGTGACTGAAGTTGCTGGATTATTTGTCTTGAGGTACAGTATGAAAGGTTATGATGGCATATACAGTTTTCAGTAAACCATCATCTGATAAGCATGTGCGGTCAACATGGTCAACTGACTGAAAGAGACAGAAGGACATTGCGCAGGATTGTGACCCGGAATAAGAAAACAACTGCTGCAAAAGAGACTGTACAGCTCAATCTCCGTCTTACAAAGCCTGTGTCCACAAAAACTGTGTGGAAGATACTCCATAGACAAAAAATTCACAGGCGAGCTGCAATGGCCAAACCACTAGTGACTGATATTAATGCTCAGTAGAGGAGAGAGTGGTGCGACACCAGTTATGGACTATCGATCAAATGGAAGACTGTAATATGGTCCCATAAATCGAGCTGCACACTGTTCCCAACCACCGGACATTTTTATGTGTGGCAAACACCGTCCCAAGCTTAGGACCAGTACGGTCTTGTGCCAACAGTAAAGCATGGTGACAGCACAATCATGGTTTGGGCAGCCATATCTTGGTATTCTGCAAGCCCCATCATCACCTTGAAAGGTAAAGTCACTGCCAGCAACTATGTACAAATTTTGGACGACCATGTGCACCCCATGGAGCAGCCATTGTTTCCTGAAGAGAGCATAATTTACCAAGACAATAATGCTCTAATTCACACAGATGGTGTTGTCAAATCAGAATTTGGCAAGCATGCAGATGAAGTCTCGCACCTTCCTTGGGCACCGTAGTGGCTGGAACTCAATATCATAGAGCCACTATGGTCAATTTTGGAGAACAAGGTTCGCAATTGTTTTCCACCTCTGGCAATTCTGCGAGAGCTGGAACGATTTGTGTATGATGAGTGGTATCAGATTCCATTATCCACCATCCAAGACATATATTTGTCGATTACCAGGAGAATTCAGGCCATCTTGAATGCCAAAGGCAGTCTAACACCATATTTGGCAACCCTTTCCTTCTTTTACCTGACGTTTTCATAAATTTGTTCAACCACTGTATATGTAACTCCCTCCTCATTGGCCTACCTCATCACAGGCTATCCCCTCTTCAGTCTATCATGAATGCTGCTTCCAGACTCATCCACCTTACTAACCGTTCTGTATCTGCCACCCCTCTCTGCCAATCCCTCCACTAGCTTCCCATTGCCCAACGGATAAAATTCAAAACATTAACAATAACATATAAAGCCATTTATAACTCTGCCCCAAATTACATCACCAATCTTGTCTCCAAATATCAACCAAACCATCCTCTCCGCTCCTAGCATGACCTCCTGCTCTCTAGCTCCCTTGTCTCCTCCTCCCATGCTTGTCTCCAAGACTTCTTCAGAGCTTCCCCCATCCTCTGGAACTCTCTACCCCAATTTATCAGACTATTGCCTACTCTGCTCACTTTTAGGTGATCCCTGAAAACCTATCTCTTCAGGGAAGCCTCTGCTGCCCTCAGCTAATAATGGAATCTTCTACTCCTCCTACCAGTCCATCCCCCACAGTTGCTACCTTTTGTACCACTAGCCCCTCTTTCAGATTGCAAGTTCCAAGTAGCAGGGCCCTCCTATCCCTCTTGTATTGAACTGTATTGCTGCTGTATTGTCTCCTGTTATATTGTAAAGCGCTGAGCAAACTGTTGACGCTATATACTGTAAATCCTGTATAATAATAATAATAATAATAATAATATCACCTTAATGCAGAGAATACATTTAGGCAAAACGTGTGCCTTTAGAACCACATTAAAAGTGGATATTAGGCACATAAAACATTTACAAATTAATGCAGCTCTGTATATATTATTACATAATTTAATATATTTAAAATAAACAGTGTAAGTACATGAATTTGACCTGTAGTTCAGCCTCTTGCAGTTTTTGTGCAGCAGAGCTCAGACTGGAAGTGGGAGCTCAGCACATGGAGTCAGTCAAGTAAGCTTCAGTGCAAGAAGCATGCTGACTGGAAGAAAGAGCAGAGTGATGAAGAGATGGACTCATTAATCTGCTGCTTCTTCTTACATTGTCCAATCGCAGGCACAGAGAGGGACAAAACCTTTAACTGTTTTTGAGCTTCAGCAGGGGAAAATCGTGTCTCCTGCTCTGCCAGAGAGCTGTGTAAATCTCAAAATTGGATGGACAGAAATACAAATCATTTCACAGATAAAACAGCTCTCATATACAATAAGTATTTCTTCTTTGTATTTAGCTGTTTGCCTGGAGTTTAGATTTATTAACATTAACAAGTGCTATTTGTTCAAAAAAATGAATTTTAAAAAGTCCTTTTTTTCTGCTATGACCTTTACATATGAATGTTATCCTTAATGCCCTCGGACAGGCCAAAATTAAAAATATAAATGCTAATGAAGAGTGTGGGTGTTAAAATGAGGTTTGTTTAAGATAAAAATAGTTTAACCTCAAATTGTCCTTCTGGAGTCCAGGGTGCCCACTCTCACACCAAAACGGACATTATTCAAATACAGTATTTATTACAATTTCCAGGTCACACCAGTAATGTTTGTAACTAGCCAGGCCACATCGAACATTATAAATAAAAGAGAACTTTCTGAATATGTGGGCTGCTTCCTGCTTGTGGTTTCCAAGCTCACAGGCAGATGTGATGTATTATCTGCAGATGGTTAGCCCTAAACCTACTGGCCACCAAACCATTATCCAGCAGGAGCTTGTGCCAAGTTAAGACTATTTCCTGTTTTTTTGGATGCACAAAATATATTTTGCCATCATTTTATGAACTGGAAATGGGGTCATCATCAAATCCGAAAACAACAGCAGAGAAAAAAAAAAAAGAAATCTTTTTTGTAACAACTGACCAATATGATTAGAAAGACAGTAGCTCACATGAAGTCTTTTAGTAAGTGACACTTGAACACACAATATTGTGGATGATCAAATGATCAAAGGAGCTACCTTACTTAGTAAGCAGTAGCATTAGGGAGGGATATAATGTGTACTCTGTATCTAAAGTAATACTGACTATTTCTTTTTCCCATTTTGATTTGTTTTGTTTGCCTTCCCCATCGAAAACAACACATGTATCTAAGGCTGGATCTTAATGTTCAGAGTAACAACCCAGAGCAGAACCAAATTAATGACAAACAGGGATTTAGACAGGATTACAATTGGGGCCCCCTAACAGAAAAAAAAATGAAGTTGCAGGGCTGGATCTAGCTGGGGGTGTAGTAAAAAAAAAGTCAAGGGGCATAATGTCAGCAGTGTGATAGGGATGCATGGAACCAGTATTCCCTGTTCTCTCAGCACGCTTCTGTACCACAGAGTCATATCCTGGAAGTAACGTCTCAAAGGTAGTGCAGAAGTGGTACAGGAGTGAACTGGGAATGCTGTCATTAGTTTAGGGTAATTGAACAGAACCTGTTCCCCCTTATATCAGGTATCCCTAACAGAGTCTAACAGAGTCCCTCCTTATATCAGGAGTTATTTTCAGAGTTCCTCCAAGGCTCCTATAAGAATCCATCCTTACATCAGGTGTCCTCACCAGAGTGCCTCTTACATCAACTGTCCCCATCAGAGTGTCCCTTTACATCAATTGCCCCCCTCAGAGTGTCCCCTTCCATCAACTGTCCCCATCAGGTCTCATGGATTTGTGTACCTCTCAGAGGCCTTGAGGGGCACAATTAAAATCTGGGGGGAGGGGGCATAGCCCATCCCAGCATCCTCCTAGATCTGGGCCTGTTATGTTAGTTTGTAAAACATCATCATAGTGCAAACAACAGATGTTTAGGCAAAGTTAGTTTAAAAGAAAAGCATGAACAAAGCTTTTTTGGCCATACTTATCCTGTGGGTTACAGGAGTACATAAAAAAAGTGCACCCCTGTGGCCCACAGAAGAAGTATGGCCGAAAGAGTTTTGTCCAACTGATGTCACAGAGATGCTCCAGATTCTGGGTAAATCAGACAATAATGTTGGGATCTGCTCAGATTCTTGACGAGCAGTCGCTCCTGCCCGCTCTCCTGCCCAGCACTCCTGTGAGCGCTGGAAGGGCAGAGAACTGTTCTGTATTCATGGCGGATCCAAGAACTGAGTGATCAGCAGTCATGTGATCACTCAGTTCTCGGCCTTAGAGCTGGAGGGGGGCAGCTTGCAGCATCAGATCAATGCTGCAGAAGGTAGGTAAGTAGGTATGTTTGTTTTGTTTCTAAATTTCCACACTTCTTCTTTAAGTAAACCTGTTATGAGAAAAAAAATATACTGACGTTGGAGGACAGTAAGAGGAAAAAATGTGCTGGTATTGGTGGTCAGTAGGAATAATACAGTAAATGTCCAGCATTGGTGATCATTAGAAGGAAGAAATGCCCAGGCATTGGGAGGTGCTGTGTGAGGCTGAGGATCTCTCCTGGAGGTTGGAGGTACTGTGGGAGGTTGGTGGGCACTGTTAAGGCTCTTCAGGAGGCTTGGAGAAGTCACAGGGGGCTGTGTACAGTGAATAGAGGGGAAGGATGGGATCTGAACTGACAGCAGGTCTGCAGTTTCTTTGCATTGGGGATCACACTGATTATGGCTTTATTGGCATTAATCTACTACATGCTTACTACAGCAGTGCCTGGTGCTGGGACACTCAGCATTTTGTGCCAGACAACCCATTCCCACTCTGCAGAGCGTACTGGATCAATGCCACCTTGGATGTACATCTCTGGGTGGGATCATTTGAAGCTGGCAGGCCCTAGCAGGGGTGGACTGACCATTCAGGCACTTGGGCACTGCCCGAGGGCCCAGGATCAGTAGGGAGTCCCATGAGATGCCCATGGCACCTTTCATAGGCTTTTTTTGGGTGTGGTTTGAGTGTGGGAGAGGACACAGGAACCCCATAATCCCCTATTGCCCGGGGACCCCATGAGTTGTCAGTCTGTCCCTGGGCCCTAGACTAGTTTCTAGATTGCTACTCTGGTAATTTGACTCTTCCCACTGTCAGGCTTGGAAAAGCTGTGAAATATCATACTGGTGCTGGGTAAAGCGATTCTCAGTGGGTTAGTAGGATTTTTATAGGAGTTCTGTCACTTTTCATATTTAGGGCTCCTCTCCCGCTGGTACTCCCCTTTTTGCCCCAGGTTAGTGAAGTGACCTTCAATTTTGGACTCCTCTTAACCAAATTACAGTGGCCTGGCAATTGACAAAAGCCCTGAGTATTTCTGAGATCAAGGAGCACAGGTAAATACCAGTGGGGCAGGGGGGTTTAAAGAAAACCTTTCACTTTGCCCTGAAGTGGATAAAGTCACAGATAATCATTATTACTAAGAGATATAGCAATGTGGAAAACTTATTTTACTCTTTTCAGCTACAAACCTTGATTGTTTTTTTTATCTGAATATATTTGAGCTTTCCTTGGTTTTTTAAACTGTGAACTTTTTCTAATAAACTATTCTTTTTAATTCATTGTGCATTGTGCAGTGTTCAAAATATTCCTACTGTGCATCTGTAGTATCTAGTGTTTTTTTTACAAATAAAGATCAGGCAGAATCCTCAAACAGCCGAAGTCTTTGAAAGAAATAGACCAGTCTGTGTTGAAAGTGATTCAGTTTCATCTCTACTGACTGGCTCTTACAGGTAATACTTTCCCTACATGAGAGAATGGCTAGTCTGAGTTTTGACTCTCATGATATTCTTGAATAGCAGTGTAATTTGAGGTTTAGTGAATTACATGAAACTTTTCCTGCTGGCTGTCCTATGCTTGGGAGTGCTCAACCCCAGAGAAAGTGTTTGGAATATTGGGTTCTCTGTTCTTATGCCACAACTTTGTGAACAGCTTTTTCCCTCTGTTACACCTCCTTGAGTAAAGGGGGTTGCTGCAAATACAATAATGGCCAAAAATAGTGGCACCCTTGCATTTCTGTCAGATAATGCACCAGAAAATTGTTGCAATCACAAATGTTTAGGCATTCTCATGTTTATTTCTTTTGTTTTTATTGGTATGGCACAAAACAGTGGAGAAACAAAAAGCCAAATCTGATACATTCCATGCAAAACCCTAAAATGGACTGGACAAAATTATTGGCACCCTCAATTTAAAATTTGCTAACACACCCCTTGGAAAAAAAACTGAAATCAATCGCATTCCTGTCATCATCAATGAGTTTCTTACACCTCTCTACTGCAATTTCGGACAACTCTTCTTTCACATCACATATTAGCACATTATGAAATACTTACAGTAGAACATAGCCCTCCAGCAGAGTGCTGGCAGCGCTGCCACGGCTTCCATCTTCACCCGCATGCACACAAGAGTCACAGGCCACTGCACAGTGCTCTGAAGGAATTGCATGGGTATGCTGTTCCTTCAGAGTGCATTCGCCGGCTACCAAGAAGAATGAACATCACCTAAACAATGCACATTGGGAACATATTAATTTTACCTACAGGTAAGCTTTATTATAAGTTTACCTGTAGGTGAAAATCACAAAGCGGACTTTATTACTGCTTTAACAATTAACAAAGAACAGTATCAGCAATGAACAGTATCAAAAAGGATACTCACAGCACAGCACAGTACAGTACAGTAGCTTCTCTGCAGCTAGTAGTCAGTAAATGTCCCAGAGCTTATTCTATATGTATAACCTACAAGGAGTACCTCTGGCTATGAGCAACTAAGTACATGGTCCTAGTAAAACTGTCAATAGATAGTTGGCTTCCGGCTCTCAACTTTATGCTGACTATTCGGTGGTACCCAGAGGAGATGGGGGTCACAGGAGTAGAGAGGGGAGGCCTGGTGGGTCTCAGGCAGAGAGGGGGGTTTGAGGAATAAAGAAGTGAGGTCTTGGTGCCCTGAGGAGGAGAGGGGGGATTGAGGACTAGAGGGAAGTCTGGAGGGGGGGTCTGAGTAGGAAAGGAAAGTCTAGGGGCTCTGAGGAGGAGAGGGGGTCTGGGGTGTTCCAAGGAAGAGAGGGGGGGTCTGAAGGGTAGAGAGGGGAGGACTGGGGGGTCTGAAAAGGAGAGGGATGTCCTGGGGGTCTCAGGAGGAGAGAGGGGTCTGATGAGAAGAGAGAAAAGGTCTGGGGGGTCTGAAAAGGAGAGGGGGAGTCTGAGGAGTAGAGAGGGAAGCTCTGGGGGGGTCTGAAGAGGTGAGGGAGGTCTGGGAGGACCTTAGGGGGAGATGAGGGGTCTGAGGAGGAGAGGGGGGGGGGTCTGAGGAGGAAAGGGGGTCTCTAAGGAGGAGAGGGAGGACCTGAGGAAGAGAGGGAAGACCTGTGGAAGAGAGGGAGGACCTGAGGAAGAGAAGGGGAGTCTAAGGAGGAAAGGGAGGTGTGGGGGAATCTGAAGACTATAGGGGGTTCCAAAGAGGAGAGATCTGGGGGGTCTAAGGAGAAGAGGGGGTTCTGATGAGGAGAGGGGAGATCTGGATCATAGTTGTCCCCAATCCTTCCGCCTTGGACTCACAGAGTAAGAATGGCAGTCAGCCCTCACTTTAAAGTAGCACTGTGCTGGAGAGTTCTCAGTCTCAGAAACTGCTCTCTATTGTCACCTGCAGGCTGAAGGGAGGAGAAAGCAGAATCCTCTCTCCAGCTGCAGCTATCAGTCGCTGATCCTTGTGACAGGAGTGACAATCTTTCCCGTCGGTGAGGATCAAGATGAACGGCCACATTGCCAGTGAGCCCCCCAGCATGGTACTCACTCAGCCCATCTCCTCAGGCCCTGTGTGCCTTTCACATCCTGCACACATGTATGATACACCACTGCAATGAACCCAAACCTTTACCACCAAATTAAAGAGAATTACCATTTCTAGCTGGGCTTCAATTTTATGGTACCTTGGTATTAATGTCTCTCACTCCCTCAATTCCATGTAAAAGGTGAACTGCCCACCCATTTGGCACTCATACCCTCTCTCATTGTTTGGTAGATTATGTGCAGTAAAAATGTCCTACCTCCCAAATTACTATACTATTCTCATATTCAAACAAAGGAAAATTCTAAAACTAAATTGGAGAAACCACGGACCATGCCTTCCAGCTCACATCCTTTTTCACTGAAAAATGCTGGGAGGTTTTGGTGTTCCTAAATTAAACAAATACTATGTAGCAGCACAGAGAGCGCCATCAGTGACCCTCCACACCACTTTGGAACTTCCAATGTAGTCTTATTTAGACATCATGTATTGTTCTTCTACCTTGATCCACAGCTTAATCTGGATCCATCCAAGTCACAGATCCCCTATACTTGACCTGACTTTACAACACTCACTAAAACTATGGGACACAATTAAGTACTCTAGCAAACTGATCCCACCCCACCTTCCTCTTTTAGAAATCTTATATAACCCCATGTTTCTTCCACCAATAGAAAACCCCTTACCCTTTGCATGGTGGTCTACCAAAGGTATTAGGCACATACACGACTCTCACTTGATGGTGTCAGAATCTTTACACTCCTACAGAAACACTGGAAGCCTTCTCAATCTGAATGTTTTAGATTTCTCCAAACACTCATTTTATGTACTCCCTTCTCAACCACATTACAGTCAACCCAATCCTTTTGACACTTTTTAAAAATAGATGCAAAAAGGCCCACATGAAAGTGGCTTAATCTCTTTATTATATATAGCTCTAAGCTCCCCCACACAAAAGTCTGAACCATTTTTAACAAAAACCTAGTTTGGAATCCTTGGGAAGCATTACTCCACAGACTTCTCTCTGACCTTCATAGACCTGAAAAGAAACAGAAAATAATTTTCTATCTTTCTGTCCACACAGTAAACTATTACTAAAGCCTGGTGGCACCCGAATTTTAGTTTCTTGGAGGTGAAGTAGTGGATTATGGGTACCATGGTTCACAAAAAACATACATTTATACTCAACAACACTCATTCCAAATTTCTGAAGACATACTGTAGACCCCTTGGTTTTAATATAACTGAAACCTTAAGTTTAATTACTCATTTCTCCCTCATTAAATATTGAGGGGACTAAATAAGACTCAACTTTCTTCTTCCTATTTCACCCCCATACTTTTCTCTTCTCCCACTATTTCTTAATATTGTGCTGGTAGTCTCATAATTCTTGGCATCTAATTGGGGTATCCCCCCTTTTCTTCTTTTCATCAAATCTTCCCACTCTGGGTCAACTGTAATGCCCATCCCCCCAAAAAACATGTTGTACAGGTGACGTGGGTGGCATCAACTATGTCCCCAAACCTGACACCTATTGTCATGGTCAGGGGTCAGCAGGGACCAGCTGGATACATGCAGCGGCAGGATGGCACATGCTCACCAGTAGTATGGAGTCTAAGCACTAACCCATATTTATAAGAGCTGATGGTGGAATTAGGTTTGGCTGCCAAAGGTGGCTAACAAGTGGTTGCAGGTTGGGATTAAGCATAAGCCTAGTTGAGGAACAAGCCAAAAGTTCGTAAAGAGTGGTAGCAAGCAGAGATACAGAAGGCTGAAGGAGCAGCAAGAGCGAGATATTAGCCGGAGAGAGCACAACTATTTGGCAAACAGGAAGTGAAAGGACATGGCTTAAATAGGAATTTCATGGGAGGAGCACGGAGTTCAAGGTTCAGCAGAAACAAGGTATAAGGCATAATTGTCCACTGGATCAAACAGGGTGCTGTCCAGCATCTCAGCAAGAAGAGACATCCCCAGACACAGTAGAGGTTGCAGATTCAGACCTGGGTCCTGACACCTACTTTACACCACATTCCCTCCCACATCTCACCCCTTGTAACCATTTGATAGCTGAGGCCAGCCAGTATGTATTACTTGCATTATGTGCTCTTTGTGTTTGTGTACTCACATGCACAGAAACTTTCTCTCTTGCCATGTAAAGCTTGCTTTATACCCGATGTAGTGAACTCATCAATGGTATTCTATTTGGTATTTATAAAAACCTAAAACATATAAACACTTTGTGAAAGAAAAAAGCAAAGTTGCATATCTTTCACCAATACATAATTCTGGGGAGATCTGGGTATATGTGACAGACCGTTCTGCTTTTAACGTAGGAGAGTGCAATCCCTACCAGAGCCATGGCCCATGACAGAACACCAGTTCAGCTTTAAAGTAAATCTGTGCCCATGTCATGCACACAAATGTTCGTACATATTATGAACAAGCAGTAAAAGTATTTTAGAACAAGTCTTCATTCACCTCTGTATCTACAGGCATTGTGGAGAAATGCATTTTCAAAGTTCACAATACAGATAATGAGCAGGCTGCCAGCCCTCTATTGTAAACAAGCAGCAGATTTTGCAAGGTCTCATGTACAATTTTGCCCATCAGCTTTAAATTCCAGTGTTTTTGCTCGGGAGTCACAAGTACAGTGTTCAGCCCCGATGCCAACAGCCTTTTAAAATCTATGACATGCTAAAATATGTAGTGGCTGGGCACTGTGACAAGTGATTTTTGCATTTAGGGCCAAATGTTTTCAGGGACATATGCCCCAAATTCAGGAATTCTGCAGGAATTGATGCTGATAGGCCAAACCACCAATGTACATGCGAGTAACCTGTCAGAAACCCACTACAAACCCAACTTTAAAGGATTTGTTGTGATCTTTGAGGCTCTTAAGAAAACATTTTACAAAGCAGATAGGGAGATTTGGGATGGCTTATTTTAAAGCTCTTGAACTGAATATGTAAATAGTTTAAGGCCCTGTCAAGGTCCTACCTTTCTTCAGAGCTTGTGCATCTCCATGAGCTGGCCTCCATCTTGGTTTTCTGCAAAGCATGGTGGGAACCTTTATGCCTTCAGGCTTCTGCGGCTCCTCCTCAGAAGGGTGTGGTTGAGCACATTTAAACCTGCTGTCTGCAAGTGTGCTCTGCACTTGTGTCCTGTATGTTGCCCTGTTGCAAGCTCTTGTGTTGTTCCCATTGCTCTCCTGGTAACCGACTCGGCTTGGACAAGACTACTCTCTGCGTTAACCCTTTATCTGACCTCCCGTTGTTGAACCCGGCCCGTGACCTGAGTATTCTTTGCCTACAGTCTAGTACTGTCTGCTCCGTTGTTATTGACCCGGCTTGTCTGACTACTCTACTCGTGATCCCATCTAGCTCCCACCAGCTGTACGCCATTGGCGGCAGTCGTTATCGCAGCTGGGGTCACTCGGGGGCCGCGACCTGGTCTCAGGCTGCGTCAAGTCCATCCCCACCATCAGGGGCCCTGGTGAAGGGTAGCCTGGGGCTTAGACTCCGCGCCCTGAGGGACTCTGGTCTGTGGGTAGTGGCTGTCGTCAGTCGCAGCGTGACCGTACCATAGGCCTGCCTGCCCATTCCAGCGTTCCTGCCCTGACAGGCCCATAGTTTGGGAACATGTTCACTTTAAGGTCAGTATCTATAATAAAATGAAAATGATTTTAACTCTGTAAATTCTGCCCTGATCTTGCTAAACCTCACAAAGATCTTTCCACTTCCTTCACAGTTTGACCAATCACATACACACACATTACCATGAGAAATCCAAATTGTTTAAAGAGCCCTATCTCTTTTTGTGGCTGCAATAATACTCAAATTGTAATTGTGTCTTTGAGAAGGAGTGACGGTGCAGTAGCTGGAGTAAGCAAACATGTTGTGGTTAAATTGATCTGACTAGCAAATCAATGATTCATTTTGAGTAATTTAGTACCATGAACTATTAGTATGGGTCCTTTGTGTTATGACATAATAATGTGGTACGGCTTTCAATGTGCAATTTTACAGGGATACAAGGTTTTTAAAGCATATCTAAATGCCAAAATAACAAGCTAATATTTTGCAGCTTACAAATCTTTAAAGATAAAGTCTAAAAAAAAAACCCTATGAGAAGACAGGCTCTTTATTTCAGAAGAAACATGTAATGTTACCTGCCTGTTTGCAGTTTTCTTAAAAATTTTCACAGAGCTGCACATACACTATATTGCCAAAAGTATTGGGACGCCTACTTTTACACGCACATGCAATTTAATGGCATCCGAGTCTTAGTCCGTAAGGTTCAATATTGAGTTGGCCCACCCTTTGCATCTTCAACTCTTCTGGGAAAGCTTTCCACAAGGTTTAGGAGTGTGTCTATGGGAATGTTTGACCATTCTTCCAGAAGCACATTTGTGAGGTCAGGCACTGATGTCGGACAAGAAGGCCTGGCTCACCGTCTCTACTTTAATTCATCCCAAAGGTGTTCTATCGGGTTGAGGTCAGCACTCTGCGCAGGCCAGTCAAGTTCCTCCACCCCAAACTTGCTGATCCATGTCTTCATGGACCTTGCTGTGTGAACTAGTGCGCAGTCATGTTGGAACAGGAAGGGGCCATCCCCAAACTGTTCCCATAAAGTTTGGAGCATGACATTGTCCAAAATGTCTTGGTATGCTGATGCCTTAAGAGTTCCCTTCACTGGAACTAAGCGGCCAAGCTCAAATCCTGAAAAACAACCCCACACCATAACTCTCTCCACCAAACTTTACACTTGTCACAAGCAAGTACTGGGGCAACCGCTAAACTCAGACACATCCATCAGATTTCCAGGTAGAGAGGTATGATTCGTCACTCCAGAGAACACATCTCCACTGTTCTACAGTCTAGTGGCTTTACACCACTGCATCCGACTGTCAGGGATCACGGGTCCTCGGCGGTGCGCGCATGCGCAGACTGCCGATCCGTCCCAGCCGGCGAGCGCCGAATCCTCGGCGATCGCGGCGGCGGCCGCGCATGCGCAGTAGCGATCGCGGCCGCACCAATGGGAGAACAGGGCGCTCTGTGAAAAGGCAGACTGGGACTTAGACTCCGCACCCTGGGAAACCCCGTGCCGTGGACCACTAGAGATCCCGTTGGGTGGAGCCTGACAGTACCTTGCGGCCATGACTGAGCCTGGAAGGGGAACTTCCCCTCTGGACGACATCTGCCAACGGATGGAGACCCTTACACTGGGAATTAGGGGCCTACAGGAGGGTTATACGGAATTGGAGAGTCGCATGCAGACTTTAGCTACCTCTACCAGGGGGCCGGGGGAACCCACTAGGGAGACACCGGGGTTGTTACCCGCACCAGAACCCCGTGTCCCCACACCGGAACGTTTTTCTGGAGACCAAGGGAGATTCAGGGCCTTTCGTAACTCCTGTCAGTTATACTTTGACCTCCAGCCCCGGACCTTTTCCTCCGAATCGGTGAGGGTAGGGTTCATTATTTCCCTACTACAGGGAGGACCCCAGGACTGGGCCCACCGGCTCCGAGAGAATCGAGACCCCCTGTTAAAGTCGGTAACGGTATTTTTTGAGGCTATGGCCCTCTTGTATGACGACCCCCTGCGCACCGCAACGGCCGAGAGGGCCCTATATACGCTCAGGCAGGGTCACCGGACAGTGGAGGAGTATGCCGCCGACTTCAGGCGTTGGCGTAGTGACTGCCAATGGAACGAGGCGGCTCTGCACCACCAGTTCCGCGTAGGGTTAGCTGAATCCCTGAAGGACGAATTGGCCCGAATAGACATACCTAGCACTTTGGAGGCCTTAATAGCTTTGACTATACAAATTGACCGCCGGTTGCGGGAGCGCAGGCAGGAAAGGTGCAACCAAGGACGAGGCCCAACGGGAACACCTCCTCAGGCTTCAACCCTGTTCCAGCCGGCAAGCCAGAATCAGGATGCTATGGATACACCCGAGACCGGTCCATTGGGAAGAATCCGGCCGACACTAACACCCGAGGAACGCCAGAGGCGTCTTACCTACCATCTCTGCCTCTACTGTGGGGGAGCAGGCCATATGGTATGTACCTGTCCAGCCAAGAGGGGTAAGTGCTCCGCTATTTTCTCTACGGTATCTTCTAACAGTGTGGGCAACACTAGTTACCTAGCGGTACCTGTGTCACTTCAGCTACCAGGGAGAACAGTAGTGACCACGGCTATTGTGGATTCTGGGGCGTGTAGTTGCTTCATAGATTTAGACTTTGCAGTTCAGCAACAAATTCCTCTACAAACCAAGGAGGTGGGATTGAATATTTTTCTAGCAGATGGGTCACGCATTAAGTCAGGGGTGGTGGACCACGAGACCCTACCTATCCGTACTACCGTATCGACCCATCACGAGGAACTCCTTCGGTTGGACGCCATAGCATCCCCATTATTTCCCATTATTTTGGGGCTCCCGTGGTTACGTGCCCATAATCCCCAGGTGGACTGGAAAGCGGGTTCTATCCAGTTCCTCTCCACATACTGCCAGCAGCACTGCCTCCCTAAGATCTCCCCGATACCGCCGACCGTGTTTTGTCTAGAGACAGATGCGGAGCTGGCGCGAGTTATTCCTTCAGTCTACCATAATTTTCTGGATGTGTTTAGCAAGCGGGGGGCGGACTCTCTCCCCCCGCACCGAGCTTATGACTGCCCAATTGATCTCCTCCCAGGGTCGGAAATCCCATTTGGGCGGATATTCCCCTTGTCCGAACGGGAGTTAGGGGTGCTAAAGGAATATATAGATGAAAACCTCCATAAGGGGTTTATTAGACCCTCCACGTCGCCAGCCGGGGCGGGCATTTTCTTTGTGGAGAAAAAGGACAAGTCCCTCCGGCCCTGCGTAGATTACCGGGACTTGAATAAGGTCACAGTAAAAAACCGTTACCCGCTACCACTGGTCCCCGAACTTTTTCAGAGGCTGAAGTCTGCATCTGTCTTCACTAAACTAGACTTGAGAGGTGCCTATAATTTAGTCCGTATCAGAGAGGGGGACGAGTGGAAGACAGCATTCCGTACCAGATTCGGGCACTATGAATATTTGGTTATGCCCTTCGGCCTATGCAACGCCCCTGCCACCTTCCAGCATTTCATAAACGATGTGTTCAGGGACTACCTAGATATCTTCGTCATCGTATACCTAGACGATATCCTTGTTTTTTCCCCAACCTTGGAGGACCATAGAGGTCACGTGAGGCGCGTGTTGGAACGGCTCCGCCAACACAGCTTATATGCCAAGGCAGACAAATGCTGCTTTGAACAAAGTAGTATTTCGTTTCTGGGTCTAACCATCTCTCCCACGGGAATAGCCATGGATCCCCAAAAGGTTTCGGCCATTTTAGATTGGCCAGCGCCCACCGACAAGAAAGCGGTCCAACGTTTCATCGGCTTTGCTAACTTTTACAGAAAGTTCATTAAGAACTTTTCAGGCCTAGTGTCCCCGATCACCCAGCTGACCAGGCAGGGGGTTCGCTTCCAATGGACACCTGAGGCACAGAGGGCTTTCGAAGCCTTAAAGGAGTTGTTTACGGCAGCTCCTATTTTGAGCCACCCTGATTCGTCCTTGCCATATGTCTTGGAGGTGGACGCATCCGAGAATGCGGTCGGGGCGATCCTGTCCCAGAGGAAGGGCATCAAAGAGCTCATGCACCCGGTGGCTTTCTTCTCCAGGAAACTAACTCCTGCGGAAAGGAATTATGATATCGGGAATCGGGAGCTCTTGGCAATCAAGGTGGCACTAGAGGAATGGAGATACTTGTTAGAGGGAGCGGTACACCCAATATTGATTTTTACGGATCATAAAAACTTAGAATATCTGAGGACAGCTAAACGTTTGAGGCCACGTCAAGCCAGGTGGGCGCTGTTCTTTTCACGGTTCTTTTTCCACATAACCTATAGGCCAGGGTCTAAGAACACAAAACCAGACGCACTCTCCCGCATGTTTGGGGATCCCGAGGAGAATCCCAGGCCAGACACTATCCTGACCCCAGGGAATTTCCTAGCCCTCCAATCGGAGCTCCATTCGCAACTGCAGACCGCGTCCGTAGGGATGCAAGGCCCACCCGGTGTCCCCTTATTAAATAGGGAAGGACTTTTCTGGAAGGAGGATCTGATTGTGGTCCCTGAGGAGGCCCGTACCTTGGTATTAGGATACTGCCACGATCACCCGCTGGCCGGGCACTTTGGGGTACGTAAGACCTTGGAACTGCTGCAGCGTACTTTCTGGTGGCCTAATATGGCCAGAGAGTGCGAAACCTACATAAAGACTTGTCCCGTTTGTCAGAGAAACAAACCCACCAGGAACAAAGCTTGGGGTCTCTTGCGCCCATTACCCATACCCGACAGGCCATGGACCATGATTTCCATTGATTTTATCGTGGAACTTCCACCCTCTCAGGACCACACTGCAATCTTCGTGATTGTCGACCGCCTGTCCAAAATGGCCCATTTTGTACCTCTAAAGGACACACCTACGGCCCTTGAGACAGCACGGGTATTTATTAAGGAAGTGGTAAGACTCCACGGAATTCCCAGGGATATTGTATCTGACAGAGGGGTTCAGTTTACGTCCAGGTTCTGGAGAGCTCTATGCGAAACCCTGGGTATTAAGTTATCGTTCTCTTCAGCCTATCACCCACAGACCAATGGCCAGACGGAGCGTACAAACCAGACCCTAGAGCAGTACCTCAGGTGCTATACCACCTTCCTCCAAGATGACTGGTTTACTCTCCTGCCGCTTGCGGAGTTCGCATATAACAATGCAAGCCACTCTGCGACTAAACAGTCCCCGTTTTTCGCGAACTACGGGTTCCACCCTGTTTTCCTGCCTGATCTAATCCCGGAGGTCGCAGTCCCAGCCACGCAGGATATGCTGACCTTTCTGTTGGCCAATAGCAAGGTATTGCAGGAAGCAATGGCAAGGGCCCAGAATGACAATAAGAGGGCATTTGATAGGAAAAGAAGGGGGGAATTGAGTTTGCGGCCGGAGGACCAGGTTTGGCTGTCCACCGCGAATTTAAAAATGTCCTGCCCTTCAAAGAAATTGGCTCCCAAATTTTTGGGGCCTTTTCGGGTCAAACGTAGGATCAACGAAGTGGCATATGAACTGGCACTGCCCGAGTCTATGAAGGTTCATCCGGTCTTCCATGTGTCCCTGTTGAAACCAGCAACTCCAGATCCCTTCCCGGATCGAAGGTCTAAACCACCGGAGGCGGTAAACGTGGATGGGGAGGAGGAATTTGAAGTTGAAGCTATCTTAGAGTGTAGGAAGAGGGGAGGCCAAACTCAGTTTCTGGTTAAATGGAAAGGATATGGGGCGGAGGAAAATTCATGGGAGCCGGCCCAAAATGTGCACGCCCCAAGGCTTGTGCGGGAATTTTTTCGGAACCAGCCGTTGCGTAGGGGTCGGTTGGGCATCCGGAGGCTGCCCGTAGGGGGGGGCAATGTCAGGGATCCCCGGTCCTCGGCGGTGCGCGCATGCGCAGACTGCCGATCCGTCCCAGCCGGCGAGCGCCGAATCCTCGGCGATCGCGGCGGCGGCCGCGCATGCGCAGTAGCGATCGCGGCCGCACCAATGGGAGAACAGGGCGCTCTATTTAAAGCTGCCCTGTGCATCTCCAGGTTGCCGCAAGGTCTTGTTCCAGTCCTGTAAGTACGCTTCCTAGTTGCCAAACTCTGCCTGTTCTGACTTATGCTTACCTTCTCCTGCTCTGACCCCGGCTCGTCCCTGACCATCCTTCTGCCTGACCCTCGGTACCTCGTTGCCCGCTACCTGTTGAACCTGGCTTGTGACCCCGACTATTCTCCGCTTACTCCCCCTGTACCACGCTGCCCGCACAATTCCGACCCGGCTAGTCTGACCTCGTCCACTCCTGACAGTTGCCCATCCATCCCGCTCGGATCGGGATCTGTCATCCCATCCATCCCGCTCGGATCAGGATCTGTCATCCCCTTCACAGCAGGCTCAACCCGGGCACATACCCCCAGCGGGACCCCTCTGCCGCCCCCGGGGGTGCCCAGGAACGCGACCTGGTTTCAGTCTTGCACCAAGTCCATCCCCACCATCAGGGGCCCTGGTGAAAAGGCAGACTGGGACTTAGACTCCGCGCCCTGGGAAACCCCGTGCCATGGACCACTAGAGATCCCGTTGGGTGGAGCCTGACACCGACGCTTTGCATTTCACTTGGTGATGTAAGGCTTGGATGCAGCTGCACGGCCATGGAAACCTATTCCATGAAGCTCTCTACACACTGTTGTTGTGCTATTCTGAAGGCCACATGAAATTTGGTCTTTAGCTATTGACAGTTAATGACTTCCGCACAATGGGTGCTTCAGCATGCACAGACCCCGCTCTGTCATTTTACGTGGGGTTGTTGTTGTTCCCAGTTGCTTCTACTTTGCTATAATACCAGTAACAGTTGACTGTGGAATATTTAGTAGCAAGGAACTTTCACAGATGGACTTATTACACAGGTGGCGACCTATCACCTCACCATGCTTGAATTCACTGAGCTCCTGAGAGCGACCCATTCTTTCAGAAATGTTTGTAGAACCAGTCTGCATGCCTAGGTGCTTGACTTTATACACCTGTGGCCATGGAGGTGATTGAAACACCTGAATCCAATGATTTGGAGGGGTGCCCCAATACTTTTGTCAATATAGTGTATTTTTGAGCATACAGTATATAACGCTATCCTCTCCACGGGTTGACCATGCTGCTGTACAAAGATGGCTCTGTTGCCACTCCATAGCGTGAAGCCACTCTAAAACAGAAGGGGTTTTAATGGCTGAATCACCAGGAAAAAAAAAATGAGGATAAAAACTGATAAAGTCAAGCATTGGTAGGGGTAAGATGGAGGTATTGGTGGTAAGTGTGGGTGGGTTTTTTTGATCAGTGTAGGCAGTGTACTTACCTTGCATTGTATTGACAACCTCATCTATAGTACTTCTGTTGCTGGGACTATGACTCTGCCGTGTAGTTTGTACAAAGTTGGACCTGCATGTTGGAACAAGTATTTTGGTGCTGAACTCCAGGACATGGCATGGATTTCCTGGGATTGTCCTAAATTCTTGTGACAGTCCCACAGAATGTGGTACCATTGGGAGTATGCCTGTGGTCACAGGGTCACTTTAATCATTCCTTACTTTATCCAAAAAGCTTTGGCTATAGATACTCTTGCACCTTACAAGATATACAGTACAGTAGTTTGGTTTGCAGTTAAGAAACAAATGAACAGAATGAAAAAATGATGCTAAAATGCTATAAAAATCATAAACTGTGCCTTATAGCTTGGTCAATAGAAGAAAAAGACTGGTATACTTAAAAGATAGACAGGCAAAAAAAACCCAGACAGGAAGATATGGAGTTTAGACAAGGCTAGACAGGCTGTAATTTGTACCAAGAAACAGCAAAATATTATTGTTTGTGTTCACTAATATTTTATGAGTTATGGCTAGTTTTGTTTCATGCCATTTCTGTTTTTATAAGGTATACTTCACTTGTAATGCATTAAAAATTAAATCACCAGTTTTTCAGAGAAAATAGGAACTTTATAAAGTGCTATGTTTGAAATATGGGGGAAATACACTTTTACATTTACAGTAGTTTAGTTATTGTATTAAATAATGTAGATAAATGAGCTAAAACATGTTTTTTTTAGTATACTTTCCATAAATGGAGTACAGTAAGCCATGATCCAGTAAGATGTTTTTTGCTGCCACTGGCATGACACCAATCTCTTACCTTAAATGCTGCTGAGGTAGATCCATTAGCTTGGTCAGCATAGCTGGTTTTGGCATGTCTGGAAATGTTCACTACTCTATCTGAACCTCAATAAACTCCTCACCTCACTCTGGTCCCACAGCATACCACCTAACCCCCACTCACAGGACATCACTGACAGCTCATCTCATCCAAGCTTTGACACCCTCCTCCCCATCATGGTACCTCACTCATCCAGAATGGTCATACAAGTAAAGTAATACAAATATAGGTAGTCAAGATCTACCTTATACTTACGTTGTAACTTTCCTAAATAAAAGCTAGAGCATGTTTTAGGGATTTTTGCCTATTCAGGTTGGTGCTTATATCTACCTTCCCTTTGCTCAACCACCATTCTGTTCAATGCCAAAGTGAAGAGAAGAATCATTGTGTACCTTCCAAGTCATTCTCAGTAGAACTTACAGAGGGCTATAGACTCTTTCCCTGTCCATTGTGGAAGTATAGGAGGGTTTATCATTTGGCAATATTGGCACCCATTGATGCATTGTGATAGGAAGGAGAAAGAGTCACATACTTCTCATATCCTGAAGTACTGAATATTTTTCTTAATACCAAGTGGCTGAACTGATCAGAGAGAAAAATAAGTAACCAGTAGTAAAAACAGGGGGTGGGCTTGGCATTAAAGAGAACTTGTTGCTTTGTTCTACGTGGGCAAATCATGGGTGCCTTTATTCCTCACTGTGCTTTTCCAAAAAATAACAGAGTGCTGGCAATAGATGCTCATTTCTGACAATACGTGGTCCTTTTATACCCCATTTACTGTATAATCTCAGCCTTTTTATCTTTTCATGGTCTAATACCCCTGTATGTTTTCATTTGTAACTGATCTTTTTTGGAACTGCCTTAAAATATCTATTTGTTTAAATGAAAATGCTCCTCACTGGTTCATAGGTGTCCTCACACAAACTTGTATGGCTTTGGTATTTGTATGGTTTAGTATTTAAAAAAAAAATACTACTAGGAATTTTTTTTACCGCTTTAAGATGCCAGTAGAAGTCTCATGTTACATTTCAGCCCTCTAGTGCAATGGTGGTCAACTTGAAATATATAGAAAGCTTAAAGTGCGCCCCCCAAAACTTTCAGAGGGCTGCAGAATAGCAGCACCTTTTTGTGCCTTGAGGTGCAATAAATCAGGTTAGGCAGCTAAATCAAAATGAATGGTCTATAAAGCACCTCAACACCCCAAAATGTTGGGCTTGCTGCATATTTTGCTGTGTATGGCAATTCACACTTAGGAAGATGGAGTACAATAACCGCAGCATTGGTGTCGATGGCAGTAATAACAACCCCCAGGATTGGTGTTAGTGGATGCAATATTAATTCCCCATCATTGGTGTCAGTGGGTGCAATAACAACTCCAGCATTGATATCAATGAGTGGACTAATAACCCCCAGCATTGATGTAAATGAGTGAAATACTAACTTCCAGCATTTGTGTTAGAGGACAGAATAATAATTCACAACAACGGTGTCAATGAGCACAATAATAACCCCCAGTATTGGTGTTGAAGGTTAGTGGCAATGAAAGTTAACTGCACCACCCCATCTGCATTGGTGTTCTTGGCAGTGAAGGATAACCCCCATCCCCCTAAATTGCCTGTCGATAACCCCCTTCCCCCTGCATCGCCTGTCGTGGATGTGAAAGTTAGACACACACATTGGTGTTTATGGCAGTGAAAGTTACCCCCCCCCCCCGCGTTGGTGGTTATGGCTCCACCCACAGTATATTCTTTCTTTCAGTGTTGGGTACTGGAACACAGAGGGTCACTCTGTTTCCTAACTGGTGGTCAACAGCTTTGCTGGCCACATGCAGCACTCGGGCTGTGGGGCACCAAATTAATGAGAATAGTGAAAGTAGATTTTTTGTTCCATAGTGAAATATAAATGCAAGACAGATATCTAGAAGATAAATGTGTTGTGAAAGGGTTTTTTGGTGCCAAGTAGTATAAATAAATATCTATCTTGCACCCAAATATGTTTATATGAGACAAAATAGCATTGTTACATCCAAATTTATGTGTTAATTGTGGAAAAATTGTATAGTTTGTACTAAATGTGTAAATTGAATCGTCAGTTATCAGAGGAAAATTAATAAATACATTCTCCTCCACCCATGACCCCAACTCCCACTGCTACTATCTTACTGTACTGCAGGGGTTAATAGAACTAAGGGGCTGTCACAGGCTCTTATCTGGAGTGCTCAACTATGCCTGCCTTTTCTGTCATACTACAGCTTCTATGAATGTAACGGGATCTATGAATGGAGAGGTAGACCCTTCAATCATCCGCCTACCTCCATTCATAAATCCTGTTGTATTCAAAGAAGCTGTAGTATGGCTTGTTTGAATGGAGCAGCTGGGCTGAATGGGTGAGCATAATCAGGCACTCTTGATAAAAGCCTGTGGCAGAACGTTAAATTGTTTTCACTCCTAAATTCACCTTAATTATAAACCTGTATTTTAATTTAATTTACATGTGACATTTGTATCATTTTCATTTGGAGCTTCAATTTGTGAATATTCAAAATTCAATACCTATACCTATATAGCACTACCCCCTTAGGAGTTGCAAAGTATTTGGGCCCCCTATAGTCCTGCACAGCCAGGCAACACACATTTCCACATAGACCTGCATTTAGGAGTCAGTAATCAGTCCTTGAGCTTGTTTTGAAGTTTTATTAGGGGATTTAGAACTTGGATGGGGTAAGGGGTGTACAGGACGCCCAATGGAACTGAGAAACTGAGGACAACTTCCTGAACTATGTACAAATGGCTACAGCAAACAGTCTGTTCTGGAGAGCTATCCAGCTTCTCCTGTAGTACCGCCCCAGACCCCAAATGCTTCTTCATCTGGCTGCCTGGATAGGGGATCCAGTGTCTGTCACATAAAAAAGGGTGAAACAGTGCTGGGTGGCAAGATAATCCAGTTTCCCACTAGTGTGCCTCCTTCCCCTATCTGGCACAGGGGGTGCAGGTCTACCCACTTAGTCCTTCTTCTGTGTTGCTGGTGGGTCAATGGCTGCTACCAGGCCTTCTTGCTGGGCTGCTCCTTTCCTGCCACACAGGTGTCCTCTCTCAGGGGTCTGGAACAGTTCCAAGCTTTAGGCCTTCCCAGGTTCTCCTGCCTGGAGGTGAGCCCTTCTCCTATCTGGGCACCCTCCCAGGCTCCCACTCTTCAGCCTCACATCCTCCTCTTCCACCCGAACTCTCCCAAAGCTGAGCAGGCTTCATCACTTTGAAGGACAGTCTTGACCCCATGCCAAGCCTCCTGTTGGAGATTATTCAGGATCCTTCAAGAGTGCAGACCAGCCACTCCTTAACTTAGCCCACTGCTTCTAGAACTTTCTCCAAAGTTCTAGGGCAAGGGGAAGTCTCAGAGAGCTGGCCTGTAGAGCCTCTCAGCTCTGGCCTGAGTTTAACTTCCCTCTGACTGTTGCACCTGGGCTGCTAGTCAGCCCCTGTCTAGCAATTTGAATCTAGCTCCCCCTAGCTTCCTAGGAGGGTACTACACCTATATAATTAGTTTTTTTTTTTGCAACTTGAAATAATAAACAGCTGACAATATAAAACTCCTTTGCATGCTCATTATCAGCTAAAACTCTCAGTTTCTCATTTCTGTACACCAGTTTGCATGTGGTATACTTTTTAGTTGGTTTTCTACTAGAGAAATAATGCACATGATATGTTAATTTGACATGAAAGACATGACACTTTTAGAAATTGATTCAAAACTACTTAATTTGGTGCAACCATTCTCTCAAATAGGCTTATTGGTTTAATAATTTGGTGCACACCGCTCCATCTTTGTTTGTACATATAAATGAGCAAGACTCTGATTAGTCCTGTATTGGATTGGATTGTAATAGTACTGTCTGCTTTAATTCGGTACTTCACAAACTGTTGGCGCTATATAAATCCTGAATAATAATAATAATAAAAAATTCTGGTGCATATAATAATGTTAATTCCCCCCAATGACTGCATACAAATTGCCTAGACTTGTCCCCGTGACACACCTCATGTATTAAAGAGGAGTCGCACACCTTGGCATTACAAAAGGTTTATATTTGCATAGGCAAGTTGGAGGGCAGTGAGTGGATCCCAAGGGGGAAGGGGCTCCCAAATGAATCTGGAAGAACGATAAAAAGCAGGTACAATTTTTGTTGGCCCACTATTTAATTAACTTGTGGCTGCCCCCCTTTTTTTATTTTCCTTATTTTATATTCCCCTGTGGCTAGTGTTAATTATTGGGTTACTGGCCCTTTAAAATCTCAGCTTACCTGGCTCATGTTCTTTGGTGGGAAAATGGGGTTTCCACTTGCTTCTTTTAGCACTTTCCAGAGCTCATGGGGCTCCCTACTTAAAGAACGCCTTAATTGGACCATCACAGAGGGTCAGCAACAATACAGCAATATTGTTATTGTTGAATAAATTAATTATTATTTCACTCTAGTCCTGATGACTTAGCAGTTAGTGGATATTACTGAATATGTGATTCTTTTTAATAAATATTATTTATTTATTATATTTAAACCAATAAGGCTTGCTTCGCACTAGTGCGATTTTAGATGTGACTTGAGTCACAAAGAATTGTATGACAATGGAAATCGCATTGTTTTTAATGGTGCTCGTTCATATCAATGTGACTGAGCACGGAGCAATTCTGGAAAAGTGTCGTGTACTACTTTGGTGAAATACCAGCATGATTATCGTCCTATAGACTAAAAGTGTTGTAGCCATTTTACTGTGTTTTTATTTATTACTATTCAATTACTTATGTATTTGGTTGTTTTGGGGGGTCGGTTAGAAGCCTGCAATCCCATGTCTTAGGAAAGGTATATACTGGAGGGTGATGTCCTGTGGAACTATTGGTTTTTATTTTTTTTGTGATCAAAGCAAACTTTCTTGCAAGCAAAGTGCTCCATCTAGTGACCAATCCAGTGCAAAATATAACTGGGTGATGATAGTCTTTCCTTTCAAATTTCGACTCTGTTAAATAATCTGGTATTGTTTTATGTTCTGTTAAAACTACCATTACTTTGCACAGAATTCACCAAGTAGTGTTTGTCTGCCCTGAGCTGTTAAACCTGTTATTTCTAATTCTTTCTAATCTTTTGACAGCCCACCAAATAAACGGGCTGCCTTAACACAGCGGACCTGACTGTGAATGGGACCTTACTGTTTCTTTTTTCTTTTTTTTTAGTTTTGTATAGAGCGGAGAGAGGGGTTAGAAGCCATGTCAGTTTTTACTATATAGCTATCTATGTCCCTGTTAGGGAGATCCCTCATCTCTATTTGTCCTATTAAGCATTATCATCGATAGTGAACATAAAAAAAATCCCAAATTTTGCGTTGATAATTCTGATGTCAAGCCAAAATTAATAAACTAATAGAGGGAAAATACTGCAATAAGGACATTGGTTCTGGTGACACTGGTGACACACAGGGATCCCCTCACTTTGTTGGGATTTCCTCTCGCTTCTTGTTTTGGCTATGGGATAGGAGGTGATGGTAAAACTTCCCAATGGGACACAGATGGAAAAAAAATAAAAAAAACTGATGGGGGACCCTCCATTTCTGTATCCACAATGAAAAAAAGGTTTTCCTTTAGTTACACTTTAACATCCACGCTGATATAATACCCTAGGAGTTTATTATTGTTGTACAATTTGTGGCTATGAGTGATAAATGTGTATCGATACTAAATGAGAATTTGAAATGACTGCTGTGCCCTATCAGTCAGTTGCTAGGAATCCAGTAATGTCAACCTCCATAATGCAGTACAGAATAATACATAAAAAGTGATATGAAAACAGGACTATTGTTCTAAAGTAAGAGGATGCTGAAACATATGACAGTCAGAAGAGGGAGCCAGAGGATTTTAGATGAAACAACTGTCATCCCTAAACTTTTTCCCATATAGTATAGACAGTAAGAGACATACATACAATAGAAAATGTAGGGGATGTTTATGGTTGCAATACATTATATTATAAGTCTATAAATTGTTAGTAAAAACTATCAGCAAGCAATTTTTTGGTACAGAAATAAAAAAAATGAAAGGGAACTAAATAATCTTTTCCCTCCTAATGACAATACAGTATATAGTATAATTACATAACAGTACAGTTATATAATCCTTTAATCATACTGAATATTATTATGCTGAACATAAAGGTAATTAAAGTGAATCTAAAAGCATTCAGGGTTTTTACATTGATTTTACTATATTCCTTTTAGCCATACCTTTTATACAGTTATTTTTATTTTCTTATGCCAAGCTTTCACTTCTCCCCACCCCCTTCTTTGTCTGTATACCCATAATTACCTCACTATAAACACAATTTTTGACATAGCTTCCATGAACCAGTGATGTCATTTTTAACTTAGAGTTCTTCCACAAGAATAGTTTTTTTTTTTTATTGTTTCATTACCTTTATTCTGCCAAAGATAAAAGTATATCATGCTTTCCAATAGTGTTCTACATATCACTTTTTATAATTTGCAATTTGTACCTTTAAATTTGTATTCAGCATTGCTTGAGGACGAGACGTCCGCTCTGATTGACACCTCATCCCCTGCTAATTACACTCAGCCTTCCCTTTAATGGTCTTCTATATAATGGCCGCCGGCCAGGGTTGCCAGAGACTTGACAATGCGCAACTGCGCAAAACATGTCATCTTGGTAACCCTACATATGCTCCCAGCTGAAACCAATGCCGGACACTGCCTTCGCTTGCCATGGTGACACCACCCGGGATGCTGGTACACTGACACCATGTGATTTGAAGTCGACAGGAGCATTCTCTGATCTCAGCTCCCCTCAGAGCGGACGGGCCATCTATTGGAGTCACACTGTCCACTTCAGGCCGGTCAATTTTATTATATTTGCTACTTTGTCTCACCCATTAAAGATGCACCTTCACTAAGGTGCTTGTCTGAGAGCATTTTCCACAGCACCTATTTTTTCCAGTTTTCTTCATCATGCAAATGATTAACACGGCAGCAGTGGTGAGCTCATGATTAACTGTTCACAGTTCTCTCCAGGGTTTTTACATTCCCTGCAGTAGGGTAAAAAACTTCCAATATCAGCTCACCCCAGCATCTCCCCACCCATCCCCTCCCATGAAATTACTTACATCTTTTGCTCCAGCACTGTGCCCATCTATAACAGCACTGCTTTCTTCCCTCTTCACAAAAGACACAGAGGCAGCAGCGGGAGCCATTGGCTCCTGTTGCTGTCAATCAAATCCTGTGAGGAGAGAGCAGGAACCAGGGCCGACCCACAATGTGTGTGTAATAGACACATACAGCCCGGCTCCAGAGTGAGCCTGAATGTGGGCCTCTATAGCAAGTGGCTTGCTTTGGGGGCACACACAGAAGAGGAGGAGCGGAAATGATGTTCTGTGCAATACCACTGCACAGGGCAGGCAAGTATAACATATTAATTATTTTAAGAAAACAACGTGTGCATTTATAACCACTTTAAAGGTATTAGTGCTTTACAATCTAGATACTATTAGTAGAAGTTGGTTCCATAGCTACATAGTATGTAATGTTGGTTGACAGAGATTAATTATTACAACTTGGAAAGCATTTATTGTTATTGTTTTATTTAAATAGTGCTGTCAATTTACGCAGCGCTTTACAGATATATATTGTACATTCACATCAGTCCTTAACCCTCAGGGGGTGTACAATCTATGGTCCCTAACTTACATTCATACATATACTAGGGACAATTTAGACAGGATGCGATTTACTTACCAGCATGTCTTTGGAGTGTGGGAGGAAACCAGAGTACCCACACAGGCACAGGAAAAACATGCAAACTCCAGGCAGGTGGTGCCTTGGTTGGGATTCAAACCAATGACCCTAGTACTGCCAGGTGGAAGTGCTAACCATTTAGCCACTGTGCTTCCCACTGTTATTAAACTAATCACCACAGGTAATCGATATCTGTGCGAACAGTTGCAGATAACTATGGCCACTGCCAGCTTTTCATTGCATAATATGGATGGAGTGGCTGCAGCTCTTCACACACATCTATCAGTCCAGCCGCAGGAATGAGCAGATTATTGCCACTGGAATTCTCAGTCTATGTGAAGGAACCCTTATGATCAATCAGACTGTCACAGCACTGAAAACTGAATAATGACCAAATAATGAAGGGGTATTACAGGCTGGTACTCAAATAGTTAAATAGCTTACATGTGGAGTAGCATATTATGTTTATTTTAAGAGGTGTTTTGTTATGTACATTTATAAATATTGTATGGCTTTTAGGTGTGTTACATGCGTATGTTTTTTATTTATTTAATTTAGCTTTCATCAGATCTTATTTTTTATACTTTACCTTTCACTGTTCTTATTTTTCCAAGGAGACAAGCCTACCTCTTCATGCTGTCTTCTGAAATTATCTGGAATGTTCAGAGGAACATTGATTAATTTTTACACTTATCCTCATCACCATTGTGTTGTCTTGTGTCATCTCCTCCCCTGCCCTATTGGTTGAGGATGCTCTGCTTTATCAGGGTTCCAAACAGAGTACTGATGTCTCCTTTAAATGCTACAGATGCAGACCAGGGCTTTGATTCTCCATCTCTAAACATCAGGAACCTGAACATCCGCCCAGAAATACTCAGGACTAATTCCCTGGAGGAAGAAACTGTCTTATAGGCATCTGCCAAATCTCGTTTGTTTTGTTCTTTAATGGACATTTAAAAAAAAATTGTATACAAAAGTACATAGCAATAAGAATATTATCACAATCCTAAAACTCACAAACAGAAAAGAAGAAACAAAAAAGGAATTCCGGATTTTTTATTATTATTATACAGTATTTATATAGCGCCAAAAAGTTTGCTCAGCGCTTTACATTATAGTGGGGGACAGTACATGAGACAATACAGTAACAATACAATACAATACATGAGGGGTTCGAGGGCCCTGCTCCTTGGAGTTTATAATCTAGGAGGGAGGGGATAGTGGTACAGGAAGAAATGGCTGTGGGGGATGGAGTGGTAGGAGGAGTGGAGGAGATCGGCTGTTAGGTGAGGGCGGGGTAGGCTTCCCTGAAGAGATGGGTTTTCAGGGTGCGCCTAAAGGTGAGGAGGGTAGATGATAGTCTGATTGATTGGGGTAGTGAGTTCCAGAGGATGGGGGAAGACCTGGAGAAGTCCTGGAGTCGGGCATGGGAGGAGGAGACTGACAGCTGCACCGTTGCCTGAAATAGAAAGCTTTTAAATTTCAAATTAATTGAGCATCTTTTGTAACTCATCACTTATCAAGGTTAATAACGAGAATATTTAAGCTTGTGTTTAATTTACTTAGGATCATATAAATAATTAGAAAAAACACTTTTTGGGGGCATATACTAATATCATAATAAGCGCACCATAACATGTGCCTACTGGTATAGATAGGTCCTAAGGTCTAATGTTTCTTTACTGATTTGAAAGATTGCCCCTTAGAAGGGCTGAATTTTGGTAGGATACCATTTAAGAACCATTGGAATTACTATTGCTCCAAAAAAAAGAAGAAAAGATATATGAGACTTTTAGGGTGCCTTGGTACCTTCGGGAAAATATACTCAAACATACATATGTATAAAAAAGTTAAAATTTTATTACATTTGTTTTAACCCTCCCATAAAAACAATTAGTGATAACATGAGCCCTTCAGTACAATGAACCCCAATCAACCTTCCTTATTAAAAATGGTACGTATAACATACAATAACTGTTGTCTTAGCTGAAAAATGAAGATTAGGAAGGCGGTAAGGTGGCAAATCCCTCATTACAGAAAAACATACATATTTGGGCGTTTGTCCAAAAAGTGCTCCACGACATCAGACACATGAAAGACATATCCTTGGGCACTGCGAACCTCACCCTCACCTAATTACAGGCAGTAGAAAAGTTCACGGAAATATAATGAAATCATCGTGATATCTTGAAAAATCCTGATTGGTATAAATGTATACCTGAGATCAGGATTAGTAAATATCAGGATAAGTTTAGGAACATCATTAAAAGAGCTTTTAATAGGAGAATTATGATAAAAACACATTTGAATTTCTGGATGTTCAGCATCCAGTTACGCCTACTTTCTATTCATTGACCAAGGTACATAAAATTTTGAAACCCCCCTCCGGGTGACCCATAGTATCAGGTATTGGAAGTATTTCAGTAAATGCCAGTAAATTAATTGATGACCACTTGAGACCATTTGTAATCTCCTTGCCCTCTTATGTACAAGGCACAAGAGACCTCTTATAGATTATTGAAGACATGGTCATTCCAACTAATTCGTGGCTTGCTACAATTGGTGTAGAGGCACTATACCAATTGTAGCAAGCCATGAATTAGTTGGTATGACCATGTCTTCAATAATCTATAAGAGGTCATTGTGCCTTGTACATAAGAGGGCAAGGAGATTACAAATGGTCTCAAGTGGTCATCAATATAGTTCTATTCCCCATTCTCTAGGAGTGGCCATCATTGCTGACTTTCTTAAAGAGAAAGATTGATCAATCAATGCTATATTTGTTTTTGATCCCTAGATGGAGCCTGCAGGCAGATTGTTCCTGAATGGCGTTGTGTTACCATGTGGATGGCACGTAGCGTTCTGTCTTCCCTGACTGCCCCCCACCATTTTTATATAATGGCCCTGCTCCTCTGTTCAGGATGGGCTTTCGTGCATGTCGTTTGGGGGAGGATGGGAGGGTGACCGGACCAGGGTGGCATCGTTGGGGTGTTGGACGGTCCAACCCGCCCTGCCATCACTGTGCATGTTCTTTGTCCAGCAGCACATCCAAGTTGCTCTGTTGGCTCATAGGTGCTGGCGCATCAATACACACCAATGTGAGAAGCCAGAATTGGCGTGTTCTCTCATGGGGGAAGGGTTTTTTTCTGCCCCTGTATAACATGAAGTGAGATTGAGCTTCATTGCTATACTGCCCCTTTTTTCAGTGAGCTGAAGTTATGACAGATTTAGGTGGGTGCCTTGTACTGTATCTTCTAAGATGCCATTATTGGAGCACTTATCTGTTTTTGAGTGATTAGATACTGTGACTTATATATCTATTTGATTATGCTATATAGATATGCTCCATTGATTACAGCAGTATTCCCACTTTTTACTATGTGGGATTGACCTCATGCAATTTTTATATATAAAGCTGCAATAGGTATCTTCTTTACTTATAGAATGTTTGGTTTGGTTGTAATATGAGGACTGAAAAGGTTAGTAATGGTAAACATGTATCCAGTTGTTTTTTCTGAAGGTACCCAACCAGCCAGCCTACTCTTTAAGATCTTGCCATATATCTGAGGGCTACTAACTTCACTGACTTTGACATCTGTTTGAGGTACTTTGCTTGTAAGATAGAAAGGTGTCAACACCTGTGGTAGTGAGCCCTTGTAGATATTCAACTTGGGGTTCCCCAGGCCGCGTAGTCTAAGCCCCAGCCTGCTTCTTCACCAAAGCCCCTGATGGTGGGGATGGACTTGCAGCAAGCTGGGACCAGGTCGTGGCCCCCGGGTACGCCCAGCTGAGGATGAGGAGACCGCTCGCAGGAGCAGATTACAAGGAAGGAGACAAACAGAAATCCGAAAGACTAGCCGAGGTCAGGACAGGTGGAAAACAAGCACAGTCAGAGAAGCAACATGCACATACAGGATGCAGGAGATAGCAACACACAGAAGCTCAGACAACTAGGAAGTTGCTCAGGCAAAGTGGCCTAGACTGAGCATGTCTTATATAGGCAGGCAAACAAGGAGGTGGGCCAGGAAGTGATGGAAGGGACGGAAACAAAACCCAGAGAACAGCAGACGATGCCCATAGGTTAGCTCAGACAAACACACATGTGAAAGGGATCAGGAACAGCACTGCAGCAAGGAGGTAAGAATACACAAACAAGAAACTGCAGGCTAACTTGTGACAAAAGATCATGTATGAATGCGTAGGTGCTTTTTAGGCGATGGCTGAGAGATATGTGTATGTACATGTGTATATATTTCTTAATACACTTTTTCTCAATTGTGACAACTGAAGGGGTTGTTTGATGTATGGTGTTTAGATGGTATCGTAGGATTATGTTATTTCATCAGATTATTTGGATACAAATATACAGTATTCTTTATTGATTTATTGGTTACTATCTTTAGGTTCCTTCCCTCCATGCTGTGTCACCCTCTAGCTTCTACGTGTGGCCACACCCGGATGCTCCTTACCACCCTCTCACCTGTTTTTATCCAACTCCTCCTCCTTTTGTTCGGTCATGTGGTATGGATAATCATCAGTATGGGTAATCGTACGATATGAAAAATGTGTGTTTTGTTATGTGTCGTTATAATATAAGGTTATGATGTCCAACATAGTAACTTATTATACGTACATACGGGTTATGGTTTGTTTGTATTCACCTCATGATTTCCTCTGTGCTTACAGTGTCTCCCCCTCTTTTGAACCCCTGAAGAAGCCCATCTGGTCAGCTAAGACAACAGTTATCTTATGTCATACATACCATCTTTAACCCCTTGGCACCTCACAGCCCTTTAAGGGGTTTGTGATGCTGAGAGGTGGGGTGGGGTTTAGGGTCATATGACAGCTGTCACATGATCTGAAAGCTCCCAGATCTGAAAGCTTTGAGATCTTTCCATGAGGCGCCGGTAAATGTGCTGCGAGTGCGCAGGGTGCTGTATTGAAGGACTCATGATATCACATTATTTTTATGGGAGGGTTAACAAATCTTGTTTTTTATATTTTGTAATAAAATGTGATATTATTTATACATATGTATGTCTGAGTATATTTTCCTGTGGGTACTAGAGGACCCTAAAAGTCCCATATATCTTTTCTTCTTTTTCTTTGGACCAGTTAATTAAGGATGTGGTGCTGATGGATCAACTATACCAGTTATTGGATTACATTGCCATTATTATTATCATTTAAAAACCAGGATTGGTTCCACATTTCCATTGTTGCCAGTTTAAAGGGTTTTGGCACTTACAGGGATACAAATACACTCAGCGGCCACTTAATTAGTTACACCTTGCTAGTACTAGGTTGGATCCCCTTTTTCCTTCAGAACTGCCTTAATTCTTCATGACATAGATTCAACAAGGTGTTGGAAACATTCCTCTGAGATTTTGGTCCCTACGGACATGATAGCATCACACAGTTGCTGCAGATTTGTCGGCTGCACATCCATGATGCGAATCTCCCGTTCCACCACATCACAAAGGTGCTCTATTGGACTGAGATCTGGTGACTGTGGAGGCCATTGAATTCATTGAACTCATTGTCATGTTCAAGAAACTAGTTTGAGATGATTTCAGCTTAGTAACATGGTGCATTATCATACCGGAAGTAGCCATCAGAGGATGGGAACACTGTAGTCATAAGGGGATGGACATGGTCAGCAACAATATTCGGTAGGTCGTGGCATTTAAACAATGATCAATTGGTACTAATGGGCCCAAAATGTTCCAAGAAAATATCCCCCACACCGTTACACCACCTCCACCAGCCTGAACCGTTGATACAAGGCAGGATGGATCCATGCCTTCATGTTGTTTACAACATCTGAATGTTGCAGCTGAAATTGAGACTCATCAGATCAGGCACCATTTTTCCAATGTTCTATTGTCTGATTTATGTCTATTGTCTGATGTAGCCTCTGTTTCCTATTCTTAGCTGACAGAAGTGGCATCTGGTGCGGTATATTTTTTAATCTATTTATTTCAGGTAGTTATATAGCGCCATCAATTTACACAGCCCTTTACATATTTATTATACAGTGCATTCACATCAGTCCCTACCCTCAATGAGCTTACAGTCTGAGGTCCCTAACTCAAATTCATAGACACACATATTTGGGTCAATTAACCTATCAGAATGTCTTTGGAGTGTAGGAGAAAAGCCACACAGCAATAAGGAGAACATGCAAACTTCTTGCAGGTAGTGCCGGGATTGGGATTCAAACCAAAGACCCTAATACTGCTAGGTGGAAGTGCTAATCACTTAGCCACTATGCTGCCCTGTGTTATCTACTATGTGTGAAAGTTAACTATGGTATATATATATATATATATATATTTGAAATGTATCAACCCTGATGTTCTAACTCAGGGTCTTCAACCAGGGTGCTGCAGCACCCTGGGGTGCTGCAAAGAGTCCTCAGGGGTGCAGGCCACCACATCCCGGTCTGAGTGCTACTGTGTTAACTCCTGTACACTGCAACTCTGCAAGGAAAGACAGCATAGCCTGCATGGCTCTCTCCTCCTCCTTGCAGCTATGTGTACTATTGCTGACAAAGTAGAAAGCTTTGCGGGCCCCCTCCCATGTCCTACCAATCAATAACGTCATCGGTTGTTAAGAACATGTCGGGCGGCACTACAGCTTTTTGTTTTGCTAGCAATAGTACCTGTAGCTGCAGGAAGGAGAGAGCCGTGCTGGCTGTGCTCACTCTCTCCTCGCAGAGTTGCAGTGCAAGGGAGTTGTGCTAAGAGGGAGGATTGGGGGGGGGGGCATTTGAGGGGATTGAGCACAGCCCACATTTGTGCTAGGCAGGGGGATTTGGGGGGTGTTGTACTAAGTGGGGGGATGTAGGGGGGGTTGAGGGTACTGAGCACAGTTCACATTTATGCTAGGAGGGGGGATGTGGGGGGTTGTGCTAGGAGAGGGGATTTAGGGGGATTTGAAAGGGGGTTGTGCTGGGGGGATTTGGGGGGATTGTACTGGGAGCAGGGCTTTTGCTAGGAGGGGAGGTTTGGAGGCAGGGGGGGAGTTGTGTTAAGAGGGGGAATTTGGGGGCTTTGGAGGGCTAGTGCTAGGGGAGGCATTGGGGTGTTGGAGTGGTGTTTTGCTAGGAGTTTGGATTTGGTAATAGGGTGGGTTTGTGCTAGGAGGGGGAAAGGGGGGTTGTGCTAGGAGTGGGGATGAGGGGGGGTTGGAGCAGGGTTTGTACTAGTAGTGGGGATTTGGGAGCAGTAGGGTTTGTGCTAGTAGGGGGGCATGTTGAGTCATCTGAAAGTAACATTTTTGCCACAAGTTTTTGGAAATTGAAATAAGAAAATGCAAATGTATTTTTTTACACAAAGTTGGCAATTAGTAAGATATTTCTCACACACAGGATTAGTATACTTAGAACTTCACCCAAAACCAAATTCTGCTATTCCTCCCAAGTATGGGAATACTACTTGTGTGAGACTTTTTCAACATGTGGACTGATTATGTTTAGGCTGTGCCAATGAGACAGGGAGTTTGCAACCTATAGAGCAGGTTACAAACCACAGAAACCACAAGCTATTTAATGTACATTATTTCGCTCCTGGAACAAATAAAACACCAATATTCTCCTCTTCAAGATAAATAAATCCTGTCAGGATGGGGAAGCAGAACATTTCCCATACCTCACCAGTCTCTCATGTCCTTCCCTGGACACAAAGGACTCAATCATGAGTATTACACTATAATCTGAATTAGCTTTGCCCTGCAGGCATCTATTACAGTAAGCCACCACTCTTTCATAGTTGCAAGGCCTTGCTCTTGTGATTTCCTAGGCCAGGTCTCTAGACCAACCCTGTGCCACAGCAGGCTTCAAAAAGGAGACCAAGCTGTAAGGTGAGAGACAGAAAGCACACTTATACTCCCACCACACAGGGCCGCAATCACCTGCCACAGTCCCCAAGGAAGCTTAAATGTGTATTTTTCCAAATGTACTTAACCACAGAGGTTAACCTGGTACAAATGGTCCTACAGCAGCTAAAGGCTACCAATGATATATACTAGGGGCGTTCAAGTAAAACCAGGACTTTTAATTTTAAAGGAATAAAGGGATGGTAGCATGGCGGTACTACATGCAGTAGTAAGTGGCAAGTGTGTCGAGCGCCAGTCCAGAGACTGGTAATCAAGATGGCAGACAACACTGCAAGGGCATGCATGGAACAACGTGTGGTAATGACATTTCTTGTGAATGAAGGCATAAAACCCCCGGATATTTAGTATCCAGTAAGACATTTCAAAGGTGTAAACATTTCAAAGATGGCCATATATCCATCAGTGACGATTCCCAGCCCACAGCAGTTATTCCTGTGGAAATTTAGCATGTGGAATGCCTGATCCCGGATAACCGATGCATAACCTGTCATGAAATTGCACAAGAGACTAATCTTTCTGTAGGAATAGTGAACACAATCATTCAGGTTGTCCTAGGACGGTTCAGGCATACTGACAAATTTTTCCATGCTGAAGCTTTCCAGACATTAGTTAAACACGGGGATAAGTGTATAACTGTACCAGGGAAGTATGCCAAAAAATAAATGCAGTTTCCAAGGCCTTAGTGTCCTTGGCAAATTTGGGATTACCCTGGTGGCAGTGTCAACAGCAACTTCCAGCATCCTTGTTTTTAAATTCACTTATGTGGTCATCCCAAACAAGTTTAAACATATGGGTTAGTATGTTACTTTGTGATGACCAAACGTTATACTTCAAAACATATTTACCATAAAGATTTTTAAATGTACTGTGTTTATTTAATCATAGAGTGTATTATAGCCAGCTATTGCATCCTTGAAGAAGAGATGTCTATTGATCACGAAACGCATTGGTGACTTGACTGTAAATTACCATATGTATGACTTTTTATGCAATTATGACCACAAGATTGTCAATACATTCATTTTTTTTTAATAAACAATGATATTTTTTATTCTGCGTTTCTGCACTTTGGCTCATTGATTAGTGCTGCCCTTAAAGTCCCATCCAAAGGGGATATTTATTTTTTTTATTCTAAGAACGAGCTCTACACCAACAATGGGTGCTAAACATGTTTTGCTGATACTAAAGGAGACACCAGCAATAGCAAAGTACATGGAAAGCTCTCAGTTGGATACTAAATGGTAGAGAAAGATGAGAGACACTTAGATGACTTTGATTGCTTAGAAATGATGACTTCAAAAATCTGACACAAACAGGAGACACAAATTGTTGGAGCACATAAGAGAAGCAGAAGATGGGGTATTAAGCACAAAAGATTACTTATGACTTATGGCAGAATTGCAAGGAAATTAATGGCATTGTTTTAATATTTGACTGTCACTGTATCTGAAGATGAATTAAGACTTTTATCCTGAGGTTTAATTTTTACACCTGCTTACCATTTTAATTTGTTTGACACTTTGGAGGAGTTGACAACTTTGTATGGGCAATAATATTCTGGAAACACTATAGTTACCCAGGAACTGGGAATAGAGTGATTATAGTTAGATTTGGGTATGTCACAACTGCACTTGATGCTGTTATAGACTCACAAGATGTACAAGCATTAATAAGTTTAGTCTTTTCAGAAACAGTCTGATCCCTCGTTCATATCTAGTGATTTGGGGTCGTGGTTGGAATCACTGCAGTTCTGCCCGCTATTCCAAATTGCTCTGCAATGCTGGCAAAACATACCACACGTGTTTCTGTGCCACTCAATTTTAATGGCACCTAAAACTCTGTGCGGTTTAGCCGCAATTGTTGTGCACTTTAGTGCACGGTTATTTTGGCAAATTCCATCACGCAAAGCCTGTCATCCAAAAGATGCTCCTGCTCCTATTTGGGCGACAAGCTTTGTGTGATGTGGTTTGCCATGATTGCCAAGAGGTAAATCACAAAACAATCATGGCAAAACCGCATCATGTTTTAGGTGCCATTAAAAATGAATGGCACACAAACATGCCTGGTGCATTTTGCCAGCATTGCAAAGCGATTTGGAATCACCAGCATTATTGCAGCAATTCTGCCCACAATCCCAAATTACTAGATGTGAACAGTGTCTGAAAGTTTGAATATACATTTAGTGGTGAGCCCCCTGAAAGCTGAGATAAAAGCGGCAAAGAATTCTGACACTTAACTCATAAATGAGAGACATATAGAAAGAGACCTTCTAAATCTAGCTAAAGAAACAGAGAGGAGTTTCTCTTTTATGGATTGTTTGCATAATATGTGGTGCAGAAACTCACGCTAGAGTGCTTGTTTTCCCATTCCACGTGGAAGAAAGCTGTCTTCTGCAGACACATAATTCTTAATGGCACCCCATACATCTAACAAACATAGCTGTGCTTGCAGCCATCAAAACGCGTGGTACCACAGTATATCTTGCCTGCAGTACTTTTTGTGTGTTCCTGCACATTTGGCAGCCCATTGAAATCAACATTCTGCAAGCAGGGACCAGCCAAATTTCAGTACATCTATGGCTGTTCATGTTCTGTAGAGAAATTGATCTAACGATCAGCTTCTCTCAAAACGACTTGTTGGGCAACATATCTTTGATCAACATTGCAGCCAATTGACTGCAGTGCTGATAAGTGTATTCTGACACCAGAGAATTCCCCTACTGTCCGAATACAATAACACTGCAGGGAGGATTCCCCTATACACCCAGCTGGCTGGCTGGCTGAAAAAACTGATCCATGTATGACCAGCTTAAGGACCTGTTTTGTATTTTGAGGGGGGCCAAATAATCCTCCTATGTCAACAAAAAAGGGATCCCCCTTTTTAATCATTCACAAAAGTAAATAAACACATACCCTGAAAAGTCCTTTTATGAAAAAATATATAGGGGAAGTAGTTGAAAACAATTCCTCTGACTAGGTGGTACAGGGTGTCCACAACATCACACTGTATTTTTCCACAAGTACCAGACTAGTGCTGGCGGGGTGGTGTTGGCTGGGGCACGTTACTCTACATTTTCTAGGAATGTCCAAAAATCAGACCGTTTTGGCAAGGGGTGGCAACACCATTAAACACCTGACAAATGTAAATTTAGTGGGGATCCCTGTGGCATGCCTTCTGCACCTCATGGAGCAAGCCATCAAGAAATATAAGGCCTCCCTTACGATTCTACTGCTGAGCGCGCAAAGTCTTGTATCTTTTGATGTTGGAGGTCTGTGAATTTGCCTCTCCAAAATCATTGCACTCAGGGACATGGAAGACCTCATGGCTACCTTATACAACCAGGAGGAGACCTTTCATGACACTTGGAGGCGATGGCAATACTATGTTTACACCGATGCCTATTTGCAGGAGGTCTTGCAACCCAGTTGAGCCCCTGGGAACTCGTTACTGCGTGGTTCTGGACGAGAGAATTTGCTTTTCTGGATTCTCCATACCTCTTTTTCTTTCTTTTCATTGCTGTCTGGGCATTCAGCATCTATTTCTTTCCTGAGCTCACCTTTCTTTTCCTAATTTAGGACCTGCTGGCCTCTCTCCTTTTATGCCTACCCCTCCCTCCTATTTTCTGTTTTTCTTCCAGCCACCCCATTATTTCCCCTTGATGTATGATTTGCAGTTTTTTGCTGTTACCTGGACAGTGTACTTTGCCTATTAGGTGGTACACTCTCCTTAGGTTGTTCTGGTCCTCAGGGCCTCTTTGGTAACCCCGGTATTTTTTACCCATTACCTATTATACCTGGTTGCATTATTAATTTATTGTTCATATGCGTATGCTGGAGGTGCTCTTCACTGCCTCCTGCTGGGATATCTATGTCTGCCGGCAGATAACCGATCTGAAGTCTGTTATACTTCAGTGTGCTCATTAATGCTGCACAGACTCTGTTGTCTTGCCACTGATATTGATACTTTACTATTTTTGTACCCTCTTATGTATTACTCTTATGTCTGAATATGTTTGTACAACTTTTTGTTAAATAAAGAAATTACAATAAATAAATAAATATTCCCAATTCCATACTATCACTGGGTTGCCATAGGAAATGTCCATGCTATCATGTCAAAAACACCATAAGGTATAAATAAATGGCTGTTTATTTCTCATTCAATGTTAGCTGCGTATCACAGAGAACAGTAACAAATAGGTTAACAGTATGAGAAGAAAATATTCCATATGGTCAAAAAAGTATCTTTACAAATCAAATAAGATATACAATACTGCAGTGCAAAGAGTAAAAATTGAAAAGGGAAGTAACCCACAGCAGCCAATCTGATTTCAGATTACATAATTTAGTATCCTGAAACATAAATTCTAAATGGTTGATGCGGCTGACAGAAATTTACATTACTGAATAATCCTGCATATACTAGTGGAAGTAGATGAACTGATGACATGTAAAGTGCAATGATCTCCATAAAATGAAGATACAACAGTTAATAGTAGCAATGAACATTGCTTCATTGCACTTATATTTGAAAATTAGTGTAACACTAGTTACCTTGAAAGTTGCAGGACCTGTCACATTAACAATAATTTACTAAAGGGTTTTTTTTAAATGTTGACACAATAGAATGACCTCAATCATCCAATCTATTGTGGATAAAATGAATGATCAGGGTATTTTCCACATGATTGGATAGTTGAAGAGAATCTTCACATATTTTCTTGCGTGAACATTCTATAATCCTTAAATCAGCCTTTTTATGATGGACCAGTTCACATACATAATGTACTGTAATGTTCAAGAAGCATCCATTTGAGGGTAGTTTTTCTCCAGACTGTTAGGCAAAAGATGGGCACGAGTCACTTGGTAGATTAATGATAATAAACAATTTACTAGTGGATTGCAACAGGTGGAAAGGAGATTGATATCAGTATGCTCCAAATGCTCACAGTCTCAAAGTTTGAGCAAGCTTATTCAAATGTTTTCCAAAGACTATTCTTATACTTATAGCAGCTTACAGATCTGTGACTCCCTAGGGACTATATTTCATGTGGTATCCTGAAAGCTGATGCTAAGACAGGACTAGCTAAGAAGGTTTCTCTCTTAAATTCTTCCTAAACCAGTTGCTCTGCACATTTTGGGTGGAACTGCTATATGTGCTTTCTCAAAGCTGAAGTACTTATTTTCATTTATTGGCTCAGCATTTTTACAATAGCTTTCCAGTAAGGGAGCCTTCTCCAACACACAACCCTCGGAGCCTAAGCCAAATGGACACATAATTGAAGATCTTCGAGGACAGGAGCCAAGGTGACTAAAATACTCTTGAAAGGCAGTGCCAAATATTTTTCACCTCCCCACCATATATCACTAGGACAAGTACCTCTGGTTCCAAATGGATTGATAAATATTAAAAAAATGAATAGTTAAAGTGATATTAACCACTTCCTGCCTGGTCTATAGTACAATGACAGCTGAGAGCTGCCATCCTGGGTGGATGTTATATGACGTCCTCCAAGGATCGCACCTTCTGTGTGCTCCACAGGATATGCTTTAGCGTGATCTGTCTCCCGCTGTGTCCACCGGACACCGCGGATGACAAATCAGTGTATCGGGCTGCTGTTGTTACCACGTTATCCCTGTGACAAATCACAGCAGATCACATGACAGTTGTACACAATGAGTGGCTTTCATTCATAGCCATTCATTGTGTACTATTGTGTTGATCTCTGTGATTGATCACAATGATCACATGGTACATACAGGGCCGATCACAGTGTATCTGTACCATATGATAACAGTGGCCAATATTTGTACTGTCCTGGCATTTTAGGGCCTCAAGAAATAGTACACACAGGATGAATGGATGCATTTATAAAAAAAGGGATTGCATATAACAGGTATTATCACTGTTATAAGTAATCAGAGTGTGTAAAAAAATGGAAGCCTTGATCACCTCCCGAGAGTAGTACAGTGTCACTATGTTAACACAGTACTGCTCTGTTCACAGTATGTAAAAAAAATTCTAAAAAAAAGAAAAAAAAAATTTTTTTTTACATACTGTCACCAGTCAGTGTCTGATCGCCGACACACCAGTTATATGATGACACTACTGCACTAGTGACAGTATGTAAAAACATGTGAAAAGAAGAAAGTTTTACAACTTTAAAAACTCGCCATTCTTCTTACTAAATACCTTGGAATGTCCACTTTACAAAATTGGGTCATTTGGGGGGGAGTGGGGGTGAGGGGATATTTGTACTGTCCTGGCATTTTAGGGACTCAAGAAATTAGATAGACTATCAGGAATAATCGATATTCAAATATATGTATATTCAATAGTTTGTGGACTCTTTCCTACAGACTAAGTAATATACACCGATTTTGGTTATTTCCACCAAAGAAATATAGCAGAATACATTTTGGCCTAGATGTATGAAGAAAGATTATTTATTTGAAAAATTTTATAACAGAAACAAAGAAAAACACATTTTTTTCAAAATTCTGTTTTTGTTTATTTAGGAAAAAATAAAAAATACAGTTGTGATTAAATACCACCAAAATAAAGCTATGTCTGACTTTAAAAAATGTGTTTGGGTACAATATTGCATGAATAACTGTCATTCAAATTATTCCATTATCGAGGTGGTTAAACCCATTGCCACCATGTTTGCTTTATATCATGTCTATGTAGTGTTACACCTTGATGTCTGTCTCACAATTTAAAACACTGTTTTTAAATATCTTTTTTTAATGCCTTGTTCACTGTAGTCAAAAGAGCAATAGCAGTGAGGCTACTTGTGCAAACTGCTGTAAAACAAAACAATCTGTGAACCATCTCTAAAGCCTATACTTTATGTGAAATGTGGGACCAATAACCAGGGAGAGAAATCACTTATCAGTCACTGAATATTACTAGTGCAGTACCACAGTCCTAACTTTAGAGCCGTCCCCCCCAACTGATGTAAAATGTGAAGTGGGGTGGATCGAACAGATTGAAAGCATTAAAAAGGAGACATTGTCAAGCATGTGCAATTTGAGTGGCGATGCAGCAGCCACAGTATTGACTGCTATTGCATTGACCCTAAGAAGAAGAAGGGCATTAGAAGTGGCAAGATCAACTAGGTAGTTATCTACATTTATAAGATGAAAAACAGAAAAGGTAAACAATAAAAATAAAAGACATCATTACAAATATAAATTCCAAGTGAGAGGTTTTAGTCTAATGAGAGTTCTTTAGACGACTTCCATTCTAACACTATGTCCTTTCCTGCATTAAACAAGAACAAGCCAAGGAGAGTCTTGGTTGCTCAATGGAAGTCTAATAAGCCCACCAGGCCCAGCAAACAGACATCTATAGCTAGCTGATAGGAATTGTGGTTAAAGCAGAAATAAACCGAATAACCTTGCTCCAAAAGCTTTGGATTTTAGGGCATGCCCATATGTTGAAAGTCAGCAATATCACTAGGAGAACTCCAACAATGAGGATAAGCTCTAGGGTAAATTCAACCATTGTGGTGCTGTGTAAACTGTATGCAATAATTAAAACTAGATCAACCAATCTGACAGCCACCAGTTGGAGGACGGGGTATTCCCATATTTTCTCCCAGTATTCCCCCATCCATATCTGGAACATTCGCCCACCATTTGGAATGAAGTCCCTTCAGGCCAATATGCACCGAAGCCAAAAGCGCTTTATAACTTTGGAACAAGGGCTTAACTAAGGAATCCTCTCGCAATAATGATTCCAATTCTGAGTGTGAAACATTCAACTTTGTAGATCCAAATTGAGAGGGGTATACCCTTCGCAAATGTGGTTAAAAGTGTTGAAACCCTTGGAAGCTCACACCAATGGCTCTAGAATGGATTGGAATTCTGGGAGAACCGAGTTTAGGGGTATCAAAGGACTACCTAGCAGAGGCATTAGGGCATTTGCAGACCATCAGATGCCATGCCTGAACCATAGCTTTCATAGAGGATGTAAAGGAAAATGTTGCTCGAGTACCTCTGTAAGGGAGATTCCTCAACAACCCATAGGATCCTACATAGGCTGCCTCTAGGACTACTGAGGGAATAAAGTCATCAGCAATCACCTAATTATGGACTGCATGAGAAGGGTTGCCAAAAAATAAGCCTAGAGATCTGAGCACGCTAGACCCCTATATGTCCATGGTCTATGGGGAATCAATTTACTGAATTAAGGGGTATTGGACTTCCACAGGAAGGAGGGAATCATAGAATCAAATTGTCTAAAAAATAGATTTGGTATCCAGGCAGGGAAGTGGCTTAGGACATATAATACAGTAGTACAGGGAGACTTTATTTTAAGCAAAGTTATTGTGCCAATGAGTGACAAAGGCAGATTGTCCCATGCCTTCAATCTAAATTCAATCATGGTCAACATTGACACATAGGCTAACATAGGGGGCATTTAGGGGCAGAAAAAAAAGTCAAATGGGCCTTTGACATCTGCAGTGTGCACGAGGCCTAACTCTTTTTAAAAACAGTAAACGATTTGAGCTAAGAAACACCCCAAAATTAAAGGAAAAACTAAGCTGACTTCATATTCCTAAAGTAACAATAATCATAGTAAACATTATTGTACTGCACTTGTATGTTATTATAAAACTTGGTCACAAAATTAATCAGATGACTGTAGTACTATTTTTGTACCATTACATACAGTGAATTGAAACCTGGAACCTCATTTGTAATGGGCCATAAAGCCTACATTTTCCAAATTAAACAAAGCTGGGATTTAATATTTGCATTCATCCATTCAAATTCAAGTATAGATATATGTTCCCATAAGTGTAGAGTTTAACTGCAGCCAGCAAACACTGGCTTTAGTACGGGTAATTATCCAGTGAAGTTGTTGTATTTTTAAGCTTCTTAATTTCCCAGCAGCACAGATGTTTTGCTAATGTAAATGCCATAATTTACGGCTGCATGAGTCACGTTATTCTGAAGTTGATAAAGCAGGCAACTTATCTCAAAGTAACACATTCCCTTTAATGTATTTATTTCCATCATTAATCACTGCCGTAGAAGAATTACAGTAGGTTTTCCTATCTGGAGTTTGCTGAGAGAAATCGTTCAAATGTAAAAAAACACACTAGCATTACTCATTTCTTGCATCTTTAGAGTTGTTACCCAAAATAGAATAAAATCCCCCAAAAATAAGTTTTTAATAATTAATCAGCTAACTATCCATCAATAATGCTTCAACAAGAGAATGATGATTATTAAATTAGAGAGTCATGTGCACGCTTATCCAACTTTTAGTAGTTTAGTTTTACTGTCAGACATTGTAAGGAGATTCAGTGAAGAACTGCAAAGCCTTAAGGAGATTCTCAACAAGCAGCTACTGTAAATATTACAGTCTTGTAGACATACTCAAATGCCTATTAAAATATTAAAGTAATTAAGATAATCCTTTTCTTGCAAAATTAGAAATGGCAATGTAAATAAAGAGCAGGAACCCTGTGTTGTCCTTAACTTTTGTACTTCATTGGGCCCAGTAAACTTGGGTGCACCTATATGCAAATCTTAAAGCATAAGTTCACCTTCAGGAGCATGGTACATGTTTATGTAGGGTGGAATATGTAACAAGAGGGACGCAAGTTTCTGGTGTGACAGCAGTACAGGGTAAAACATTTTGATTGACATACAGTGCTCAGCATACACCCCTTTCGAAAAGTAAGATCTTAATCAATATCTCAATGAACACAAGAACAATTTCCAAACTTTTGCCCAAACTGAGTTTTATAGAACATTTGTTTAGCTCATTACATGAAAGTAAGGTTAATAATATAATTTAGATTACAAAATTTTCAGTTTTACTCAGATTAGTTGATGCAAAAATGAATACACCCCACAACAAAAACGACTCCATCTAGTATTTGTAAGGACAGCACCAAGTCTTCTAGGCATAGAATGAACAAGTCGGCAACATATTGCATCATCTATCTTTTTCCATTCTTCAAGAATTACATCTTTTAGAGCCTGGATGCTGGAAGGAGAATGATGCTCAACTTGTCTCTTCAAAAATCCCCATAGGTGTTCGATTGGGTTCAGATCAGGAGACATACTTGGCCACTGAATCACTTTCACCCTGTTCTTCTTATAAAATGCAAATGCAACAGGGGCCTTAGCTGTGTGTGTTTTGGATCATTGTCATGCTGGAAAAGTGAACAATGGCCAAGGACATGGAGTGATGGTAGCATCTTCTGTATCAATATAGAGCATTACATCTGTGAATTCATGATGCCATCAATGAAATGAGCTGACACCAGGAGCACTCATGCAGCCCTACAGAAGGACATTGCCACCACCATGTTTCACTGTAGGCACTATGCTTTTTCTTTGTACTCCTTACCTGTGCGATGCCATACAGTTTTGAAGCCATCAGTTCTAAAAACATTTATTTTGTTATCACTCCAGAGTATAGAGTCCCAGTAGTCTTCTTCTTTTTCAGCATGGGCCCTGGCAAATCCTAGGTGGGCTTTTTTGTGCATGTCCTTTAGGAGAGGCTTCCTTTATGGATGACACCTATGCATGCCAACCTCTGCAGTGTACACCCTATTGTATCAAGGAAAACAGCCACCCCAGTTTGACTTGCTACTTCTTTAGCTAACTACAGTGAACTTATATGGTGATTTTTTTAACCCTTCTCATCAAAAGACGCTCCTGTCGAGGTGTTAACGGCCTGTACGGCTCTGTGAAATGGTTACAGTTCCAGCTTTGTTAAGTTTTTGTATCACTTTTGCTATAGTACTCTGACTGATTAATAAAGCTTTGCTGATCTTCTTGTAGCCTTCACCTTTCTTGTGTAAAGAAATTATTTTCTTTCTCAGACATTTCTCTTCCACGTGGTGGCATTGCTGAGAGCATGAAATGGCAAGGGGTTTTCTTTAAGTAACACCATTTTATAATCAACTGTCTGCTGGACACCTGTTTAATGAATAATTAGACTCACCTGTAGTTGAATTATTGTTAGGATTTTGTTGTCTAAAATTAACAAATCTTGTTTGCAATCAATGGCCTACATTTGTAGGGGTATTTTGTAGTATATCGTCCAATAGAAAATGTTGATTCTGAAAGGAAGGTAAAGCTTTTCTGACAAATCTGTTGCGGTGTACTCATTTATGCTGAACACTGTACATATACACTATTAATCTTCATTTTTACATGTTTTTTCTTATATTTATATATACAGTATCTCCCAGAAGTGAGTGTCAATTGTGTCAATATTTGAGTCTATCTTTTCATGTGACAACATTGAAGAAATAACACTTTGCTACAATGTGACCTAATGAGTGTACAGCTTGTATAACAGTGCAAATTTGCTGTCCCCTCAAAATAACTCAACACACCGCCATTAATGTTTAAACCACTGGCAACAAAAGTGAGTACACCCCTAAATGACAAGGTCCAAATTGGGCCCAATGAGCCATTTTCCCTCCCTGGTGTCATGTGACTCGTTAGTGTTACAAGGTCTCAGGTGTGAATGGGGAGAAGGTGTGTTAAATTTGGTGTTATTGCTCTCACTCTCTCATACTGGTCACTGGTGCGCTCTCTTTGTCTTTTTACAGTAGTTCATTGATTCTCCCTGTCAGTGTGAAACTAACATAAAACTAGTGTGATATTTTAAACTGTTTCTGATAAACTAACACATCAATATTTGGTTCAATGGATGTATTAGCAATCATCAATGAAATCTCAAGATGCTCATTACATATTGTATTTTTGTTCTAATTTTTCCCTTTTGTGCTTAATCCTTGAAAGTAGATGCTCACAAATATAGGTGTTGCCGAAATCCGATGACATGAATAATGTTTGATTGTGAAGGATGGGATATTTTTCTTCGGGAAGATAAAAGTTATAAAACTCCAGTAAAGAGACACTGTCAAATTTTTCATCAGCCACATGTTACCTAAATGTAAACTAATTTTTCCAAAACAATTCCCCAAAAATCAACATTTTTAGGTAAGTTTACAATTTTGTGTTGGCTGTATTCATAGCCACCTTGGGCTGCCTGAGACCTATAGGCTGCAGGTTGGACACCCCTTGTTTACATATTCTATATTCTACCATACAGAACTAACACATGCATTGCATAGCACTTGTAATGAATAGCAAAAAATAAATGTGTAAATATTTTGAATGTCTTTATTAAAATCAAAGGAGAAGTATGGCCAAAGCTTTTTTGGCTTTACTTCTCCTATGGATCCCAGGAGTGCAGGTCACTCTGCACTCCTGTGACCCATTTTCAGCCAACAGTGGGCTAAAGCCCAATGGTGGCTGATGTCACTTAGTCGGTCCAAGCACTGGATCGATCCCGACTTTATAGTTGGGATCCACCCAGATGCCTGGACCAGCAGCTGACTCAGCCTCTCAGTAAGTTGCTTGGAGACCGAGCCAGCCATTCCCATCCCCTCCACAGTCCAGCACTGCAGGGGGGGCTGGAGGGACAGAGCAGAGAGCTTATGACTGATAGTCACCAGCTCTCTGCTCAGTGTTGACTGAGAACTGAACGATCGGTGGTGTTTGATTCATCGGTTCTCAGTCTTACAAGCAGTGGGGGGCAGATGCAGCTGGGATCGATGCTGCATCTACCCAGGTGAGTATAATTTTTTTTGTTAATCCCATACTTCTTTATTAGTCAATCTAAAACTGAATTTTCATTTTTTTGTCAGTTTATAATAAAAAACCGGGGCTGGACATTATTAAACTGCATGCCAATTAAATACCTTACCGATTACTGCATTTGGCATACATGTATGGCATTGTATTTTGTACATGAGTTTATATTGCTCTGTTATACTTTTATCTTCAATAAAGCACTCTTGATTTGTAAAAAAAAAAAAAACCTTATAGATCTTAAAAAAATCTAAAAAATATTTTAGTAGGCAAAATAGTCAGAGTTATTGTGAGGTTAACCAATGCATACTAAAACTACTAAAGGTGGCCTAGGCATGCAGGTTTCCATGAACTCTGGTCATGAAAGGGTTAAAAAAGAAATGTAGTGTGGCAAGCAGTGATATGTTATTTTAACGTTTGTCAGCATGGACACAATACTGTACTTACACATAATGACGGACAGGGCTATGCCACAAGTGGATGCCACCCAAGATGGCCATTCTTGCCTCCTCACTTGCAGCAAGCTTTATTGCCTCAGGTGGTAATAGTGCTGTAAATAAGTAAGTTGTGGCAGTACACAGCCTGTTAGAATTGCATTTTCAGCATTATTAAGTTAAATCTCTGCCTGGTCATTGAACCTGTTTAAATCTCCATAAATTCACATAAAAAAGCAGAATAGAACAATAATGATGATACTATTTTTATATTTTATGGGATTATGGGACAATCACTATGTCCTAACTTTCAATTCTGTTTTTACTAAACTGACAATTATATAAACACTTAAGCTCCGAAAGGTTTTACGCCCTTCATGAAGAGGGCATTTTTTTGCTTTTCGGCAAATCCCAATAACTATAAACTGGTTTGTGCAAAAGTTATAGCATCTACAAACTATGGTGTATATACAGGTGCTTCTCAATAAATCAGAATATCAACATAAAGTTAATTTATTTTAGTAACTGAATTCAAAAAGTGAAACATATATTATAATTGATTTCATTTTCCAGCAGGCACCTGCCCACACTGCCAGAAGTACCAATACCTGGTTTAATGATCATGGTATCACTGTGCTTGATTGGCCAGCAAATTCGCATGACCTAAACCCCATAGAGAATCTGTGGGGTATTGTCAAGAGGAAGATGAGGGACACCAGACCCAACAATGTAGACGAGCTGAAGGCCATTATCAAAGCAACCTGGGCTTCCATAACACCTCAGCAGTGGCACAGGCTAACTGCCCCCATGCCACACTGCATTGATGCAGTAATTCATGCAAAAGGAACCCTGACCAAGTATTGAGTGCACACTATACTGTACATGGGCATACTTTTCAGTAAACCAACATTTCTGTATTAAAAATCCTTTTTTTTATTGGTCTTATATAGTATTCAAATTTTGTGAGTTACTGAAATTTGGGTTTTCACTAGCTGTAAGCCACAATTATCAAAATTAAAAGAAAGAAATGCTTGAAATATATCATTCTGTGTGTAATGAATCTATATAATATATGAGTTTCACTTTTTGAATTCAATTACTGAAATAAATTAACTTTTTGATGATATTCTAATTTATTGAGAAGCACTTGTATACTGGAATTTGTATTTATTTATTTTTACACTAGTAATGGCAGTGATCAGAGACTTATAGTAGCACTGTGCAGTGGGCAATTTGACACTAACTGGCACTGGGTGTAAACTGACTAACTGACACTGACATCACCACTGACACTACCACAGTGTTCTGTGGTAATACTATACACTGTCACTGTACTAATGACACTGGTTGGGGGGGGGGGGTAACATTTATAGGCAATCAATGGGTTAACTGCGTGCTTAACAATGTGTACTGTGCATAATATGTGCTGCATTTACTAAGACACATGGCTGATTTTGCCCCCTTTGCAAGGAGAAAAAAGCCACATTACTGCTCTTTATATAGAACCCTGTGTCGTTAGAAATCACAGAGCTTTGTGCTGTGATTCACTAAGCCGATCAGCAGATCCTAGCCATATGTCATTGGCTAGGACATGCTGACCAGCTTGCCCATCGCAGATTGGCGGGAGGTGCATGTGCCCTCTACTTGGAAATGCTGGATCGCATACATATACATGATCAAGCACAGCAGGGCCACTCAGTTACAGTAAAAAGGCTGTGGGTGGTCTTTAAGTGCCCATAGGTCTATATTTTATAGATATAGTAAGACTATTTAAGGAAACTATTGGGAATAAAACATACCCTCTTGTAAAATGTAGAGCATTAGAGGACACAGCAGCATTACAAGCCCATACAAACCTTGGACACAATCCAGAGCTTTTTTGTAGTTGAAGAGAAAGTAGTAAAATAGTAGTAGTAGTAGTAGTAGTAGTAGTAGTATGTAACTACCATAATTAATTTTATATACAGCAAATAGATACATTATTTCTTATATATATTACCAAATGAAGCACAGAAAGCTGGTGGACCACATAAATCAAAGTGCCTGAATTAAGTCAATTCCTGATGCCCACAGAAATCATATCCCATGTTTCATTCTCTCATTCTGCACTGAGAGCCTGGAAATGAGAATATAATTGACTGATATGGGTAACAGAGCTGTTTCCTCTTTGAAACATGAAGTCCTCTCTTTACTCATCACGTATTTGCAGTAAAGGAAGACCCGGAGTAAGAAAAAAGAAGACCTGAACGAAGGACCGGCATGACAGGGGTTAAAGGGGGTTGGGAGAGACAGAGTCCTATTAGCATAAGGGGGAGTCAAGATAGTTAAGGAAGGAGTGTGGGGAGCTACGAGGGGTGGTCTTACAGGGTGTGGCAGGGTTTTTTTTCAGTCCGGAGAGAGTTTTCACAGGGCAAACTTCCCTCCATCCTGCCCGTTGTTTTATGGTCTGTCTGGGTGGTGGTTGTGCTATATTGGTGCTGGGGGATGTTCGGCAGGGTGCAAGGTCCTCGTTGGTTAAGGTGGGCACACGATAAGGCACTTTGTAGGAACCCGTCTGAGGTACGGCTTCCAGTTGTGCTGGTGGGGGTATCTGCGGTGGTGTCTCTGAGTCGGTGAGGTTGCGGCTGGAGGCCTAGTCAAGCAGGACGCAGGTATTTGTTTTTCTTGATGCCTACTGGGACCTTGTAGGAACGTATGTTTATACTGTGTGTATCTGTTATTTAAAATGTTATTTATTGATGGTTATAATAAACGGCTGGTTTTGAAGGCCATTAACTCCATTTGTTGTCCATTTGAAAGATGGCCGTCAGGCCTCCTCGTGGCTCCGGCGGTGATGACGTCACGCTCTGCTAGCTCCTCCTTAGGAGGCATTACTATTTCTTTTTACCATCTGTTCCATACACTGGATGTTTGGAAACGGAAATGATGCAACAAGCCCTTCCCAACGCTATTGTCACTCCGACAACCTCAGTATTGAAGTAATTTGCACGTTATGCAGAGATAGTATACATACCATGATCCTTTTAAGGACTTTTTATTTGACATTTCATTATTGATTGCCACCTTTTCTAAGTTAGTAATCTGGGTGCTATTATTAATGGTAGTTTTTTCCACAACGCAATGATTTTCTACAATTTGCTTCTTTATTGTCCAGTTTGCAGGTTGGGTGCAGAAAGATTATCAAGTTGTATTTCCTAATGTGAGGTCACGAGCCTAACTTTGCTTTTGGGCACTGGACAGGCTGGGCAGAAATTCAAATACTTTGGCAGGTAAAACATCTCCTATATACAGTATGTATTTCGACTAAGTATTTTACAGCTTGCCTGATTTATTAAGGAAATTGGTTACAAAATACTACAACTAATCTTGTATAATCTATTGCTTAAATATTGGAGACAGAGCTTTTTGTTTTACTCCACTACTAATGTGAGGATCACTTATTACATCTCACAGAAAGATCTTGGCTAAATAAGTATAGCAAAGTTGTCTTTTATTGGCTTTTTTCCTTTATTAATTGTAATTTATTGCTAAATTTCTATTATCTGGAGTTTCCATGGTCTCCTTTATTACCACAATCCAATGATTAAAAGCAGAATGCAGGATTTGTACACGCTATAGTCTTGTACATAGAAAATGACAAACAATTGATAAAATAAACAATTACACATTAATTATATAATGAAATACTTTCTAATTACATAATTATAATTTATTTCACTATATAATTAAATATTGACTGCAAAAACATTTTTAAAAGGCAATATACCTGTCTTGTTTTTGATTCTAGAAATGTTGTCATCTTTTTTTAAGCTCAGAGTACAATTTAGCCTGCTTTGCTATTGACATGTCCCATGTTCCAAATATATGTCCTGCAGACAGCTGTTATAGTGCCTAATTAGAGATTTTTGTTGTGGCATAATTTCCAAGACATTGCACAAAATAAATGTACAGCATATATACATGATAATTACCTCTTCATGGACAGTTGATCCACATTGTTCCATTCAATAATGCCTTATCTGTGGCACACAACTTGCAAATACAACAATGGCTTCAGCAAAGCTGAAAAGACACTTTATTACAAGTCGCAGCCATTTGGTATCTAAAGGAGCTGATTATTTCAAATGGCTATTGGAATCTCAAAGCAAGCAAATTACAGCTTTTGTTAAAAAAGTCTACATTAGTAAAAAGGCACAGTAAGCAAGCTATTTGGTGGCAGAAATTATTGAGCAGAAAAGAAAAATTCAAACAGTTAGTGAGAATATAATAATTCCAGGATGTAAAATGGTTGTAAATCACATGCTAGGAGCAACTGCAGTAAAATAAATTGAAAAGGTTCCACTCTCAGACAGTACAATAAGTCACGTAATGATGACATGTCACATGATGTGGAAGAGGTCTTGTGTGATATCCTGAGAAAAACCCAACTTTGCTATCCAGGTTTATGTCAACCAATATCACCAATGCATGCCATCTTGTGGCATTTGTATTATTTGAAAATAGTGGTGAAATCCAAGAAAACTTTTTCTGCTGAAAATAGCTGCCTTAAACAACCAAGGGTCTAGACATATTTAATGTTTTGTCTACCTATCTAGAATTACAAACCAGTCTTGGAATGATTGTGTTGGAATCTTTACTGATGGTGCCTCATCAATGGTTGGCTCCATGAAAGGCTTTTCCTCACTTGTAAAAAAAAAAGAAAACTGTAATGTTGTCACAACACACTGCTTTATTCATAGAGAGATGCTCATGTCCAAATCTCTTGGCACTGAACTGAAAAGTGTTCTGGGTGATGCAACAAAAATGGTGAACTTCATTAAATAAGCGCTGCGCAAATGGTTGGCGCTATATAAATCCTGTATAATAATAATAATAATTAAATACCAGTTCACTCAAGAATGTTTCAAAAACTTTGTGAAAGCATGAAGAAGGACCACATAAATCTCCTGCTGCATACAGAAATCAGGTGGCTTAGCAGAGGACGAGCTCTCCACAGTGTTTGAACTGAAAGAAGAACTAAAGGAATACTTTTAAGAAATTAGTAGGTCATAGTTTGCTGAGAGCTTTGAAGATGAAAAATGGCTGCAGAAACTGGTATACTTAGCTGATATTTTTAATCACATAAACCTGCTGAACAAGTCTCTGCAAGCTTCTGGAGAAAATATCCTGACTTCAAGTGACAAAATACTTCAATTCAAAAGGAAACTGAATCTTTGGAAAAGCCATGTTGTTAAAGGAAATCTGGAGATGTGTCCTCTGTTGCTTGGCATTGGAAGTGAGAAAGGATACCAGCAAGTTTAAAATCTAATTGAAAGACACTTGGATGTATTGCAGAGCAAACTGAAAATTATTTTCCTTGTCTTTCAACCCAAATGTATGAACTGGGTGATGACCCCTTTTCTGAGTCTTCTGTTCAGTCAGAGAACTTGAGTTTAAAAGAACATGAAGAAATGTGTGATCTGCAGTCTGATCAAACCCTCAGGATGAGGTGTGATTATGTATCCTTGGACAAATTCTGTATTTCAGTCAAAGAAAAGTATCCTGCCACTTACAGAAAAGCATTGCAACTTTTGCTGCAATTATCTACTTCTTACATGTGTGAGCAAGCTTTTTCCTGTTTAACGAGCATCAAGAGCAAGGAACAAAATCATTTATTTTCAACTGAAGATAAAATTTGTGTGTGCTTATCTCAAGTTCAACCCAGCATTGAGCATCTGTGTAGAAAAAAGCAAGACCAAGTTTCACATTAGGGAAGTTATGGAAGTATTTTTTATATTTATTCTTTTATTTGATACTGTTTCTTGATATCTACAGCTCACTGATCAGATCCAATGTTCCGTGAGTTTTGTGCTGGCTGATCACAAGAGTGGGAAATTTGAAAGTTTTACTTTTGACTGCTGGTGATTGCTGGTGCTTGTAGTTGTTTTATTTTCTTCTTTGGGTCTTGCTAAAATCTTTTACTTTTTTAAATCCCTTTTTCTGTCACTTTTTAAATACAATTTTTTTTCTTCCTTTGCTTTTCTTCCTTCATTCTGCTAATTAAGGGGAGGGGTTAATTGGTCACATGTGATACAGGTCCTATATAACTTGCTGTAGAGCTCTCGCTGAGCTTGCTCATTTTTGAGCTTGCCAGTATTTTGCTTCCTGCACCTTTGACTAAGTGGACATTTGGTAAGTGGAGTTAAAAAACCAGAGTTGAAAATAGGAGATTATAACAGGAGTCTACTAACCTGTAAGTGACAACTGATCTTTCCTGTTAATATTTTAACTGGGATATGAGTGCTAGCAGGGTTGAAGGTTTTGTGCAGTGTACAGTGTGCCGCATGTATGCAGCAATGGAGCAACAGCTCCAAGATGGATACCGCTGCAACAGATGTGAGCGACTTGCCCTTCTGGAATCTCGTGTTAGAGATCTGGAGGAGCAAGTTGCAATACTGGGTAGAACTATCAACCTCGAAAGGGGTCTTCTGCTCCCTGAGCAGGTAGATAATGGGATTGATGTGGAGGGCGGAGGGGCTAATCAGGATTATTAGGTAGGAAGATGGGTTACTGTAACAGGAGGGAGTGGTAGGGGCTCACAGAAAACGAAGACTGGCCCTGGGTTTGAGCACCCAAACAGATTTGCCAAGTTGGGTGAATATGTGGGAGTGGCAAGCTCAGGGGTGGCAGCCCTAGATGTCACTGCTATCCCTAACAGCCGGGAGGGCAGACCATCTGGGAGGGGTGGTGAGGGTAGTGCAGGAAGGCCTAGACAGCTGGTGGTAGTAGGGGATTCTATGATCAGAAGGACTGATAATTTGTCGCCAGGATCACCTCAACCGAATGGTTTGCTGTCTCCCTGGTGCCAGGGTTCGGCATGTGGTGGACCGGGTTGATAAATTACTGGGAGGGGCTGGGCATGACTCAGCTGTCTTGGTTCATGTTGGAACCAATGACAGAATACATGGAAGGTGGAGGCTCCTTAAGAATCAATTTAAAGAACTAGTTGAAAGGAAGGACCTCCAAGGTGATATTCTCTGAAATATTACCTGTGACATGCACAACCTAGGAAAGACAAGGGGAGATTAGAGAACTCAATACATGGCTGAAGACCTGGTGTAAGAGGGAAGGATTTTGGTTTCTAGAGCACTGTGCTGACTTTTCATTGGTGTGCAACCTATAAGCTAGAGATAGTCTGCACCTAAATGGAAGGGGGTCTGCTGTGCTGGGGGAGAGGTTTATGGGAAGGCTGGAGGAGTATTTAAATTAGAGAATTAGATTATAAGATGGGGGGGAAGGCTATGGCAGATGATAAGAAGTTTCACATGTTGCAAACAAGCAGTGGAATTGGTACCATTTGTATGAAAATAAAAAATATGCAAAATACTTGTGAACAAGGTGTCAATCAATTAAAGTGTTGTTCACCAATGCCAGAAGTCTGCCAAGCAAAATAGGTGAGTTGGAAGCTTTGTTGCATGAAGAGAACTATGATTTAATTGGTATTGCTGAATCTTGGCTTCATTCTTCGCATGACTGGGCCTTTAATATTCTTGGCTATATTCTCGTTCAAAGAGACAGAGTAAATAGGAAAGGTGGTGGTGTCTGCCTCTATGTGAGAAGTGATCTCAGAGCGAGTGTGAAAGAGGACCTAGTTGATGGAGAGTGTGATGAGGCTGAAGTATTATGGGTGGAACTGCACATGGGGGTGCGTACTACAAAGGTAGTTTGTTATAAGCCTCCCAGTGTTAATGGAGAGGTGGAAACTCAGCTCCTTGCACAGATTAAAAGGGCTGCAAGTGCTGGGACAGTGATAATAATGAGGGATTTTAACTACCCGGAAATTGACTGGAGTAATGGTACTGCAGGAACAGTTAAAAGGCAAACATTTTTAAACCTACTACGGGACAATTTTATGGTACAGTTCATAGAGGCCCCTACTAGGAATTATGCTCTGCTGGACCTGGTAATCTCAAACCATGCAGAATTTATTATGAATGTCCATATAAAAGAACATCTGGGTAGCAGTGACCATCACATGATTTCATTTATTGTTAGCTGTAAACGGCAAGCACATACGGGAAAAATAAAAATGCTCAATTTCAAGAGAGCTAATTTTCCAAGGCTGAGAACTGCTATCCAAGACTTAGACTGGGAGGGAATATTGGTATTGATTAATGCAACACAGAAATGGGAGTTCTTCAAAAAGACTGTATGTGAACACATTGCAAAATATATTCCCATGGGCGACAAGTTTAAAAGGCTAAAAATCAAACCTATGTGGCTTATGGCCAAAGTTAAAAAGGCTATAGATAATAAAAAAAGAGGTTTTATTTAATATAAAAATGAAGGAACACTATCATCATTTAAACATCACAAAGAATATAACAGAATATGCAAAAAGGAACTAAAGGCTGCAAAAATTGAAAACGAATGATAGATTGCAAAAGACAGCAGGACCAATGAGAAGGCAAATTTAGTTAATACCTTCTTCAGCTCTGTGTATACAAAGGAGCATGGGGGAGCTCTTCTCCATAATGGGCATGGTATTGACACAGCTCCAGATGATCAACATTGGCTCACAATTGATATGATCCAAAAATATTTAGACAGTATAAAGGTGAATAAAGTTCCTGGACTGGATGGCATACACCCACTGATCCTTAAAGAATTGAGCTCTGTCATTTTCAAGCCATTGTTTCTAATTTTTAGGCACTCTTTAATGACTGGCATAGTACCACTGGATTGGCGTAAGGCCACTGTGGTGCCAATATTTAAAAAAGGGGTCAAAATCTTTACCAAGTAATTATAGACCTGTTAGTTTAACTTCTATAGTTGGGAAGATACTGGAGAGTTTAATAAAAGACCACATAGATGAGATCTTACTGTAAAAAAATATTTTAAGCAACAGACAGCATGGATTCATGAAAGACAGAAGTTGTAAAACAAATCTGATTTCTTTTTATGAGGGGGTGAGCAAAACCTTGGACAGAGGGGTGGCGTTGGATGTGATATACTTGGATTTTGCAAAAGCGTTTGACACAGTTCCCCACACACGACTAATGTGTAAGGTAAAGTCTACGGGTTTGGAAAAATCTGTATTCAAATGGATAGAAAACTGGCTAAAAGATCGTATTCAAAGAGTAGTAGTTAATGATTCATACTCTGAATGGTCTGGGGTCATCAGTGGTGTACCCCAGGATCCAGTGTTGGGACCCTTACTTTTTAATATATTTATGAATGATACAGGGTTTGAGATTAAAAATCACATTTCAGTCTTTGCGGATGACACCAAGCTGTGCAGTGGAATAACGTCCTTACAGGATGTCTTCAACTTACAAGCCGACCTCAATGCACTGTTTAATTGGGCAACTATGTGGCAAATGAGGTTTAATATTGATAAATGTAAGGTTATGCACTTGGGGGCTAAGAATATGCATGCATCATACATACTAGGTGGAGTACAACTGGGGAAATCAATGGTGGAGATGTATCTGGGAGTTCTGGTAGATTACAAGCTTAATAATGGCATGTAATGCCAAGCTGTGGTTTCTACAGCGAGCAAAATCCTCTCTTGTATTAAAAGAGGTATAGACTCCAGAGAGAGAGATATCATATTACCCCTGAACAAATCATTAGTAAGAACTCATCTGGAATATGCAGTTCAGTTTTGGGCACCAATTCACAAAAAGAACATTGGGGACCTTGAGAAAGTACAGAGAAGGGCAACTAAAGTGATAAGAGGCATGGAGGAGATCAGATATATAGAAAGATTAGAGGAACTGAATTTATTCTCTCTTGAGAAGAGAAGATTAAGGGGGGATATGATCAACATGTATAAATACATCAGTGGTTCATATAGTGAACTCTGTATAGAGCTATTCACCCTGAGGTCATCACAGGGGACAAGGGGGCACTCTTTACATCTGGAGGAAAAGAAATTTAATCTCCAAACACGGAAAGGTTTCTTCACAGTGAGAGCTGTGAAAATGTGGAATAGACTCCCTCAAGATTTGGTTCTGGCCAGCTCAGTGGATTGATTCAAAAAAGGCCTGGATTGTTTCTTTTTTTGTTTACAAACAATTTTATTATTTTGTATGAAATAGACTGCAAAAACAACATTACAGCATCAAGTAAAATATAAAACAGAAACAAGGCATATCTGTAATATACATTCCAAAAGGGTACAGTCAGGTAAGGCATAAAAATTAAGTGTATGAGCAAGATAGACAAGAGGGTAGGCAGAGCAATAATAGCACCAACAGAAAAACATGATCAATTGAATCATAAGTATTCATTATTCAGATAGTAAATGTCTATGAGTTTTCCAAACTTCCCACTTTCTGTTGAATAACTGCATCCTATCCAGTAACATATAATAAATTCTCTCCATGAGCATCACTGCATCAACTCTCTGCAAAACTGAGGGCAATGACACCGTGGGCGACCTCTAATGCAGGTCAATGGCCCACAGGACAGAAACACAGACGGTGTGAATTAGCCTCATAACCCCCATCTGTATCCTAGAGATGCAGGCTCCCAGTAGGCAAGACTGCATAGACAGATGCATAAGGGCATCTGCCACAGCAGAGGCCACTTAAGAGACTTTGTGCCATATCAACGAAAGGCTTGGGCAAGCCCAAAATATATGCACTAAGGTACCAGCTAGGCCACAACCCCGGAAAAAAAGGTGGGACGTCCCTGGAAACATGACACTCAGCCTAGAAGGGGTATAATACCATCGGGTTAATACTTTGAGGGCTGCCTCCCGAAGAGAAAGATATATAGCTCTTACGTATATTTTCCACCATGGAGTCCCAGTCCTCTTCAGAAAAAGTGACATCACTATCCGCCTCCCATTTCTGTCTATATAAGGGGGGTGAGGAGTAGATAGTTACTGAAAAAAGACGATACAAATCCAAAATCCTGCCACTAGAAGAGTCACGGCTAATAAGTTCGAAAAATGTAATCGGGGATGAAGGTGTCAGATCAAAATGTGTATGGAAAAAATGTCTTATTTGCCTATAACGATGGTATTCCCGGAACGGGATTTCAAAAAGTGTACGTAGCATCTCAAAAGTGATATAAGATAATCTGATAAAGGAATGATCATACCACCAACGAAATGCCTGTGAAGACAAGAATGCTATAATAAATCTCGGGTCTCCAAAAAACAATGAACCTGGTGGGACAGAAGAGACAAGATTTAGTTTAAATTTATAACGGGACCAAAGCATCAATGAGTGGGCAACAATAGAATTATGGGTCAACAACATGCGAGGTGGAATTTTTGTCCATAACATACCCGGTAAATAGAACAGATGTATAGATTGAGATTCAAATCTATCCAAGGGACTTGGGAGTTAATAGTCGCCCATTGCAATAGTTGTGCGAAGCGGGCCGGCAGGTAATAGAGCCAGAAATTGGGAACACCAAGGCCACCCATCCTTTGCAATTGCTATAGGACTGATGAAGTAAAATGAGGTTGTTTGTTACACCAAATAAATTATTAATCACACGATCTAGAAATGTTTTCGAGACCGAGATTGGGAGTGCTCAAAACAAGTATAATAATTTCGGGGAAACATTCATCTTCATTGACTCTGCCCAAAAATGAGATAGGGTATCCATGCCAGATCTTTAACAAAGTAGAAAGGTGTGACACACATGGTGGGTAATTAACTGCAAATAATCTCGAGTAGCTGGGAGTAAAATAGAAACCCAGATAGGAGATCCGATCTGTGGCCCAACGAAATGGGAAAGAGCTGCAGAGATGCACCCAGGGAACCAGTAACATTAATAGGATTAACAACTCATTTGGTAAAATTTACAGTGAGGCCCGATATGGATGCAAACTCATTCAATAATGTACATAAATTCAGCAGTGATACTAATGGGTTAGTAAGGAAAAGTATGACATCATCTACATACATAATTTAAATTGCGATACCAAGAGGGGATGCCCCCAGATGTTTGGGTGTGTTCTTATATCAATCGCTAAAGGTTCCAAATATTAAGGGCGAAAGTGGACAGCCCTGGCCGGTGCCCCTGCCCAGCGTAAAAAATTCCGAGTTGCAGCCTGGGAATCTAATTCTTGTTTGGGGTGGAGGCATACAAAGCATGTACACCAGACAGAAATTTGTCGTGGAAGCCCATCTTCATCAACAGAACATATAGAGCCAGAGGACACTATTGAAGTCTATCCGGAATAAAACCCGATTGGTCCTGTGAGACCAAAGAGGAGATAATAGGGGCCAGTTTATTTGCCAAAATACGACTGAATATTTTACGATCGTTGTTCATCACTGAGATGGGTCTATAGTTTTGAGGTAGATGATGATCTTTTAGGGGTTTAGGTAGTAGGGACATGTTAGCCAACAGAATCTCCTCAGGAAGCTTCCCGCCCTGCAAAGTATCATTGAACAATGATAGCAAAAAAGGAGCCAACACAGGGGCAAAATGTTTATAGTAACTAGCCCTAAACCCATTTGGGCCCGGTGCTGTAGATGTTCACAGTGCACTAATCGCACAGGTTATCTCCTCCAGGGTACATGGGGAATTAAGGGAGCATATCTGAGAGGGTGTGAGAACAGGGAGGGACAGAGAATCAAACCATGAGCCATCTGGAGGGGTGGAAGTCGTTTGTGGGGGAACTAATAGGGTGGAAAAAAATTGTTCAAAAATACCCAATACTTCAGGAGGTAAAGAGGAGATGGTACCATTTTTAGTCCGTAACTTATATATATGTGGGTGACCATAAAGAATGGTTCAGTTTCTGTGTAAACATAGTAGACGCAGAGTTACTAGGTAATAAGAAAGAGGCCTTAGACCATCGTAAAGCTTTTTCAGTTTTCTGGGATAGTAAAGTATTCAGTTCTGGCCTCTTTTGCAATATCAACTTTTTGTTAAGGAGAGAAGGATTGCCAACATGAGTTTTATAATTCCCGGGTAAGTTTCTGAATTTGTTTCCACAGCTCCCTGTTCCTAGATGATGCCATGGATATTAGGCGGCCTCGTAGGATCGCCTTATGGGCCACCCAGAGAGTAGCCGGGAAATATCAGGAGTGGCGTTTCAACTGAAAGTATTCTTGGATAGAGGTAACTATTTTCTGATGAGAATTAACATCTGTTAGCATAGAATCGATTAGTCTCCAGGAGTACCGGGTAGGTGCTAGACCTATGAAAGTGATAGAGAGTGCCACTTAGTTATGATCCGGCCAAAGGTACATATGTATGCTTGCTTTCCTGGAGTTGGCTAGCAGTATGGGGAAGCAATAGATATAATCCAGCCTAGCGTAAGAGTCATGTGGGTGGGAGTAATATGAATAATCCCTCACTCCCACATTATGTGCCCTCCAGGAGTCTACCAGTTGGAATGTTTCTAGTTTTTTAGTGAGGGATTTTGGAAAGGTCGGGGAGGAAGGTGCGGACGAACTTCTGTCTAGAAGGGGGTTAGCTACCAAATTAAAGTCACCTCCCACCAATAAATGGGGGAGTAAGAACTTGTCAAAAACTTTAAAAAAATTTGAAAAAATGGATGCTTGCACCACATTAAGTGCTTAAACATTGGCTATCGTGAGTGCACGACCCGAAAGGGTGCCTTTAATAATGATAAATCTGCTTTCAGGGTCACGATGAACATGTTGAACGTCAAAGGTTGTGGAGAAAAATTTCTACGCCTCTACTTTTAGTAGAATGTAAGGTGTAAAACCCCTGCTTGTAGGATCTGTGGAAATATGTGGGGTGTTTAGCGGCTAAATGCCGTTTGTAAATGGTCATGATCTCCGGAGAGCTCGCCATAAGCCTAGCTGAGCTCATCGTGTTTTGTTTCTAAATGGTCAGTTCTGGAGCTCAACGCAGCTATTTCTTGAGAGAGGAAGTTTGTACTCTTATGGAGTTTTGATTGGAATTTAGCGGCCAACTTGGTGTACATGGTCTCCAAACAAGATTCTAAGTCCCCCTTTGTAAGTGGCTGTGTATACTCACTCTCCTGTGCAGATGGATGAGCTGCAGTATCCTGCACGAGGTGGGATGGGGATGCTCAGTCCGAATTATCTTGAGACATGCTGCAAATTTCCTGCGTCTTCAGTAAATATGTTGTAAGTGATTTTTGAGTATTACCTCTACTTTTCTTCTTGGTGGATGGATTGCAGAAAGTCTTCTGGGGGTGATCAACTGAAAATGATATAGCCAAGAGTGCGAATAACCCCAGGGGACCTATACAGCCCGATGCAGATATAAGGATGGGGCTACATAGATGCCTCGGCACAGTCTGTATATTGTAAAAACGATTATCACCGTGAGGGAGGAAGTAAGTATTATTTATAAACTTTGAGCAGATGATCACAATAAAGGCCAGAGGCCCAGATGCAGGCCCCAGACTCTGTGGTAGGGCTGACAGGCACAGGTGCTGTTAAAACGTAGACCCTCTTGGGGTGCTGGCTCCAGAGCCCCCCCAGAGGGGCTGCAGGAAGCACAAATTATTCTCCCCCAAGTGGCTGTCTGCCCCAGCATGCTTTCAGACCCAGTAGGGGCCATTTTATAATCCCCTTTAATGGAGAGCCTACGAGGCCGTAACTTCGGGCCACAGTCCCTGGGGTCTGGGTGGGGGGGTCTGATGGCCGCTAATAACCCTCCCCCACTGCAAACCGCACTCACGTATCCGGCCGGCGGATGGATTCGAGCCCGGTGCCGAACGAGTCTGCACCAGGCCGCAACAGGCCGCGATAGCCCACTGCCCTGAAGAGGAGCCAAAACCACTCGGCTCCCCTCCTCAGAGTACAGGCTCACTATGGGTCCGCTGCCGCCAGGATGGCAGTGGATTAGCTGCAGAGGCAACGGAACTCCAGATAATGCGGCCGCTCCGGCCACCATCTTGGACACGCCCTGGCCTGGATTGTTTCTTAGATACACAGAATATAACTGGATACAAATATTTATAGGTAAAGTTGATCCAGGGAATATCCGATTGCCTCTCGAGAGATCAGGAAGGATTTTTTTTCCCAGCAGGAGCAAATTGGATCATGCTTTGCTGGGGTTTTTTTCTCTGAAATAACTGTGGGTATAGGATTATAATTTTTTTTTTTTTCCTATGGTTGAACTGGATGGACTTTTGTCTTTTTTCAGCCAGACTAACTATGTAACTATTTGAGTTGTAGATTTGAATTTTTTTTTCATGGGTTCCCTGAAATATCAAACTTTTTGCCAAGGGTTCCCCATTGCGAGAAGGTTGAGAAACACTGCATTAAATGATTGCACTCTTCCCAAAATTTTACATTTTTTTATGAAAGTTAAATCTGATGACTGCCATCATTAGTTTACTCACCAATCTTTTTACTCAATCTATCCAGTTTAAACATGTTCAGATGCATAGATCTGCAGTAAGAAACATGTTTAATAGTTAATTTCATCCATAAGACCATGCCTAGTCAGATCTTAAAGGTCCGTTGGCCTGGCTAGATTCAAAAGGTATTAGCAAGATTAAGCCCATTCTTCCCTAAAGGTCCCATACCAATGGATTGTTCTGCTAGTTCTGTCACTGAAGAAATGTTTCCCACACTGATCTACTCTAATTCATTGATTAATTAAGATTCTTTTCAGCACTGCTTCTACATTGTAATGGAAACATTGACTGATGTCACATTTGTTTCCTGCAGAGGAATGTGTTAAAATGATTTTCTTAGAAAATTGAAAAAAGATGTAATTTGCGGTGGCCACACTGTTTCTTTCAGCTCTATGCAGAGCTCAAAATAGTAGAGGGAGAATGGTGCTGTAGCCAAACAAAATTTACAAATGAGTTCACAACAGCTTTCAGCTATATATTCATAATCTGATAACCAACTATAGTATTTTCTTGCTGTTGGGGGGTGCAGAATGCTTGGACAATTGCAAGGTTTTAGAGAAAAAAATCAGGAGACTGATTCTACAGCCAATAACCATTGTTGCAGCTATAGAAATATCTCAGAAAATAGTGAGCAAGCAGAAAATCCTGGAGAACAGGATCTTTCTGAGTTTGTCAGAGTTTTAGGATGGGATCTGGAGGATAGGATTTGTCTGAGTTATAAATATACCACTATATCTATCAGATAGCCAAGCTTAATTCCACCGCCTAGCAAATGTGAATCTGAAAGATTATGATCAGTTTACTGATTCCCAAAACTTTGTTAGGAGAATCAAACTGAACATTTTTGGACAGCAAGTACCTATTACTATGTAAATGTATCATTTTTAACACATTCACATGCGCACCTTACAAAATTGCAAGTTATCCTTATATTTTCCCAGAGTAAACAAAATCTAAATGTTTGGTGTTCATGAAGCCTATTAACCACTTGCCCTCCTGAGGATTTACCCCCCTTAATGACCAGGCCTCTTTTTGCTACTCGACGCTGCACTAATTCAACTGATAATTGCGCGGTCATGCAATGCTGCACCCAAACAAAATTTATTACCTTTTTTTCACACAAAGGAGCTTTCTTTTGGTGGTCTTTGATCACCTGTGCGCTTTTTATTTTTCATGTTATAAATAAAAAAAGACCAAAAATTTTGAAGAAAAACAATATTTTTTACTTTCAGCTATAAAAAATATATAGTAAACTCAAAGTTGGTTATAAATTTAGGCCAAAATGTATTCTGCTACATGTTTTTGGTAAAAAAATCCCAATAAGTGTATATTGATTGCTTTGTGTGAAAGTTATAGTGTCTACAAACTATAGTATAGATACTGCAATTTACGCCATTTTTTTAATATACAGCGCTGCGCTAGTTTAACGGACAATTGCGCAGTCATGCAATATGGTACATAAATTAAATTTACATCCTTTTTTCCCACAAATTGAGCTTTCTTTCGGTGGTATTTGATCGCCTGTGCGTTTTTTATTTTTTGCGCTATAAAAAAAAGGCTAACAATTTGGAGGAAAAAAAACAATATTTTGGGCTTTTTGCTATAAAACATGTCCAGTAAAAAAAATTTAAAAATCAAATTTAGTCATAAATTTCTGCCAAAATGCATTCTGCGACGTCTTTGCTAAAAAAAAAACCCAATACGTGTAAATTAATTGGTTTACGTGAAAGTTATAGCGTTTACAAATGGCGGGAAAGATACTGGAATTTTTAATTTTTTGTTATACTAATAATGGCGGCGATCAGCGACTTATGGCGGCGATCAGCAACTTATGGCGGGACTGCAGAACTGCGGCGGACATTCTGACACGGGGGGGAACTGACTTGGGGTCACTGACATCCCCAGTGACATCAATACAGTGATCAGTGCAAAAAAATAACCACTGACACTGTACTAATGGCACTGGGGAGGATGGAGTTAACTTTATTATTCAGTGAAAGGGTTAACTGTGTGAGGGGAGTGTTTTACTAGGGGGTGGGGGTGTGTACTGCATGGGGGGGGCAGCTGAGATAAACTCTTCTCTCCGGCTCAGCATGTCAGGAGCTGACAGGGAACTGACAGAAAGCACAGCTACTGCAGCCCTGCTCTCTGTCAGTGATTGCCGCTAATCTCCAGGACACAGCCGGTAATGACCAGCTGTGACCCGGCAACTGACATCCACGGCCGTGATCGGCGGGACAGGTAGGGTGGTGGCGTGCCTCGCGCGCGCCCCCTACCTGTTTTGAAAACACACGTTTTAAAATGTGGTTTTGCCCAGCCGTGCCGCCCTGCCACCATATTTCTACAGTGGCTGGGCGGCATGTGGTTAATGGTGTGGTTACCAATATCCTATAAAACAAAACACAAGCTATAATGCCTAAACCACACCGGAGATTTTCCACAGAAATGAAGGCCCTTTGAACTTCTTTTAGGGAAAGGGCGCCTTGACTACTGGAAGCAAGTACTGTGGGCATGAACCTAACAGGAATGTTAAGTGGCTCTGTTTAGGACTGGCTACAAAGAGCTGAGGTGACTGGGTGGAGCCTAAACTCTAGGAAAGCTATGCTGCGGCACATTCAACTGCTCTGAAGAGATTCAGATGTCACAAAAGTTACCCACCCTCCTGCTCGTTGTGATGTTTTTTCACAGCTTTATTGGCAGTTTTGACCTTTTCAGCAATTGATGTTGCTTTATGGGCTATGCCCTCAAGTTAAATTGTCTGGCACTGATTGTAATGCAGGCCATAGATGGGTCGAAAATCGGCCGATTTCTCAGCCGAAAATAAAATCGGCCGATTTTCGGATCGTTAGTGGGCTATTTGTTTGACCGTTTTTCGGTATTTTGGCCATTTTTTTTAATCGGGAAAGTTGGAAAAAAATCGGCCGATTTTGCCGATCGGCCGATTTTTGTGGCAATAATGGGCTAATCGGCCGATTTTTTTACCGATAAAAAATCTGCGCATGAGCAGTGACCTGCAAGAGGAAGACAAAAAGAAGAAAAAGAAGAAGAGGATGATGATGAAGAAGAAGAGGATGATGATGATGATGATGAAGAAAAAGAAGAAGAGGATGATGATGATGAAGAAGTAGAAGAAGAAGAGGATGATGATGACGAAGAAGAAGAAGAGGGTGATGAAGAAGAAGAAGAGGATGATGATGATGATGATGATGATGAAAAAGAAGAAGAAGAGGAGGATGATGATGAAGAAGAAGAAGAAGAGGAGGATGATGAAGAAGAAGATGAGGATGATGATGATGAAGAAAAAGAAGAAGAAGAAGAGGATGATGATGAAGAAGAAGAGGATGATGATGAAGAAGTAGTAGAAGAAGAAGAAGAGGATGATGATGAAGAAGTAGAAGAAGATGAAGAAGAGGATGATGATGAAGAAGTAGAAGAAGAAGAAGAGGATGATGATGAAGAAGGAGAAGAAGAAGGATGAAAAATAAGAGGAATTCCAGTCCGGCAAAAAGTGTCCCTGCAGAGAGCTCCGCTATTTCTTTGACAGTTCTTTGACAGTTCCTTGACATTTACAGAGGTTGCAACATTGTATCTATTTGTTTCTGAATAAAAACATCTGTATCCTAAATGGATACAAATAGATACATTGTTGCAACCTCTGTAAATGTCAAGGAACTGTCAAAGAAATAGCAGAGCTCTCTGCAGGGACACTTTTTGCCGGCTGTAGACGGGATGAAAATCGGCCGATTTTTTTTACCATTGGTGGTAACGTCGGCCACTTGAACGACCGATTTTTCGTTTTTTTAAAAGAAAAATCGTCCGATTTTCGACCCATCTATGGCCTGCATAAGGACAGGCCTCTTGTGACTATGTGAGTGTATGTCTTATGAGTAGGTATAACTGTTGTTTGGTACATTTGGAAAATTGTTACATTTGGAGAGTTAAATAAAGCTGTGGCCTTGACCTATTTCCAACTTAATCGGCTTCTGTGTCTTTTTGGGAGGCAAGGTATGGGTTCATTGGTCATAAATAAGCCTATGCTTCTCAGCAGTCATGACTACAATTACCCACTTCCTAAAATCAACAATATAATCCTTGATATGAGCTGGTGTATGGCTAAAAAATACTCTGCAGCAAAGAAGACATTATTTATTGGACTTATAAAAGTCTTTTAGTGTTTTATATGCAGAGCCGCAGTTTCCAAGTAACATGCATAAAATATTATAATTATTGAGGACATTCTAATGGCCATTAAAACTGGTTTCCATGCAAAGAACTGAACACACAAATGAAATACATACATGAGAGCTGCTTTACGTGCCAAGTGATTTGTATTTTTGTCCATCCAGTCCTGAGATTTACAATGGTCAGACAGCTAGCAGAGACTTTTCTAATAGAGCAGAAGAGACCTGATTTTTGTTGCAATTACATTTACTAAACCCAGGACCCTGCATTCACTATATCTGGTCTCCCACAGTACACAGAATATGGAAATGCAATTATATTAGTAAATATAAACTGCTAAATACCTTTTCTCATCAGAAGTTAGAGCAGTCTTGTGGCTTCTATCAGTATTCTAGCTAAAGCTTGTTGGAGGAGTTTTCTTTCTGCTCTAGGAGGATGTAGAACCCCTGACCTCTGTCTGGACAGTGATGATTGGCCCTGTGCTGATCACATGCACTCTCCCAAGAAAAAATAAACTTATCTAGCAATACACACCAAACTGAGCATGTGCAAAATGCCTACCATCCAGTCTGTCTTATCAGGAGATAAGAGGTGGTCGCTTAAACAAGGGGAGGAACAGAGCAATCAGGAACAATTGCCCTTTTTACACATTGCAGAGGATTAACCCCTTAGGTTCCACAGTGAGTATAACAAGGATGCATATACAGGCTGATTTTACTGTTGTGGGTTTAGTAACACTTTGTCCCTTTTCTAGTCTATGATTGGACAATGAAGAAAAATCAGCAGACTGATAAGTTAATTTCTCTGTCACTATGATCTCTCTCTTTCCTTCTTAGCACATTTGACTGTTGCACAACTCACTGGCTCTCTGTGTAACTTCTCCTTTTCCCAGTCTGAACTCTGCTTTACTGTTGATTACAAGTCACATTCAGGTACTCAAGACTGCCTGCAAGAAAAAATAATAAAGCATTCATTAATACAAATCTGCATTGTTGCATAGTATGTCTTTTATATCTGCCAGGAGTTTCTCTTTAAGAATATGATGACTGTTATTTTTAAAAGCAAATTACATTCACAGTTGTAAGTATTTGTTATTGCTGCAATAAAACTGTGTTTTGTCTACCTTTCAGATTTCCAATGATAAAAAGTATTTTAAGGAGTGTTCGTAGAGTTTCTATAGCAGTCAGTAATACACAACCAAACTGATTCCTGAATCTCCCCCCATTTTAATAGTTAATGCAGTTAAAGCTTTTATGTGCAGCACCACCTGCAAGTGAAACCTGTTACTGAAGCCCCAGATGTTCACCTATAATGTTGGGAAATGAAAGCAGCATGGTGGCATATGACTGTGGCCTTGCAGTGCCTAAATCCTAAATCTACATTTTACACCACATAGAGCTTGTATGTTCTCCATCTTTTTAAAAGGCTTTAGTTTCAGGTACTCTGATTTCCAACCAGGAACATACTGGTTGGTCAATTGGTGCCTTTTCAAACTGTCCCTGTGCATGTATGATTGTTGTAGCAACATAGTATGAGGTAGCACCAAAAGCCAAAAAGGAATGCTGCATGTACATATGCTAATAAGGAACATGCTGAGAGGGGTGTGTCCAAGATGGCAACTGGAGCGGCCACATAAACAGAAGCTCTGCCATCTCAGAGATCCCATCCGCAACCATCCTGGGGGTAGAAAGTTCTTACCTGCACCGGAGGCCCCCCGCTGACTTGGCCTGCTGCCTGGAGAGGGGAATTGGGTCGGTCTGACCCCCCCCTCTGGAGTGATGGACTCCCATGGCCTATTGAGGCATACTGCAGCCTACTGCAGCCTCCGCGTGGACAAGACCTGACCTGTGGCCCATCCTGGGTGCCGCTGCCTGGGGGAACATATTGTCAACTATCTGACCCTCAATTCAGCACTGGGGACCCACGGCCTATTGAGGCCTAAGTTATGGGGAGCCTGTGCGCCCATCCCTGGGGTGGCACGGCTCCTGACACATCCTTGGGTCTGTTAGGGGATAGCTGTTGCCTGGGGGAACATCTGAGCTGTCCACGTGCACCCCCCCAAAGATCTGACACTATGTGCTCTGCAGTGACCCAGGTGCCCTGCCTGGCTCTTGTATCGGGCTTGGGACCCTGCGGGGTCTGTGTGGACTGAGCCTCTGACCTACATGAGGGACTCCAACCCTACTTACGGTCCATAATTCCCCTCCCCCTCGGAGTGATAGTGCCCGGGAAATACCACGGGAAGAGTTTCTTGTTTCCTGTGTATACACAGCTTTATTTATACTTATTCAGTCCTCTGTGCGGGTCGAGGGGGGCCAAATACCCATATTCAGAGCCAATTATTATAGTAACCATATTTTTCTGCCAGTGCGAATGAGGATTGGGGATGACTAGAGGCAAGCCTTTGGCCGCTGGCAGAAGATTTGAAACTGCACAACCTACTACAACCAGTCAGCCTGCGGGGGCTAAAGAAGTTGCCACCATGGCCACACCTCCCTCACAGGGGCCCAACCCACCTACTGCACCCATGAACTTTAATTCTCTCATGACAGCAATTACCAATTGTCAAGCGGTGCTCACCACGAAAATAGAACATCGGCAGACTGACATAGGGCTAAGGTCAAATACCTCAAGACCAGAGCAGAAGATGCGGAGAATCGCTGTAGGCTTAACAACCTCCATGTGGTGGGTCTTCCTGAAGGGACGATCCTCCTCGATTTACCAAGAACCTCCTTCAATCCTTGCTGCCTCAAGCCACCTTCTTTAGCTTTTTTGTGGTTGAATGAGCCCATCGGATGCCAGCAGCTCAAAGCCCACCTGGCTCGCTGCCCCGCACATTTATTTTTAAGCTGCTCAACTACCGTGATCAAGATCTAGTGCTAAGGGAGGCCGGAGCCCAGGGAGAACTGTGCTATGAAAATCACAAGGTGATGTTGTTTCTCGACTACTCGGTGGATACCCATGACAGCATTGATCCTTCAACGCTGTGAAGGCCAAATTGCGTGCAAAAGGCCTTACCTATGGCATGCTGTTTTCTGCAAAGCTCAGAGTTCAAGATGGTGAAACCACATGCTTCTTCACTGTGCCTGAGGAGGCAGCTTCCTGGTTGGAAACCCTACGACCGCAGTGCTGATCTTGATGCACCATTGGAAGAGTACTTGAACTGCTACCTCTGTCTCTGTCCCTACTTTCCCAAATCATCCATTTCTCCAGTTTTAACTTAAGCTAGTACCCTTGGCTGTTGCCTGTTTTTTTTCAGGGAAGTATGACTCTCTCAGTTTGGGGGGGTCTGGGAGGGGGGTGCTTATGTTTTTTGGGAGTTTTTATTTTTTTTTCTCTGTTGCAAGGTACATTTGATATGTCCTGTGGTCCAGTCTATGTATGGTATCAAGATGATATACTTGTTCTTCTGCTTCATATATTACAGTTCTGTGTTTTCTTCCCGGGATTCAGCCTGGGTGGTCGCAAATCTGTGTTCCAGCACTTCATTTATGGCACCCCCTGATCTGAAATGTATCTCCTGGAACCTCAACTCCCCCGTGAAGCGTTCCTTGGTCTTCCAATTTCTCAAATCCTATAATCCACATATTTGTATTTTGCAAGAAACCGACTTGATGAGCCATAGGGTACTGTGCCTAAAGAGAGCTTGGGTCGGTCACTATTACAATGCCACGTACTCTTCCTATGCCCGAGGGGTTAGTGTTCATATTCACAAATAATTACCATTCACTCTCCTCCATCTCAGGCTGGATACCGAGGGCAAATATGTTTTGATTCATGCGATAATCAACTGCTTTGAAACAGTAATCGTTGGTCTCTATCTTCTGCCTCCTGCTTCCGCGCTCTCATTGGCTGCTTTGGTCCTGCTTCGGGCCTCATATCTCACGTCCCATGTTCTTCTTGCTGCTGATTCTAACCTTACTCCAGACCCTAGTGTTGACAAACTATATCCTGATGCCAGCGGGGAGTCGGAGTTGGCAAAGTGGACGTGGTTTTACCGGTTCACGGATGTGTGGAGGTGGAAAAATCCTCAGACCAGGGCCTATACCTGCCACTTGGCATCACAGAGAACAATGTCTAGAATTTATCTTTGTTATGCTACACCTCCACTCTTAGCAAGGGTTTGGGAGATCTCCATCCTTCTAAGAGGGATTTCTGATCACGCTCCGCTTCTTCTTAGCTTGTATATTTCTGATGCCCCAGGGGAAAGAACCTGGAGATTATCTAGGTATTGGATTACTGATTCTGAGGTAGAACCCCTATAGGGAACGCACTGGAGTAATACTGGGACTCCAATGAGGATACTGTGGTGCCTACTACTACTTGGGAGGTTTGTAAAGCTACCCTTAGAGGACAGTATCTGACCCGAATTGGGGGGTTACAGGTTAGACGACGAGGGAACTAGACTTGGTAGACTGGAGGGTACAGGAAGCTGAATCCAATTATGCGATCAACCTGGATCCTGTTACTTACCACAACTTACAACTGGCTGTTAGGGAAGCTTCCTCCAGGAAGGCACTGCTGAGCAAGGGGATAAAGTGAGAAGCCTATTGGCTTGGCTGGCTAGGGAACAAACTGCCTTGACCAATATCGCCCTTATACAGGCTGAGGATGGTTCTAGGATCCTTGCCCTACTAACAAATACTAATTGTTTACATAAACCAGCTGAAAGAAATAAACGAATTCCTCATAAAACATATGACAAGTTGGTGAGACTGCACTTTTCAAAGTCATAGCTTGAAGCTAGCTTGGACTAGGAGAGGTTGAAATTAAGTGGACAGGGTTAGAAAAATTCAAGCTGGAGTATCAGCACAGTAACATAATTCAGTTCTAGACTGATCAACAAGGAACCAAGCAGATATCTTTTAATATGTCTACAATATCAGGGACCCCTTATAGTGTGCCTAAGCAGTAACAGATTACTTAGATATTTAGATGGTGAAAGAATGCAAGCCATGATTTTGTTTGGTAAAATTCTGTTTAACAATTCAGTAAGAAAGGATTCATGTAGTCTTATTTATTCAGTTATTAAAATTTCAATAGCTTTATTGGTGAAAGTTAAATTTTTAGATAATATAATATCATACTAATATTATTATTATTATTACTATTTGTAGCTTTATTTTTAATTTACATTTTATTCTGTCTGTTTCTTGTTTACAGATATATATTAACACTTTTTATCTGTCGATATTTCCATCTTGATCAGAATAGCTGAATAAAGGTCCGGCAGTTCACATACATAAATATACATTATATTTCCAAAAGTATTGGGACGCCTGCCTTTAGATGCACATGAACTCTAATGGCATCCTAGTCTTAGTCCGTAGGATTCAATATTGAGTTGGCCCACCCTTTGCAGCTATAACAGCTTCAACTCTTCTGGGAAGGCTGTCCACAAGGTTTAGGAGTGTGTCTATGGGAATGTTTGACTATTCTTCCAGAAGCACATTTGTGAGGTCAGCACTGATGTCGGACAAGAAGGCCTCCGCTCTAATTCATCCCAAAGGTGTAATATCGGGTTGAGGTAAGGACTCTGTTCAGACCAGTAAAATTCCCCCACCCGAAACTCGCTCATCCATATTGGGAGCATGAAATTGTCCAAAATGTCTTGGTATGCTGATTCCTTAAGAGTTCCCTTCAGTGGAACTAAGGGGCCAAGCCCAACCCTTGAAAAACAACCCCACACCATAATCCCCCCTCCACCAAACTTTACACTTGGCATAATGCAGTTGGGCAAGTACTGTTCTCCTGGCAACCACCAAATCCGAACACATCCATAGGATTGCCAGACAGAGAAGTGTGGTTTGTCACTAGAGAGAACACATCTCCACTGCTCTAGAGTCCAGTGGCAGCGTGCTTTACACAACTGCATCTGACACTTTGCATTGCACTTGGTGATGTAAGTCTTGGATGCAGCTGCTCTGCCATGGAAACCCATTCCATGAAGCTTTCTATGCACTGTTGTTATACTAATCTGAAGGCCACATGACGTTTGGAGGTCTTTAGCTATTGATTTTGCAGACAGTTTTCAACTTCTGCGCACTGTCCGCTTCTGTATGTGCTGACCCAGCTCTGTCATTTTACGTGGCCTACCACTTTGTGGCTGAGTTGCTGTTGTTCCCAGTTGCTTCCACTTTGTTATAATACCACTAACAGTTGATTGTGGAATATTTAGTAGCAAGGAAATTTCACGGATGGACTTATTGCACAAGTGGCAACCTATCATGGTACCACGCTTGAATTCACTGAGCTCCTGAGAGGGACCCATTCTTTCACAAATGTTTGTAGAAGCACTCTGCATCTCTAGGTGCTTGATTTTTTACACCTGTGGCCATGGAGGTGATTAGAACACCTGAATCAGAGGGGTGTCCCAATACTTTTGCCAATATAGTGTATGTTAACCCAACAATTCAATTTCACCAAGGTTTCCGGATCTGTTGATGTCACATCTGTTTCCGGTTATTGGAATGTACGCTGGCTCCAATGAGAGGAGCAGCGGTTAGCTGTGAGTGTATTAGTCCCAAGGACTGGGCACCAACAAATGTGAGTGTACCCTTGATGTTTGTATGGAAACTAATTTTTAATAAAACTGCTACACTGTATGAGTTTTCTTTTCTGAAACTGTGGCTTTAATGGGAAAATTTAGAGAAGAAATCTACTATGATTATAAACCCTGGTGACATAAAGCTCAATTGACCTTCTTTTAAATAAGGGGTCATGGATGGTTGATGAGTGCAATATATTGGCACATGGTGGTGAAGCACTAAGAGGTCTAGCATGAAGACATATATCAAGCACTAGAAAAATCTATTTTTGGCACAATATTTGTAGTGGGACTTTTGAAATATTGCAATTTTTCACTTATATATATTTCTTTTCCCTGGTGAAATTCAATTGTTAGGTTAACATATATTTATGTATGTGAAGCGCCAGACCTTTATTCAGCTATTCCGATTCCAAAGTGATTTTACACTTCATGGGGGGCAGCTAGCATATATTATATTTTTCTATAACCTTATATACAATCATTGATGTACAACATGGTGGTATGAATAACACTGATTTTTATTCACAAAGTGGTTGTACACACCCAGTGGGATAGTTAGCACATTTCAATTACTAATTTTTATCTTAATTATATATTTATTTTAGGGAGAGAAGGCGCTCAGTTATTTATATCAATTTCCATCTTGATATATCTAAATTAAGAAGTGAATAACAAGCAAAAATTGAGTTGAAGTGGAACTGTGGTCAAAATAAAAAAAATCATATATATAATACAGTCTGTCATTTAAATTTTTTTAGAACCCTCTCATAACAAACTTTTATTACCTGTTGATCCAAACAGCAGATCCATTTTTTTTTTGTTCAGCAAAATTGTCAATTATTGTTACGAAAAGTTCTAGCCTCAGCTGCTAAATGGTCAAATCAGCTGTCAGTCAAATATCAGGGGGCACTGATTGCATCAAGCTGAATAATAGCATGGCTACCTGTAGTTCACACATGACAGGGACAACCAGTCTCTACATTTTGAGCTAGGGATCACACAAAGAAGGCCTCAGAGAGAGCAGAAACTGGCAAGATCAACAGGTATTTATTGTATATTTACTCATGACAATAAACAAAAACTGCATGATTACATTTACAAGGCAAAATGAGAAATATTTATAGAACTTTAGTGTTTGGCTTTGCATACTTTAAACATTTATTACTTTTTATTGAATAGCATAGATTGATGGTCCTTAAAGCCCTAAATATCTGCAATATTAGATTATTTTCTTTACTTTATTATTAAACTATTTAGATTTCCTTTAGTTTGCTGAAATGCCACATCAGCAAGATAGGCCATTTTCCCTAGATGCAATAGAATTATGAATATGTACTGCAATTTACATTCAGCTGCAATTGTAATCATTATCACTTTATAAATGGTCCACTATTTCTCTTCATTTTGAGCAGATTTCATTCATGATTTTTTGCTTAGTAGTCAGTCATTCATCACATTCTGTTCTTTTGTTTAGATATTCATTTTTGGTTTTTGATTGCTTAAGCTTTGTGCCAAATTAGCTGTGAGGTAGCTTTGCCAAAACCTAATGCATGCACCCCAGTTCCAGAAACCAATAAAGAACTTTAAAAGGTTTATTGCCTGAGTCGTTGTCTTTGGGTTGCTTCCAAACTGAAGGAAGTTGTTCTGTAAACTATTAGGGGTCCTCGGTGTCAGATTGTTTACTCTGGACCTACCATAACAGTTCACTTTGTGCCAAACCTGAAGTATCATGCAGGTTTATTGTCAAACATCACTGATTGACCCAGCAAGTGTGGTCTTAATACTACATAAATTCTTAGTCTATTTCTTATGTATAATTTCTTTGTCTGGGATCTATTTCAAAAGTGTAATTTATAAGATCAAAAATACAAAAGACAGCATGAACATCTGCGTTCAGAGTCTGAACTTTTAATGTCATGGATCTCATTTGGAAAAACACTCTCAATGTTTCAGTATTTTCACATTTAGTACAAGGTTTAGGTTTAATCACTGCACTTTATGAACCATGCAGAATACCACACACTGGTCAGGGACTGAATGTGGAGGCTAGCACTGATATTTTCTAAAATAGGTTAATGCCTAATTTATCTTCCAAAAATGAAATACAGGACATTTTTATAGTCAGAGGAATGAAATGTGTCCTGCTTCAAATATAACAAAAGAAGTTATACTGAAATACTAATAAGGTTTCAGGGCTCCACTGGAGATTGAAATCATGGTTAAGTCTCTAAATGTACAAATATTTTTTAATAATGTCAATGCCACTAGAATGAGTCTGATAGTAGCAGCAGGCAAATGTAAGTATGTGTATAGCCCAAACTTTTCTTTTTTTTTTTTTTAGTTCTGATTATGGAAGATTTAAACTCCCTGTACCTAACATACAGATCTACAAATACACTGCTCAATAGTGACGGGTGAAACTACCTGGATTAGAGGTTTGAAATTTTGCAAGCTTGAACATAGAGGTGAATCCCATTGATGTCTATAAGGGGCGAAACTTGTCAATTTCTGGCCATATTTAGAGCTAATAGGCAAACTACTGTCAAAAAATGAGCAGTATGGTGTGCCAATGCCCAATGCAAATATGTAAATAAATATGTAAATAAATACATAGGAGCAGGAACACCAAAACCCACGAGAAACCAAAGAAAAAGTTTTAGTAATCCCTGGGTGCCTGGGCTGTCTTAGCGTCATGTGCTTCTGAAAGCACCGTAAGAGTAAGGTGGAAGGGAGTAAACAGGTTTCCAAAGGGTAGCTTGGGCGGAGCACTAGACTGAGTCTATAAAATAGAGTTCAAAAGGTCAGGGGAAAGGACCGCCATTACTTGTGCTGGAGGTAAGATATTGTGAAACTTGGAGGAAGTTTCCAAGCAGGGCTCAAAGCTGCGAGACAGCGTGTAAATTTGACCTCTAGGAGTAAAAGATTCGGACTGTGACAATTGGCTAGAGAGGTGGCCTGAAGAGGATTCAATTAACTTGTCAGTATTTTCTACTACAAAACAGAGTCATATAAACGTGAATAGTTAAGTAAGGTAGAGTCACACTTGAAAAAGTTGCCATGATCAAGATCCGAAGGCAAGTAACTTTTATTGGCCACAAAAGAGTTACAAATAGGCAACTGGTGAGCAGTTTTAATGTAGTTCTGGAGGCAGGTCTAGGACCAGGACCTAATCTCCACTGTAGCCCAATCTATGCGCGGGTTATGAAATTTAAGCCAAGGATAACCTAAGACAAGGGAATAAGCAGGAGACAGTGTCAAGTAGAAGTTGATTGTCTCCCAATGAAATTCCCCAATGGTCAGAGTAATAAGTACAGTTCACAAGGTGACCAGGCTATGGACAAAGGAGAGTTATCAACAGCTAAGACTGAAAAGGGGTTGTGCAAATTAGTCAACTGAATCTGTAGATGGTGTGCTAGGTCGCTATCAATGAAATTGCTAGCAGCACCAGAATCCAAGAAAGCTGAGAGTTGATGAGAGAATTTGGCATAACTAAGGAGTGCAGGAACAAAACGTTTATTTCGGGGGGAACCTAGAACTGTGTAATCTAGAGCAGGGGTCTCCAAACTTTTCAAACAAAGGGCCGGTTTATGGTCCTTCAGATTTTAAGAGGGCCAGAGTGTACCCAGTGGGGGTAGAAAATGTTTCAGGCCCAGCATAAATGAGAATAAACAGGGCCTCAGGGTTGGTGGTCAGTAGGAGGAAGAGTAGGGCCCCATCATTGGTATTAATGGGAGGAATAGTAACCCATAAGTGTTATCAGTGGAATAAATAGTGCCCCATTGTTGATGCCAGTGCCCCAAGGGCAGGATAAAGGCTAGCAAAGGTCCATATCCAGCCCTTGGGCCGCAGTTTGAAGACCCCTTATCTAGAGAAGCAAACCCCATCTGCACTAGACTCTTGGCATTTCCCGGCTTATTGGGCAGCTGGAGTCCCTTCTAGCTTTTTTTTCCCCAGAGAATAAATGAGTAGCGCCAATTTGCATGTGCTCCTTCTCCTGGAGAGGGCCCAGGAAGGTCTGATAGAGAAGTGATCCGCATACTAGGGGGCAGGGGGAACAAACCTCTCAGTACCCCTTTCCCGTAAATGCCTGCATAGCATTGGCATTACGTTGCAAGACCATATTCAACGACTTTGGTTCAGGGTAGTGTACTAAGGAGCCCTTGATGGATTCTAGCATGGTTCTCCTTCCCCCCACTTGGAATGCATATTAATGAAGTGACTTCACCCCAACTATCATGGGAATGCTTCTATCCTGACATCACGATCAACAGCAGCGTATGTGTCAGGAATGGACTTGTCAATAATGGTGGGACTCACCTGCCTTGTGGGCTGCAGTACCAGGGCTGGCCAGCGGGTGCTCTCAGCAATCAGAGACTCAACCCTGCAGTCAGCCAAACACCTGAGGCTGATTGCAGGTGTATTTAAGGGTGACGGCCCAGTATACTCTGCTAACTACCACATACCAGTCCCCTGCTCCCACTCGCTGCACCTATCCTTTCTTTGGCCCTGTGGAGAGGTTCTCTGTGGCGGCTGCTCCCTCCTCTGTTCCATCTTCCAGCTCTTCTCTGTCCTCAGCTGCTCCATTCGTTTGCAGACCTGCGTTTACTTGCAGTGCTCCAGTAGTTAAAACCAGAAAAAAGCTAAAATTCTTTCCAACCAGTACCATCCTGCCAGTATCCAAACCGGTGAGCCTGCCGTCTGAGAACCTGCCTTCCGTGGTTCAGCCTGGTGCCTCGGCACCTGCACTTCGGCTGATGTCTTTACCCAGCCTGATGTCTGTACCCAGCCTGATGATCCTATCATGCCTGATGACCCAGTGCCCGCTGTCATGCCTGGTGACCCGATGCCCGCTGTCGAGCCAGACGATCCAATGCCTGATGACCCAGTGCCCGCTGTCATGCCTGGTGACCCGATGCCCGCTGTCGAGCCAGACGATCCAATGCCTGATGACCCAGTGCCCGCTGTCATGCCTGGTGACCCGATGCCCGCTGTCGAGCCAGACGATCCAACGCCAGATGACCCGGTGCCCGCTGTCGATCCAGACGATCCGGTACCTGATGACCCGGTGCCCGCTGTCATGCCTGGTGACCCGATGCCCGCTGTCGAGCCAGACGATCCAATGCCTGATGACCCAGTGCCCGCTGTCATGCCTGGTGACCCGATGCCCGCTGTCGAGCCAGACGATCCAATGCCTGATGACCCAGTGCCCGCTGTCATGCCTGGTGACCTGATGCCCGCTGTCGAGCCAGACGATCCAGTACCTGATGACCCAGTGCCTGCTGTCATACCTGGTGACCTGATGCCCGCTGTCGAGCCAGACGATCCAATGCCTGATGACCCAGTGCCCGCTGTCATGCCTGGTGACCCGATGCCCGCTGTCGAGCCAGACGATCCAGCGCCAGATGACCCTGTGCCTGCTGTCGAGCCAGACGATCCGGTACCTGATGACCCGGTGCCCGCTGTCGTGCCAATTGACTCAGAGCCCACAGTCGTGCCTGGTGACTCGGTGCCCACTGCCTTGCCAGATGACGCGGTGCCCGCTGTCGAGCCAAATGACCTGATGCCTGGTGACCCGATGCCCGCTGTCAAGCCAGACGATCCAATGTCTGACCCAGTGCCCGCGGTCATGCCAGTTGACTTGGAGCCCACTGTCGTGCCTGGTGACTTGGTGCCCACTGCCTTGCCAGATGACGCGGTGCCCGCTGGCGAGCCAAATGACCTGATGCCTGGTGACCCGATGCCCGCTGTCGTGCCTGATGACCCGGTGCCCGCCGCTCCACCTGGGGTCCAGTGCCTGCCGCCCTGCCTGGGGGCCCTGTGCCTGCCGCTCCTCCTGGGGGCCCGGTCCCTGCTGCTCCACCTGAGGGCCCGGCGCCCACTGCCTTGCCAGATGACGCGGTGCCCGCTGGCGAGCCAAATGACCTGATGCCTGGTGACCCGATGCCCGCTGTCATGCTTGATGACCCGGTGCCCACCGCTCCGCCTGGGGGCCCTGTGCCTGCCGCTCCTCCTGGGGGCCCGGTCCCCGCCGCTCCACCTGAGGGCCCGGCGCCCGCCGCTCCACCTGAGGGCCCGGCGCCTGCCGCCCCACCTGGATCCTGTGCCTGCCGCTCCTCCTGGGGGCCCAGTGCCCGCCGCTCCACTTAAAGGCCCGGCGCCCGCCGCTCCGCCTGAGGGCCCGGTGCCCACCGCCCCGCCTGGGGGCCCGGCGCCCGCCGCTCCGTCTGGGGGCCCGGCGCCCGCCTGATCCGGTGTCCAGCCCAATGTGCCTCTGTCCGGTGTCCAGCCCGATGTGCCTCTGTCCGGTGTCCAGCCTGATGTGCCTCTGTCCGGTGTCCAGCCCGATGTGCCTCTGCCTGGTGTCCAGCCAGATGTGCCTCTGCCCGGTGTCCTGCCCGGTGTCCAGCCCGATGTGCCTCTGCCCGGAGTCCAGCCCGATGTGCCTCTGCCCGGAGTCCAGCCCGATGTGCCTCTGCCCGGAGTCCAGCCCGATGTGCCTCCGCCAGTTACCAGACCCTGGCAGTGCCCAGCTAGGACTGTTTGTAGAGTCCTGAGGCCGCTCCTTGAGGGGGGGGTACTGTCAGGAATGGACTTGCCAATAATGGTGGGACTCACCTGCCTTGTGGGCTGCAGTACCAGGGCTGGCCAGCGGGTGCTCTCAGCAATCAGAGACTCAACCCTGCAGTCAGCCAAACACCTGAGGCTGATTGCAGGTGTATTTAAGGGATGGCCAGACCTGCAGTCTGTGCCTTGGTGTGTGTTTTTCCATGGGCCCCTATATCTTGTTACCTGCATTCCTGTTCCTGTTCCTGCCTGACTGACTGACTGACTGACTCGTTGCCGACCCTGCCTGATCCTGACCTCTGCTGACTTCCCCTGTTTGATCCCTGGCTTGTGACCCCGACCATTCTCTGCCTGACCCCCTGTACCTACCTGCCCGATTGTTATTGACCCGGGCCTGCCTGACTACGCTTGCATTGTATGTATTGTTATCTGTGGGTGGTTTGGTTTGGTTCGTTTGCACTGTGTTTATGTTTTAGTATTGCACTGCGTTTTGTATTGTTAGTATTAATAAATTATATTGTTTATAACATATCTGAAGCCTGCGTTTCCCTGCGTCAGTTCACATACCTCTGGTCATACCCGGAGCCCTGACAGTATGAGAAAAAGATAGTGCTTTCAGTCTAACAACTGTTAATATTCTCTGTCTCATCTTCCCTTTGTGTCCTATCTTTAGATATATGCTGTATTACATTTATGCTACGTTACCAACAGCAAGGCCTGCTTCTTTTTCCTGCTGCATAATACTCTTGGAAAATAACAACTGAATCAAGAAACAGGAAGGTTAAAACCAGGGGCGGACTGACCATTTGGAAACTCGGGCACTGCCCGAGGGCCCGGGGTCAGTAGGGGGCCCCATGAGATGCCCCTGGTACCTTTTTCATAGGCTTTTTTGAGTTTGGGCAAGGACACAGGGGCCCCATGATCCCCTATTGCCCGGGGGCCCCATGAGTTGTCAGTCCGCCCCTGGTTAAAACCATTACAGTGTCATTAAAATAACAATTACAACCCGGCGCACGACAGTTCAAGACAATACTACAGAATGTCTAAAAATACAGTTAAAATGGAGAGTAGGAAAGTTCAGACTTGTGCAGTGTCACTAAAATGTCATACAATGCAGAAACAGAAATGTATGATCTCTAATTTGCCTGCATGCTGGGCCATTCTGATCCTGTAAGGTTAACTGTATATTAACATATAATAATGTTGGGGCAAAGTTGTTCACTTTAAGGTAAATACAAATGATCAAGGGGCACTCTTTGCGCATGCTGGAAAAAGTAGTTCAATAGTAGTAGCTGATTCCTGAGTCACAGAGAATGGTAAGAATGAACAGCACCACAGCTAAATGACACAATCGTTATTAGCAGAGATCAGTAATTAAAATTGAGGACTTGCCATAAGTTACATGGTCTGACCCACTGTGAACTCTGATTTGTGCAAGTCACACATTAAGCAAAGATATATATAGAAAGATATTACCCCCAAAATGAGCCACTGATGGATAGGTCCCCTGATTCCAGATGACAATGACTCTTCTAGCAATGTCACACCCTCTGACACACCAAGGTTAAAGAAAGAAAGAAATAGGTTATATTTTGGGAAATACTCCCCACAAAGAAACATACAGAATGTCAAAAGCAATAAGCAATGACAGATAACACTTTTGTACAACACCACAAAAAACAAGAGGACCTTAAAGTGTCTTTATACCTGAACCCTGAATCAAGTGAGGTCTAACTAAAGGGGCAGTACTGGAAGCTATAGGGTCCTTCAGTCTCTCAAAACCCCTCCCACTGACCAGTGTACTAATAATCATTGGGGCCCATAGTTTCTGCGATGGAAAGCTCAGGTTTAAATAGATCCCACAGTACACTCTGAAAATACCCAAATTGTATCCCAAGGCAAGGAGATACCATCCCTTTTTAAAATGTGTATATGCCACCATGCAGTCTGTGAAGTGAATACCAAGGTTAGTGACCTAAAGCCTCTCACCACTTTGCAGTCTGTAAATAAGCCTCCTCCAGTTCTCTGGCATCAGCAACTGAGGTGACTCGGGACCCTGTATTGATGATCTCTCACAGAACCAGGGGCGGACTGACAACTCATGGGGCCCCCGGGCAATAGGGGATCATGGGGCCCCTGTGTCCTTGCCCAAACTCAAAAAATCCTATGAAAAAGGTACCAGGGGCATCTCATGGGGCCCCCTACTAACCCTGGGCCCTCGGGCAGTGCCCGAGTTTTCAAATGGTCAGTCCGCCCCTGCACAGAACCAGTAATGCACCTTTTTTCCAGCTCACTGGATCTCTCTGACAGCTGTGCCCTCTGGGCAGATGTAGAATCCTAAACTCTTTCCAACACCATGGATGAACACTCATAGCAGGCAGTTCTGGAACTCAGCAGCTCAGTCTTTAGTCCCCTCTCACATCCCATGTGAAACTGCCCCAAACCCAGAGTTCTATTTTCATTTCCTCCTGCTGCAGCTTTCTGTCCTCCTGACACTTGTAGACCCAGCCAGTCCATGGCCTGTCAGAGAACTGTCTCCTGTGGCCTTCCATAATTTCAGGCAGCTTCCAGCAGTCTGCTTCCTCTCCCAGGGTGCACAGTAGCCAATCCCTGTGCACTCTGCTGTCCCAGGTGGTAAGTGACTACTCTCTTACTACTGATTCAGTATATATGTCCTTCCTTTTTGTAATTTTTTCGTATCCTGAACCCCTAAGCTCTCTCTCCAGTCTAAGAACTACAATGAATGATAAAAACACCCAAGTGACTGGAGCTTGATTATTGTCAGAGGTTATTTGGTGAGCTGTTGGATCCAGACATGGGGTAGGTAGCCACAGAACAGTAGTTATAATATAATTATTTCCAGAGGCTCCCTAGATAGTCAACACAACATGTATGATACTGGTCTGGACTGGACTGGACTGGTTTATACACTGGGCTGAGGGTGCTTTACATTGGAGAGGGAGTGTGTCTCATTAGGGAGTTTTCCCTTCACTTCCTGTCCTTTAGACTTGGGAGGAAGTAAGAGGATACGTTTCCAGCATTAAGGATTTCCCCATAATTCTGGTATCAGTAGCAGTGGTTCATTCCCAGTGACATTGGTGATCAGAACAATTAGCAACAACGAATCTCCATAACAGGGACACAGACAGCAACAAAAACTGGACAGGGGTCCTAACCCTCACCACTCTATCCAAATAAAAAAAAAAGGTTTGACTTTAGTTGTACTTTAAATATATGTTGCTTTTTAGCTGTATATATAACTGCTCCCGTTTATCTGGCCAAAACTCCGCCTGCATCAGAACCAGGAATAACAAAGAAGTGAACTCTGCGTATCTAGTGAAGTAAGCAGAATTCAGAAAGAAGAAACCTGCTGTGTATATTAAAACCAGAGCAACATACTCAAAGAGGCATTCGGAACTTTTAAACTTGGAAGTGTGGTTAGGTAAATGTAAATTTCAAACAGACCAATAGCTCTGGAGAGGAGGCTTCCAGACAGCAAGACTTCTCTCAATGGGCCCCCCTACAGATTCTCAAAACTATAGAAATACATAAAGAAGCACCAACCCAAAACTGGATGAAAGAATCCAAAATAATATTCATTATTGGTAAAAAAAAGTCATGTAAAAATAGTCAACATACATGGGGGCAACACCACTCTTTTTTTCATGAGGGCTCAATACAAGATAAAACTTGGAAGAACTTCACAGATTTGTAGTAGAACTAGTACTGAACACTCCTTGTGGAGTATAAACTTGACAGCAGTTGCTGAGTTAGCAGTTACAGAAATGAGACAAACCATTTATCACCACTGACAGATGTGCTTAAAATGATCTGCTTAAAATAATCAGCTTTTATTATGTATATAAAACCTTTATCCCAAAAGGGAAAAAAACTGTTGCTGTAACTGCCTATAAAGTGTGAGTGGTAGGTCATCTTCAATTTGTTAGTGTATTTAAAACTGCTAGTACATTTAACACTCTCCCTTTCCAAAGTGACTACCCTGCTGTCCAAAGGTGTTACCCGTGTTCCTTCAGTGAGAGTGGGGGCACTCAATACAGAAGGTCTGTTACTGGTCAGAGCACTAGGTGAAAACAGGGAAACCTAAAAAAAGAAAATGAATGCAGCTACTATATTTAATGATTTGCAAGCTGCAATGTATTGTTTGTTTTTGGGTTTAATACTGCTTTAATCTGGAAATGTATCATGACTTTGCAAGGTACCTAGGAGAAAGAGCATTTAAAAAACCTTGAATAGCAGTGACCACATTGTAAAAGGGCTTTTATGTTATGTTTATAGCATCAAACATGTAAAACCAATAAACCAAAATGCTTTGAGCATCTTTTTTTTCCAATACATTTTTATTGATTAATAACATAAAAAAGAAAATAACTGTTGGGATTACATATGATGAGTGAGAAGAGTCACAATATACAGAAGTATAATGTAGTATATGTGAATATGGAAAATCCAAACAATAACTGTGAATTTCTAATGGAAAATTTAAAATCACATAAAATCTGGAGTTAAAATGAATGATAATAAAAATTATATAATCGCTAATACAGAGAAAATAGAGTAATTTTTGAGGTATAACCATCTTTCTACTAATGCAGTGTAGATGTGAAGGTCAAGGATAAGTAAAAGGGAAAAGAGAAAAAAAAGGATGCTTTGGGCATCTTAAACCAACCAGTTCACCGTTTGTCCATCTCGAATGAGTCCGTTGTAGAAGGCAGCCAATTCTGCCATTAGTTTGTGTCCTGTACGACATGAGGGTCAACATATAAATGTTACCCTATATGTATATAAAAAAAAACCACACATTATAGAAACATTACTTGAGATAGGTAGGTAGTTTATAGAAACACTATCTGAGATCATGCTCAATTTTATGAGAAGAGGAAAACAGACTTACAGCGTGTCTCTAGGGAATAATTCTAAGTATACTTTGACTAGTATTGCACAAAGGATTAATCAGAATTAGGATACATAGAAAAAAAAATAGGTCATAACCATTTCAAAATATCCAACTACTAACAATATAGAATATATTTAATATATCCACCCTAAATTAGATTAAATCTTGATTTTCTGTATTTATTACAAACTAGCTAGTCTGACAACACTGGAAGTCATATATTTTTTCAAACACTGATGTGTAAAGAGTTTTCTTTTTTGTTAGCATGTCTACACGCTATAGAGTTTTATTTAATTTTGGAGCTTCAGAATAGGGTTTCTTATTACATAACTTCAAAAGTTAAAACATGATAGAGTCTGGGTTGAAGGGGTTTGCTTGTGAAAACACCTAATCATTTACCTGTAAAAAGATAGTAGCTTGATTAAATCAAATATCATGTGTGTTCAAAGTCAAAGCTGTTACACCCCGATATATATGAGTTCAAACCTCAAAGTTCATCCTTTAAAAGTAAAATCTCATAAACAGGTAGTAAATTTCTGCTAAAAAAACATTAATAACAAAGAAAGCTATTTTGGATTACAAATATGTGTGAGAACAAAATATTTTTCATAGCAAAAGGTGTTTTATTGTGTGATATTGCCATCCATCCATAAAAATACCCAGAACCAGGAGGTATTCTTATTACGCAAAACTGTATAATGGGCACTGGCGTGCATTTCATACCATCTTTAATAGTAACACATGCATTCTGATCATGTAGGTAAAAGCAACATTTTTTTATGGTGGTGAATTTATATGTTACCAGGCAAAAAAGTGTATAGCAATAGTGCAAATAAAATAATAATAAAAAAATCCAGCTCATTCAGTGAATTAAACTCAGATTGCAGTACCCAAAGGCAATATTCAGAACTCAATGTCTGCTTATGTGACTTCCATAAACTAAATTTTCATAGACTTATTGGTTACTGCAATGTAAAAGTTGTGCTTTTCTCCTTGCATTGCTTATCGAATATCATGTCAAATACTATGTTGTATAATGTAGTGGCACTTGTACCATGTTGTCGTTACATCTGGTATTCATTGATTTATGCATTTTTTTTAACCACTTGCTATCCTGAGGATTTACCCCCTTAATGTCCAGGCCTCTTTTTGCTATTCGGTGCTGCACTATTTCAACTCATAATTGCGTGGCCATGCAATGCTGTACCCAAACAAAATTTACGTCCTTTTTTCACACAAATAGAGCTTTCTTTCTGTGGTATTTGATCACCTGTGCGCTTTTTATTTTTCGCTCTATAAACAAAAAAAGACCGAACAATTTTAAGAAAAACAATATTTGTTACTTTCGGCTATAAAAAATATATAGTAAACTCAAAGTTAGTCATAAATTTAGGCCAAAATGTATTCTGCTACACATGTTTTGGGGTAAAAAAATCCCAATAGGTGTATATTGATTGCTTTGCGTGAAAGTTATAGCATCTTCAAACTATGGTATAGATAATAGAATTTACACAGCTTTTACTTTTTGACTGCCCATAACATTTCTTGAGGTGCTAAAATACCAGGAAAGTACAAACACCCCCAAATGACCCCTTTTCGGAAAGTAGACACCCTAAGCTATCTGCTGAGAGGCATATTGAGTCCATGGAAGATTTATTTTTTTTTCCACAAGTATTTGGAAAACATTTTTTTTACACAAAGTTGTCACTTAAATGATATATTGCTCACAAAAGCCATGGGTATATGTAGAATTACACCCAAAAATACATTTTGCTCCTTCTACCGAGTATGGGGATACCACATGTGTGAGACTTTTTGGGAGCCTAGCCACACACAGGAGCCTGAAATCCAATGACCACTTTTAAAGCCTGAAGGTGCGTAACTTCCTCATTTCACTTCCTCACTGCCTATCACATATTCTTCTACTTCTCCCGAGTATGGGGGTACCACATGTGAGAGACTTTTTGGCAGTCTAGCCAAGTACTGAACCCCAAAATCCAGTAAGCACCTTCAGGCTTTTAAAGGGCTTTATTTCCTCATTACACTTCCTGACTACCTGTCAGGAACCCCGAGAGTCTGCGCATGCGCGGTCCGTCTAGGCGCACTAGCGTGCGGAAACTAGAACCTGGGAGACCGCGGCGGCAACGACAGCTGAGCATGCGCACTCGCGCCCACGGTCGCGCGCCTGGCACCAATGAGTGCACAGGGCGCACTATTTAAACAGGCTTTGGCAATTCACAAATTGCCTTATGGTCTTTCCTGCTGTTCCTGTGTCCTGAGTTCTTGAGTGATTACTAGTTGCCGATCCTGCCAGACCCTGATCCGTTGACCGTCTCCTGCTCTGATCCCTGGCTCGTCCCTGACTATTCTTTTGCCTGCTCCTGAATTATTTGACCTCCTGTTGCTGAACCTTTTGCTCGTGACCCGGTTACTCTCTGCCTACTACCTTGTACTGTCTGCCTTTGCTGTTATCGACCCGGCCTGTCTGACTCCGCTATACTCTGCACTGGCATCCATCCATCCCGCTTGGATCCAGTCGCCATGGTCCAGGGCCTGCTAGCCTCTTCACATCAGGCTTTCCACCTGTACATACCCCCGGTGGTCCTCTCTACCTCAGTTGGGCGTACCCAGGGGTCGCGACCTGGTCTCAGCTCTGCTCCAAGTCCATCCCCACCATCAGGGGCTCTGGTGAATAAGCAGACTGGGGCTTAGACTCCACGCCCTGGGGAATCCCGTACTGTGGTTCACTAGAGATACCACCGGGCGGTATGTAACACTACCTATCACAGTTGCGGAGGCCCTGAAATGCCAGGATAGCACCAAACTCCCTTAAATAATCTCTTTTTGGAAAGTAGACACCCCAAGGAATTTAAAAAGAGGCATTGTGAGTATTTTGCAGATCTAATTTTTTCTCAAAAGGTTTTCAAATATAAAAAAAGAAAAGAAACAATATGTTCTTGTGGCAACAAACGAGATCTGCAAAATACTCACCATGCTTCGCATCAAATTTCTTGGGGTGTCTACTTTCCAAAAAGGGGTCATTTGGGGGGGTTTGGTGCTATCCTGAAACTTCAGGGTCTCTGAAACTGATAGGTAATCAGGAAGTGTAATCAGGAAATAAAGCCCTTTAAAAGCCTGAAGGCGCTTATTGGATTTTGGGGTCCTGTACTTGGCTGTACAAAAAGTCTCTCACATGTGGTACCCCCATACTCGGGAGAAGTTGAAGAATGTATTTTGGGGAGTAATTTCACTAATACCCATGGCATGTGTGAGCAATAACAATTTTGTGTAAAAAAAACCAAACATTTTTTGTCATTTTCCAAAAAAGTGTGGTCAAAAAATTAATTCTTCCATTGACTCAACATGCCTCTCAGCAAATAGTTTGGGGTGTCTACTTTCCAAAAAGGGGTCATTTTGGGGGGTGGCTTTTCTGACACTTTTTGTTCACATGGGGGGGCGCAGGTGCTTTTTTTTTTTAAAGTTATTTTGATTTTTAAATTATTTTTACACTGTCCCTTTTATTTTATTTTTTTTTATCACTTTTAATGCTATCACAGGGAATGCAAATGACCCCTATAACTTCAATGGGCATTGTCATATATTCTTTTTTGAGAAATCTGGGGTCTATCAGACTCTAGATATCTCCTCTGCCCATACATTATCTAATCTCACCAAGATCGGTGTGATCAGATGCTTTCCCAATTTACAAATGGCTTGGGTTTATATTCCTGCAAAACTGAAGTGATGAAATGCTCATAGCTTCTGATTTCTTAGACTATAGAGATGATTGGCACCATTCTGGTCTTTAATCATCTCTATGGTCAGCTGGCAGAAACACTGGCTGCATTCTCAGATTCCCCCGATGGCCAGGACTGCCCAAGAAGGCCATGGAAGGAAGCGGGGGAATCGCCTCCCGCTGCTTGTAAAAGCAATCCTGCGGCTAATTAGCCACTAGGATTGCTTTTACATGAAAGCCAATTTCCGGCTGAAAACATTATACCAGGATGATGCCTGCAGCTATAGGCATCATCCTGGTATAACCATTCAAAGTCTAGTGATGTACCAGTACGTCGCTGGTCCTTGTTAGGTATATATGCTATGTTCTTTTTTTTTTTTTTTTTATATGCAGCCTGCGGGCTGAATGAAAAAATGAGAAGAAATCTCTGCCAGATAAAGTGTCTTGTATGCCCACCATTAGAATATACCACCCTGCACCCATCCACTTCTAATGGTGGGCACACATTAGGGCGCACAGTGCCATTCCAAGAATTTAAATTGACTATCTTTTCCCTCGTAAATCCGAAACTTATATGTATACCCTGTTGCCCTCTCACAGGTCTTATACATCTTGACCCCATATCTGGCATGCTTGCTGGGGAGAAATTGTTTGAATGCAAGGTGGCCAGAAAAATGAATGAGGGACTCATCAACCAGATGTTTTGCTGGGGAGTTTAGACATCTGCAAATCTTTGGTTAAGGTGATTTACGAGAGGCCGAATTTTGTGGAGCCGGTCAAATTCAGGGTCACTTCGAGGGCGACAGAATGTGCTGTCGTTGAAATGCATAAAATACATTATACTCTCATATCTATGTCTGGCCATGACAGCGTATGGTGAATCGGGTATGTGGACCAATACAACTGCAATTCGTTTTTTTAGTAATGCCCATGTTGAGGGTGAGGCCCCCAAAAAATTTTAATTCAGAAACCGTAATGGGTTTCCATGCGAATGGTCTTGAAAGGTTTGAATTTGGGTTAGCGGTGATAAATTGTTGTGCATATAAATTTCTTTGATCCACAATCAATTCATACAGATCTTCCGTGAAAAACAACAACAAAAATTCAAGGGGAGCAGTTAAATTTGCTGTTTCCACCTGAATTCCAGGTTGGGCAGTGAATGGGGGAAGTATGGGTGCTGCATAATTTGTAGGCTGCCAATTGGAACTTGCCATGTCACCAAGTGATACTGCAGTGCTGGTATGTGAAAGACCAGGATGTACTAGGCTGCTGGTGCTCACCAGTTCACCAAAAAGGTAGAGTGGCACTAGTACTGGCACTCTGTTGCATATAAGAGTCATCAAAATTTACCGGCAAGTGCTAGCAGATATCAGGCCTGATTCTGCGAACACTACGGTTTTGTGTGCAATCTATCAAGTGACAATGACCTACTGACACTGCATTTGCTGGGGGAGAAGGGGGGGAAGCGTAGGGGCTAAACGCAGGTGCTGGACGGTGCCGGGGCTGATCCCGCTAACGCTGTGTTTTTGGGGACACTATACTAATGTGAACACTGGTATAGTGCTGATCTGATCAAAGATATTGACCCGTTCAGAGACTATACTAGCAATGGAAGTTTATTGTGTTTGAGCATGTTCCTGGCAATCAAGGGGTTAAATGTGATTACAGGTGTACTGATGGGCAATCTGACACTTTCTGGGAGGGGCGTGAAAACCATGGGAGTGCGAATCACCTATATATATATACAGGTGATTTTGCACACCCATGCTGCCCTGTAGCAGTTTTCGTTATGGCGCTGCATTACTTTAACTGACAATTGCGTAGTCATGCAATGCTGCATCCAAATGAAATTTATGTTGTTTTTTCCCCACAAATTGAGCTTTCTTTTGGGGGGTATTTGATCGACTGTGCGTTTTTTATGTTTTGTGCTACAAGACAAAAAGGCCAACAATTTTGAGAAAAAAAACAATATTTTGGACTTTTTGCTATTAAACATGTCCAGTAAAAACAAATTAAAAATCAAATTTCATCATAAGTTTAGGCCAAAATACACTCTGTGACATGTCTTTGCTACAAAAAATCCCAATACATGTACATGAATTGGTTTTACGTGAAAGTTATAGCGTTTAAAAATGGCGGTATAGATAATGGAATTTTTTTTATACTAATAATAGCGGCGATCCGCGACTTATAGCAGCGATCAGCAACTTATAGCAGGACTGTGACGGGCATTCTGACACTGGAGAGAACTGACTTGGTGTCACTGACATCCCCAGACTGATTAATACAGTGATCAGTGCTAAAAAAAAAGCACTGACACTGTACTAATGGCACTGGGCAGGAATGGGTTAACATGAGGGGCAATCAAAGGGTTAACTGTGTGATGGGAGTGTTTTCCTATGGGGCTGGGGGTGTGTGCTTCACTGTAAGCACACTGCTCTGGATGGCTCTTCTCAGCTATCCAGAGCAGTGTGCCCAAACTGACAGGCAGGAGGGCTGTTGATAAACGATGCAGTCTTCCTCCCTGCCAGTGAACGCCGGTAATCACTGGGCTCCGGTGGGTAATTACCGGCTGGGACCCGGTGATTGACACCCGGGGCCGCAATCGTGTGTGCCCCTACCCGGAAATGCAGAATCACATATATATATACGTGATCCTGCGCACAGGGTCCGCCCTGTAGCAGTAAATGTACTGTAGGTGGTCCTTAAGCAGTTAAAGAAGTTTTGCTTATTTATTATTGTAGTCTGAGTAAACAATGATAATGTGCAACATACACTAACTTATCAACCAATCAATGGAGCAATGATAATGTGTAAAATACAGTAATGAATTGCAGTTATTGGGTCGTTTGTGTATACTATGCACAGTAACAGCACTTCTGGCAGTCAGACATGCCCATTGTCTCGAAGAGAGAGACTTTGAAACATGTTGAAAATCTACCTACAAGCAAACTTAATCCTTTTCTTCATGATCACACTCCTGCCACTGCCAGAATTGAGTGAAAATTGTGGTGTGTCTGCAACAACTTATGAGAGAATGGGAAGATATCTCTGGCCATGTTTCTCAGGGAAATGTGTGTCCACCTTTTGGCCCTACAATAAAACGCAGTTAATAGTACTTAAAGCATATCAAGGCATATCTATGGTAAAAATGTTAAATTATATTGATTTCTTCTTTGTATTTCAAATTATTTCTAATTTAATCCTAATACTCTGAAAGATCTTGACGTGTGTAAACGTACTTTGGGAAGATCCTCATGCATTTACTTCCTTGCATTCACTAGGTCCTGTTGATAGGCACTGCTGTGTCACACATTCACATAGCCTGCCTACTTAACTACAAAGGTGCTGAGAGGATGAGTTTCAGGTACTGGAATCATGATTTGCAGCCAGCAAGGTGCAGTGGGTTATGTAGCCCTTAGAAATTGAAAGTAAACCAAAGGAACGAGCAGAGGAGAAGCTGGAAAGCATGCAGAGAGACCAGGAATTTGTGGAAAGAGATGACCAGCAGACAGGCAGCTCTTACAACATGAAAGGAGATTTTTCAGGTAAATACCAAAAGTGTGCCGTGTTTCACTTAAAATTGCTCAAAATAAATAATATGTGCATCTGAGTGCTACTATTAATAATACATATCAAAATAATAAATTAAAATTGGAATGAATGAATCAACCAATATCAATTTCCAAAAGCAATGTCCATATACATGTAAAAAGAAAAAAAAAGTACATGTATAAACTTCTTCAAACGTGCATAGTTCACTTTAGACTAAAATATCCCATGCTTCTTAATTGATTTTTTGTGTGAAAAAACTTGCATTTGTGTGCTCCCTCACCGGTTGTGCTCCCTCGCTGGTTGTGCTCTCACCTCAAGTTTATGACCGAACCGTTAAGTAAGGTCATATACCGCTTGTGTCCCCTTAAATGGGCCAAAGTATGGATGGGATGGTATCTTAAGCGCTGAGCAAACTGTTGGCGCTATATAAATCCTGTATAATAATAATCTTGCTGTTTGGGGTCCTCCTCCACTCAATTGATAGGCTCTCCTTCTACGGTGGTTAATATAGAGGAATAATCAAATCATAGTGTTTTATCCTTTTAAAACCGTTTTATTAATAAAAGTAATGCACTCACATATACTCTGTATATAAACTGCTTTGTGCACAAAATGTGTCCTCCAGATTTTTTTCAGTGGTGAAAATCCTAAAATTGCCAGCTGGTGTCAGTATGGAACCATGGAGTATCGTGATGTCAAAGCCCCTCCCCTATGCGTTATCCCACTGGTCACGTGGCTTCATCAGAGGGAATGATTGGACGACACGCCGCTCTCATGCTTTATTATAGGGACACTTCTGTGCCATTTTGTTGGAGCCAGGCATGGAGATCATATCGAGGTGATACTCCATGTTCGTGTATTATACCGCTAGCTGCCACTCTGCAAATTTACATGCTCCACATAGCCAAATTGTACTTTGTCTAAATGATCTCCAGTCGGTAAGTAAAAGTAATTTGGCCCTGCTAAAAGTATAATAGGCCTACTTAATCCATTTTTTAAAAAGTTTCACTGCACAAAATAGATTACAGTAAAGCAGCATTGTTATACATTAACCAGTAGCCGCCCAGCCAATAGCCGTTTGGCGACCAGAAAAATGCTTTAGATTTCCGGGTGGACGCCATATGGCGTACTCCCGTTCATGCGCAGTTTGCGCGCTTGCAGAGCTGCGCAGCGGCGCAATCTGTCGCCGGCCGTGTACCTCGGACACCTCCGATGACAGATCTGAGTACCAGCACCCGTTGCTGGTACCATGTGACCCGCTGTGACCAATCACAGCAGGTCACATGACAGTTGTATACAATGGATGGCTTCATTCATGCCATCCATTGTATACTAGTGTCTAGCTGTGAATGGTCACAGCGATCATGTCATGTGATTAGCTGTGGCCAAATCACAGCTAAGCACAAAAAAAAAAAAAAAACCCTGAATGAATCGATGTCATTCAGGTAAATGCTTGCTTATAGCAAAGTAATTCTTTGCTATAGGCAAATTGTGTAAAAAAAAAAAAATACTGATCACTTCCCCAAAAATAATGTTTTTAATTTTTTCATTTTCCGAAAAATTATGACAGAAAAAATACAAATTCAAAAAACTCGCCGTGCCTCTTATGAAGTACGTCGGACTGTCTACTTTGCAAAAAGGGGTCATTTGGGGGATATCTGTACTGTTCTGACATTCTTGGACCTCAAGAAATTAGATTGGCTGTCAGTACTTCAGGATTGATCAATATTCAGATCTATACCATAGTTTGTGAACTCTATAACTTTCCTACAGACTAAAAAATACATCCTAATTTGGGTTATTTTCACCAAAGACATGTAGCAGAATACATCTTGGCCTAAATTTATGAAGAACAATTATTTTTTTGCAAACATTTATAACAGAAACAAAGAAAAACGTGTTTTTTTTTCAAAATTTCCGGTCTTTTTTTGTTAATTTAGCAAAAAATAAAAACCCCCACGGTGATTAAATATCACCAAAAGAAAGCTCTAGTTGTGTGAAGAAAATGATAAAATTTTATTTTGGTGTGGGGGTGTTGTATGACCGCGCAATTGTCGTTCAAAGTGTGAGAGCGCTGAAACCTGAAAAATGGCCTGGGCAGGAAGGGGGTAAAAGTGCCCGGTATGGAAGTGGTTAATATACCAACAATATTTACATAAAAACCAAAACAGTTTTTCATATATCAGACACCCCATTAATATAACAACATTATGTCCACTATTTTATGATACAATCATCCTGTCATTTGCCATTGGATTGTAAAGTAGCATTCTGGAGCCATATTATTGAAGGCCCTCATGTGGTATACTCAGTTGCTCTAAATCACTGCAACTCTTTACTATTAGACAAAAAATGTTTAAAACAGCATCTATATATTTTAATAAACCATAGGCAAATTGACACCATACCTCCCTCACTGGGGTGGTGGCATGGTATCCACTACTATTTTACCAGCATTCATGCAAAATGGTCTATAAAGCCACACATAACAATTGTTGGGATCAACCCCCAGGAAGAGGAGAACACAGAGAAAGACCCATAAGAGAGGATGCAGAGATGGAAGAAGAACAACACAAAAAAAGAAGGGAATGATAGGAGCAGGTATCTTCAATTTAAGTGGGGCTCCACTTACTAAGGAAGAGTTACTAGTGCTTGACAAGGGACTCAAATTTGCACTCAAAAATAGCCTTAATAAGTTTGACGGTTATGTAAATATATGCAAATTAGTTAGGAACTTAAATATAAAAAAACATTATGCCTAACAACCACATGTACCCTCCACACAACTTGATGAGAATATGGAAGCACATCATAATCTACTCAAGAATAAATCTATATTTAACCCTGTCCCTAAAGATAACAGGTACATGTTGACATGTTTAAGAAATTAGTAATAGAGGATCTTGATCATCTTCCCACACTAATGCAAGTTTTTTCACACAAAAAATCAATTAAGAAGCACATGATATTTTAGTCTAAAGTGAACTATGCACATTTGAAGTTTATATATGGACTTTTTTTTTATTTTTTATTTTTGGCATGTACATGGACATCGATTTTGGAAATTGATATTGGTTGATTCATTCATTCTATTTTTTTTGATATGTATTATTATTAGTAGCACTCGGATGCACATATTATTTATTTTGAGCAATTTTAAGTGAAGCATGGCACACTTTTGGTATTTACTATTGGTTTGGCACACTGGTATGAGTATGTGTTAGGTGCAGGCGATTCACAATTAGCACTCAGTAATATTCATCACTCACATAGCAGCTCACAAGCTTTCACTTTCAGATTTCTCAGGTAAGCTTATATTGTATTGTCAAAAAAATATTATTAATTTTATTGCTGTTATAATGCTGATGTTATAAAATGAAAGTATATGCTATGACCATAAACATCCTTTAATTTTTTTTTTGTTCCAATCTATTTCTTGCATGCTCCATCTTTGATGTGGTTTCTGCAAGCTCATCTTTCATAGGGATAAATGGCACATTTAAATGCAGAAGATGAACACGTAATACAGAACTATCTATGACTGAAAAAATATATAGAGAAAACAATGTACAATACACCAGAAACTAAAACACAATGAAAACTTTAGAACACAATGAAAATGCACTTGAAATCATATTAAAATGTCCAAGGTGCAAATGAGCCTAATTAAGTATTGTAATGATTGATGATTGACTGGGCAGGTTTGTTGATAGACTTTTTTAATAGTGATGGTTCGAACACCCCCTGTCGGGTTCGCGGTCAAACATTCGAACCTAACAAAAGTTTGGCCATGAACTTCAAACAGTATGCGGTAAGATACTGCACAGCTACTAAAAACATTCTTTAATGTTTCAACTGTCAGCAGGGTTCCCCGGTGACAGCTGAATGTAAAAAGAATCCACAGCATTTCCTGGAAATTAATTTTTTTTAAATACCACGTGGGGTCCCCCTTTGGGGCTGGTATGAATTTTGAGGGGAACCCCCACACCAAAATTTTAAAAAAATGGCATGGGGGTCCCCCCAAAATCTATACCAGATCCTTATCCAAGCATGCAGCCCGACAAGTCAAGAAACGAGGGTGACGAGCAAGCACCCCCCTCCTGAACCATACCAGGCCACATGCCCTCATCATGGGGAGGTGCTTTGGGGAAGGGGGGCCCCCCAAAAGCACCTTGTCCCCATGCTGATGGGGACAAGGGCCTCTTCCCCACAACCATGGCTGGTGGCTGTGGGGGTCTGCGGGTGGGAGGCTTATTGGAATCTGGAAGTGCCCTTTAACAAAGGGGCCCCCAGATTCCGCACCCCCCATTTGAATGAGTATGGGGTACATGGTACCACTGCTCAGTTACAAAAAAAGAAGTGTAGTGTAAAAAATGACAGTAGATATTCTTTGACAAGTGCTTTATTAAAAGTCCTTTATTAAAAACAAAAATTAAAAAATGTCCCTTGAAGTAGATCCAACTTCAATCACGGTGCCACCGTCGACCCGAAAAAAGAAAAAAAAAAGCTCTGCTCTCTATGCTGGTTCCTAGCCATCTGACAGCTGTGCCAGGACGACAGTTCCTAAATATGTGGTCAGGTGCCTTGCTTTGGCCAATCACAATCCTCTGTCAGGGCACAGTGCATTGTGGGGCTCGTTAGGCGAATAGCCCACCTAATGCCCTTCACCGAACACACAAATAGCTGATGTTGGAGTTGCACATTTTTTCGACTCAAATATAATGCCCAAAACTAGTTTTTACCAATCACTGAAAATATAATCCATAAAATGGAACTCACTACAGCAACTTAGATTTTACACATTTTAAGATATCCGCACTATATACAGTATATACTAGAAACAAATAAGTAGGGTCTTTCATTTTCTTGTACTTTTAGAACATCAAAATATATTATTTAGAAGCACACAAAGCATATCATGGACATTCTGATGGAGCTTGACCTCCAAGGTGAAATTTAAAAGATGGTCTCTTCCGGTATTGTGGCTCATTTTATTCTTTTGAACAGTGAAAGCTGAACCACCATGTGATTTTCAAATAAACTGAGGAAGAAACTAGGGACAATCATAATTGCTGAATTTTTGGGCACCCCCCTTGAATGTTTTCCATTTCCAATTCCCTCTACAACCCTTCACTCAATATGAAAGTTATATGACCAAATAAATGCATTTTTAATATATAGACCAAGAGGGGATATATACAAGAATCATACATAAATTACCAATAGTACATTATTTTATGAAATGATATGAAAAATGCACTCATGCTGTACACATCTTGTATTAACACAGTCATTGGTGATTTTATATGTGAAGTAATATGTTCTGAATCTTTGTGAATGGTTCTTGTCTGTACAACAAGGCTTGACAGGCCGTGTTACTCTTTAAGGCTGTGCATTGTAAAGAACATACAAGCACTGTGTCATTTGAGGTCTGTCTGCAATGTGTGCCTGCCCAGCCTTCAATTTTCAGCTCCCTATGGCTTCTCTTTCCAGACAAAGTTTCACATTACTGTTTCATTCCTGCTCAAGGAAATTGTTCTCTTAACTTCATTATTCTTTTTACATTTCAAAGCTCCTTGTTAAAGAGAAGAATGTAATTCTGTCACATATATGTGAAAAATCATAATGTTGCAAAGTTATAGGAGTAACTAAGATTACAACGAACAGGGGATTCATTTAAACAAGCAGGAATAAGTAAACAGCTGCTATAGTTTTTATGATCAGACCCTCACCTAAACTGAATGTCAATATAAACATAGACATGACCACTTTAACATACAGAGAGGGAGGCCGGTGTCATAATGCTTAAAGCTGAGCTCCAGACAGATATCAACGATGCAAATAATTGCAGTTCTGTGTTCTTTAATACATCCTCAAATGCATTTTTCAAAAAGGCAAACGATGTAAGTGATTGAATTTGACTTTGAATCAGCTGCTTGTAAACCCTGTAAAGCAAAGCTCAAAGTGGAAGAGGAAGAAGCAGCACAACAAGCCAATACATTCATGTGCTGACAAGGTGCCAGCTGATAAGAAAAGAAAGCAGTGTCTGAAAGATAAATATACTAATAGCGCTGCGCTCCTATATACATTATCTGTAATAATTTGTGTTTTAATTTTCAAATCAATTAATAAACAAATAAATGAATAAAAATAAAACAATTAAAATAGAATATAAACTGTAAAATATATAATCTTATATATGGTGCAGGAATTGATCATCTATTGCCTATAACACCATATAAAAATAATAAAACATGAACTGTGCTAGTGATTATTTGTGAAATCTAATGGTGAGCAAAAGTCAATATATATATGCACATAAACAGTCCTCTTCCAATGTAAATTGCAATGGTGAAATACTACTCCCACAATCCAAGTGCAATGTGGTCTTAATATGCGCTCACCTTGAGTTTTGCCTAATTAAATAGGTAAAACTAGCTTTTTGTCCTTATAGGACTGATGAAATAATCATCCTGTGTGGGGTTTTCCGAATGGCAAATAGATAGTTGTAATTGGATCTTAATCCACCTGGGGTCTCTGCAGTAAATGTGACTGATGCATGTCAGGAATGGATGGCTGGATGGATATCTCCCTTTTTCCCCTCCAGGGGTCTCCTTCCTCCTGTATCAATCTCTCTCCAGTGTATCACGGATGGATTACATAAGGGCGAAAGAAACCATGGTGCCTTATCCTTTTTAAAAGATGTATTTTATTGCTGCTGGATATACCACTCACAATGATTAAGTTTGCAGTAAGTTGAAAAATTGTCAGCATGGCCTGCAGTCTCTGCTATACTCGCCGTGCTTATCCGAGACAACGTCATGATGTCAGAGCCCCTGGAACACTGTTTAATGAGTTGGTGTGAGTGCCAGCAAACCACAGGTGTATTACATTTTGTTCGCCACTTTATTAAGATAATCAATTGGAATATTTTAGGCTCTCACCATAGTAGCTCACAAGTATATATATGTTTCATTAGTGTCTGAAAGATGAACTCATTGCTGTGTTCTTTCTTCTTCACTGGTCAGCCTTTGTCCAGCTGGGAACAGGTCTGTGACAGCCTGGGTTCATTTATTTCAGAAGACTGGGGACATCTAGTGAAAAGGTGAAAACAATCGCACACTCACATTTAGGAAGCTTGTGTCCAGCATAAATAGGTAGAGGCAAACTAGGCCCAATATGTGATGGCAAAGTGGGAGAGAGACGTCCTGATGCTTTTCAACAGGAGCCTGCTCACACCATTAAACCCAAAGCAGCATTCTCTGCTGCCATATCCTCTCCTGGGTGAGCCATAAGTCAAATGAGGTGGCAAAAGCATGTTTCAAAGGAGGTTTCTCTTTCTCAAGCCTGCCCCAATTGATAACGAAGAGACTTAATTTCTACGGTAGAAGGAAGCAACTTTGTACCGTATCGGCATTGGGATATGACAGTACCACAACAAACACCACCAACAAACATCAGAAGAAATAGCATATTACATCTACAAATAGATATTACAGTGTTGGTCATATAAGTAGTGTTTATAGATCTGAAGGAAAAAGTGACTTCTGTAGGAATTTGGGCATTTCAAGTTCGGCAATTGTGGCTTTTGTAAATACATACACACACACAAAAACATTCTCTGCTGCCTAATGGTAGAAAATATCAGCCCAAACACATTGTGAATTATAACACCATGGGTGTGGTCTATATGTGGTGTATATTACGTGGACAAGACAAAACATGAAATTTTAGAAACATATAGCTGACCACACCCATGTCACTAAGATCTGAAATATTTACTCACCTATTGCCCTAACGTGTACCCAGGGGCGGACTGACAACTCATGGGGCCCCCGGGCAATAGAGGATCATGGGGCCCCTGTGTCCTTGTCCAAACTCAAAAAAGCCTATGAAAAAGGTACCAGGGGCATCTCAAGGGGTCCCCCTACTGACCCCGGGCCCTCGGGCAGTGCCCGAGTTTCCAAATGGTCATTCCGCCCCTGCGTGTACCCAAAGTACATGTGTATCATGTACCCAGATGGACCTTTATGGCTTTAGAGAGAATCAACCCAGATATACATGGAAGCGATTGGAATAATATGATATTACAAAAAGAACTTAGATGAAGATATAATTTGAAAGCCTCCTTGGTTTAATGCTAGTGTGTGTTAAAAACCCTTTTTGGAGGGTTTTTCCTCTAAAATACCTGAGGTTTGATATATGGTTGTATGACCTTATTATGCTTATAGGGGTTAATATAATGTTGTTTATTTGTTTATTTACTTATGTATAGTTGGTCTGGATATCCCAGGTTTGTACTCATTTGTGTATATTTTGTACATAGTTTATGGTTTGTGCCTCTTTTAATTTTGTACTGCTGTCTTATCATTACTCCTCTGTAGGTCACGATGGTGCCTTTGGTAGGCCTGTATGTTTCCCCAGAGTGAGCCCCCTCTTTTCCATATGGGTTGATCTCGGGTGGGAAGTGTCTCACCCTTTTTCTCCCAACTGATGGTGCTTGTGGGCATCTATCCTTTTCTTCAATGGCAGATACAGGGACTTAGCATGTTTTTGTCCCTTGCTGGTTTCTGCTGCATCATCTTCTGGCTCTGCCAGCATGTTTTTGACATCATTTCTAGTGTTTTGGTACTATGGAAGTGACATTGCACCCCAGATGATTGCACAATCTGTGTGCTGTCATTGTGTTTTTTGGGCCATTGATCATGTGATATCATTAGCCAAGTCTCCTGTTGACTTCTCGTCTGCCATCATTGTATAGAGTTATGTGGCACTATGGTTTAACAACAGTTTGATGACCTTTGAGAGCTGCTTTTACAGAAGAGGGTTTGTTTGCTTTTTGATTGTATCTGACTGTATTCATTTAACCCAGAAGACAGGGGGCATCTAGTGAAAAGGAGAAAACAATAGCACTCTCACATTTAGGAAGCTTGTGTTCAGCATAATTGCTTAGAGGAGCACTGTGCTCAGTATGTGATGGCTAAGTGGGAGAGAGACATCTTGATGCTTGTCAACAGGAGCCTGCTCACACCAGTGACCCAAAGCAGCATTCTCTGCTACCACATGCTCTCCTAGATGAGCCAAAAGCCAAATGAGGTGGCAGGAATGTGTCTTTCAAGGGAGGTTTCTCTTTCTCAAGCATGCCCCAATTGATAATGAAGAGACTTAAATGCTAAGGCAGAAGGAAGCAGCTTTTTACCGTAACGGCATTGGGAAATGACAGTACCACAACAAACACTCTTTGCATAGTCTCTGTGTATATTGTCTGGGATATTTAGACTATTTTTATGCTACATAGGGTCCATTTCCAGCATTGGTAATATAGATCATGTTTCACTGGTTATTCCCAGTGGTTGTAATGTTGGTTGTAATGTTGTAATGATTATTTAGACAATGGAGGGTCAGGATTCAGATATATATATATATTTATATTTGGATGGATAGATAGACTTTATTTTTTTCTTTCTACTCGTTGATTTTGCTTATTGGCTGTATTTTTTCATCCTTTAGCTACCTTTCTGTTGGGATTTTCTTAGTCTCATGCACTTTATTGGTGATCCCATAAATACTGGTGTTATTTGTTGGACCCTGTGATCTAAAAGGTTAGGTGAGAATTATGTATATTTGTTGTTAAGACTTTAACTGTTCCTTTTTTACATTTTTTGTTATAATTTTCACAAAAAATACAGCCATACAGCGCTGTGCAATATCAATGTATTCAATTACAGAAAAACAGTATTGTCTATGTACACAATAGACCAGGTATACAGGATTTGGCTGCATTCAGAAAGTTTATTAAAATAGATTGTTTGTAGCGCTTCACTGACATTTAGGTTGGAAGAAGGAGATATTCCACTGAAGTATTTTGACATCTGCCAGATGATGCTGAAGATGTTTATGTGTGTGTGGTGGCCAGTGCTCTCCTGTATGCACTTGCATGCTGGGGAAGCAGACTTAGGGTAGCCAACACCAACAGATTCTATAAATTGACTCACAAGGCCAATGATGCTGTTGACTTAGAATTGGAGTCTTTACCAACAGTGTTGGAGAGGAGAATGTTGTCCAAGGTACGTTCAATCTTAGACAACTCCTCCCACCCACTCCACAATACGCTGGTGGTATCACCTTCAGTGATAGATTGATGCAGCCATGATGCACCACAGAGCGACACAAGAAATCATTTTTGTCTGTGGCCATGAAATAATATTATTTTATTTATATTATGTTGGTATTAGGTTAACTAAGTGTAATGATTTTTGGTTAATGTTAGAGAAAGTGGTGTAATTTACATGTTGGTAGTTTGATTTTATAATATTTGTTTTCATTCTGAGTTATTTATTTTATGTTGTATTTTAATAGGATAGTATGGTTGATTGCAGTACAGTACTACTTTGTTTTCGGTGGTATTTATTGCTATTATTGGTAATTTTATTGTTGTTATGCCTTGGTTTCGTGTTTTTGTTGTTGTTTTGATGAATGCAATTGTACCTTTGGGATTAATAAAGTATTCTGAATCTGAATTTGAATCTTGACATCTGTCAGTTTGAGAATGACCTGTGAAACATATTTCTAAAAGCCTGTCATTCCTGTGCAAGACCAGAAGACATGGAGAATGGTTCCTACTTCCTTTTGACATCTCCAACACACGTGGGAACATTGGGGAAGATTTTATGTAATCTCTTGGGGACCCTATAACACCGTGCCAGTATCCTATAACCTATTTCCTGTATAGCACAGGAAATGGACGCCTTGTAGGTCAACTACAAAATCCAGTCCTTTTGCTGAACTGTAAATGTGACACCCAAGCCTTTTTCCCATTGCTCTATATGTTTTGAGTACATCAGGTAGATCAAACAGAAATCAGTAAGATTCAGTACTAGCAATATTAAATTGACATTTTCAGTATTGCATGGGATATGTGGTCACATGACCAAGATAACGCATGTGACAACCTTTAGTGACTTTCCCCAGAAAGTGAAGGTATCTGGGGCACAGATTACAAAAAAGGAACCAACAGAGGTTATAACCTTCTCTTACTCTATCCAAAATGCTTATAAATCTACTTTAAATGTATAAAAGAAATTTAAAAATAACTTGTCTGTCCAGAAAACTATATGCTAAAAATTTCAGATGGAAAGCATTTTTGTCCCTATATGGTGCTTGGTGATCACTGGAAAATTTCTTTAACTTGACCTATTGTAATTTACAAAAGATTTTATCTACACGGTCAAAATTATAGTGACTGGTTATATTTGGTTAATCCAAAGCAGGATGGGGTTGGACAACGGTAACTAGAGCCTGTAGGCACACAGCCAATGTTGCCCAAACCAGCACTCCTCTACTAGGATCAGCTCTAAAGATCCATAAGAAATACAGTAGTGAGAACAGATGTTGTTGCAATGCAAAGAGCTGCTCATTTCTCAGAAAGCCTACAGTAGTGGAAATTGTTTGAAAGAAGACACGAAACTGCTTATTTCCTTAATATTGACAAACTCTTTCCACATCATAGAATCATCATAACTAGCCCTAAAACCCAGTCATGTCTGTGCTGATCTATGCACAGCCTATGCACAGTATCAGTTCTGTAAGCATAGATCGTCTTGAAACAACAGACTGCTCATAGCTGCAATTCTCAAGGGGCTCCTCTGTTAGCTGACTTTGTAGGGGATGAGCAGCACTTACACTGTTAAGATTTCTGCCATCTCACCAACATGATGAATGGGTGGGTGGAGCTGATATGCAATATGCTTTCTATTCTGTAAGCACAATAGGGTTGATTTATTAACGATGAATAGGCTGGACACTTTGCAAGGGAATTTTCCCTTAGTTTAGTTAATGAAACGAAAAATTACATTGCCAAGATTACACAAATAAGTGCAAGGAAAATAAAACCCCCCCTGTATATTTGCTTTCACATGATTGGATGATAAAACTAGGCAGCGCTTCCCCTCATTCAATAAGCTAAGGTTAAATTCCCTTGCAAGGTGCAAGTCCCCTTCAAAATGAACAGTCTCTTTGCCTTTAGTAAATCAATCTCAATATTACTATGCTTTCTTTCAGTAAATGTTGCAATCACTTGTAACATTACCCCCTTAGGGATTGCTGATGAACTGGGTCTCCCTATAGTCCTGCACAGCCAGTCATTAAGCATTTTCCACACAAGCTTGCATCCATAGACAGAAATCAGTCCTTGAATGTTTGTTTTGTTATTTTATTGAGGGAATTAGAACTTGGATAGGGTAAGGGGTGTATAGGATGCCCAAGGAAATCAAAATCTAAGGACAACTTCCTGAACTATTCACAGCTTCTTTTCTCTGATACAGCAGCTCCAGTTGTACCATCCCAGACCCTAGATGAACTCCTCTTCACCCAGCAATCTGGAGACTTTCTTCCTGAGCAGGAGATCTGGCTTCTGTTCCTTTAAATGGGTAACAGTCACTAGCAGGGGCTAATCTGGTTTCTCAACAGAGTGCTCCTTCCCCTATTCGCCTAGGGTGTACTCACTCAGATTCTCACCTGTACCACTTGTGAGATAGCTGCTGCTACCACGCCTATTAGGTGGGCTGCTCCTTCCCTGCCATACAGGTGGTCCTCACTCAGGAGGCCAATGAGTCCCAAGTTTTCCTTCTTTTCAGCCTCAGGCTTGCAGGCAGGCCCAGGCCCACTAGGCATCCTGACAACCTTCCTTCTCCAGCCTCACATCGTCCTGCTCCACAGTGCTCTCCCACCACCATACTTCTGCTACTGAGCAGACTCTTCCACTTTTAAGGGAGTCCCAGCCCCTTGCCAAAACTCATATTGGGGATTGGCTGAGGTCCCTCAGGAGTGTAGCCAGCCACTCCTCAGAGCCACTCACTGCCTTCAAGGCCATCTTCCAAAAGCCTCAGAGCAGGGGGACAGAGCAGAGGGAGCTGGAAGAGTCTCTGAGTCCTAACCAGAATTTGACCCCTCTGTCTATCTCACCTGAGCTGCTAATCAACTCCTCATTAGCCATTAAGGTCTAGCTCCCCCTAGCTAAACTAGGAGAGTGGTACACACTGTTCTTTACTATTTATGTGCTTTGATTTGGGCTGTAGGGAACCCTCTTGTGTGAGCTGCAAACAATCTTTCAGTGTTGCAAGTGTCTTCTACAGTTTGTGGCCAGTGTAAAATTCTGCATTAGCTGTCATGTATAAATGGAGTCCACCATTGTTTTTAGCCAGCAATTGTACTTTCTAGGTTGCCCTGATGCATGCATGTGTAGTATTGCTGTAGATCCAAAGAGATTGCTAACTGCAGAAATCAAAGAAAAAGACAGTATTTACTCTAAGAGCCATAAACACGAGTTCCTGACAAATAGGTGGCGCTTCACATATGTATGAGTAATGAATGTCACTGGCGACTCTACAAATATTATTGTCTTTGTCTCTAAATAAAATGCAGTAGTCATAGTGTACATACACAGAGAAAGATTAACATGAGCCTAATGATCCCCAAAGACTGCAGATTGCTACCCACTAAACATGTGTATTACTTCTTGGAATGTGTTTTGCCTTTTGATGTCCCTTATACAAAACGCAGTGCATAATTCTGTGAAAGAGTAATTTGCCAAATTGTTTCCTTATGACTACAATACAAACACTTTAGAAATGCTGACAAGATGAAAATGCCTAGCAACTGTGGAAATCAACATATTATTTGGAATGAAGTCAAACTATTTTTTCGTTTTTACTTTTTCTCAGTCCTCGACATAACATTTTAAATCATCATACACTGCTCAAAAAATTAAAGGCACACTTTTTAATCAGAATATGGCATCAAGTCAATTAAACTCCTGGGATATTGATCTGGTCAGTTAAGTAGCAGAGGGGGTTGTTAATCCCTTACAGCTGCTTTTGTGTTAATGAAATTAACAACAGGTGCACTAGATGGGCAACAATGAGACAACCCCCAAAACAGGAATGGTTTTACAGGAGGAGGCCACTGACATTTTTTCCCTACTCATCTTTTCTGTCTGTTTTTCACTAGTGTCGCATTTGACTAGGGTCAGTGTTACTACTGGTAGCATGAGGCGATACCTGGACCCTACAGAGGTTGCACAGGCAGTCCAACTGCTCCAGGATGGCACATCAATATGTACCATTGCCAGAAGGCTTGCTGTGTCTCCCATCACAGTCTCAAGAGCATAGAGGAGATTCCAGGAGACAGGCAGTTACTCTAGGAGAGCTGGACAGGGCCGTAGAAAGTCCTTAACCCATCAGCAGGACAGGTACCTGCTCCTTTGTACAAGGAGGAACAGGATGAGCACTGCCAGAGTCCTACAAAATGACCTCCAGCAGGCCACTGGTGTGAATGTCTCTGACCAAACAATCAGAAACAGACTTCATGAGGGTGGCCTGAGGGCCCAACGTCCTCTCGTGGGCTCTCTGGTCACTGCCCAACACCATAGAGTTCGATTGACATTTTCCATTCAAGACCAGAATTGGAAGGTCTCCCACTGGCACCCTGTGCTTTTCACAGATGAGAGCAGGTTCAGGCATGCATACAAGCACGTGGGGGCCATACAAACTACTGAGTACCATTTTGAGTTCCTGCAATGAAATTTCAGCAAAATGGATTAGCCTGCTGCATCTTTTTTCACTTTGATTTTCAGGGTGTCTTTGAATTCAGTCCTCTGTAGGTTGATAATTTTCTTTTCCATCAAATGATGGGACATCCTTACATTCCTAATACATTACCCAGTCCATATCAGTATAGATATCCAGCATGATATCTTTCCCCATTGAGATCTGATGTGTTTTCAAAGTGTTCCTTTAATTTTTTGAGCAATGTATAAAAAATAATTATTAGAGTGGAGGTGATGCGCTTCAGTCACTCAGCGTCTTACCAACTTGGACCTAAAATATAACTTTTATTTAAAAACTGAGTTAAAAATAACTTTGCATATACTCAAGTGGGTAAGATGAGTGGTGACAGAAGCGCATCATCTCCACTCTAATATTAGATTTAAGTTCCCACACTCGGGTTATTTGAATACTGATAATGATAATCAGCCTCTCTAATACTTCATTATATGTAATAGATTACAATGTTGAGCCATGATAAACAGTATATAATAAAAATAGCATAGCATTACCTGCAGTTATTACTAAGCTGCATTGTACCATAGGAAAGTTTAGGATGGCCATATATTTTGAAGGATGGATGGATATGCGGGTAATCAGGTCAGCATACCTCCTCAAGGACTGCAAAGTGCTGCATAAACGTACATTGCTGCCTCTGCCAGTTCTACATCAATCTTTGAAGGTGGGGAGAGCAGTGTAGGTAGACACCAGGGCCACCATTAACTGCATGCCGCCAAGCCACTGTACATATACAGCGGCAGGGCGGCACTCACAGGAAAAACCACGTTTTAAGACGTGTGTTTTGTAAACAAATAGGGGGCGTGCGCGAGGCGCGCCGCCGCCCTGTTTGTCCTGCGGATCACCGCCGCAGATGTCAGTCGCCGGGTCACAGCCGCTCCTTAGCGGCTATGTCCCGGCAATCGGCAGCAAACAGTGACAGAAAGCACAGCAGCAGTAGCTGTGCTGTCTGTCACTTCCTTCTCAGCTCGAGGATGAGCTGATCGAGAAAGAACAGTTTCTCTTTCTCGATCAGCCTTGTCCCTCCCAGCACACACCCCCGCCCCCTAGTAAAACACTCCCCTCACTCCTATAACCCTTCCCTGAAAATAAAGTTAACCCCTTCCTCCCCATTGCCATTAGTACAGTGTCAGTTTTTTTTTTTTTTGCACAGATCACTGTATTAGTGTTTTTGGGGATGTCAGTGACCCCAAGTCAGTACCCCCCAATGTCAAAATGTCCGCCGCAGTCCCGCCATAAGTCGCTGGTCACTGCCATAAGTCCCTGATTGCCGCCATAATTCGCTGATAGCCGCCATTAATAGTATAAAAAAAAACCTAAAAATCCCAGTATCTTTCCGCCATTTGTAAACGCTATAACTTTCTCGTAAACCAATTAATTTACACGTATTGGGTTTTTTGTTTTAGCAAAGACATGTTGCAGAATGCATTTTGGTAGAAATTTATGACTATATTTGATTTTTGCATTTTTTTTTTACTGGACATGTTTTATAGCAAAAAGTCCAAAATATTTTTTTTTTTCCTCAAAATTGTCAGCCTTTTTTTTTTATAGCGCAAAAAATAAAAACCGCACAGGCGATCAAATACCACTGAAAAAAAGCTCAATTTGTGGGGAAAAAAGGATGTAAATTTCATTTATGTACCATATTGCATGACCATGCAATTGTCCATTGAACTAGCGCAGCGCTGTATAGCAAAAAAATGGCGTAAATTGCAGTTTGTAGATGCTATAACTTCCACACAAAGCAATCAATATACACTTATTGGGATTTTTTTTACCAAAAACATGTAGCAGAATACATTTTGGCCTAAATTTATAACCATCTTTGAGTTTACTATATATTTTTTATAGCTGAAAATAAAAAATATTGTTTTTCTTCAAAATTTTTGGCCTTTTTTTGTTTATAGCGTGAAAAATAAAAAGCGCACAGGTAATCAAATTACACCGAAAGAAAGCTCTATTTGTGTGAAAAAAAATTCGTTTGGGTGCAGCATTGCATGACCGCGCAATTATCAGTTGAATTAGTGCAGCGCCGAGTAGCAAAAAGAGGCCTGGTCATTAAGGGGGGTAAATCCTCTGGAGCTCAAGTGGTTAATCTCAGAGCAACACAAAAGTGATCAGGATAACTTGTCAAAGAAATGTTTTCCCCAAAGACTATCAGATATAATGAATACTATATTAAAGAATAAATACCCTTTTTTTCAGACAGAACTCTTTTTTTACTCATATTTAATTTGTGTGATAGCACAATATAGTAAATGCAATGGGGTAGATTTACTAAAACTGGGGAGTACAAAATCTAGTACAGCTCTGCATAAACACCAATCAGTTTCTATGTTTTATTATCAAAGCTTAATTGAACAAGCTGAAATTAAAAGCTAATTGGCCATCATTCACAGCTGCACCAGATTTTGCACTCTGAGCCTGGGCTCACACTAATGCGGTGCAGTATATCGCATGTGATTCGCACAGGAACCGCACCACATTCCTGTGCAAATCACATGCAATTTGTGTGCAGTGTGATTGGAGCCATACAGTTTGTATGACTCTAATCGCACTGCAACCGCACCAAAAATGTGCAGGACCCTTTTTTTGGTCCGCATTAGAAATGGATCGCATGGGTATTCACACCTATGCAATCCGATTCTGCACATCGCACCGCTTTCGGGGTGTTGTTAACTTAATATACACATCCGCAGTGGTTCGCATGAACGGGGTGCGATTCTGATGCGGTGTGGAATTCAAACAGAAAACGCTGCGAATTCCACACTTCATCAGCGTGAACCAGGGCTCCAGTTTTAGTAAATCAACCCCAGTGTGAACAAATAGGGTTCAGAGACATATAAAGGAAAATGTGATTGTGACGGACTGTTGATACAGTGTGCACATAATGTCTCAACTGTTACAATGACAGATATGTAGTATGCTTTCAAAGATTTTCGCTATGAAACCAAAAGTTGTCTTGTCTCTTTGTATATTCAACTCTGCAATAAACATAACAAAATAACATAGCGCCATTTGCACATATTCTTTTGTTTTGGTTTGTTACGTGTCCTAACGTGCGTCTTTAGCGTGCTTTGTTGCAGAGAGTGTTTTTACCCCACATTTCTCTCTAGGCTTCTCAAAGAAGTGTAATCCAGTTGATCACTTGTAGTTTGACTCTTCTCAGTTTGCAGTTGTGTAGAGATATATTTTAACTCATTTGATAAGATTTCCAAGGGGAGAAACTTTAAAAAAGGAGGGTGGTGAGTGGATTGAGGCTAGGGGAGATAATATAAGTCACTTTGTAGGGGTAGGTTAATTTTGTCCGATCTAAAGGCAAATAAGCAGTTCACACTTCAAGGGGTGTTGCACTTGCAAGCAAACTTTCCCCAAGCATAGTGAATGAGATGAAATTCATTACATTTGGTAAATCAAACACAGTGGGGTTTATTTACTAAAGCTGGTTCACTCAGAATCTCATGAACTTCTGCATAGAAACCAATCAGTTTCCAGGTTTTATTGCTAAAGCTTAACTGAACAAGCTGAAGTAAGAAGCTGATTGACTACCATGCACAACTGCACCAGATTCTGAGTGAAGCAGCTTTAGTAAATAAACTCTAGTGTGTTTCACTTCACTTTTGTTAAGCAGGCCATACATGGGTCGAATTCCGAATTACTTTTCGATCGAAAATTGAAAACATTGTTCATTCTGTAATCCTATGGTGCCACCAATGATTTCGAAAATCGGTCATTTTTCATGAGTTTTCCAGCATGCTCGATAAAAGAAATGGGGAGGAAGCACGAAAATCAGCTGGTGCCATTTCCCCACTAACAGAACGAAAATCGGCCAATTATTGTTAGGTCCAATTTTCAAACGAAAAATTGTTACAAAGTAGACTCATGTATGGCCGGCCTTAGGGTTTGATGAACATTTGTTCATCCTTTTGCTTTAATAGTATAGTGAATGAGATAATGCTCTGCTGAACTCCTCATCCACTCATGCACAAGCAAATATTATGTTTTGTATTTTCCTTGCATGTGATTGAGTATTTTTTTGCCAAGTAAAATTGCATCACATTCACTAACCTCTGGGGAAAACTCTCTTACAAAGTGAACAGCCTATTAACAGTTGGTTAATCAAACACAGTGGAGGTTATTTACTAAAAAAAAAAAATAAGGTGCAAAATAATGCAGCTCTGCATAGAAACCCATCAGCTTCCAGATTTTATTGTAAACCATTTGTTTACATTTAAGAACACACAAAAATCTGTGTATGTATAATTTAATCCAGATGTATATTCTAAGTTCTATGTGAACTACTGTAGTATTATTAGTCATTGGACTTATATAGCAAAACTAAGAATGTGACATGCTAAGTCAACAATTGATTGCCATTTGTATTTAAATTTGGTTAATGAAAAAACATTTGAATAACAATTCTTTTCATTTGTTAATAAAAAAATATCTACATTAATTCCTAAAATGTTTAGCTAAAGAAAAATGAGTCATACTTTAATACTCTTATTGTATTTATAATTACCGTATTTGCCGGCGTATAAGACGACTGGGCGTATAAGACGACCCCCCTACTTTTCCTGCTAAAATGTAGTGTTTGGGCTATACTCGCCGTATAAGACTACCCCTCTTCCAATGCACACCAGTGGGAGGAATAGTGCCCCATCATTGATGTCAGTGGGAGGAATAGTGCCCCATCATTGGTGTCAGTGGGAGGAATAGTGCCCCATCATTGGTGTCAGTGGGAGGAATAGTGCCCCATCATTGGTATCAGTGGCAGGAATAGTGCCCCATCATTGGTGTCAGTGGGAGGAATAGTGCCCCATCATTGGTATCAGTGGCAGGAATAGTGCCCCATCATTGGTGTCAGTGGGAGGAATAGTGCCCCATCATTGGTGTCAGTGGGAGGAATGGTGTCCCATCATTGGTGTCAGTGAGGGGTGGAATAGTGCCCCATCATTGGTGTCAGTGGGGGGTGGAATAGTGCCCCATCGTTGGTGTCAGTGGGGGGGGGGAATAGTGCCCCATCGTTGGTGTCAGTGGGGGGGAGGAATAGTGCCCCATCGTTGGTGTCAGTGGGAGGAATAGTGCCCCATCGTTGGTGTCAGTGGGAGGAATAGTGCCCCATCGTTGGTATCAGTGGGAGGAATAGTGCCCCATCATTGGTATCAGTGACACCAATGATGGGGCACTATTCCTCCCACTGAGACTTGCTGACCCTGTTCTCGTATGGTGCTGCTGCAGCCAGCATATGTGGTTGCAGCAGCACCTCTACACAGAACACTTACCTGCTGCTCCGGCACTCAATTTTCGCGGGGCCGCTCGGCTCCGCCCCCTCGCCGGTGATTGGCCGCCTGTGTGCCTTTCCTGAGCTACAGTTCTGGCGGCCAATCACCGGTGAGGAGGCGGAGCCGAGCAGCCGCACGAACATCCAGTGGCCGAACTGAAGGAGACGCCGCGCTTCCTGGACCGGATCGTCGTGGGACTGGATCCAGGTAAGAGACATCAGCCCCTGCAAACCCCTGTACTTAATGCCGCAGCCCCCCTAACATGTGTACCGGCGTATAAGACGACCCCCGACTTTTGAGAAGATTTTCAAGGGTCAAAAAGTCGTCTTACACGCCGGCAAATACGGTAGTTTTTTTATGATTTTACATGTTTTAAGCAATTATTTCTAACTGGCAAATGATCTAATCAACTAGTAAATTGTCATGAATCAACTTACAGTATAACATATTGTATATTACCACTTCATTTATTGTTCTATAATCCATGTTTTTGTAGAGTATTAATCCTCAGGTTAGGTAATGAAGTCCCCCATTTGAGTCTTTATCTTCTGTTATGCCATGGTCATGCATAGAACACTTCGTACGTCTACATCTACTGCTTATTAGAGGTCCCCTCCAGCCTCCCTTTTTAAGTGTTCTTGCATGGCAAGACCACTTACTGTTATCTCACATATATATTCTTATTATTATAGCCAAATTTACCACCCTAACTCCTCCCACAGTTTTTATACTACATAGACAGTAATATACCGAAACGTGCGGATTGTTCCCGATTGGTGTGCTATTACTTTTGGAACGTTTCGCCGAATGGTTCACGAAATATCAGCGTTTTTGTGGTGAAATTGGTCCCATAGGAATGAATGGCGGAATGTTCAAAACTAGAGTCGGAGCTGAAAAATCAAAACATGATTTCTAAACTGCCATCACGCCCTCATTTTCAAGCCCACCTACACAAATCTTATATCAAAACGTTTAGCTATCCCTGCTGCCACTAAAAAATGTCCACGGCTAAGCCATAGTCCTTATAGTTTTTACAATATGACCATTTGTTTGCAACTCACGCCGCCCATTGACATTCATTGCAACTCCACTCTAGCCACCTCAAATTTGAAGGTCAATTTCTAAACTGCAACTATGCCTTCATTTTTAATATTTCAGAGACATACTACGCATCAAAATGTAGGTCTGGGTCTTGTGATTCTCACAATATAAAGCTCTTCAGTGTAGGATTTATAGTTTTTAAAACTACGACCATTTGAAGACGCCAGTGAAGTGAGCAATTTGAAATCTAATTTTGAATTTGTGACTGTTTGGCCGGCTTCTGGTTAAAGGTTTGGAAATAAGTTTTCTACAGTAGAGAGTATTTGAGGTGATAATTCTGCTAATGTTTTTATAAATGTATGTTTTAATGTAACTGTGAAGCATTTTGGGCAACAACATTGCATTTAAATGTGCTATATAAATAATTAAAAGTTGAAATGCATTTCTCACTCTATTAAGCTTGCCATGTGCACTTTTTAAATTTGATCAATTGGTTAGTGTAATGTTTACTATCTTTACTCACTCCAAACACTCCACACAGTTACTCTGCCCACTCCATAAAGTTACTCTGCCCAGTCCAACCTTTTCACAGTTACTCCAGCCACTCAACCACACAACAGTTACTCAAGCCACTCCACCCAGTTACTCCGCCCACTCCAGTTGTAGACTACTGGTGGAGGCAAGAACACTTCACACAATTTCCCCAGAAATTGTAGCTTTTCTAGTTATTTATGTTCTGCATTCATAATCATGGAGTATTTTATTAAACTGTACTTCTTTTCTTAGCCAATCTCTCTTTGCTTGCGGTCAGCTCGGGCCACCCCCCTATTGTTATAAGCCAGTTTATTTCATATCCTTTTCAAATCAGAGGCAATTCCATTCACTTAAATAATAGCTAAGGTTTTAGATTATATTACGGTTACATAAAGTCATGGTGTTAGTTTATTTTTAACCCAGCATTGTAATCTGCTCTAACAATAAGTGAAAGAGGTAATATAAACAGTGAGAATGGAGTGGCTATTTTCTCTTTTATTGCTCAGATTGGCATACTTTTTGCTTCTTTATAATTAATTTTATTAGTAGTCTAACAGGCAAGATCAAGTTGTGAAAATAACATGTCATCATATCAATGTGTTTTCTGTAACAGAAGAGATGTGTATTTCTTTGTCATTGAACAGAGCACATGCATCAGTTGGTGTATGTTAGTTTTCAGTGGGCTGAGAAATGATTGTAATAGACAGCATACTGATTTGTGTCATGGATGGTAATGATAGAGGATATCACAGTTCCTTTGTCAGCACTCATAGCACGACCTTGACTTATTAACTGGGCTAGCAAGAGATGACTAAGTTTTAAATTTGTTCATAAACCAGATATAAAATAATACAGCAAATTTGATCTTAATGAATAAACACATCAATAATATCAATACAACCCAAAGTCCAAATAAAGTCCAAAGTAAAGTCCAAAAAACACACTTGCAGGTGATTTCACAATAATTCAGATCCTAGGGCAAATTTGATGATGAACTCCAGAAAATCTTCATATACCATATAAAGATAAAAATCTAAACATAGTGTATTATCCTAGGTCTTTATAATAGTGCCACACGTGTCACATTCAAAAACTAAAGTGAAAAGTTCAAACTCCAACAATTTAATGAATAAACCCACTGCACACAATATAGTAAAAGTGCATAATTACCCTAAAATAGATAAAACCAGCATAGGATCCATAGTAAGGATGGGATTGCCTCCAAACAATATATAAATCATCTTCTCCAGACACCTCCCATAGACCTCATAAACAGACCAGGGGTCAGTGTTTGTATTAAATAACACACAGATTTTATTGTGGCAACTTACATTACAACACGATGAGATCAGCTTCCATATAGTGAAACAATCAAGACAACATCACTCCTCAGCAGTAGTTTCAAACCAATGGCCATACAACACTGAAGGAGAGCCAGGTGGTAGATGGAAGTCAGAAACCAACACAGGGGTTGGTTCATAAACCAACACAGGGGTGGACTGACCATTTGGAAACTCGGGCACTCGGTTAGTAGGGGGCCCCATGAAATGCCCCTGGTACCTTTTTCATAGGCTTTTTTGAGTTTGGGCAAGGACACAGGGGCCCCATGATCCCCTATTGCCCAGGGGCCCCATGAGTTGTCAGTCCGCCCCTGAACCAACACTATTATTGTGCTAGAATATACATTGCTTACTGTGTAAGCTTGCTCTGGGGAAAGATATCTATTTGAATACTTATTAATGTAGTCATCATCAGCAAAACCCTTCTCCAGGCTATCCACAGTGGTAATAATTATCATATCTCTTTGATGATGCTACATTCTTTAAGAAAAGGTATATCTAGATTTTAAAAAATCTATTAAAACATTAATGTATTCCCATAAAAAAAAAAAATCTAAAAGGGGGGATATTTAAATCTTGTTCCCCACCAAAAAAATGAAATTACCTCTTACTGCAAGGTTCATCTCATTGTGTTTATCACTCTGAATGCTTCTTTATCTAACCAGTGTGAATGATTTCATTGTGAAATAGGCAACTATGAGGCTGCTTGCCAAATACAAGATTATCTATCTAGCAAGCAAATACAATTTTATTTGCCCAGCACACTTTGGTGCAGATATCTGATTGAGTGGCCATGCAGAGGTTTGAAAAATGCAATATTCATTTTAAGAAGGTCATAGGCAGGGAAGGTCATAGAAGAACAGGGAAAGATGAACAGACCAGAGGCACCCCCACATGCAGCGCTGATTTCTTTACATAAGGCCAAAGTTAATTATTTACAGAACTGCCTGCAAGTCACTAAGAGCAGGCAACATTGATCGTTTGTTAAAATGGCAGTCAATACCATACTGAAAGATTTAAGGTAAGTGTTATTAGGTTTTTATCTATGTGTAGCTGCATTAATAAAGGGTGGAACTGGAAACTCTGGTAAGAGGGCCTGCCTACAAGCCAGAGTTATGGAGAGATCAGCTCCAGCTGCTGGGGAAATGTTAGGGTAGGTATAAGTGAATTTTATTGGTTCTCTAGGCAAAAATGAGTATTCAAGCCTTGTGTGTGGGGGTATTTTTCCATTTCCCCCAAGTTCAGCTTTGAATAGAGATTAAAACCACACTTAAAGCAATGTGGAAGGTTTACTTATTTTAGCAGCTGTCACAGAAACTATTTTCTGCAACAGAAAAATTCCTCTGTACACTTCTTTTGGGAAAACATTTTTGAATCTACCCATAATTCTATTTTCACAACAAATATTGGTGTGGGCAATTAGAGTGAATCTCCATAATGTGTAAAACTGATTGCAATAACAAGTATACAGTGGCATTAAACCCCTAAATTATTGCAATAATAAAAAAAAACATATACTTTATTAACACCATTATATTTACATTATATACTTTCATGCATTTTTTCTTCCAGCTAATAGTAAATTTTAATTAGACAACATGTAAAATTCAGTCAATGTTTAGACTTTTCTATTTACATTTGTTTGTAACATCTCAAAAGTATAATTTATATGATCTCATTATTTTTACATGCATTTTTAAAGATGAACTCCATTTAACACCAACTTGTAAAAGAAAACATCTTTTTACTCCTCTTTGATGTCCTTTATCATGTAATATTAGTTATTATACTGCTTTTGTTGTGTAATCTCTGTTTTTAGCCTCCATTGTCTGATAACGAGCTGAAGCAGAGCTGAGGCCAATCTGGGGCCTGAGACAGGTCAGTAGATGAAAAATAAGTAGCAGATCTCTGTACTTCTCCCACAGCTTACCATTCTTGAGTTGGTTTATAGCTGCTGACGTTGTGAATGAAAGAGCACAGTCACCCTGGAAATCCTTATTAGTGCTGTAGTACATAGATCTCTAAACTACATCCAGGTTATACTATGCAGACATTATGTAACTTGTAATTATGTATTGTTTAGGTTAGTCATGGTCTGGGACAAAAAATAGGCCTGAGCATTTTAGACTGAGCAGCCCGGAGCTTGGGGACCCTTCCCTTGGAGCCCAGTTGCAGAGCTCCAGAGCCTGGTTGCAAGTGCGACCTTTGTGACCCTGTTAGTTCCGCCACTGATGTCAGTAGTTTTTATTTTTATTATATATTTTATTTTTTGCAATTTTATTTATTATTTTTTTACAATTTTTTTAAAACTTTTTTTCAGGACCCCCTGTTGGGGGCTTTGGTGAGATATCAGGTGTCTAAACAGACCTCTGACAACTCCTCTTTGAGACAGAGAAAGGAGATAGAGGACACAGCCCTCAATCTCCATCTCTGCAGCCTTAACAGCACAGAATGAAGGGACCAGAATATCTCTGTGCAGAGCTTACTGTTCATTCATAAACTGAAGTAGAGTAAACATAGTTTACTATGCCTCAGTTATGAATGGACAAAGTCAGCAATAGGTACCGATCACTGACTGTCCATTCAGACAAGGAAGGGGCTGGTAAATGACATATTTACCATCCCATTTCCTACTATCCATCATGACAGATCCCTTGTAGCAGGCAGCGGGAGAGGGGAGGGGGGAATCAGGCAGTGATGCAGAGTAGGAGGAGGGACCAGGAGAGAGCACAGGGGGACAAAGAGAGAGGACAGTGGTCTGGGGGCAGCAGAAAGAAAATGGATAGGAGGGGTGGCGGTGCATCATATATAGGAACCAATCTGTCCATTTCTCTCCTGCGGCTGCTGAATGCCTGCAGGAGGGAGAGGAGGAGAAGCGGGCGTTCAGCAGTGGCAAAAGAAAAATAGACGGATCAATTCCTCTACATGCCACCCCTCCTATCCAGATGACCCAGGCCCACCAGGCAAATGCCTGGTGTGCCCTATGGCCAGTCCGGGCCTGTATAGGCTCATTTTACTGTGTACAGAACAACTTTTTTTTCCTGATGAAACACTGCTGTTAGGCAACAACCTTTATCTTCCAGAGATGGGCTAGGGAAGATGTCTTTTTTGAACATTTAGAGACAAGGCAAGACTGCCAATTGCAATACAAAGCTATTTCAGTCTAGGTAGATTTATAATGTAACTCTCAAAAAAAGATAGGGTGTTGTGATGCAAACAGTCTCACAGTACATACTGAGCTGAAAGCGTTATATGGTCATTATGCTGATTTTCTCTTTGAACTAAAGAGAACTGCACCTGGTAGCATTTAAATAAATTATATTATTCTATGCAAATGATTTAGAAATGTGTTTCTGAATGGAGTTTAGCTGTAATAGTGGTGCCTCCTATAGTGATTTCTTGCTTCACAAGGGATTGGCCATCTATGGCACATGCATGCTTACTTTCTGTCCAAGCTGGACCAATGTAACTATACAAAAAAAAATTTAAACAAACTTTAAATGCTTCTGTTTCTTAAAGGAATGGTTAATGTTTTTTTTTATAACTATTGTTTTTTATTGGTCATTTGATTGTTTACAACAATTAACAGTATTGTTGCAACAATGTATTACAGATTTGCAAAGGATATAGATAATAGAATATGAGCATATTCAACATCCTACAAAATTCGGCTTATAAACAATGTGACTTTGTAGTCGTTACTGTCATCAATACATTTCTTTTTTTTGATGAGTATGCATTGTTTGTTTGAAATATTCAGTAAATCATTCGTTTAGAGAAGAAAGGTAGGTTGTGAGAAGTGGAGATTTGAGATTAGAGAGAAGTAGAATAAAGAATGAGATTTGAAATTATTATATATTTCCTTTTTTGAGATACTAGGGTGATAATAATAGAGTGGAGTAGCTGTATCTCTAGTGGTGTTTGATTGGTACATCTTGTAGTTTCTTATGTAACGGTACATCGATGATCTTTGAGCCATAAGTCCCATTGTTTCCGGAATTTAGCAAATGAGTTGTGTATTAGAGCAAAGGTTTTTTCAAAGGCTGTGTTTTTGTTCAGGATTTCAGTTACTGTGTGAATGGATGGCGTTGTATTTTGTTTCCAAAGCCTGGCAATACTCAATCGTGCTGCTATCAAAATATGCATTAGTACAGTTCTGGACTGTGGTGGCCAGGATTCTATTCCTATTCCCAAAAATGCCAGGGCTGGATCAGGAATTGGAGAGGAGTTTGTAATTGATGTTATAAACGTGAAGATATTTGACCAAAATGGAGTAATTTGTGGACATTCCCACCATATATGGTACAGGGATCCTTGTTGGTTACAGTTCCTCCAGCATAATGAGAAGTAGCGGTTGGATGAACGTGCTGCCAAATGTTGTGGAGTTATGTACCATCTGTGTAATATCTTTTGGGCTGATTCCCAATGGTTAATGCATCTCGTAGTTTTCATAGTCCAGTTTCCTGCTGTTTGCCATTGTTGAATCTGGAATTGTTTCCCATGGTTAATGTTTTTAACTGCTAAATTTGGAAATGTATTATTGTTTTCACTCACTATCCATTACATTGTACATAAAGTGTTCGGCTGAATGGCCAGGTGAACTGAATCGGCCATTTTCTGAAATTGCAAGGAGTTTGGTTTTTCAGCTCTACCAGGCTTTCCATTCTGTTTATCTTTCAATGAAAACTGGTTGTTGGAAACAGGAATATGTTGTGCTAATCATAAATATTAATTTATGTGAAATTCAAGCCATTGCATAGAACTGCTGCAGATAGTAAAAACTTGCCCATTGGCAAATGACTTATCATCCATTGGCTACGCCACAAATGAAATTTTTGTGTGATTTTTATAACAGCACACTGTAACATGTATGGCAGCTGCAATACAATATTTTCAGTCTTTACTACAGAAGCATCAAATTCCACAGAACCATTACGTTTGCATTGAAAATGAATCCCATCCAGACAAGTTTTGAAAACAATAAGTTTATTTTCATGAATTTCCTCTTTGTCCATAAAAATAATCAAATTGTAGATGTTTGTTACTATATTCACATATTAATTGGCAAGTATTTTGTTTTGAAAATCCTTGTTTTCTTCTTCAATTGGCTTGTAACTGACATCTTTGTTCTGTAATGTCATTGATGGAATTTATCCACATGAATATGAAAATCAGGGTCTGGTGTGATGTTTGAACAGGAAGGGAAAACTATTCCAAATTCAGAAATGTTCCCATGTAGGTTTTCATGACTTGTCATTTAAAAATGAAGTGCCCTTGCAAACTTTGTTTTTCTGTGGGTTTGACCCAGTTTTTTTTTATTGTACATATACATTTTCATTGTCTTAGGTTGGTATGGCTTTGCATTTTCAGAAGTAACTCACTCAATTGCTGCTCCATCCATTGTCTTGAAAATGAAGAAACCTTTGGGAACACTTGGAGATTGTACTCTTCATCTCTTCCTCCCTGTATACCATCTGTATGGGTGTAAGCAGGGCTGCTGTTAGAAAGCACAAAGCCCCATCCAGTCTACTTGTATTTTCTGGCCCATCCTCCTTCCCCCTGGGAACTATCAAAGCAATATTTTTGCAAAAAATACACTAAAAATCATTATTAGTGAATACAAAAACAACATAACTTGCAAATTCCTGCTAAATCTAAAATATAAAACTGTATCAAGGTTATAAATAAGGCTTTGTGGGGAACATTTACAGTGATTTTGTGGCATGTACAGTGTGAATCAGTATTTTTTAATGTGGCTGGAGTTGTGTGTAGGCAGTCTATGTTATGCTATAGGGATGCAGCTGTATGAACACAATGGAAAAGGAGGAGAAGCTGCAGGGAGATCAATTACAGAAATTGCCTCCCCCCTGCCACACCAATCACCCTCTCTATCCTATCTACGATCAATTCCTCCTGTTTGTCAGCTGCCTGGACCCCCCTGCTGAACTTATGGGGCCCAGGCCCCATACAGGAGGCCAAGTTGTACCCCCTTATTGGTGGCCCTGGGTCTAGGAGAGTATATAAAAGGTGAAAGGGTTTACAGTTTGTTTGGACATAAGGAAGATTATAGGGAGGATGGAAGAGTTTACAATCTGTATGCATCTAAGGGAAAAAAGGATACAAAAGTTTGAATGAGGTTCAAGTCTGTATGCACTAATGATAAAGAAAGTAGAAGAGTTTAATCATTATACAACTGAGAATTAAAGGGTTGAAGAACTTCAAATCTGTGTGGCTATAAGGGAGGATTATAAAAGATTAAAATCTGTATGATTATAAGAGAGGATAAAGAAGGTGAAGGAACTTAAAATCTGTATGGGTATAAGGGAGGATAAAGAAGGTGGAGGAGCATAAAATCTGTATGGTTATAAGAGAGGATAAAAAAGATGGAAGTGTTTACAATCCATCAGTGCCATCAGCACAAAACTGGTGGAAACCAGTGGGACCCAGGTACACCCATCTACTCTCTGGAGAAGTCTGGCCAGAGGTGGTCCTCATAGAAGAATTGCAGCAAAAAAGCTATACCTCTGACGTGATGTCTGGACCACTGGATGCACGATTAGGTTGCCTTTTGTTATCTCCAAAGGTGATGGTAGTGGCTCTAATCTCTGTTGCAGCAATTCCAGGTGAAACTATATGTTGCTGGTGCAGAAGTCCTTTCCTTCAACTCACTGGGTCCCTTCTCCTCCAGAACATGGTCCTTGAGAATGCATGGCATGCCATCTGGCAACAGTATCCTCTACATAGGTGCAGTTGTGGTCCGTAACCCAGTGTCACACCTCAGTAGCACCAGAAACAGGCTCCACACAGCAGACTTCTCTTTGCCTCCTTGCCCTCCTTGTGGAAAAGGAACCAATAACTCAGTCTTTCCAGTTCTTTTTTCTCCACTCTCTTGGGCCTCAATGGCATTCATCATAGTGTTCTAACAGAACTTCGAGTTATAGTTGTTGGACCATTAATTGATCTTTTTAATTCAATCTCTCCAAACAGGAGAAGGTGACTCCATGACTGTCGGACAGCTAATATTTTACTGTAGATCTTATACTGAAATAAAAAAAAAAAAAAACACAATAAAAAAAGGGTATACTCGATGGACCACGTGGTCTTTTTCTACTATCACCTTTCTACACTCCCCAGCTACTTTATTAGGTACACCTGTTCAATTGCTTGGTAACACAAAATGCTAATCAGCCAATCACATGGCAGCAGCTCAATGCATTTAGGCATCTAGATGTGGTGAAGCAACTTGCTGAGGTTCAAACTGAGCATCAGAATGTTGAAGAAAGGGGATTTAAGTGATTTTAAATGTGGCATTGTTGTTGGTGCCAGACAGGCTGGTCTGAGTATTTAAAAAACTGCTGATCTATTGGGATTTTAACGCACAACCATCCCTAGGGTTTACAGAGAATGATCCAAAAAAGAGAAAATATTCAGTGAGTGGCAGTTGTGAAGATGAAAATGGCTAGTTGAGGTCAGAGAAGAATGGGCAGACTGGTTTGAGATGATAGGTGGGCTACAACAGCAGAAGACCACACCGGGTGCCACACCTGTCAGCTAAGAACAGGAAACCGAAGCTACAATTCACACAGGCTTACCAAAATTTGACAATAGGAGATTGGAAAAATGTTGTCTGGTCTGAGTCTCATTTTCAGCTGCAACATTCAGATGGTAGGGTCAGAATTTGGTGTAAACAACATGAAAGCATGGATCCATCCTGCCTTGTAACAACGGTTCAGGCTGGTGGTTGTGTAATGGTGTGGGGGATATTTTCTTTGCACACTTTGGGCCCATTAGTACCAATTGAGCACTGTTTAACCACCTCCCACCCACCATATAGTCCAATGATGGGCGCAAGGTGGTTCTCTCGTTCTGGGAAGACGTCATATGACGTCCTCCCATTCTCACTGCGCATGAGTGACTCAGGGAGCATGCAGCACGGCGATCAGCGGTGCGCTGTGTCCCTCGGACACAGCGAATCACCGATTTATGGAAAGAGCCGAAGATGTCGGCTCGGTCATGTGATCAGCTTTGTCCAATCACAGCTGATCACATGTAAACAGGGAAATGCCGGTTATCAGCATTTCTCTCCTCTCGAGCTGTCACACTGACAGCTCGAGAGGAGAGGAGAGCCGGTAATCGGCATTCCCTGGTAATCCGCAAACTCTCGCTCATGGATGGATGGTGGATGAAAAGAAAAAAGAAGCGGGAGAGCCTAATAGCATAATGCTGTATAAAGCCTTTAATAGAAAAAATTTTTTACATATTGCACTCATACTTTAAAAGAATATATCAAGCCTTTTGATTTTGACACAATTTCCTTCAGACAAGCTGAAAATCACGTCACGTCAATTCCGTTGAGTGGAATGCACGCTGGTTTGGCGTTCCGCGGCCATATTTGATGTGGGCAAGTCAGGCTTAATTCCCTGATTGCTGCTAGTTCATCTCTCTCTATGCCATTGTGAATATTATACATGCTAAAATGGATTTTCAGCTTGTCTGAAGGAAATTGTGTCTATCAAAAGGCTTGATTTATTCTTTTAAAGTGTGAGTGCAATATGGAAAAAATGTTTTATATTAAAAGCTTTACACAGTATTATGCTATTAGGCTCTCCCCTTTCTTTTTTTCTTTGCATCCACCATCCATCCATGAGTCGTTTGAGAGAATTTATGTCCATCTGAGCTTGCAACTGATTTTTTAAATGTGAGTGTAATGGTGAAAATTAGCTATATTGTTTTGTTTATGCAGTATTACACAATTTGTTTTTACTTTTTTTTTCATCCACTCGTGAGGTATTGGTTAAGAAAATACTGAAGTAATCGGGAGATTCGTTCAGTGCTATACAATTGAGAAGATCTCATCTCAACTCCAAAATGTGTGTCTGATTCCTGAAGTCATTTCCCACTTGGTAATCACCTGATTGGGGAAGTGTGGGTGAAAACTTGCACCATTTAGATGATTTGAACAGGTTGGGAACTATGTTGTTTTATATTATTTGATTAAGTTTTTTTGAAACACAAGACTTTCTTTATTTGGGACTTATTTGGTCTTTTGTTCTTCGTTTTTTCTTTTAATTGGTTTGCGCTGTTTTTTTCTTTTTAATTAGTTTCTTGTCTCTCCTTGCTAGTTTAGACAGCCGGGCTTTCCATAGAGGTGGCTACAGGTATGCAGGCAGTGACAACCATGTCTCTTCCTCTCTTCTTGCACAGAGTGATTGTGGCAGGGAAGAGGGGGAGCAGGGAACAGTGGTGCCATGGCCAAGCTACACTATGTATGGGTTCAAAGGAGGATAAAGATTTTAAATACCTTACAATTTGCTTCGTTACAAGTGAGAGTAGAGAAGGTGGAGGAGCTTATGCTCTACATGGTATAAGCGAGGATAAATAAGGTGTAAGAGCTTACAATCTATATGGGTATAAAAAAGGATAAACATTATGAAAGGGCTTACGGAATGTATGTGTATAAGAGGGTATAGAATAGGTGAAAAGGTTAAGTCCCACGGAAATATATTCCTTTTATACATTAGTGTTACATTATTTCCTGGTTTAATTAAAGATGAAAATGACTTCTCCTTCAGTCTGAATCACATGTACAGTGCGATGGTCTGGTATGTAGAAGGTGAGATAATATCTATGCTAAACAAAATTTAAAAATCTCCTGCACTACCCAGTGAATAACAAAAGGAAAAGTGAAGACTAATAATAGTGAAATGGAGCTGCTGCTAGCATTAAATTGTGTTCCCACAACTAAACAATAAACATAAATAAAACTATGGTGCACTGCAAACAAATAAATGAACAAAAGGTATATATGAAGGTGTATAGAGTGTGGTATACACTAAATATTAAATGAATGTCCATAAACCAAGTCTATATAATGTGAAATAATCAGTGATATCATGAACAATTCAACTATTCACAGCTCATTTGCTTCTTCATGTGCTCAAAACAATCAAAATATCTATGCTGTTTTGAAAAAAAGTGTACAGTGTATCTCATTTACCATGTGGCAGTGTAATAAACATTTTTTTTTATTTGGCCTCTGGCATATACAATTTACTCATTATTGCTTTTTTTTTAAATTGTTATGTACTCAGGGGCGTATTTGTTGTGAGGCAAACAAGGCATTTGCCTAGGGCGGCACTTTTCAGGGGGGCGGCATGGCGGCAGTGCGAGACTTCCGTGAGAAAGGGACAGGGGCAGGGCCGCCATGGCTGAGGGTACAGCAAGGAGGGTCACCCGGGCCAAGGGACTGGCTGCAGAGGAGAGCGGAGTGGTGGGCGGATCAGCGGTGAGCGCATGGAGCGCGTGAGGGGCGGGCCCGCTGTCAGTGTGCCAGGATGTGCAGGAAGGTGCCAGCGAAGGAGGAAGCAGAAGAGGACGAGGTCAGGGTGGAGGAGCCCGCCTGCTCTTTTGCCACCGGAGACCCTGGGGGAGAAGGGACACAGGCAGCCATCCTGGAGTGATGCTGACACCATCTGGAGGAGCCGCTGCTGGACAGGTAAGTTCTTGGAGGACTGGTGCTTCCCCACTCCTTTCTCACTGTCCCCCGATACACTGCCCCCCACTTGTTCCACTTCCCCCCTCCTGTCCCCCACATTGTCCCACTACCCCCCATCTGTCCCCACTGCCCCCCACCTATCCCTCTGCGCTCCTCCTGTCCAGCTGCCCCTCACCTGTCCCTCTGCACTCCTCCTGTCCAGCTGCCCCTCACCTGTCCATCTGCACTCCTCCTGTCCAGCTGCCCCGATCCTGTCTCATGCCCCCTGTAACGCTGCCCCCCACCTATCCCTCTGCGCTCCTCCTGTCCCTGTGTGCTCCTTCACCCGTCCCACTGTGCTCCTCCTGTCCCACTGCACTACTCCTGTTCCGTTGCCCCGATCCTGTCCCATGCCCCCCATCACGCTGCCCCCCACCTGTCCCTCTACGCTTCTCCTGTCCCACTGCCCCTCACCTGTCCCTCTGCGCTCCTCCTGTCCCACTGCCCCTCACCTGTCCCTCTGCGCTCCTCCTGTCCCACTGCCCCGATACACCAATGATGGGACACTATTCCTCCCACTGATACCAATGATGGGGCACTATTCCTCCCACTGACACCAATGATGGGGCACTATTCCTCCCACTGACACTAATGATGGGGCACTATTCCTCACACTGATACCTATGATGGGGCACTATTCCTCCCACTTATACCTATGATGGGGCACTATTCCTCCCACTGATACCAATGATGGGGCACTATTCCTTCCACTGATACTAATGATGGGACACTATTCCTTCCAATGACACCAATGATGGGGCACTTCCTCCCACTGACACCAAATATGGGGCACTATTCCTCCCACTGACACCAATGATGGGGCACTATTACTCCCACTAACACTAATGATGGGGCACTTCCTCCCACTGATACCAATGATGGAGCACTATTCCTCCCCCTGACACCAATGATGAGGCACTATTCCTCCCCCTAACACCAATGATGGGGCACGATTCCTCCCACTGACACCAATGATGGGGCACGATTCTTCCCACTGACACTAATGATAGAGTACTATTCCCCCCACTGATACCAATGATGGGGCGCTATTCCTCACACACTGACACTAATGATGGGGCACCATCATTGGTGTTAGTGGGAGGAATAGTGCCCCATCATTAGTGTCAGTGGGAGAAATCGTGCCCCATCATTGGTGTCAGTGGGAGGAATAGTGCCCCATCGTTGTCAGTGGGCGGAGCTCTAACAGGAAGAGGTGGAGCCTAAAGAGGAAGGGGTGGAGTTTGCAGATGAAAGGGTGGGACAAATTTAGATGCGGGGGGGGTGCCCGATTTTAGTCTTGCCTAGGGCAGCACAAAACCAAAATACACCACTGTATGTATTACATAGTTTATAGCAAATAAACAAGGATTGGCATTAAAAAATGTTAGTGATACATTCTATTAATATTTATCATATATAGATTAGGATGCAGAGTTATCAAAAGATTACCTTATTAGGCATTCATTTCAGACCTCCGATCAGCACTTTGAAGATATGTGACTTACCTGTCACACTGCTGAGGAACAGTTTAGGCAGGCTGATAATAGTGGCATTAAAATAATTCCACCCACACTGGGTCCTGGACCAACTGTGGGCATAGGATTGTGTACATAGAGGTTTTCTATTTATTTATTTTTTGGTTGAACTAGAACTTTGTGTCTTTTTTCAACCTGTTGACTTCACAGAGCTGAAAATTACACAGGTGTAATGAGGAAATCGTTCCCCCAGAAGATAAAGCAAATGTGAGCAGTGTAAGAACCTTTGCCAACTTTTTACTGCTGTGTTTCCATGTAAAAGATTCCTTATCATTTTGGGGGTTATTTATTAAAACTGGAGAGTACAAAATCTGGAGCAGCTCTGCATAGAAACCAATCAGCTTCCAGATTGTATTGCCAAAGTTTAATTGAACAAACTGAAACTAGAAACTGATTGGCTACCACGCACAGCTGCACTAGATTCTGAGTGCTCCTGTTTTAGTAAATATGCCCCTTTCTGTCTAGTTGACAGGTCTCAAACAGAATAGGAAGTGAGTAAAACATTTCTCAGCAAGTAACGTTTTCTGGTAGAGTGGGAAATAGTTAGAAACTCCGTTAAATTTTATTACCATTGCTGTCCCATGAGGTACATTTTGCATCCCGTACTGTCCAAGCTACAGGTGTGAAATACATCAGGAAGACAAGAGTATTATCTCTAAGGGGGAGAAACAGCATTTAAAATCAGACAGAATGAGGACACAGTTGTAGATACACAATAGTTAATATGCTGCATGTCTCAATGACTTCCAGTCCTATTGGTATCCTTCTAAACTTTGAAAGGTTTGATAAGCATGAGTATTTATTAAAATAATGCATGCACACTGTCATCTTGGTGGTCTGCCAGCAATGACGACATCACCCCAGGGTGCTGCATTTTAGATATGGTGTCCTATTTTACTTGTATGTGAGTAGATGCCTAGTATACAATAAATGTGTTTTTAGTGCAACATCAAGTAGATGCCTAGTACACAATAAATGTGTTTTTAGTGCAACATCAAGTAGATGCCTAGTACACAATAAATGTGTTTTTAGTACAACATCAAGTAGATGCCTAGTATACAATAAATGTGTGTTTAGTACAACATCAAGTAGATTCCTAGTACACAATAAATGTGTTTTTAGTACAACATCAAGTAGATGCCTAGTATACAATAAATGTATTTTTAGTACAACATCAAGTAGATGCCTAGTATACAATAAATGTGTTTTTAGGTCTGAACTTGAGTCCTGGAAAAAGAGACATTCCAGTGGGGTTGGTTGGATGGACAATGATTGCTCGTCTGACATGGAAGACAGTAAGGAACTGATTTACTGATAAGCCAACCAATATGTCATGGAAGGTGTTTCTTGTGGTAAGAGAGTGTAAAGGGGTGGGAGATTGCCCCAGAAAAGAATCTGGACTAGGAAGCCATGAGATTTCTTATCCTGCACTAAGAATTAGGGATGGGTCATGGCAGGAGGGAATGCAGGATTTCCAAACAAGGGGATCACATGGCTAGGAGAGAGGCGCTGTTTGGGGGATAACATGTTCCAAACTTGGAGGAAGTGAAATGTGATAGTAGTAATTACGGCAATATGTGCCTGAACTTGCATACTATCCAAGGGAGGGCCAGTAGATCACAATGAAATAGGGCATGTTCAATTAGGACACATTGTTTAGTAGATTGGGAATTACATCAATCCACCTCTTAAGATGGATGCAGCATGGCATAATGTTGGGTACTCCATGTCTAGTTTTGGGTAAGGAAGGTGGGGTCTATGGAAACCCCAGATGAAGGAGGTTCCGTATATGCCTTTTGTAGAAAAAGGTGAACGATGGGTCTGGAAAACATCCAGAAAATTTGGTAAGATGTCCTTCTTTGGGATCTTGATCCTACCAAACTAGGAATAGAGGCCACAGGCATATGTCGTTAGATCTGAGAAGCTTTTTTGGAGAAGCTTTGAGGACTAAAGTTGGGAAAGATTTGTTAGTATAGTTAGTATATATCACAATCAGCTTAGGTATGTAAATATTCGTAGTCCAAGTCATAATTGTGTTTAAATGATTTTTTATTATGGTTTCCAGATTTCACTTTAATTAGGATATTACATGAAATAAATGGTTATCTTCATTAACAGTAACTGATTTACCTTGCCTTTTTCTGCAAACACAGGCAATATAAAAGCTAGTATGAATATTTTAATCGCTTGCCTACCAGGTTAATTTTTTACATTTTTCACATACATGTTAAAATCTGCATTTTTTTTTTGAAAATGACTTAGAACCCCCAGATATTATATATTTTTTGAAAGCAGAGGCCCTGAATGATAAAATGGTGGTGCAATTTTTTATGTCACACAATATTTTGTGATAAAAAACTGCTGCAATCCCCTATGTGTGTTCACCATCACAATAAATGAGAATAAAAATAATATTAATTCTAGTACTGAACTGCTGCTGTGTACAAAAATAAGCAAAACACTAAAATAAATCTTGATACCGAACAATATGTTAAAACAATTACAAACAAATATGTGAATCGCATTCACAATAATATAATAATAGAATGAATAGCAATCTGATGCACCAGTGTCCATAATCATATTCAGTGTCTTAATAATTCTGCTTCACTCTTCACACTCAATATTCATATAGTAAAAAAAGATGTCTCTATTGGTTTCACTTTATACGATTGATCCCACAAGCTGCAAGAAAAACAATCTTCACACTCCCACAAAAGTGACTGCGGTTGTGCTCTCACCTTAGTTTTTGACCCATATGCTAATATAGCTCAAAATCCACTGTCCCCAATCAGGGGTATAGATATGTTGCTTTCACAGATCCAACAAGTAATCAGCCAACCCAAATCAATGTTCGGGGTCACTGTGCCTTTAAGCCTCTATTGGACTGCTGCATCCCTATTAAAACAGGATAAAATCACTTGTTTGGGCTTTTAAAACACACAGGATCTGACAGCTCTCTGACAAGCTCTCACACTCCTCTAGTCCCAATGTCACCTAGTACCACCCCACCTCAAAAATCATGTGAGTTCATCAGGAGAACCTGTTAAAAAGTAAGGGTTCCAACACTGAACCTTGGAGTACACCACTAACAACCCTAGAACATTGAGAGTATGAATCATTAACCACTACTCTCTGAATTTGATCTTTTAGCCAGTTTTGTTATCCATTTACAAACTGATTTTTCCAAGCCTGTATACTTTACCTTACACATTAGCCATGTGTGGGGAACTGTGTCAAACTCTTTTTAAACTCTCCAGTATCTCCCCAACTATAGAAGTCAAATTAGCAGATCTATAGTTACTTGGTATGACTTTGACCCCATTTTAAATCTAGGCACCCCATTGGCCTTACACCAATCCAGTGGTACTATGCCAGTCATTAAAGAGTCCCTAAAAATGAGAAACAATGGCTTTGAAATGACAGAGCTCAATTATTTTAGGACGCATGAGTGTAGGCATCTGGTCCAGGTGCCTTATTCACCTTTATTCTGTCTAAATATATCTGGACCATATCAGTTTTGAGCCAATGTGGATCATTTAGAGCTGTGTCAATATCATCCCCACTATGGACATGAGCTCCCCCATGCTCCTTTGAATACACAGAGCAGAAGAAGATATTTAAAAAATGTGACTTCTTTTTGTCCCCAGTTACCCAATCTAGGTTATTTTGTAAAGGGCCTACATGCTCAGACCTGACCTTTTTACTATTAATATATTTAAAAAAATTTTTTTTTTGGGGGGGGGGGTTTGTCCTACTATCTTTGGCAATCTATAGCTCGTTTTTGCGGCCCTGGTTTCCTTTTCATATATTCTGTTATATTCCTTGTAAAAATAAATGATGATAGTGTTTCTTCATTTTTATATTTTTTAAAAGCCCTTTTCTTATTACTTATAGTTTGTTTAACTTTGGCTGTGAGCCACATAGGTTTTATGTTTAGCCTTTTAAATGAATTGCCCATGGGAATATATTTTTGCAATGTGTTCACATATGGTCTTTTTGACGAATTTGCATTTCTGTTCTGTGTTCATTGATGCCAATATTTCCTCCCAGTCTAAGTCTTGGAGAGCAGCCCTCATCCTTGGAAAATTTTCTCTCTTGAAGTTGAGTGTTTGTATCTTTCCAGTATATGCTTGTTGTTTACAGCTAACTTTAAATTAAATCATGTTATGGTCACTGCTACCCACATGCTCTTTTATATGAACATTAGTAATAAGTTCTACATGGTTTGAGATTACCAGGTCCAGAAGAGCATCATTCTCAGTCAGGGTCTCTATGAACTGTACCATAAAATTGTCTTGTAATAGGTTTATACATTTTTGCCCTTTAACTGTTCCTGCAGTACCATTACTCCAGTCAATTTCCAGTAGTTAAAATACCCCAATATTAAAACTGTGCCAGCCATTGCAGCCCTTTCTATCTGCGCAAGGAGCTGAGTCTCATTAAAACTAGGTGGCCTATAACAAACTCCAATGATTACCTTTGTAGTACGCACCCCCATGTGCAGTTCCACCCATAATGCTTCAGCCTCATGACACGCTACATCAACTATGTCCTCTTTCATACTTGCTTTGAGATCACTTCTCACATAGAGACAAATACCCCATTTTTAACACGGGGCAGCTACAATGGACCCAGTCATTGTTGTGGGGCCCAAAGTAGCTGCCCCTTAAGCCTGTGCTACCCGCAAATTGGGGTCCTGATGATTTCACTGCAGAGAGCACAGAGTACACTGGAGACATCGCTGTATTCCCCTTTCAGAATGGAGGGGGCGGGGCTAGGTATTGAAGCTCCACTGACCCCGCCCCATGCAGCCTGTATGCTCAAGAGGGAGCTGCTGTAGTAGAAACCAGGGGCGGACTGACCATTTGGAAACTCGGGCACTGCCTGAGGGCCCGAGGTCAGTAGGGGGCCCCATGAGATGCCCCTGGTACCTTTTTTCATAGGCTTTTTTTAGTTTGGGCAAGGACACAGGGGCCCCATGATCCCCTGTTGCCCAGGGGCCCCATGAGTTTTCAGTCCGCCCCTGGTAGAAGCTATGATGTGAGTGGGAGCCCCGCCCCCGGACCTCAGAGAGGATGCTGAGCATGGCTGGCCTGGTATGTCCTTTCCCCCCATAAACTGCCTGTGGACTGTTATACCAAACCCTAAGCTATTTTTCACAAACTGTACATATGTGCATTGCTGAGAGAACTCTGTTCATTCCCTATAATGTGTCCGCAGTCTCTGGTCATCTCCTGTACTATGTCCACAGTGTCTGGTCATCTCCTGTACTGTGTCCGCAGCCTCTGGTCATCTCCTGTACTGTGTCTGCAGTCTCTGATCATCTCCTCTACTATGTCCGTAGTCTCTGGTCATCTCCTGTACTGTGTCCACAGTCTCTGGTCATCTCCTGTGCTATGTCCGCAGTCTCTGGTCATCTCCTGTACTGTGTCCGCAGTCTCCGGTCATCCCCTGTACTATGTCTGTAGTCTCTGGTCATCTGTACTATGCCTGCAGTCTCTGGTCATCTCCTGTAGTATGTCCGCAGTCTCTGGTCATCTTCTATAGTACGTCCACAGATTTTGATCATCTGTAGTACATCTGCAGTCTCTGGTCATCTCCTGTAGTACATCTGCAGTCTTTGGTCATCTCCTGTAGTTCATCCTCAGTCTCTGGTCATCTCCGTAGTATATTTGCAGTCTCTGATCATCTCCTGTAGTGCATCCGCAGTTTTTGGTCATCTCCCGTCGTACATCCACAGTCTCTGGTCATCTTCTGTAGTACATCCGCAGTCTCTGAATATCTGTAGTACGCATGCAATCTCTGATCATCTCCCGTAGTACATCTGCAGTCTCTGGTCATCTCCTGTAGTATATCTGCAGTCTCTGGTCATCTTCTATATCGCATCCGCAGGCTCTGATCATCTCCCATAGTACACCTCCAGTCTCTGGTCATCTCCTGTAGTATGTCTTCCATCTCTGGTCATCTCCTGCAGTATGTCTGCAGTCTCTGGTCATCTTCTATAGTGCATCTGCAGTCTCTGGTCATCGCCTGTAGTACTTCCGCAGTCTCTAGTCATCTTCTGTAGTATATCTGCAGTCTCTGGTCATCTCCTGTAGTACATTTGCAGTCTCTGGTCATCTTCTGTAGTACACCTGCAGTCTCTGATTCTCTCCTGTAGTACACCTGCAGTCTCTGGTCATCTCCTGTAATATGTCTGCAGTCTCTGGTCATCTCCTGTAGTATGTCTGCAGTCTCTGGTCATCTCCTATAGTGCATCCGCAGTTTCTGATCATCTCCTGTAGTACATCCGCAGTCACTGGTCATCTCCTGTAGTACATCCACAGTCTCTGATCATCTGCTGTAGTACATCCGCAGTGTCTGGCCATCTCCTGTGGTATGTCTGCAGTCTCTGGTCATCTCCTGTAGTACATCTGCAGTCTCTGGCCATCTCTTGTAGTATGTCTACTGTTTCAAATCATCTCCTGTTGTATGTCTACAGTTTCTGACCATCTCTTGTAGTATGTGTATTAATGTGCTGCCTTACTCAATCATTTGGGATTGCTGCACTGCTTAGTGAGTGGTAATAATGTGCAGTAACCAGCAACCAGTCATTGAACAGTAGTGATCGGCTGTAGTCTATAGCAACCAATCAGTTAGCATTAATGCTGTGCAGTAACCTCTAGGGAGGGTGCAAGAAAATGTTTGCCCAGAGCTCAATCAATATTAAAGAGGGCCCTGCAGACACTACTGTGCCTGACCCCTGTCCATCTCACCAACTTGTGACAAAGGGCTGGCCAATCTCTCACCACGTTGTCACTTACATAACAATGCCATTCTCAGCTGCACTCTGCACAAAGATTTTCCAGCTCTTGGGACCAAAAGCTTGATGCCAGAAGCCTGACAGTGATTGTCAGTGGGTTAGGTTAATTAGCAATTTACTATTTAAGCTACCACTACTCCCTTTTGACCAAGAGGGAGGAACGAGGAACTCATAATCTTAGCAATAACAACTATGATTTTAACATAAACGTCACACACACTGCCACCACAGATAGGTATATTCAGAGTGTTATCATATACAGTAGCACTCTTCAAGAGACAAGGATTCTTTTAATTTGCAGTAAAAGCTTTGGTGACAATTTCAATACGTTTCCAAATAGGGTTTATTATTAAAAAGGTCAAAATGATGCAAATAAAATATTTACAGAAAAAGACACAAAGTTAGAAAGAAATAAAGAAGAAATAAAGCAAAAAAGAATCAAAAGAATGAAACCTGATGAAGTTTTAGAAACTTGGCTGATATCAGAAATGTGTATTCCACTAAAGTATTTACGAACCAAGGCCTGTTAGGTCTCCAGATTGCTCAAGCTTGCAAGGGTGACAGTTTTATTAGGGTTTTCAGACTGGAATAGGAGATTGGGCTAATAGGCATGAGAAGGCATGTATCTGTCCTGGTCTGATCAGCAGCCTCTGGTATCAGTTAAAAGTTGTGTATTGCACCAGAGGCTTCCTGGGGGATGAAGAGAAGGGAACCACTTCTTTTATTCACCAAGTTGTGCTACAAACTGTCATGGCTGAATCTGGACAACATTGTGTCCTTGCCCTTCCACACAGCTTTGTGAGGGCGCAGTAAGCGTTACCATTACAACCACCAACTTTCCTTCTACCCTGTCTCCCCGAAAGAGAGCATAGTTAGGAATATTAATAGCCCAGTCATGAAAAGAATGAAGCCAAGATTCAGCAGTACCAATTAAACCATAGTTATCTTCATGCACCAAAGCTTCCAACTTACCTATTTTGCTTGGCAGACTTCTGGCATTGGTAAACAAACACTTTCAAATTCATTGCCACCTTTTTGCACACACATATTGCATATTTTTTATTTTAGTACCAAAGAGTACCATTTCCAATAGTTGTCTCTAACATGGGAATCTTCTTATCCCCTGCCATAGCCCTCACCTCATCTTTCCCCTTTCCACCCACCAATAGGGACTGACCCCTGCCTGACCTGTCTGCCCCATTATAATCTAATTCTCCTTTCCCCCTAAATACTAGTTAAATATTGATCCAGCACAGCAGACCCCCTTCCATTTAGGTGCAAACCATATTTACCATATAGGCTGCACCCCAATGAACAGTCAGCCCAGTGCTCTAGAAACCCAAATCCTTCCCTCTTATACCAGGTCTTTATCTATGCATTAAGTTCTCTAAACTCCCCCTGTCCCTCCTGTGTTGTGTATGGCACAGGCAATATTTCAGAGAATATTACCTTGGAGATCCTACCCTTCAACTTGCAGCCAAGTTCTTTAAATTGATTCTTAAGGAGCCTTCACCTTCCATGTATTCAGCCATTGGTTCCAATATGGACCAAGACTGTTGGGTCATGCCCAGCCCCTCCCAGTAACTTACCAACCCGGTCCACCACATGCCAAACCCTGGCACCAGGGAGACAGGAAACCATTCAGTTGAGGCGATCCTGGCAACAAATTATTCAGCCCTTCTGAATAATATCAGCCCTTCTGAATATAGAATCCCTTATTACTACAAACTGCCTAGGCCAGCGGTTCTCAACCTGTGGGTCGCGACCCCTTTGGGGGTCGAACGACCCTTTCACAGGGGTCGCCTAAGACCATCGGAAAATACATATTTCCGATGGTCTTAGGAACCGAGACACCGCTCCTCTATCCGTCTCCAGGTGTGGGTGGGATGACATGCCGCCCCTGTCATCTGGACACACCCCCGGGATCAATCCTCGCCAGTGATTGGCCGCCGGAACTGTAGCTCAGGAGAGGCACACAGGCGGCCAATCACCAGCGAGGAGGTGGAGCTTGGAGAGGAGGAGCCGAGCGGCACCGCGAAGATCGAGCGAGTGAAGAGGAGGAGAGCGGCCGGAGAAGGAAGACAGCTGACCGGTAAGTGTCTGTACCATGGGAGAGGGAGGGAACGAGCGAGCCCAGGCTGGAGCAGGGGTCAGCAAGGTAAGTATCATTGGTGTCAGTGGGAGGAATAGTGCCCCATCATTGGTGTCACTAATACCAATGATGGGGCACTATTCCTCCCACTGACACCAACGATGGGGCACTATTCCTCCCCCCACTGACACCAACGATTGGGCATGATTCCTCCCCCAAATGACACCAACGATTGGGCATGATTCCTCCCCCAAATGACACCAACGATGGAGCACTATTCCTCCCCCCACTGACACCAACGATGGGGCACTATTCCTCCCCCCACTGACACCAACGATGGGGCACTATTCCTCCCCCACTGACACCAACGATGGGGCACTATTCCTCCCCCACTGACACCAACGATGGGGCACTATTCCTCCCACTGACACCAATGATGGGGCACTATTCCCCCCACTGACACCAATGATGGGGCACTATTACTCCCACTGACACCAATGATGGGGCACTATTCCCCCCACTGACACCAATGATGGGGCACTATTCCCCCCACTGACACCAATGATGGGGCACTATTCCTCCTACTGACACCAATGATGGGGCACTATTCCTCCCACTGACACCAATGATGGGGCACTATTCCTCCCACTGACACCAATGATGGGGCACTATTCCTCCCACTGACACCAATGATGGGGCACTATTCTTCCCACTGACACCAATGATGGGGCACTATTCCCCCCACTGACACCTATGATGGGGCACTATTCCTCCCACTGACACCAATGATGGGGCACTATTCCTTCCACTGACATCAGTGATGGGACACTATTCCTCCCACTGACACCAATGACGTGGCACAACTCCTCCCACTGCAAAATTACAGTTATGAAGTAGCAACGAAAATAATTTTATGGTTGGGGGTCACCACAACATGAGGAACTGTATTAAAGGGTCGCGGCATTAGGAAGGTTGAGAACCACTGGCCTAAGCATTCCTACAATACCCTCACCACCCATACTAGATGGGTTGCTCTCCCAGCTGCTTGGGATAGCAGTGACAACTAGGGCTGTCACCTCTGAGCTTGCCACCCCCACATCTTCACCCAAGTTGGAAAATATGTGTGGGTACTCAAAGCCAGGGTTAGTCTTCCTTTTCTGTGAGCCCCTACCACTCCCTTTGACTGCAGTAACCCATCTTCCTACCTGATAATCCTGAATTATGCCTCTACCCATTAACCACCTGCTCAGTGAGCAGAGAACCCCTTTCAAGGTTGTCAGATTTGCCCAGTGTTGCAACTTGCTCCTCCAGATCTGTAATGCGAGCTTCCAGAAAGACAAACCGCTCACATCTGTCACAGTGGTATCCAATTGGGCGCTGTTGCTCCATTGTGGTATATATGCGGCACACTGTGCACTGCACAAGATCTTCAACCTTGCGAGCATTCATTTTTCCAGTTACAATATTAATATTACTAACAGAAAATTTCAGATGTTACTTGCAGGTAAAGACTCCTGTTATAATCTTTTTTAAACCCTGCTTTTATAACTCCAGTTAGTCCAATTTCCCACTTTGTCGAAGTTCCAGTAAGCAAAAGATGAGCAAGCTCAATGATAATAGCATGATACCAGAATTATTATTATTTTTAAAATATGATGTTACTTTGAAATAATAGATATTAGACATGTCAAGAATTACAATTGTGCACACTTGTAAAGTGGTAACAAACAAACAAACAAACTTGCCCATAGGCAATGCTACAAAAGCCTTCATAGGTTATCAGTTTGGAGTTAAACATGAGCTATTGTGCCAGAATTTTTGCTCCCACTCCATTGTTTGTGTTGATATCTCACATGTGTGGTGCAATCGCCATTTACATATGTCCTAAATTATTTTTATTATTTTTTATTTATATTTCTTACTTTTTTTTTTACACTTTTTAATTTAACTTTATTGCTATCACAAAGAGGTGAACAGGCCCTCCAGTGATAGCTTTTACAATTATTGCAAAAGTTACCACTTTTACAAGAAAGCAGATTGCTGGCTTTAAATAATGGTACTAGGGTCACAGCTGCAGCCATAATCCTGGAATAACCACTTGTTATCAGTATGTTTATATACCTATGCTGGGCATTATTTTGTAACATATATAGAAAAGGGTTAGAACCTTTGTGTTGGTGTTTATTACTGTCTGTGTCATGAAAGAAAATATACAGTTAAGTCCATATATATTTGGGCACAGGCACAATTTTAGTTTTTTTTTCAGGCATTTACCAAAACATATCCAAGCTATAGTTCTATAATGGATATGGGCTGAAAGTGCGAACTCTCAGGTTTAATTTGAGGGTTTGTTCATCCAACTTGGAGGAATGGTTTAGGAATTACAGCTCTTAAGAGTAGCCATCCCCCATTTTTCAAGGGACCAAAAGTATTTGGACAGATGAATATAATCATAAATAAAAGGTTCATTTTTAATATTTTGTTGAGAATCCTTTACTGGCAATGACTGCCTGAAGTCTGGAACCCATGGACATTACCAATGACTGGGTTTCCTCCTTTCTGATGCTTTGCCAGGCTCTAACTGCAGCTGTCTTCAGTTGTTCTTTCTGCCTTTAGTTTTGCCTTCAGCAAGTAAAATGCATGCTCTATTAGGTTGAGATCAGGTGACTGACTTGCCCATTGCAGAATATTCCACTTCTTTTCCTTCAAAAGCTCCTGGGTTGCTTTTGCAGTGTGTCTTGGATCATTGTCCGTGTGTACTGTGAAGCGCCGTCCAATCAACATTGCTGCATTTGGCGGAATCTGGGCTGACAGTATATCTCTAAACACTGCAGAATTCATCCGGCTGCTTCTCTTTTCTGTCACATCATCAATAAACACCAATGACCCAGTGCCACTGGAAGCCATGCATGCCCATGCCAACACACTGCCTCCACCATGTTTTACAGATGACGTTGTGTGCTTTGGATCATGAGCTGTTCAAAGTCTTCTCCGCCCTTTTTTCTTCCTGTCATTCTGGTACAGATTAATATTAGTTTCATTCATCCAAAGAATGCTTTTTCAGAACTGGTCTGGCTTTTTTAGATATTTTTTGGCAAAGTCTAATCTGGCTTTTCTATTCTTCAAGCTTATGAATGGTTTGCACCTTGTGGTGAACCCTCTGTATTTGCTCTCATGAAGCCTTCTCTTGATTGTAGACTTTGACAATGATACACCGACCTCCCAGATAGTGTCCTTCACTTGTCTGGATGTTGTGAATGGGTTTTTCTTTACCATAGGAAGGATCCTGCGATCATCCACCACGGTTGTCTTCCGTGGATGTCCATGCCTTTTTATGTTCCTGAGCTCCCCAGTGCGTTCTTCTTTCCTCAGAATGTACCTAACTGTTGATTTGGCCACTTCTAATGTTGCTGCTATCTCTCTGATGGATTTGTTTCATTTTTGAAGCATTACAATGGCCTGTTTCACTTGCACAGACAGCTCCTTTAAACGTATGATGTAGGTTCACAGCAATACATTCCAAAAGCAAATACCACACTCAGAATCAACTCCAGACCTTTTACCTGCTTAATTGATTAAGAAATAATGAAGGAGTAGCCCACACCTGGCCATGAAACAGCTTTTGATTCAACTGTCCAATTACCTTTGGTCTCTTGAAAAAGAGCTGTAATTCCTAAACCCTTCCTCCAATTTGGATGTACATACCCTCAAATTAAACCTGAGAGTGTGAACTTGTATCCCATATCCATTATATAGCTATAGCTTGAAAATGTTTTGGTAAATACCTGAAAAAATCTAAAATTGCACCTGTGTCCAAATATAAATGGACCAAACTGTATCTTACACTTTAGCACTTTTTCTTGGGGGGAGGGGGAATGGAGGCAAAGTTTGGAGCTACTGTGAGCTATGTCAAAGTGTTACCAGCACCCTCACTTTAAGTGAGAGAACATATTTCCACTGGGAACACAAAGCAATAGGGACAGACGTTCTGATCATTCTTGTCAAAAATGGAATGGAAAAAGGGGTGTGGCTCTCTAACAAATGCAATTAATTCATTGATAAAACAATGACCTGGTAATCAAAATAAAATCTATTCCTACAAGTGTTAACACATGCTAGCACATAAATTGCAGACATGTTATATCCACGAAAATGTCAGAAGTAGAACATGCCTGATGAATGACAGAACATTTGCATTAACCTAATTATCTCTATTCTGCACTGTGTATATCAAACGTGTGCTAAATGTTATTGAATCTAAAAATACATTGATATAAAACAAAAGACCCAGATGATTAATTATCCTCTTGAGATCATTTTTTGCATCTTGAAAATGATCTTCTCTTCCTACAGCCCTTGAACTTGTAGTGTTGATACTTAATGATTTTACTGTATACAGGATAAAGAATAAAACTGTCTTTAAAGGGAATGTATAGTGGGGTTTTGTACCTACTGTATCTTCTTTCCTTATTATGGTCAAACATAGTATTTTGGAAAACATGAAATATAGCATAATTATATTTTATACTCCCTTCCAGTATTTCTTTAGTTCCTTTTTTCAAAAGCCTGTTGTATACAGAACTCAATAGCGCAAGCTGAAATTTCTTTGTCTCCTTGCATAAGGCTCTGTCCAAATTTCAGTGGAAAACAGCATGTCTGAAAGGAGAAAGATACCGCAGTTCAATTTTTTTTTGAATCTTTGGAATCCTTAATCTTTAGCATTCATTAAATGTTTATGACATGTTCCTGTGAAGTGACCCCCTTTTCCCCACACTACATGGATTAAATTACTGTTTTGTCTAATGGATAATAAAAACATTGAATTACCTACCTTATTCTCTAGTCCCACAGGATTCCTCCACACTGTTTGACAGTTCCCCCAAAGCCTCTTCTCTTTACTGCTTTACTGGTTGCAAGCTCTTCAACACCATCACTTACTTTGCAGGATGTTGAGGGCCTGGCCACTTCCTGGAAGAGCTGGAGAAGAGTGGTGGCTGCTCATGGGAACAAGGAATAAAGTAAAATAGTTTAACTTATTTTACACTATTCCTCATGCCCTAGATGAAATGTGCATTAACTCCTATACAGAGCTGGGTATTGGGGACTCCAGCGGCATAGGTATATTATATTAATCAACCTTTTCCTCTGCCTATCCATAAAAACTCCTACATGAAATAAGATAAATATTCAATACAAATAAATCCTATTCAATAAATCCTAATCCAACCCCATTGAATAAATATTCCAAACAATTACGAAATAAATACTAGATGATAAATCATAAATAAATACATCAAAATAAATAAATAATACGATGTCCAAAATTTACAAAATTTGCTTTCCCAATTTACAAATGGCGCTGTTTATATCCTGCGAAACTGAAGTGATGAAATGCTCCTAGATTCCGAATTCTTAGACTATAGAGATGATTGGCACCACTCTGGTCTCCAATCAGCTCTATGGTCAGCTGGCGGAAACACCGGCTGCATTCTCAGGTTCCCCCGATGGCATGAGACTGCCCGAGAAGGCTGTGGAAGGCAGCGGGGGAGGGGGGCATCATCTCCCGCTGCTTGTAAAAGCAATCCTGCAGCTAATTAGCAACTAGGATTGCTTTTACATGAAAGCTGATCGTCGGCTGAAAAAAACGATACAAGGATGATGCCTGCAGCTGTAGGCATCATCCTGGTATAACCATTCAAAATCCAGTGATGTACCAGTACGTCGCTGGCCCTTGTTGGGTATATATACTATGTTCTTTTTTTTTGTATGCAGCCTGTGGACTGAATGAAAAAATGAGAAGAAATCTCTGCCAGAAAAAGTGTGTGGTATGCCTACCATTCGAATATACCACCCTGCATCCACCCACTTCTAATGGTGGGCACACATTAGGTCATACTTTGCCACAAGCGCCAGTTCCAAGATTGAACAAATGTCTAAATAGTGGCACGCTTGAATAAAAATTGTCCGCGTATAAGTGGTACCCCATATGGAAAAAGGATGACACCAAGTCCCAAACTATTTTGCCACTGCTCCCAATGTAGTCTGGGCATCCAGGGGGCTCCACGTGACTTTTCCCTCGTAAATCCGAACCTTTTAAGTATAGCCTGTTGCCCTCTCACAGGTCTTCTACATCTTGCTGGGGAGAAATAGTTTGAATGCAAGGTGGCCAGAAAAATTAATGAGGGACTCATCAACGCAGATGTTTTGCTGGGGAGTATAGACATCTGCAAATTTTTGGTTGAGGTGATTTGCAAGGGGCTGAATTTTGTGGAGCCATCAAATTTCAGGGTTACCCCGAGGATGACAGAGTGTATTGTCATTGAAATGCATAAAACACATTATACTCTCATATATATGCCTGGCCATGGCAGCAGAGAACACGGCATATGATGAATCGGGTCTGCGGACCAATACAACTGGAATTCATTTCTTTTAGTAATGCCCATGTTGAGGGTTAGGCCCCAAAAAAAATGTAAATTCGAAAACCGTAATGAGTTTCCATGCGAATGGTCTGGCAACGTTTGAATTTGGGTTGGCGGTGATAAATTGTTGTGCATGTAAATTGCTTTGATCCACAATCAACGCATACAGATATTCCGTGAAAAACAGCTCCAAAAATCAAGGAGGTATGTGAAAGACCAGGATGTACTAGACCGCTGATACTCACCAGTTCACCAAAAGGTAGAACGGCACTAGTACTGGCACTCTGCTGCATATGAGAGTCATCAAAATTTACCGGCAAGTGCTAGCAGAGATCAGGCCTGATTCTGCGAACACTGCGGTTTTGTGGGCAATGTATCAAGTGACAGTGACCTACTGACATTGCACTTGCTGGGGGAGAAGGGGGGGGTAAGCGTAAGGGTTAAATGCAGGTGCTGGCAGGTGCCGGGGCTGGTCCTGCTAACGGTGCGTTTTTGGGGATGCTATACTAATGTGAACGCTGGTATAGTGCTGATCTGATCAAAGATATTGACCCGTTCAGACGCTATACTAGCAATGGAGGTTTATTGTGCATGAGCGTGCTCCTGGCAATCAAGGGGTTAAATGTGATGACTGGTGTACTGACGGGCAATCTAACGCTATCTGGGAGGGGTGTGAAAACCACGGGAACGCGAATCACGTGTATATATATATATATATATATATATATGTGATTTTGCGCACCTGTGCCGCCCTGTAGCAGTATTTCTGCTCTAGGGAAGGTCAGGAAGCGGTTACAGTAGCGGTTTGTGTTACGTTGCTGTGTTACTTTAACTGACAATTGCGCAGTCATGCAACACTGCACCCAAATTAAATTTACATCCTTTTTTTCCCACAAAATGAGCTTTCTTTTGGTGGTATTTGATTGCCTGTGTGTTTTTTATTTTTTGCGCTATAAAAAAAAGGCTGTCAATTTTGAGAAAAAAAACTATATTTTGGACTTTTTGCTATAAAACATGTCCAGTAAAAAAATTTAAAAATCAAATTTAGTCATAAATTTCTGCCAAAATGTATTCTGTGACGTGTCATTGCTAAAAAAATCCCAATACGTATAAATTAATTGGTTTACGTGAAAGTTAAAGCGTCTACAAATGGCGGGAAAGATATTGGTATTTTTTTTTTATTATACTAATAATGGCAGCGATCAGCGACTTATGGCGGTGATCAGCGATTTATGACAGTGATCAGCAACTTATGGCGGGACATTTTGACACTAGAGGGGAACTGACTTGGGGTCACTGACATCCCCAGTGACACCAATACAGTGATCAGTGCAAAAAAAAAAAACACTGACACTGTACTAATGGCACTGGGGAGGAAGGGGTTAACATTTTTAGGTAATGAAAGGGTTAACTGTGTGAGGGGAGTGTTTTACTAGGGGGGGTGTGTACTTCACGGGAACACGCTTGTCAGGGATCTCGGGCTTCGCAGCGGCACGCGGATCTGCGCATGCGCGGATCGCCCAGGCACATCAATATGCGGGCATTAGGGCCTGGGCGGCCGCGCCTGGCACCAATGACGGTGCAGGGTGCGCTATTTAAACTGGCCAGGCAATGTCCTCATTTCCGCAAGGTCTAGTTCCTGTTCCTGTGTTCCTGTAGTGCGTTCCTTGTTGCCGACCCTGCCTGTTCTGATCCATGCTTACCTTCTCCTGCTCTGACCCCCGGCTCGTCCCTCACCATTCCTCTGCCTGTCGTTACTACTATTTGGACCCTCTGTTACTGAACCCGGCATGTGACCTGACTACTCTTTATCTGCTGCTTGGTACCGCACCTGTCCCCACTGTTACCGACCCGGCTAGTCTGACCACGCTCACTCCTGGCGGTCATCCATCCATCCAAGACCAGGATGTACTAGACCGCTGATACTCGCCAGTTCACCAAAAGGTAGAGCGGCACTAGTACTGGCACTCTGCTGCATATGAGAGTCATCAAAATTTACCGGCAAGTGCTAGCAGAGATCGGACCTGGACCTGTCAACCCCTCCACAGCAGGCTCATCCCGGGCATATACCCTCAGCGGGACTCCTCTACCATAGTTGGGTGCACCCAGGGGTTGCGACCTGGTTTCAGTCTTGCACCAAGTCCATCCCCACCATCAGGGGCTCTGGTGAAAAGGCAGACTGGGACTTAGACTCTGCGTCCCGGGGAATCCTGTTCTGTGGACCACTAGAGATTCCGTTGGGCGGAGCCTGGCAACGCTGATCCCGAGATAAACTCTTCTCTCAGGATCAGTGTGTGCTCGGAACTGACAGATAGCAGAGCTGCAGTGTAAACGCTGCAGCCGTGCTCTCTGTCAGTGATTGCCGGTAATCGCCAGGACCCGGTGGGTAATGTCCGGACCTGTTGATGGACACCTGCTGCCGCGATCGGTGGGATGGGTAGGGCGGGCACGCGCCTAGCGCACGCCTCCTACCTGTTTTGCAGAGCGCCGTTTAAAAACGGCGTTCTGCGCAGAGGTGCCGCCCTGCCGCAGTAAAAACACTGGCTGGTCGGCAACCAGTTAATTATCTATATCAGTGAAAAGCAAATTCTTGTTTACTTATTTCATCTGCACATGCCTGAATAATTGAATGAATGTTCACACAGTTTACTGTTTGGAGATTCTCAACTCCTTTAAAATTATCAGCCTCTATGTCTTACCAATGGTAGGGATAGACTCACTTGAGAAATTCTCATTAGCTTTATACCATAAACGTATAGAATTTGATCTAGGACACCTACAGTTAGTCGCCCAAGCAAAAATTAACATTACCAAAAGGTAAAAAAATGGAAGTACCCAAGTGACAAAAATAAGTAACATGGGCTATGGTCAGGGTGGGGCATTTTCAGGCTGAAATATCTGTACTGAACAAAATCTTAGGCTAGCACAAAGGACTGAAGCTGAGTCACAGGCAATAGTCAAGGTAGACAACATTCCAATGAAATCCAAATTACAAGCCATTTTTAGAGCAACCAACCCACGTTAGAATCTTACAGTGGGCCAGAAATAAACATAGTGTTTATGTGATTGTTTTTTCACTGAATCTGCCTATACTATATGTTTACAGTATTTTATTTGGTGTGGGCATGTAACTTAACAATAGTTGAACAGCTGAACAGGACCCAGACAATGACAAGGAGAGCTGGGGGGCTGCAGATACTCCTGAGGGTGCTGTAAGCCAGAGCCAATGCCCCCTTACAGTTCATTGATATAGGTCACCAACCCATTAATTAAAACTGTTACTGTGGAAGACTGAACTCAATGGTAGATCATTTGGTCAAGACTGTCCAAGAGTTGCTACAATCTTATGAAAATGATATTAAAACTAAAGAAGATACTTTTAAAATAACACATAACTGTACAGTAGATTTATTGGAAAGACTATATTGGATAGTTTTCAATCTGTGAAGCCAGAGGAACATCATTCATTTCTTCTAACTAAATCCAAGCCAGTAAAAGTTTACAGTAATATACAAATTGTAGTTTAATCACATACTGCATGTTTAAAATGTCATCATAAAGTAAAAAAGTACACAAGTAACAGACAGAAAATACATTACGTTCTGTTTTGGTTTCCTTGGGTTCTCTGTAGGGAGTTAAAGAATATTCACTAGACAGAGCTGCAGTAAATCAGCATACCTAAAAAACTCAGACAAAGCAACAAATCACTGTATCCTTTAAAATTTCACTAAATTCTAAATGCCGTTTGAAAGAGTTCATGTGTAATAGGTATTAAAGCATTATACTGGGTTCTTTAGTTTTTTCTCAGACTGATTGCAAAGGGCAGCTCCTATATCCAACTAGCCATGTTGTAGTAGATTAGATGTGTATCATCTTAATTTTATTTTAAGTTGCTTGGCCAGACAAGAGCTGAACAAGGATTATAATGTAAAAGATATTGCCAGGGGTGCTTATGTTTTCCCTGCCAATAAGTTGTGCTCTTGCATTTAACAATTGACATTATTGTGGTTTGAAAATGTATAGCTAAAGAAATTCCGTGAACACAAAGTTTACATGATGGATAGCATGGATAGAATTTACTCTAACAGCTCACAAAGGAAGATTACAATAGAAGTTTGTGGTAGTAGCAATTTATACTGCTCTGAAACCAAATATGATATGTTCTTTCTGCTTTTTTTCAATGTAGATTTTAAAGCAAGTCTACATGTCTCCTTTTAGCATAATGTTTTTTATACAGTTTATTCCCATAAATTATATACAGCATATTCCAAAAATTATACCATACCATACTTATGCTTGTTAGAGTTTATGTTATGCAATATGTTATTTTCATTTTTATTTATTTAGATTTACATTGATGCAAAAACAAATATATGTTTAAATCTAAAAGAGGTCTTTTTTGGTTTTACTTCGGTTTTACTGTTACATTCTCTTTCACTCATTTGTACTTTAATTGACTGTAAGCTCTTTCCCCTGAAGGTAGGTGAATGTAGTTTGTACGCTTTTTCATCTGCTGTAACTCTATCTTATACACCAATTGATTGCAAGCTCCTCCTGTTTCTGTATCCCTCCTCTGTACCCTCATAGACAATAAGCTTTCCAACATTTGGTATGCTTCCATTATATCATGGTTAACTGTAATCTATTCTATCTTTCCTTTACTTGATAGATTGTAAGCCCTCCTGCCTTGTGTGTTTTTTCCTTGTACCCTGATAGATTGTGGACTCTTCTACACTCTTTATTTTACCTTGTATTTATCTTAAATATTAGTATTAGTGACTTTCTCTTAAAAGACAAGAATAATAAAATTGCAAAAAACTCAAAAGTGTAGAGACTTTAAGGGTATAGTAGCTAAAATTAGGTTTTTCTTAAAGTGGCATTAAACCTCAAACCAGAAATGTATTACATCACAGTTTATCAATTCTTAGATGCAGTGGCTGCATTATATTTCTTTTTTTTTAGTTGATTTTTGAAGTGCACAGTGCGCAGAAGTTGACAACTGTATGTAGAGTCAATAATTAAAGACCTCCAAACTTCATGTGGACTTCAGATTAGCACAACAACAGTGCATGGAAAGCTTCATGGAATGTGTTTTCATGGCCGAGCAGGTGCATCCAAGCCTTACATCACCAAGTGCAATGCAAAGCGTCGGTTGCAGTGGTGTAAAGCACGCCTCCACTAGATTAGAGAGCAGTGGAGACCTGTTCTCTGGAGTGACAAATCACGCTTCTCTGTCTGGCAATCTGATGGACATGTCTGGGTTTGGCGGTTGCCAGGAGAATGGTACTTTCCTGACTGCATTGTGCCAAATGTAAAGTTTGGTGGAGGGGGGGTTATGGTGTGGGGTTGTTTTTCAGGGGTTGACACCTTCCTGATATCGTATGTACTCTCCAGCGCCTCAGGATATGCACAGCCAAAAGGGAAGCCAAGGGTACCAGGACAGCGACAACCAAAGGAAATGCTTCAGGGGTGCAGCCCTCCTCAGACGGGGAAATCAGCCACTGGATAGAGAAAACAGGTGGCGCACACACCTAGTGCATTATCCAAGGTTTATTGTAGGAGTGAAAGAATAATAAAAACATACTCACAGACGAAGCATGTATCTAAAAAGCATAGAAAAATGACAATGGCCACAACGGCAGGCAAGGTGTTCTCACTGTCAGTGCAGTCAAATTACTGACGCGTTTCGGGGACGAATCCCTTTCCTCAGAGCTGATGACCAGCCTCTGATGCAGATGTATGATGAATGGAAAGTAGGAGCCTTGCTGTTGATGCCCCCCCTCCTGAACCATACCAGGCCACATGCCCTCAACATGGGGGGTGTTTGGGGGGGACAAGGGTCTCTTCCCCACAACCCTGGCCTGTGGTTGTGGGGTCTGCGGGCAGGGGGCTTATTGGAATCTGTAAACCCCCTTTAGCAAGGGGGGCCCCAGATCCTGACCCCCCCATGTGAATGAGTATGGGGTACATCGTACCTCTTCCCATTCATAAAAAAAAAGTGTAGTTTGAAAAAAGACAGGAGACAGTCTTTGACAAGTCCTTTATTAAAAGAAGAAAAATAACAGAATGTCCCCTGAACTAGATCCAACGTCAATCATGATGCTCGCCGCTGCCACTACCTCCAAAAAAAAAAAGGCTCCCGGAGACATCACACGTGTGACCCCACCTCTTTGTGACATCATTGACCCAGCACGCTCCAGTTTATGACACCACAAGGGGCAGGGTCACACACCTGATGTCCCCAGGTGGCCCCACCCCTTACATATTTAAGAACTGTCAAGCCAGTGGCGCAGTCAGATGGCCAGGAGCCAGCAGCAGGAGTGGAGCCTGTTTATTCTTCCTTTTTTGGGTGGCGGCGGCGGCGGCGGGCATCATGATTGATGTTGGATCTACTTCAGGGGACATTCTTTTATTTTTCTTCTTTTAATAAAGGACTTGTCAAAGACTGTCTCCTGTCTTTTTTCACACTACACTTTTTTTTTTGAATGGGTAATGGTCCCATGTACCCCATACTCATTCACATGGGGGGGATCTGGGGGCCCCCTTGCTAAAGGTTGCCTCCAGATTCCAATAAGCCCCCCACCCGCAGACCCCCACAACCACTGGCCAGGGTTGTGGGGAAGAGGCCTTTGTCCCCATCAACATGGGGACAAGGTGCTTTTGGGGGGGAGCCCCCTCCGCCCCAAAACACCCCCCCATGTTTAGCGCCTGTGGCCTGGTGTGGTTTGGGGGGGCGCTCACTCATCCCCCCCTTTCCTGACCTGCCAGGCTGCATGCTCAGATGAGGGTCTGGTATGGATTTTGGGGGGGCAACCCCCCATGCCATTTTTTGTTAAATTTTGGCATGAGGGTTCTCCTCAAAATCCATACCAGACCTGAAGGGCTTGGTATGGATGGAGGGGGGACCCCACCTCGTTTTCTTAAATTGTTTTTTTTAATTGCCAGCAATTCTTTCTTTTACATTCAGCTGTCAGTGGGGAACTCCGCTGACTGCTAAAACATTAATGCATGGTTTTCACTACTAAAATACCGCATGACTTGATAAAATAACTTTTAGTAGCGGTTTTTGTGAATTCAAACTTTTTTTTAAAAAATGCTATGCGTATCCTACCGCATACTTGGATCTGCTTAGTGAATTGTGTCCAGTGAGCCTCTCACTGGGCCCCCTACTAACCCCGGGCCCTCGGGCAATGCCCAAATGGTCAGTCCATCCCTGATTACAACATTACTACTCAAGGTCAATACAGCATATGCGCAACGTAGACTGACAACCATTTTCTTTTCTCTCTATTATCACATTTTTCATTTTACAATATAAACAGAAACCTCTAAGTAAGCATATATAAAAGCACTTAGAAAAGGAAGAGAGGAGAGGTTGAAAGGAGAGTAAGCCAAAATTAGTAAGAAGAAGGATCACTGGGGTCTTATACCAACCTGGTGGTCAGTTTGTAGTTGCTTTCTTGGAATTTACAGGCTATAGATACCTTGTGTGCAAAGAGGGCTATACAATCCTTTTGGCTTGAGAGAACTTTAATCCCAGGTCTGCTTCCCTTTGCTTAAGAAACTGAGGTTAACTCTGTATCTCATTATCAGTCAAGAAAGAGTAGAAAAGCAAGAGGGAATGTCTTGTGGGGCATCCATCAAGGCAACATTGTTCAAAATATTGGAGGTGCATATGTTTGTGTGAAACTCTAGGAAGTCATTTAGGAAGCTGGTCAATTGAGCCAGTCGTAAGAAATCTAGTTGGGATGTTTATTTAAAAAAAAAAAATAAAGATCTTGTTAAACATTTGGGTGTCTTTATTTCTAGGCAATTTTTTTCAATTGGACACTGGTGCCAAACAAAAAAACAGAAAAAGGTTAAAACAAATCACTACTCTATCTACAAGTGATAAAATAGATTTTAGATATAATTTAAAGCTGACATCCGGACAAAAATATCAAGATAAAATCCATAATCCAATAAATGATACATAAAAAAGCAACTTTTGCTGCAATATTCACTATTCCTGTGAACGTGCCCTGCAGTACTTTTTTTCTGCCATTAGATGTCCTCAGCCTCATAGCCAGCATCAATCAGCCCATTTCTACTGAGCCCAGACTGCTCCAGGCTCCTTCGTTCCAATCCAGTGGCTCGCATTGTGGGTGCTGGCTGGGCAGAGCCTGTCTCAGCTCAGTGCAGTAAATCCAGCAAGGAAGATGTCCTGAACACCGCACACCAACATGGCTGACAGTCCCATGAGTGAAAGCAGCCTCAGTTCAGCTCCGTCCAGGCCAGGTCCCCCAGTGTGTCATCCCACCCATGGGGCTTAGTCATGGATGTGTTGGGGGGGGGGGGTTGTGGCCTAGACAGAGCTGGGCTGAGGCTGCTTTCACTCAAGGGACTGTCAGCCATTTTGGTGTGCAGCATTTGGGACATATTCCTTGCTAGATTAGATGTCCTCAGTCTGACAGTCAGCAACATTTGTCCCATTTCTTTTCAGGCCAGGCTGTCATGGACCTGTTCCAGTCTGTGATTGGACAGTCAAAGAAGTAATAACATTGTGATGGGCTTTTAATCCTGTCACTATTCTTTCTCCTCCTGATTTGCTCATTGTACTGCTGCTAATTCATCTCACACTGGAACCTTACATAGTTACATAGTTAGTCTGGCTGAAAAAAGACAAAAGTCCATCCAATTCAACCATTAAAAAAAAAAAAGTTAGAATCCTATACCCATAGTTGATCCGTGCTGTACAGGAAATGCAAACGGCTGATACCGAGTCAAATTCAAGTGCTTACATTGCATGCATTAAAAAAGAAGTAGGGGTCTATTTATAAAACATTTGTTGCATGAATGTCAGAAGCAAGCTGAACATAATTTCATTGCATGATTTCTAATAGAATAATTTCTTTACCATTAGCTCCACATAGTGGCAAAAATGCAGCATATTTTCTCACTGAGGCATTTCAGAAAACTATACAGAATTTTGGTAACTAGAGGCAGCTGATGATATAGGAAATTATCTATTAGAAAACATACAGTGAAATTTTGTTCAGCTTGCATAAATGTTTTCAACATTTGTACAACAAATTTTTACAAACAGATCCCTTAATGGTTTATTAATTACAGAGCTGCGTTACATGTAGTAACCAAAGAGTAACTCCGTGCTAAGTTATACATTATATGTAAGTCTTTTTTATTCCCATTACACTTATATGTGTATGTGAATACTTTTAAATAAACGAGAAGTTTTTTGAACATACTTTGGATGGGTCTTTGTTTTTTACCTGTTGATGACATCTGCTATTGGGTTCAAGGATCAGCTGTGATGGAGCCGGATCTGCATATGTGTTGATTGCAGTATGACCATTTATGATGTAACGGTCCAACTGGTCTGGTAAGAGGCCCTTTCATACAGTGGTGATTTGTCCTCATTGGTGGCACATTGTTTGGCTGCATTCACACTTAATCAATTTGTAGCTCAAAGCTCCAAAAATGCTTAAATGTAAAAAGTCAATTGTTCTCTATGGTGCCTGTTTGTGTGATCAGATGTGAAAAGGCAATATAGAGAACAAGTGATTTTTTAAGTTTGAGCTTTTTTGGAGCTTCAAGCTACAAATCGCTCAAGTGTGAATGCAGCCTTAAGTGATATAGCTGCATCGATCACTTTCACCTGTGGATTGGAACATTCTTGGGGAAGAGGAGCTTAAATAGAGAGGCACTTTATTCAAACTGTTTTCATATGGACACTTTTTGTGGCATTTATCATTTTATAATTTAATTATATCACGTGTTGAGTTATTTATTTTCATATGGACACTTTTTGTGGCATTTATTATTTTATGATTTATTGTATCACATATTGAGTTATTTATTTTCATATGGACACTTTTTGTGGCATTTATTATTTTATAATTTAATTGTATCACATATTGAGTTATTTATTTTTTTATGGACACTTTTTATGGTATTTATTATTTTATGATTTAATTGTATCACATATTGAGTTATTTATTTTCATATGGACACTTTTGTGGCATTTATTATTTTATAATTTAATTATATCATGTATTGAGTTATTTATTTTTTTATGGACACTTTTTATGGCATTTATTATTTTATGATTTATTGGATCGCATATTAAGTTATTTATTTTCATCTGAACACTTTTTGTAGCATTTATTATTTTATGATTTAATTGTATCAGTATCGAGTTATTTATTTTCTTAAGGACACTTTTTGTGGATTTTATTTTTTTATGATTTAATTGTGTCACATATTGAGTCATTTATTTTCATATGGACACTTTTTGTGGCATTTATTATTTTATGATTTAATTGTATCACGTATTGAGTTATTTATTTTTATATGGACACTTTTTGTGGCATTTATTATTTTATGATTTAATTGTATCACATATTGAGTTATTTTTTTTTTTATGGACACTTTTTATGGCATTTATTATTTTATGATTTATTGGATCGCATATTAAGTCATTTATTTTCATCTGAACACTTTTTGTAGCATTTATTATTTTATGATTTAATTGTATCAGTATCGAGTTATTTATTTTCTTAAGGACACTTATTGTGGATTTTATTTTTTTATGATTTAATTGTGTCACATATTGAGTCATTTATTTTCATATGGACACTTTTTGTGGCAATTATTATTTTATGATTTAATTGTATCACGTATTGAGTTATTTATTTTTATATGGATACTTTTTGTGGCATTTATTATTTTATGATTTATTGGATCACATATGGAGTCATCTATTTTCATCTGAAAACTTTTTGTGGCATTTATTATTTTATGATTTAATTGTATCACTTATTGAGTCATATATTTTCTTACTTAATTGTTTAAGTCACTTATTGATTTTAGTGCTGCTTTATATGTATTGCATGTATTCATAAGAATATTTGTCTTTAAACCACTGCTCCAGTGCCTGTTTTTTATTTTGCCCTGAAAGATACTTGAGAGTCCCTGTAAAACGTTTAGAGGCGTGTCATAAAAATACTTTAAAACAAAAAAGAAAACACAATAACAGCACTTATAAAATTAAAAAAAACCCTAATTAACAAAAAGGATTAACAAAAAGTAGGATTGCTTTGGCTTTTAAGATTTATCCCATTATATTGCATCTTGCTTAGGTTGCAGCTTAGCTCCTGCCCCCATTAAACTATTCTTCTATTTAGAACTGAAACTCATGTTTTTATTTGTGTTGTTACCTTATATATCCTTATTAACTATGTTTGGTCTTGCAGTCTCCCGCAGCGTATCATAATAAAGCAACAGTAGTTCTTTTTGGCCTCTGACTAAGGGAAAATAAATGGCTGTTTTGTACTTTGCCAACTACACAAGCGAAGGTAAAGGCCACACACTACCTTTGTTAATGTAACGTGAGCATCCAGCATGCAAATTCTGGATAAGACAATTTCCAGCTCACTGTATCTTCCCCCATTATTTTTACGGTGGTGCATACTGCGAAGCCATCATACAGCTGGCCTTTGCGAATGCTTATTAACCACATGTGTTGATAATTCAGTGCGAGCCAAGATACATTGTGCTGAAGCTGCTATTACTTTTGAGATGGGCTAAAGCAAAAGTCTGCATACTGAGATTTTCTATTCGCCCCATGCTGTGCATCCAACTCCCACCAAAATCTCTGGTAATTGGATAAAGGAAAGAACATGTTTTCCTCTTCACATAAGCCAAAATACTTAGTTAACCCTGTGCTTCGATTATTTTAGACTACATTTTCGGCCTAGCAAGGTTGTAATGAGGTGAATTACTGATAAATTTACTGCTGGTTCTAGACTTATGTATACATTGTAGCAATGAAATTTGGAGACTAGGAAAATATGAAAGGAAATTGGTCTTGGGGTTTCAAATATGTAATACTATAGATCAGTCTAGTTACTTTTTTAGACCACACAATATATTTAAAAAATCCCATTAGGGATTTCTTTTATTGTTTATGATTGTACTATTTTTGTCTCAGCGATGTAAAAGCTAAATTCCACAAGATTTCATTTTTTCATACTTACTGAGTTGGAGGAATAGATTTTAATCCATTTTTGTAAGGTATCTATAAATACAGTCTATATTATATATTTCTTGACAACATCTGCCAAATCTTCTAGTCAGTTACATGCTGTTCTTAGAAAAATATACAGTTTTATTAAACTGATCTGTATAATTACTGTACAAGCTGTTTTGTAATTTATTGTTATTAAAAAAATGTACCTTTTCATTTCAATCTGTAGTCACCCATTATTTCTATTACAGCAAAAAAAAATCTGACTACTCTTCCTATATTTCTTATACAGTTTCTAGACAGGACTTCACTGAATCCTTCATGGCCTTTTCGTTCTGTATATTTGGCTTGTTACCTATACCAGTCATAAAATAATAGGCTGTCTGGTAAATGGCAATTTCTTAGTGTTTACTGTATTGACAGTTTTATATTTAGGTCTAAAGAGATGCAACAGAGTGGTTGGGGGAGTATAGTGTTTCCTGTCATAGCACTTATTTTGAAAGCTTGTGGCAAGTGCATTGAAATGATCTATTTCATTATCTATAGAACATAATATTTCAACATCTATAGAAAGTCTGTCTTACCGTGGACACATGAACATCAAGGCTTTTGGAGATACTTTTGTAACCCTTTCCAGCTTCATGCAAGTCAACAATTCTTGATCGTAGGTCGTCTGAGAGCTCTTTTCTGCAAGGCATGGTTCACATCAGACAGTGCTTCTTGAAACCAGTAAACCAAAAACAGGTGTGTGTTTTCTAAGGACAGGACATCTGTCAGCAACACATCCAATATCATCACACTGATTAGAGTCAAGGTTGGCTCACTCCTGGCTCCAATTGGCTCTGGGAGAAGTCATTAAGCTAGGGCCTCACATACTTTTTCCTCCCTGCACTGTGAATGTTTACATGTTATGTGCAATTAAACCATGGCAACATCTAATGTTTGTGTAGTATTATGTTCAGCAGACTGTGTTCTTCTATTGTTGTGACTTAGATGACGTTCAGAGCACATTTTATGCCCAATTCATGCAAAACTCCACATAATCCCAAGGGGTTCACATACTTTTTCTTGCAACTGTATATCTGAAATTAAAGAAACCCTCTTAGATCTCTAAGTAAAATAAAATAAGTTCCATGCAATAAAAGAGGTAGTATGCCCACCTCTCTGGAGGACTGTGTCTTCTACAGGGGCGGACTGATCATTTGGAAACTCGGGCACTGCCCGAGGGCCCGGGGTCAGTAGGGAGCCCCCATGAGATGCCCCTGGTACCTTTTTCATAGGCTTTTTTGAGTTTGGGCAAGGACACAGGGGCCCCATGATCCCCTATTGCCTGGGGGCCCCATGAGTTGTCAGTCCGCCCCTGGTCTTCTACCTACCCTTTGCACCAATGCTACAGCCTCTGACAGTCTCTTCTACATTAGAAACTTCTGGGAGTGCCAGGTGCTTGTGTCCACCCTTGTGCATCACTGTAATTTCTTCCAGCCCCTACGTCACTGCTGATTCCTGTATTGATGTAGAAGTTGGAGGAAGGAGCTAGATTCCAACTTGACAACCTGCACATGTGCATGTGCTCTCATTGCTCGGCCTCAGTGCTGAGTGTTCTCTGAAATGATGGTCGATGCATTGACATACTGTGCCTCCATAGACCCACTTTGCAAGGACAGTAAGGTCACCTGCTTACTTGGTATAATGCACAGAAGCTTAACTCATCAACAGGGGTGGACTGACAACTCATGGGGCCCCCGGGCAATAGGAAATCATAGGGCCCCTGTGTCCTCGCCCACACGCAAACCACACCCAAAAAAGCCTATGAAAGGTACCAGGGGCATCTCTTGGGGCCCCCTACTGACAGTGCCCGATTGCCTAAATGGTCAGTCCGCCCCTGTCCATCAACAGAGAAGGCTTTTTTCCAGTCTTTTGAAGTGTAAGAAGACAATGACTTTCCTAGGCCTTGTCCCCATGAAGAATTCATGCTGAATCAAGGAACAAAAAAGAAACAGGGAGGGTTTAACTAGGCCTAAACGAACTAGCACTAAACAGAGGGCAGGGCAGAATATAATACCAAAGCACAAAATTTTAGTGGAATTAAATCACTAATAGATGTCATCAGAACAAAAGTAACCTGCTACAGCTCAAAACAACAAAAAAATACATATGGGTTGGGCAGAACACAGACAGTTCTTCAGCTGTATACTATTTCCAGTAATTCTGCAATCTGATATTGAACTAGTACTGTCTTTTCTACTCTTTTTTGACCTCAGCTTGGATCTGAACTCTTCTTATTGGAGACCTTTATCCCTCTTCAAGTATACCACTTGATAACACTGTTCTCGAGTCCCAGTGGCACCAGCATAATTCACCGGCACTCATTCACTTCTTCATCCTCATACTCCCTGTCCTCCTCTCCAATGGTTTTTGGACTGGAGCAGTGAGAAAGGCTATTGTTGTCATCTTGGGATCCTTATCTAGGTATTTTACACATATATGCAAATTGTTGGAGGTATAATGGAGCCTTTAGTAGAACTGTATGGATTGCAACTAGGTGGTCTATTACAACTTTTTCCTGCCGTTCTGCACCATATGATATCTTACATGAGGCAAAGCCACAAGGTAAGTCTGGGTGGATGATATTTATTGAGTTTAAGCATGTTTAAGTTACTGTTTTCCTAAAAGGCTGGGTGGGACAGCAGTTAATTAATGTTACAGTTATATGAAGTCAATGTAACAGGGCACAGTGGATAATCATTACAAAAAATTGCTTCAAATGTTGATACTCCAGGGTGTGGCCAAGCATCACCTTTGGCTATCCTAATTCCCTAGAACATGTCTCATGTGGCCTTGTAATAAATTCAGCCTTGATAACAGTTTTAAAAGTCTTGAACAACAGCCTCTTGTAATTTAAAGTGAATATGTGCTTTGCCCATGCAGATTTGCATATCATTGGCAATTGACCTGTAGGTAGGTTTGGTCTGCTTTCTTCACTGTAGGTGGAGCTCGACCAGAGCTGATGATGAAATCAGGAGAAACCTGGTTTTTCTTTGGCTTCCTGGTCTCCTGAAGCAGTGTTCCAGTTGGCTATGCTGAAATTCAGATGACCTCAGGCAGTCTTGGGTCAACAGAATCTCTTTAGGTCCCTGTCCCCAGGTTTTGGTGCACATTCTGTGAAGTGGATAGTGCAGGGAAAAAGCATTCATCTATCAGGGAAAGTGATTAACAGCAGGGAGAGGTTCCAGACGAGTAGGGACAGGTGAGGGAGACACCAACCTACATCAAAATTTTTTCCATTGGGACTGGACCAGTCAGAGCATCTTCCACCCTCTGAAACAGGCATTGACGGTACATCAGAACCTGCTGCATTCTCAATTTTTGCAAAACTGAGTTTTACCGATGTGGTGCCTTCCTGCTGGGTTGTTTGTTAAGTCAAAACTGTCTTTTAATACAAGTTCTTGGTTCTCTGTGTTTACTGAACATGCTAAACCACCCACAGGACATTTACATAAAAAATTGACGATGAACTGAATACAAAATAATAAGTTTCCTAGTCTTAATATAGGGAGTAAATAGTGGCTTTTTTAGCAGTATTGTCTGGTCATTGTCATGGATAACAGAACTGGGACTGGGTGCCTTTCTGAGGCCAGACTGTAGCCCCTTTCACTGCTGCAGTCTAGGGAAGGGGAGCCCATCTTCAGGGGGGAAAAAGAGCCATGGGGGGAGCATTAATCAGGGGTGTGGAGCAGAGGCAGAGAGACATGTTGCAGAGATTGCTGTGCTGCTGTGATCTGTGTGCACAGGAAATTGCTTGTAAAGGAGAGCTGCAGTGTATAGAGCATGGAGAGACTGTTTTCTATTATGTATTAGGAAGAGAAAACTTCAGAGAACCAGCCTGGAATTTGTATTGAGGACTCCAGAGAGGGAGAAGGCACAGGATTGAGATGGGCGCATGAGTGTGTCATGACCTGTTGCTTCCCATCGGGGAGGATGCTTGGACTGACTGCTGACTGAAGAACATCCTGCCTGCATGCCTGAGCTAAGGGCAGATGGATTATAGGAAGTAAATGCTACATGAACCATCTGCCCTTACTTAAGAGGGCAGATGATTCATATGGGGGGGGGGGTTTCAAAGTGATTTCTCAGCAAAATGAAACATGGAGACATGGATAAATGGGGGAGTTTAAGTTGAGTTCCACTGTCATTTCATTAAAAACATAAGTAGAATCTAGTGAAAGCAACTGAGGTCCTTTGGTCATTTTTGTGACTAAGGCTTTGTGCAATTTCAAGGTGTGATATTCAAGGATTGCCTCCTTTCTTGCTTGATTGCAGTTCTAAGAAGTTAAAGTGTATGTCAGTTCAACACTTTTCTTAGTTTTGGATAGAGTGGAGAAGGAGTTTTAAAACTATTTGGAGCTTCAATAGAAAAATTTCTCTTCACTTCCTATCATGGGCATTGGAATTGCAAGGATTGTGAAAGACCCGGGGTACCTCTAAGCACAGGGGTAGGAATTTTGCATCATTTTGTGGGTAAAGTGGTGGGCCATTGCCTACTTGCTGCACACACACTACATACATTTGCCTTGTACACACAAAACTACATCACATATGCTTTTCTGTACATAAAATAGAGTTTCAGAGTCTACTTTTAAAATAACTTATTCAAAATATTTGGATACTACTTAGCAACCAGCAATTGTTGGGACAATGAACACTAGGAGATTATGCAATGTACTGCACAGCTTACAAACTGCAGCAGTCTGAACTACATGTAGCATACAACATAGCATACAGACTGCAGTAGTCAGATGTATGTAAAGAACAGCACAGCCTAGAGAGTGCAGAGGGCAGGAGTGTGGAACATACTGGCTCTAAATTGGGTGTCAGTGGGAGAAGATCTGTATCATTAAATGATGTCAGTGGGTGAAGACTGCCCCGCACTTTGGTGTAAATGGGAGGAAGAATGTCTTTTAGCTAGATATTGCAATTTTGATTTTCCATGCCTATTTCTAATATTTAGATAATTATAATTTTTTTACACCACTGCTACCTATGCACTCTTTTCTCATGCCCCTAGGCTAAAACTGAACCTCATTCTGTGCTCATATTCCAGTCAACATCCATCTAGCTAATTTATTAAAAATAAATAAGTGATGTAGCGCTGCATCACTTATTTATTTTTAATTTCTTTATTTATAATCTGCTTTACTATTGTGGGAACACCATTTGATGTTAGCAGCAGCCACTATCATCACACTATTTTTATCTTCCTTTCTGCTTATGTGCGTTTTTTTTCTCTCTCTGATTAATGAGGTAGCGCAGGGGTTTCACTCCTATATTCATCTATCTAGTTTATCCCAGATTTATCCACCTCTTATGCCAACATTTAACAGGCCTGTTTTAACCCCTAAAAGCTTGCACTACTACTCTATGCCGAATGGGTGGTATAATTCTTGCTGTGCCAAGAAGCAAATTATCATGGCTATGGCATGTATACAACACTGTCCAGCTGCCTTTATGTCTTAATATGCAAACCCAACATTTCATATTCCTGATATGTGTCTGTTGTTCCATGTACTTGTATGAAAAAGTATTCTGTTCTCTTTGTATTGTTTCCTTTGTGTGAAATCCCTCGTGACCCTGCCAGTTCCTCTGATTTTCTATTGAAAACTGACCACAGCATGGTCAGTTCTCTAGCTGTGCTGAGAACTCAGTCTGTTCTCCTCCAATGATAAAACTTCTGCTGGCACGACACAGTCACAGCCATTTGCTGAGAAGATTAGTGCGTTCCTGTTTCTCCTCCCCCCAGCTCTCTATTCAGCTGAAAACAGAGGGTCTGAACACTTATAACAAAAGAAAAAAGTTATTTTTGAATGATTTTTTTTATATATATCTGTACACAAATGTTTTGCCTTTAATTTCTATTTTAAACTGAATGGGTTGATTTACAAACTGAGGGTTTACATTTACTTTAAGGAAGGGTCAATGGGGGCTCAAATGCCTGTTTTTACTGCTCCTGAACTGCAAGAGTAAACCTAACTTTAGAAAGATTTCACTTCACTTTCTGCCCAGGTGACACCATTTAGTAACATGATGAGTAGCAAGCCAAATGATTAGACAGAGAATACATGTAACTTGCAGTTTACTAAATAGTTCCAAAGTTAGAATCATTTATGCAAAACAGGGTCAAAATGGCAAAGAGTATGCATACCCTGCAGAATAATACACAACAGAATATGAAAGCTGCACAAACATGGATTCTTCACAGCAATGTTTCTCTGGCTCACTCAGGGTAACATGGCTGTGTACAGGGCCATAGATCATTTTTTTTCCTAGGCGGGGTTCAGCCTTCGGTACCCAGAGGACAATAATTAGCAGACCTGCCACGCTGGGTGTGGCAAAGTTGTGCTAACAGTCTGAGGGGCTTAAGGCTTGGTTCTCATCTGTGCAGGTGGTGTCACTGCGGGACCCTCACAAATACCTGCAGCCGCACCACCCACACAGAGGAATGCAGGACCCGAATTATAATGGCACGCTGCCCGCACTAGAAATCGCAACCGTACTTGGAACCTCAGTTCCCATGCGGGCTGTGTTTTCCAAAGAAGTGCAGGGACTTCTTACCCAGGGCACAGGAGTCCATTCAAATGAATGGCCTCTCGTGCCCGCACAAAACGCGACCAAGACGGCCGCACATATGTGAACCAGGCCTAAAACATGACCCTACTCACTGTGTACATGATAATATATGCCACAGTCCTTGTACCCAAAAATATACTTTAATTACTGTGCTACAATCGAGAGTCTAATTGGCAAGTACAGACCTCAACACAATGATTTGTAAAAAATGAAAGTCTACCATTACACATGATTTTCTGCACACAGCCTACCTTGAAGAATGACTTCACTAATAGGGACTAGGCACCCAGCATCATACAATATAGCATATATATTGCAGTGGTCAGGAGTATGTCATATACAGCCTAGTGTATGCAGTTCCCTTTAGGAAAAACTCTACTGGCAGCAGCAAATCCCTTTGACAACAAACACCGATGCTGCAGATAACCTCTTGATGGTGATCAATCTCCCCTAATCTGTCTTAACCAAGCAAAAAAATAGTCAGCAAAGCTTTGGGCCTCCCTCTCAAACCTGGCATCCACATGGTCCACTGGCTCAGCAGTCCATTCCCTGATGGCCAATCCTGTAGGCTGGATGGATATGGAAGAACAGGCCCCTCTATCCCTGTAGCACAGTGGAGGGGTTAAAGCTCAACTCCATGTTTACGGTGACTTTAATAGTTCACTTGATCCAAGCTGGTCCAAATGAACTATTTCTTTTATTAACAGATGTGCTCACTGTCAGTGCTGTAGAAACTGTGTGTAGAATCAGCTACATTGTACATACAGTATGCTGCCGCATCAAACTCAAATCTGTCTGATTGCTGCTCAGTCACTTACAAGAAGCCTTGAAGTTATGAGATGTAACGTGGAGATTGTGACGTTATCCTCCTGCCTCAGTCAATAAGAGGAAGCTTTGTATTTATTGATACAATACAAGGCTTCTTGTGAATGGCTGAGCAGCATTCTTCCTGGCTTGATTTTGTTGCAGGAGTAGGACAGGAAGTTCTCATCTCACTGCCAAAACATATCACTGTATACTGTATGTAGCTGATGCTACATACAGTTTATACAGCGCCCCCAGCAGGCACATCTGTTAATGAAGCAAATAGTAACCATGGAGTTAGCCATCCATGTCTGGTTTCTAAAGAGATTAGTTTGTTTGTTCTTTACAAAGGGACTCTTCTTTATACTTTGAGCTGAGCTTTAGGCTGCTGGCTAATGTGGGTGCCCAGACTGTGTACAGATAGAGCGCCGTTCCCCCAGGTTCCACTGTGTCCTTTCAGCAGGGCTGCAATTAGAAATCATTAGGCCCTGTACAGAAAACCTGCCTTCCTCTTGGGCACACAGAAGAGAATTATCAGGTGTTGTGCTGGTGTGGCAAACCTGTGTTAATAATAGGATGGGCTTGAAACTTAAGCCTATGTACATAGTGCAGGGATCAGAGCATAAGTGTTCTGTCTGGAGGCAGTAAAAACAGGCAGCTGAGTCCCAGTTTTACTGCCCCCTGGCCACCGACCTAAGGTCTAAGGCTCTGTTCACACTAATGCATTTTTTAGTGATTTTTGCAGAAATGCACTATAGTCCATTTAACATGGTTTCCTATGGAATATGTTCACATGTATGCTTTTTTGAGCTGCTGTTTTTGGAAAGGGTCAGATACTTTTTAAAAGCAAAAAGCAGAGTTTTTGCTACAATAGAGTTGAATGGAGAAGCTGCTGAAATGTGTACCCATTGGCTAAGGACAGAGGGGGGGCTCCTCAGCTAATGGGTACCTAAAGCTTCCTTATAAGTCCCCGGCGGTATGTAGACAAAGCAACCTGTAGGAGACAGGATGCCGTTCTGACATGTGACAAACTGTTCGGCTCCCGCAATGGTTATTTCCGCAGCTACACTAGCCTAGCTGCTGCTTACATTAAAGGATGCCCTGGGGGTTGATTGAACCCCCCCGACTCCCCCCTAATCTACGCCCCTGACTGTATAGCATAGTCTCTATAAGATTCTAGAACAATAGAAAGTCTAGCTGAGAATTTCTACTTCAGTTAAACACATCAGAATACAAACAGTTGCTTGCAGTTCTCTTCATAAACACTGTCCCTCGCAGTGAAGTCCAGGGTAGCTCTGGTAGTACAAACAACTGGAGGGATAAAACGGCTGATAACAAAGGGGGCACCCCACTGAAACTGGAATACTAAATTGGGGTTCTCCTCATTATAGATGTGCCTCTGGAGAAGCTAAGTGCTTTTAGGCTGCAGCTCAACTGTCTGCACTGTCTGTCCCATGAAACGCGTTGGAGTAATGAACAAAGTATCCACTTGTATTTAAATGCTGGAGCAATTAACAGTATTTTATTGGCACCAAAGATGTCAAGAAATCATCCTAAGAGTATCATTATTTCAATCTGATTTATTGTCAGTAGGCTACATTTTGTAGTACTATCTGTGCAACACATTTGGGCCTATTATGATCTATGTGTCCTATTGTCATGCCCCACCGATATGGTGTTTTTTTAACTAATAAAAAACTTTTCTTCAACTCTTTTTTCTTATGTTTGTATAATTTTTGTTATATGGTTTGGTACCTTGCTTTTTTGGTTCGGGTTTTATTTACAAATCTAATTTTAGTGTATTTTTCCCTAAAATATCCATTTTTTCATATATCTTATGGCATAAAAATATTGTACCGGCCTCTGCTTTCAGAAGTGATAATAAGTAATGATAAAGTAAATGTGTAGCAGGAAATGCAGATTTTGACAGGTATGAAAAAAAAAAAAAATTGCCCCAGTACTAAAGTGGCTAAAGCACACTTATTCCTTTGCCCTCAGTGTCCAACAATTACAGATGCTATAGTTTCCTCTTCAGCTCTTTTGTAACTACACAGCCTAATGCGTTAAAATTATTTATTTTTGTTTTTTACCCCATGCAACAAAATCTTTCCAACTCCACATGGCACTTAAGGTTACTTTTCCTTTCTCTCTGATTCCTCGGCACAGAAAATTACAGAATTATTTATGGCAATGCAAGAAGGGGGGGCATGTGTTTGACTTCCTTGAATTATCCTGCCTTATCTATCAATTGAACTGACCACTACTGAAGCAGAGACATGCCGTAAAGATTACCTGCTTTGTGACCTGTCAAGTTATGGCTCATTCACACCATGTTCCTAGAGCTGCATTAAAGTAGTAGTAAATGTAGCACAGAAAAAAAGGATCCATCTGCATGTTTAAGCTATAATTTGCTATTATGCACCACATACTAGAACATTATGTCAGACTTATCTTTAGAACAGATCCCTTCATCTGCACTTTGTCGCCACTGACAGGGATTTAATTTTCACCAGGTCTTCCTTTTGGGTTTGCGAGCTCCAGCCGTTTGATTGGCTGAGCTACCATGACATCATTCCCACACATGTGCATGGGAGTCACACCCGTGGCACAGAGCTCTGAGCAGGGTTTCTCAATCAGTGTTCCATGGAACCCTAGGTTTCCTTCAGAGGTTGCTAGGGGTTCCTTGAGCAATGAGCAATTTCTACCTCTCAGATAAGTTTTCAGTGACACTAGTGATCTTTTTAGCTATCTATAAGTGGGCCATTCTTCTAAAAGACCACAAGTGGAAGGAGCATTCTTCTCATTGACCATTACACTAATGTATCATGAGTTGTAGATATAGTAATTTTTAGCAGGGGTTCCCTGAGACCAGAAAGTTATTTCAAGAGTTCCTCCATAATGTAAAGGTTGAGAAAGACTGGTTTAGAGAAAACCTCTCTTTAGGAAAGTTGTCACCAGCAAAGGTGTCCCATTGGAAGATTCCCCTCTATTCCTCTTCTAACAGCTGTAAAACTGTGGATTTCCCATCATTTTAGTGAGGGTCAATCTCCCCAGCAGGGACACAGACAGATATTACCTCTCATAGAGATCACAGTACTCCCCCTGTCATAAACTTTTTTAATCAGAAGGAAGGTACCATCTTTCTCCAGCCATCATCCAGGCATCTCTCATTTCCTGGGCTCAGAGGTGACACAGTCATGTAAAGACTGGCGTAAATGCAGTTTTTTGCTGTTTCCCAAATATCTGACACAGATCAGCTCCGGCTGCATCTTTGTGACTTAAAAAATGGAAGGTTTTAGTCTATTCTGCATATAGCTGGATTTTACCATGCATAGGTAAAAGACACCAGAGTGTGTTTATCTAGGGAGTATCCAGTTGCCTTTGGGGGATCAGGAAGGAACATTTTCCCCACACTTGAGCAAATTGGATCAAGCTTTATAAGATTTTCGTGGCCTTCCTCTGGGTCAACCGTGGGTATAGGATTCTGTAAATGGAGGTTTTCTATTATTATTTGTAGCGCTAACCCCTTAGGGTCACTGAGTATTTTAGGTCCCCTGTTCACTCTTAGCCTGATTTGGAGCACAACCCCTGCTGACACGGAGCACAACCCCTGCTGACACGACCATATATCCTTTACCAGGAGAACCCCCTGGCTGTGAAACACAAAATAATCACACAGTTTAAAGTGAACCAATATTCTGATTGTGTTGAAGTTAGAGTAAAAATAATGCAAGCACAAAAGAAACAATGGTAGGTGTGTACAAAAGACAATCACTCTGGAAACCTTAGTCAAAAGGAAAAAACACAGTACCACTTTAACTAGACTCAATTGTCCTGCAGGACCAGACATTAATTAAACATTAATTCCAGCACTGAGATGATTTTTTTTTCCAAAGTAAGCTGAAATAGAGTATAAAGAGAAGTTGTGCCTATTTACTTGTGGGTTCTCAATGACTAGAAACGGTTTAACTCTCAAGATGAATTTGCTTGTAATAACGTCCCTTTTAGTATCACTCCCAAGTATAGTGACAGATTCTTCTGCATGCCTGATGAGGCCCTAGTTGGTGCACATTACAGCTGAAGTCCTTCTGGATGGAAACATGATCTCCTGAAAAGGGTACAGTAGTATGAGAAGCTCCCCCTAGACTGATGGTGAGAAACTGGAGAAGGTCTCTTTAACACAGAAGATGAATGAAAGAATTGTTAAAGAAAGGGATGGGAGTAGACTTCAGTAGAATTGAATCCTTATAGGTGGTGAATTAGGCTGATGAAGCAAGTTCCTTTACAGCTGGAAGAGGTTTGGGATGAGATACTAACAGTATTTTTGCCTGAAAGGACACACATGCAGCAGCAAGAGTCCTGCGTTCAAAGCAATGGGTAGACACTAAAGCAGTAGGCCGCAGTACTGAATTGGCTAGGAAGTTTGTGTCCCAAAGTGGTAAACTGTGATGAAAGGTATGCTGAACTGAAGTAACTGAAAACAACAGAATCACTAGTAACTTGTGACAACCTGGGTTCTGGAACCCCTTCACGCGGTCTGTAGTCTTAGCAGAGCGAAGGATGGTTTCATAGATGGGGGGTGTAACAAACATGCGCATCAGAGATGGACGCAGATTCCCCCTTTTATTAAAAGTATTAATTTATTCTTTATTCTCCTTCCCCCTCCATTTCTGAGAGGCACAGTGACAGATGTGTGTGTGTTAAAAGTGTCACAGGCCAGAACCCAGCAGGAAGCCACGTGGTGCTGCTCTGCCAGAGAACATGTGTAATTTCTCACCTCGTAACCAAGATAAGGCAGCTTTTCCCAGGAATTGAAAGAGATTGTAACCTCATAAAACCTAGCAGCGTAGGTGACAGAATTAAATGAACATTCCTCAAGTCAGTTTTTCTCCTATGTTTCATATCTTTGAATATGGAAGACTTACATAAAAACCAGGCACCTCGTCAGACTTTGATGCAAAGGGAGAAGACTGGAAACTAGGATGTAAGGGGGACTAGATATCTAGGCATCCTAATGTATAGGGGAATGCTGGGGACTCTCTAACGTAAGGGAAGACTCTGAAGTTAATGTGGCACTCATTCAGATTTTTCTCTGGCTGTTTTTTGTATGTTACTTACTCCTGACCCCTGTACTCTATACATTATGTTATGTATTACATTGTCCCGACCAAAGTGTTCATTGTCCCAACAGTTTCTGGTTTTAATGAAGCTCTGCTTTAAGGTAAACACAGTTGGTCAGTAATTTTTGTGTGCTTTAAGGCATATGTAATGTAAAAAAAAAAGAATAATTTGTCCTGAGGTTTTATTTGTGTCTTTAACCCCTTTGCGTCTGTACAGTGGCTAGGAATAGATTTTGTTTAATGATCTCCTTTAATCAATAAAGATGTAGATAAAGAAGTGAAGCCAGAATACATTAGTAGTGCATACAGTACATAAGAATACATCAGTGGTAGTGGGACTGGAGAGACCTCTCACGGATAGCTTCCCACTACAATTCTTCAGAGGCACCTGCAAGGGAGAGAGAGTGGGACATCCCATCTCCACTGCAAGCATCCAGCGGGATCTGTGAGAGGGCTCATTGCCCATTTTATGTCCTGTTAGCAGGACATGACATGAGTTGTTTGAGGCCGGGCATTGAGCATAGCACATTGCATCAGTGCCTTACCCACTCAGCACTTCCAACCTCCCATCCCCCCTCTATTCTTTGGAAACTTCTTCTGTGCCTTATCTGTTGCATATCCTCTTCCTTACTCCCCCTTCCTTTGAGGAATTTGAGGGAAAGAACAAGGGACCCATTCTTTTTAGCAGCTCCTATGGGAGTACCACCACATGTTTTAAAGTGACACTAAACAATATCCTTATCCTTCAAAAATAATCCATAGACATCCACTATTTAATGGCTCTGTAATCTATTTTTCATGAAATTGTTTCTTAATGATTTTTTTCTGCCCCCCCATAAGATGCTCTTTGACTCCCAAACATGTTCCCCTTCATCTGCCTGCAAACAAACCATACAAACAAGTGCAATTGTATGTCTAACCTTATAAATGAAAAAAAACAAAAATTGCAATGGAAAGCCAAAATTCTGCTTATAAACTCCCACTACGGATTAAAATATCCACAATGCAAAGAGCAGAGTGTGCTGTAATCTGTAGCTACCAATCAAAAATGACTTAGACAAATTTTTAGCAGCAGAGTAGCCTGCCTGACATCAGCCTACAAACTTCCTGCCAGACTCTGTAGAATGGCTCCCTCTCTAGGAGGACAAGTGAGATGTCACTTCTTTGTTGCCCCTTCACTAGAAAGCCAGATACAGCAGCATTTGAGGCCAATGAGGGAGGGATTCCACAGAAGTAGGCAGGTTCTTATTAGCTGCACAGTCACCCATCCTAGAATCTTCAGGCTTCAGGTAACTGATGCTTGTAACGAATATGTCCCTTGGCCTTCCCTCCTGTCTTCATCTTGCACAATGGTAACATCTAAGCCAGCCAATGGAAAGGATTTCTGTCCCTTAAGGGGATTAATGGCACAACATTTTTTCATAAATATTCCTGAGGAGGCTGATATCAGGATATCATCATCATAAAGACCCCCACACACTGATATCCATTTAGGAGAATACTGGCCATCTCACAAATTCCAGTATAAATCAAGGCAGGGATTCTGATTTATATATGAAACAAAAGTCATCCTCCCGATTTAACCCATTACTAAAAAGGCATACCTTTAACTTGAATCGGTGCAGCTTTGTAGATTCGTTTGGCAGGGCTTTTAACATATGAGATGAGGGAACAAAAGTCATAGACCTTAAATGATTGATTCTTGTTTCTGAATTTATTTTAAACTAACTCTAGTAATGCACTAGGTTTCCTTTGTAGGGCTTGTCCAGGCTCTAAGAAAAACCCTTGTTGAATTGTTACTGGTGTATTAATGTGTGTCGAGTCTAAATAATGGCAGATCACCTCTGGAAAGGGCAGCAGAACCCTACATCTCAGCTACTCCTTTCAGAGTCAGTGCTACAGATCTTTACAGGAATATGCTAAAAATTGATCTGAACATAAATCTTTAGAGTAATTATAGTTTGTCCATTGATTCATTAAATATTCAAAGAAGGATTGATTGCATTCATGTACCCACCATTAACAACACAACAAACAATAGAGCTTCCAAATCACAGCACTGAATATAAACAATGACTGCATATTCTCTAGCAAATGTTTGTTTGATTAGAGTTCCCCTGAATGATTTTCCTCTGTGAAGTGTAAAGATTTCCTCTTCATTGAAACCTGTAGCTAATTGAGCTGGAAAGCCTCCAGCCTCTGGAAGCTTTTATCTTGAAATTCAAAATAATTGCTTTGGCAATGCATGGTGTTGTGGACGCAAGACGGTACAAATTCCCAGAACCTTTAAGAAGATGTATTTCTCTGATTAAAAGAGAAAGGTCTAGTAAAGGTTATTAAAGAATTACAGCATAAAGAGTACACAAGAAACATACAGCACTTACCGCTTGGCATTGTAGCCTGTGATCTAAGACAGATTCAACCTTAATTAACATTAACATCCCTTATAATTTCTCATTTTGGTAATACCAATCATAAATGTGTCTGCTCTGCTATCCTTTGAAAGGAATAATGTAAGTCTTTAAAAAAGAAAAATTGCTTTTATATGCTTTATGTCCAAAATGTTCTTTTTTAGGGCCAGAGCAACAACGTTTTTCTAGAAACAGGCCAGCTTAGAACTTCCAGTCATTGGCATTTGCGTCAGGACTGTTGGGTATAATCTACTGGCTTTGATTTGATGTATGCTAGTTGTACATGGGAGTCTTTCATGAGCCTGTACTGCAGTACTTTGGAAAATAAAGGATCACGTTTCCTTGCACATGGAGAGCTCATTAACGGAAACATATCATGAGGAATATATGTAGGCTCAATATAGTCCTACAGGTAACCTTACGTTCCTGACATCACCATGATATCACACATGGGTTGACTCTGCCCGCTGCTCAACTGCCATGGACATTTAAATTTGAGTCCCATTTTAGCAGAGGCATTCCTTTTTTTATCCTCCTGTCTCCAGGATGACGACTCCCTGCTTACCTCAGTGAATCTGAGGTGCAAATAATTTGGTGGTGTTTCTTGAGCCTCCAATCGGAGTTTCTCAAAAGCTGACTTTTTCCAGGTTGCTAAACCTGCTAAAGGTCCATTTGTGACTGCTGGGATGATTCATATTGGATTGTGTGCTTTACATGGATTACCCTTCAGCTTGGAATTCATCTATCTGCTCTGCCCATACAGCCTTTACCTCTTACTGCTTGTTTGGCCCAGTGTAGTATTTGCCACTTACCTGCTTTGTTCTGCCTGACACTTATCTGCCTTGTATTCTGCAGTCTACCACTTTCTGCCTGCTTTGCAATAAGCAGCCTACCACTTAGGTTCCAGTATTAGTAGTTAGCAGCCCGATGTGTCAATGATTTACTTTCAATTTTTTGTTTTATTTTTGCTATTTTGATGCCAATACTTTGTGGGCACAGACTTTGTAAATAAACCACATTTTGTTTCACCCAGATCCTGCTGTCTGCTGTGCCTTTTTCACAGTGCTGTGCACTCATCCAGGGGGTCAAACACAACTCGCTACTGATCCAATTGATCACAAGGCATATGACAGTTCCAGGACGCTAATGCTTGGCATCCTTTTAACTGGGAGAAAGCTCTATGGTTTTACACTGGAGCAAATACACATGTCTATTATTGAGCAGTGACCCCTTAGGGAACAGCCTAAACAGAGAAGGTAAAGAGAAGGGAACAAGATTTTCGCGTCTCTGGTAATTAAAATATATTTTTCTACATCCTTGTGTCTCCAGAGCCATTCTATGCCTGGCCAAAGCTCTTATTCCAGGAGCAGGTCTTCAGGTAGAGAACACTATTGAAGCTGCAGGAGGTCAATCTTTCCCTCTAGGTGCTGTGTTCACCTATCTATATATTCCCACAGATGGCACACTGACGGACATTGCTGGGCCTTCCCTAATACCACATTGCAGGGTAAATCCTGTGTGATTCATGCTCCATGGACACTTTCATAGAGAAAGAGGTGGATAAAAAGAGAAAGTCACTCTAATTAGACAAGTAATGAAAGTTCTTCATACCAGCACTCTCAAACACACCCCTCTGCAATAGACCAAGCAAGACTGAAGGTGAACATTATGCCAGCTCAACCAGTTACAGAAGAGAGCATCAGACAATTTGTCAAAAGATTAGTCTGAGTAAGAGTCCATTGGAGGCTTTGATTTAGACCTTGTGCAACCATATGTCAAGGCTGTGATACAGGTCCTTCATTTCGTGGAAACAGTCTTTATAAGCACCTCAAAAAAGCAGACTATCACTCTTTTTTTAGGCAAGATTAAAGAGATGGTGTGGGAGGACTGGAACAATGTGAATAAGAAGCAATCCTTATATAATTGTCTAGGCAAGTTCTATTCTTTCAAATAACTCCTTGCATGCTTGAATGAAGGGTCTGGTATGGATTTTTAGGGGGTTCCCTATGCAGTTTTTTTTTTTTGTGTGAGGTTCCCGTTGAAATTCGTACCAGACCAAAAGGGTTTGGTATGGATTTCTTCAAGAATTTTGTACTTTTAGCCCCTCAAAATCCATACCAGCAATTATTTTTTTGTTTTTGTACTACAACAAAAGTGACATTTACAAGGAAAAAAATGATACAGTTTGAATTGCCAGCAAATTATATTGTTGCTGACTTCATAAAAAAAAAACAGCACACAGGGGGTTTCAAAAGTCCCACAAAATACATAGCACACCCTTGGAGGGTTTTCTAAGTTGTTTATTTAAACTAAGAAGCTGTGAATGTTTTTGAGGGCAGTGCCCAACCCCACCCTTACCATTTTGTGACACCCATTTGTCTATTAGCCCAGAAAATAGGCAATTTTTAATTTGACAGCTCTCATTGATTTCAATGGGGTTTTGGGTTCGGCATCCAAACTTCTTTGAAGTTTACTGAATCATGCTCGAACCAAACCCAGGGCAGTTCAGCTCATCATTACGTGTTAGGTATGCAACACTCCCACTAGATGATGTGGTGTCATTCAGAGATATGCTGGATCTACATGAATTTACATGAATTTAGAGAAGGTCTACCTAGATTCCTGGAGAGCTTACCATCCAACAATAGCTCTGACAGTGGTGTCTAAGGCAAAGAAAAATGATGAAGCCATGCTACAAATCTACCAAGATGTGTAGCGAAAGGGAAATTAAAGCTATCCGCTGATTTTATCAGGTAAGCAGCAATTGATGCTATTAGGGCCTCTAACAGGGGTGGACTGGCAACTCATGGGACCCCCAGGCAATAAGAGATAATGGGGCCCCCTGTGTCTCCGTCTACACTCAAGCCAAAGCCACACAACACCCCACCTACATATTGCAGCTCAGCTGCATAGAAAGTGCATTAAAAATAATTTTAAAAATAATAAAACAACGTTGTGGGGTCCCCCCTCCATTCATAACAAGCCCTTTGGGTCTGGCATGGATTTTGAGGGGAACCCCCATGCTAAAATTAAGAAAAAATGGAGTGGGGTCCACCCCAAGATCCATACCAGACCCTGCAGGTCAGGAAAGGGGGTGAACAGCGAGCGCCCTCCCTCCTGAATCATACCAGCACACATGCCCTAAACATGGAGGGTGCTTTGGGGGGTTCCCCCCCAAAGCATCTTGTCCCCATGTTGATGGGGACAAGGGCCTCTTCCCCACAACCCTGGACAGTGTTTGTGGGGGTCTGCGGGTGGGTGGCTTATTGGAATCTGGAAGCCCCCTTTAGCAAGGGGGCCCCCAGATCCCGCCCCCCCCATGTGAATGAGCCTTTGAAAAGTCCTTAAAGGAAGAAAAATAAAAGAAGGTCTCCCGAAGTAGATCCAATGTAAATCATGATGCCTGCCGCTGCCACCCTAAAAAAGACTCTGGTCCTGATGCTGGCTCCCGGCTGTCTGACTACTCCGCTGGCTTGACAGTTCTTAAATATGTAAGGGGCAGCCCCTTGTGGCATCATCAACTTGGGCATGCTGGGTCAATGATGTCACAAGGGGCGGGGTGCCCCCTCTGCACCAAAGCACCCCTTTCCATGTTCAGGGCATGTGGCCTGGTATGGTTCAGGAGGGGGGGGGTCTCGCTCGTCTCACTGGGCTCCCTACTGACCCCGGGCCCTCGGGCAATGCCTGAATGGTCAGTCCACCCCTGGCCTCTACTAGATCCATGCTTCGCAAAGTTATGGCAAAGAGGACTCTGTGACTTTGCTCTTGGATGATCAGTCTTTCATCCAACCAGGGCTGATGCAGAATACCATAGGAAGGCCAGTTCAATGAAAAACTAGACACAAATATTTCCAAGGTGACTGGTGGAAGACAGGGCACATACCCCAGGATGGGAAACTTCTCAAACAAAGAAGATTTCAATTCCATTGGATACGTCCAAAACACATAAGAGGAGCAAAAGCATACAGACCAGGTACAGAATTTTGAAAAAGTTGGTGTAAGTTGCAATCTTATCTCTCTGAGAGAGCTAAGAAGACTTCAACACAGCATGACAGAAAGCCCTTTTGATGGTGCATCTGTACATCCATGCACGGTGGGAGCTTGGTTTTTTGCTTTTACAGGGTTTGGGCAGAAAATTTTACAAATTCATGGATCCTGAAGGCAGTAATTCAGGGTCACAGCTGTGTCTCTGTCAAACTCCTTCATCCATACAAATTTTCAGAATGTAATGTCAACTTGCTGTGAGTTGCTAAGCCAGTTTCCACACTGAAGCCTACCACAAAAGTTTTCAGTGACAAAACCCTAGCAACCATCCCTCTGGTTCACCACATTTCACAGGTTCCTAACTAAATTCAGCCTTATGACCATGTCAAGAATCACACATTATACACTTACGAGAGGCCTTCCTGTCTCCAGTAGCTCTAGGTCTAGTCCACAGGGGTTTCTGCAGAATACCCATCTGCCATAAGACATGGGGCCTGGTGCATGCATTCAGGGTATCTTTCCTACAGCCACCAAGCTGACAGACCTTCCTACACTAAGCCATCACTCATTCTATAACCAAAATGGTTTTAATAATTTTACTTCCCTATGTATAAGAAAAAGAGACCTGTTTCCATTTTCCAAGACATTTACTGAAATTGCTAACAACAACAGATGAAAGTCCAAAGTTATATTTTACAAAGTCCAAATGATATGTTAAGTAAATCCAAAGATAGGTTAAGGCTCTTTTTAAGCTCAGAAAAATGCTGGAAAAAACTCTGGATAAAAAGCGCTAGTAATAGCATTTTTTACTAGTGTTTTAGTAGCGTTTAGGAGCATTAGATTTTTTATTCGAATTTTGCAGTACATGTAGAGGAAAGGAAAATAAACTAGAAAAAAAACGTTAGTAGCATTTTAGTAGCATTTAGCAGCATTCAACATTTTTTCTGCTGGCAAATCGCTCCCAAAAACGTAAAAAACAGTTTTTTTTATTCTGATCCTAGAAGCTGAAGCTTGAGGCTTCATGAACACTAGTGTTATTTAAGCTCCTAGAAGCTATTATCAGCATATTTTTTTCTTCTCCTAGAAACTAAATAGTGTTATCTTATGGGTCCATGCACACTACTTTAGGCTATTAACTTTTTTGAGCTTCAGCGTCTAGGAGCAGAAAATTTTTTTATTTTGTGGAGTTTTTTGGAGCATTTTTCCAGCAGAAAGAAACGCTAAACTCCCCTAAATCCTAAACACCACTAAAACACACAACAGCTTTTTTATAGCTTTTTTTTTTCTCTACATGTACCATAAAAACACTAATAAAATGCTAGAGCTCAAAAATGCTCCTGGACGTTACTAAAATGCTACTAAAACACTATTACCAGCATTTTCTATCCAGCATTTTTCCCAGTGTTTTTTGAGCTTAAAAAAATGCTAGTGTGCACGGAGCCTTAAAAACTCTTCTAGCCTACAATAGTGTGCATGGACCCATAGGATATGTGCTTCTAGGGGCAGGAACAAAACGCTCAGAACTAACTGCTAGGAGCTTTAAAATAAGCTAGTGTGCATGGAGCCTCATATCATAAAGGCAGTGATACTCCTACTCATTAAAAAAAAAAGTTAATAGTAAATAAACACACAAACACACACAAGTTAATTAATTAAAAAGTCCCGCAATCTTAATCTGCCATCAATCACGTTGTCCAGTGATGCAGAACCACGTCAATCATGATGCTCGCTGGCCCACCAAAAGAAAAAAACCCAACCCCCGATTACACGTCCAAACCCATTGTTTGACTACCGCTGAATGCCATCTCCTGGTTCCCATCAACCTCATATAAGCAAAGGGGAAGGGTCTCTGGGTGATGTCATTGAACATATATTATATGGACAAGACTATATTTGGTCAATGACATCACTGGGATCCCAGTGACGTAATTGACTAAATATTGTCTGTCTAAGAGTAATATTCCAATTTGATGGTAATGCTGAATAGCGCTGTCTCTATGCACCCCCTGTAAAATCAATCTAATCCCATTGCTGAAATGATGGCCATCCACACGGGTATAGCTGACGATTTTCAAGCTGTCATGTAGAGGGCATTGCCCTTGAAACTTGAAAGCTAGTTATATACACGCTGCCATATTGAGTGGTTTTAAGCAAGTGTGGCTCATTGCCACTATTTAGGGGAATCCTTGGGTAGTTACAGTATAGTATGTAGTAACTGCTTTTTGCAAGCTAAGATTGGGAGTCTATGCCTGTGTATGTGAGCCGTGGCACCTGGCTGGTTTTTGACAACATTGTCTTGATTTTGATGTGGTGTTGGGTGGAGGTGTATTTTCCAGTGTTTTGTACATCTTTATAGTTGCTAAAGTATTTTAATTTTGCAAAGCTAAAACTGCCTGGTCCCCTTGTGGTAACTGCATAGGTGAGATGCTTGTTTCTACCAGTGTGTATAATGCAAAAGCTAAATCTGTGAAGATGCATATCATTTCAGCATCGGGACTGGATTGAACTTCCGTTCGGTTTGCAACAAGCTCACCGCCATCCACTACCTTTTTGTCTCCCACTCCCTCAACCTCCTAGCAGTCACCGAAACCTGGATCCAAGCCACTGACTCCATCTCCCCTGCTGCCCTCTCCTATGGAGGCCTCGTCTGGACCTATTCACCCATGCCTAGCGGGCACAGAGGCGGAGGGTCGGTATGCTCCTACCCCCGCTGAGCACCTTCCAGGTCCTCCCTAACCCCCCCTCTCTATCCTTCTCCTCCTTCGAGGCCCACTGCATCCGGCTCTTCTCTCCCACCCCCCTAAGATCTTGCAGGCTCCACCTCCGCAACATCTCCAAGATACGCACATTCCTCACCCCAGACACCACCAAACAACTCGTACACTCCCTCATCATCTCACGCCTGGACTATTGCAATTCCCTTCTCACTGGCCTACCCAAACGAACGCTATCCCCACCCCAGTTGATCCTAAACTCCGCGGTTAGACTCATCCACCTCACCAAGCGCTCCACTTCTGCCTCCCCCCTCTGCCAATCCCTTCATTTGCTCCCGATTGCCCAATGCATCAAATTCAAACTGCTAACTCTGAACTACAAAGCCATTCACAATGCCTCCCCAAATTACATAACTGACCTGATACCCAAATACTACCCTACCCGTGCCCTCCGCTCCTCACAGGACTGCCTACTCTCTAGCTCCCTGGTCTCCTCCTCCCACGCCCGATTGCAGGACTTCTCTAGGACCTCCCCCATCCTCTGGAACTCCCTCCTCCAATCCATCAGACTGTCACCTACCCTCCTCACCTTCAGGCGCACCCTGAAAACCCTCCTCTTCAGAGAAGCCTACCCCAACCTCACCTAACACCTGACCTCACCTAACAACTAACCTTCTCCACTCCTCCCACCACTCCATCCCCCACAGCCATTTCCTCCTGTACCACCTTCCCCTCCCTCTTAGATTGTAAGCTCGAAAGAGCAGGGCCCTCAAACCCCTCGTGTATTGTATTGTTACTGTCTTGCCTCATGTTCTGTCCCCCCTGCTACTGTACAGCACTGAGCATACCCTTTGGCGCTATATAAATACTGTATAATAATAATAATAATAATAATTTTATTGCATGCCTACAGTTTCTCACTTTTGTGAGTATATTCAATTTTATATTTCTCAATAAACTGGTCTAAAAATAATGCACCAAGCTGGTGTGCTCCCTTTTTTTGTCATTGTTTCAGTTTGTTCCAAAGATTTTCCTGATCTAAATTGGACAGCAAGGCCAATGAGATTCAAAGTTCCTCATGGTCTGTTCTTGTCTGGGTCTAGTAATACAGGAGAGGAGTACTACCTGAAACCATTAATATAGCCTGAGAGACTTGTGACTTTTTTCCACCTGTAGCACTGATGGTTGTTTTTTTCTTTGTGCAGGTTTATTTGATAAACTTCCTTTTGGCACCAGAAGGGGTGACTGCTGACCCAACATGCAGCATATCCAATTCATGGGCTGCATTGAGAATGGTACCAAATAAGATGATCTGAAAGCCAACAACATGGTCATTGCCAAATACGTTCCTGTCTCCCTACTGCATAGATTTGGTCAGCAAAGCTTTTTTTTTAATTTTGTAAGAAAGGGTTAAAACCCCTGTTAGTATTTTTTCAAATTGTTTCTGACTGGGGAGATTTAAGTTCACTTCCTACCCCATAGCAAAAACAGGAAGTGCAAGGAAATCCCTGCAAGTTAAGGTAATCCCTAGGGGCCCCCCAGGTAACCAGAGCTAGCATCTCAATTGGAAGATTTCCTCGCTATTACTTTTCTGGGGACAACCAAAAATTTGGGATCTTCTTTTACTTTCACTTTTAAAGAAAGAGAGGGGGCACGGATGGCAATAAAAACCTAAGAGGTGTTCTAATCCGTCTCTACTATGTCCAAAACTGAATTTAAAAAAATGCCTTTAGTTTCACTTAGACTTACAATTACGGTTTACTGCTTCAAAGAAAGAGCAAAATTAATTATATTCTACCCAGTCTGTGATATGCCATGAAGCTGTCTGAAAAACTTAAAATAGATTACCAGTACTTACCATAATTTCCCATTTCTTGATCTTTCTCAATGCAATCACACAAGCCTAGCCAGAGTAGGATTATCTAGTTACAAAATGCCAATGCAAGGGTGGAACTCAAATTTAAGAAAAAAAACATCATGAGGTGTTCAGCAGGGGACTGGAATCAACCCATGTTTGATGCCATAGAGACAGGTCAGGAAAGGAACATTATGGTAAGTGTTATTAAACAATATTTCATTGTTTTTAGTTAGGAGTAGATGATGGTTTTATTCAGCAGCTGAGCACAAGATATGTCCCCTAATATTTCAGTGAGGCCTTATTTGACACATTCATCTTCTGGATCTGTATTAGCAGTACTGTGACAAGGTCCTCTGGCCCCCAAGTGAGAATACCAAAAAGTACCCACTTTTCTGATCTAAGATGGATGGAGCTTCCACATCCAAATGTACAGGGGTCGGGTCTGAACAAGGTACATAAATAACAGGGGCTCAACAACCCCTAAAATTACCTGGTTTTCATCCATGACCAACAAATCTGGATGGGGAAGTTGCTGCAAGATTGTTACGATAGTGTGGTTTAGTCATAATCTGCATGTTAAAACAGAGACAGTTTTTAAGCATAACTAAAGCTAAATCTTTTTATTTTTTGATAGAGTGGTAAAGGGTTAGAATCACTGTCAAGAATTAATTGGTGCCTGTGTCCCTAGTAGGGAGAGCGATCTGTCCTAAAGTCTTGATCACCAATGTCTCCAGGAATGAAAGTGAGGAAAAAACTTCAAGTTGCCACCAACAAAGAAATTAAGAGGAAAACTTCCATTGGTGACACTAATTCCCCCCCCCCCCCCCTGACAACTATTTAACCACTTCAATACGGAACATTTTCACCCCCTCCCTGCCCAGGCCAATTTTCAGCTTTCAGCACTGTCACAGTGTGAATGCCAATTAATCATGCAACACCATACCGAAATACAATTTTTATCATTTATTTTAGACAGATAGAACTTTCCTTTGTTGGTAATTAATCACCATTGGGTTTTTCTTTTTTTTTTTTTGTATACAAATGAAAAATACCAAACATTTTGAAAAAAAAAACATGTTTTTCTTAGTTTCTGTTATAGAATTTTGCAAATAAATCTTTTTTCATAAATTAATGCCAAAATATATTCTGCTACATTTCTTTGGTAAACATCAGAGTATAATATTTAGTCTGTAGGAAAGTTATAGAGTCTACAAACCACAGTATATATTTGAAAATTGATCAGTCTTGATGAACTGTCTATCTAATTTCTTGAGTCCCTAAAATGCCAGGAATGCACCTCAAATGACCCCTTTTTGGAAAGTAGACAGTCTGAGGTGTTTAGTAAGAGGCATGGTGAGTTTTTTTTTTAAGTTTTACTTTTTTGTCACAATTGGGCAATTACGTAAAAACATTTTTTCACATTGTTTTTTACATACCATCACAAGAGTAGTACAGCATCAACATATGATTGGTGTAGCAGTGATCAGGAATGCTGACTGATGACAGTATTTTCTTTAACATTTTTTTCACTTTCTTTTTTGCATTTTACTGTGACCAGAACAATGCAGTGTTACCATAGTGACACTATACTGCCCCAGGGAAGTGATCAGGGATTTTTCTTTACACTATTGTCACACTTACCCGTAATGCAGGTGGTCAGACACTGTAGCTGGCTTCTGTGTTCATCATCTATTGCAGCCCCCTTTCCTATAAGGTAAACAGGCCTACTGGTACTCAGTTGCCCCCAGGACTTATACACAATGCTGTAGTGCCTGGCTACCATGCCTGGGCAGGCTCAAGTTGAACATGGTAGACAGGTACTTGCAGTTGGAAGACAGGCAGACTGGTGCAATGACAGTTCAGGTACACGGCAGGCAAGGTTCAGAATAGTCAGGGTCAAATCCGTAGTCAAAAGGCAGCAGAGTTCAGAGAGTAGTTGATATCTGATCTAAGATCATCAACGAGGGAATCCAAACTAGCAGGGAGGGCAGACAACAGGGAGCTTGGAGCACATGTTACAAACACAATATCACAATAATGAGACTGCAGGCTTGGCTGGCTTAAGTCAGGTTTGGTCTCCACCCAGAGACTGGCCACATCAATCACCCTGCAGGTGGGCAGACAGGGAAAATGTATCACGACTAAAACCAGGATGCTGGAATGCGACCAACAGCTGTGATAGAGCAAGAGCACTACACACACCTAACAACTGTGATTGCTTGTAACAGTGATTTTAACTGTTCTAAGCAATAATTTTTAGGAATGGGATCTATTCATTGACAGTGTATACTATTGTGATAGCTGGTACAAATGTGCTGTGATTGGCCCTGCCTGTATCATGTGATCGCTGTGACCAATCACAGAGTTCATCAAAATAGTACACAATGAATGGCTATGAATGAAAGCCATTTATTGTGTACAATTGTCATGTGATCACTGTGATTGGTCACAGCTATCACATGCTACTGGGGCTGGCCCGCTACAATGACCAGTCAGTGGACAAAGTGGGTGACAGATTGTGCTGTAGCACAGCCACTAGGGTGTGCGTGAGGTGCACGACTGGGAGGACGTCCTCCCAGAACAAGAGAGCCCCCGCTTGACTGTCATTTGTCTATAGGCCAGGTGGGAGGCAGCTAAGAGGCGATTGACCCCACAATGGAAACATTTTCTTTACTTTCCAGTTTGGTTTACTGGACAGTAAGTAAAGAGAAATCTCCATAAACACAGGTAAAAAAAAGAAAACAAACAGCAGTTTTAACACTCCTCTATTCTGTGTAAATATTTTGGCTTCAGATAAACATTAACAGTATTGGTACCAACATTTGTTCTTCCATATGGTAATTAAAATAGTGTAAAAAGTGAGTTTTTTTCTGTGATCTGTTTCTTTTTTTTCAGGCACTAAAAATATTTTTAGTACAAAGCATTTTTTAATGTGGCTCCACAAAAAAAAAAAGCACACATAGAAAAAATGCGTAAGTAAATGGTTAAAAAAGAAATCAGCAAAAAATAAATAGCTCAGGAAAGAAGGAGATGACAGACTTAATAAAAATAAGGCTTTAGGAAGGAAATACTCCCATCCCAGCTGTGCTGCCCACCTGAGAAAAGTGAGTGTATTCCTACTTTTATTTTGGTTATCTTATGGTCTTCATATTTATTCTGTATATCTTATCTGTATATCTTCTAATTCATTAATTATATATATATATATATATATATATATATATATATATATATATAGTATATTAATATGCATACAGTTTAAGGTTTGCCCAATTTATATTTTCTCTGGGCCAAACAGATTTCAAAGGGACTGAGTAGGATATGATGCTGGCCTAAACAGCGTGTCAGATTGTTAGTTTGTGCCATTGTGCCAGGTTAAGAATTCTGCCATTTTCTAGCCCTGCACCAGTCCAATGTGATTTTGTAGATGCAAGGAATGTGTGAATAAACACAGATATGGAGTTCATATAGTTTCTTCTCCTTTAAGTAAAATAAGTTAATTTGCCTTTTCAGTGCATGACCTATAGTATTTCTTTACATTTTGCTTTGACCTGGACTTTGAATCATAATCATCCTGTCATACTGTAAGGGATGATATACTACAAGTATTATTTGAATGAATACTATGTTTGTTGGTGTCTTTTTTTAAGAGAGACATGAACTCATCTGTCTACTCAGTTAACCGTCTGTCAAAAACATACAATAACTCTCATGGCCACAATAGAAGACTTTGTTTGGAGATGGATTTGTAAAGACATGGTGGAGTTAACATATGGATATATTATTACTGTCATGCCTCCTGCATACTGTCCATCTTCATAACGATACCGTTCTCAATACTTCTAACCTTTTGTTGAGATCCATCTAGTGACAAAACCTCTTATAAGTACATAAACTTGTTTGGAAGCGTGTTGGCCCTACCATGTCTTTGTACCCCTCATGATTATTCAATCCCAGGAAGGAAAATTGGGTATAGCACTTCCACAAAACAACAATTTAGGGCACAAATAAGAGAAGGTCTTTGGTTCTTCTAAATTCTGATTTATAAGTAATGTATTTGCCATTTCCCGTGTAAAAGCTACAGCCACAAAAACGTGAGCAGCCTTTGCAGCTAAAAGAAGAGAAAGTGGAGTTAGAGACTAAGAAGGCACAGCAAGAGGCATCCATAGAAATCACAATTGCTTACACAGCAGAAAGCCTTCAGAGAAACATCCCTAGATAAACTTACTACAGAGCAGGGGCGGACTGACCATTTGGAAACTCGGGCACTGTCCGAGGGCCTGGGGTCAGTAGGTGGCCCCATGAGATGCCCCTGGTACCTTTTACATAGGCTTTTTTGAGTTTGGGCAAGGACACAGGGGCCCCATGATCCCCTATTGCCCGGGGGCCCCATGAGTTGTCAGTCCGCCTCTGCTACAGAGGTGTAATCTTCAGCTGTCAGAACTGAATCAGCAGCCCTAGAATCAGCTGTATACCCTGACCGTGTATGCAGTAGTGTTTTTTGGTCAGAGTTTAAATCGCAGGATTCTCTACAATGCACTTCACAATATGTCTATCAACACTTCAAGCCAAGTAGCAACACTCACTTAGAGGTAATAAGAAAAGACAACATTGAGGAGACAAACCAAACATGCAAAACAGTACCACTAGAGGCCAGCAGCAAGTATCAAGTCTGGAAAGAACAGAACTCCAAAGTGACACTCCCATATTAGGCTCCCCACACACAAGATACCTGAGTCTACAAATTATCCTACAAGATTAGCTTCCATGTGCCTTTTTTGTTGTCAATACTGCTAGAATTGTCTTGAGTTCCATCTAACGATCAAACTGCACTGCCTTTTATAAGTACATAAATGTGTTTAGCAAAATTTTGACCTTTTCATGTTTCCATACCTCTCAATTGTTTTTAATCCCAGAAAGAATGAGCATTAGTAGGAAGTCAGTCACCATCACTGGCAAAGTTTAGTGGAGAATAAAATCTGTGTTCCCCACAGGCAGCATTGCTGGAGAGATTTGGACTATCTATTTCCAGTAACTGCTACACTCACCAGTAACATAACACTTTTAATGTGTATTTCATGTATTTGATTGCATGCATTTTTATTTTTTCTTAACAGTTCAAACTCACCCTGTTCTCTCAATAAAACTTCAAGGTATGTACACACAATTACTGAAGGATAGGAAGGTTAAGCTGCATGTCAAGCTGCACAGGCCACAGGGTAACATGTAGTGAGGATAGAAACATTTCTGTATAGTAGTTCAAGCAGAAAACAATATACCCTTTTATCTTTAAAAATAAAAACATGGCCTTGTATACATGTATTGTAGTATGACTTAGACATGTGAATTTGGTTTGTTCAGATTAATTTTTTTTTAACTTTTTGGAGATTTGACCCCCACAAAAAAAAAACAGCCTCCCTCCAAACGTGATGTGGGTGTGTCTCTTCATGGGACACACCATTTGCTGAATGACAGGTATACATGGTGGTGGGTCACCAGGTGACATAACCAGTTTGACCCTGTCCCCATGTTTACCTGTCATTTGGCAAGTGATGTGTTCTGTGGAGAGATACTCACCAATGACAGGTAGACCCAGTGACCCTGCCTCAATGTTTATCTGCCATTCAGCATGTATCCTTAGATGGGACATGGCGTGTTCGGCGGGCAGGGTTTTTTTCTCATGGGGGTCGGCATTCATCATGGTTGACATTGGATCTACTTCGGGGACATTTATTTTTTTTGGAGAGTTAATAAAGAACTTGTCAAAAACTGTGTTTTTTAAAAATTTTTGACACTTTTGTTTAGTAAATGAGTAGGGGTATCATGTACCCTATACTCATTCACGAAGGGGGGGGAGCTGCGATTGTTAAAGGGGGTTTCCAGATTCTGATAAGCCCTCTGCCTGCAGAGCCCCACAACCACTGTCCAGGGTTGTGGGGAGGAGGTCCTTGTCCTCATCAACATGGGAACAAAATGCTTTGGGTAAGAGCCCCCCCAAAACACCCCTCCCATATTGAAAGCATGTGACCTGGTATGCTTGCTTAACCCCCCTTTCCTGATCTGTCCGGCTGAATGCTCATATAAGGGTTCCCCTTAAAATCCACACCAGACCTAAGAGTCTGGCATGGATTTTGGGGGGACCCATGGCTTTTTTTTTAAATATGGCATGAGGTTCCCCTCAAAATTCACATTAGATCAGAACCCACACTGTTTTTTTCAATAGAATTTAACCCACTTGTTTTGTTTTGTGAAGACGACAAATGACGAAACGCGTAGAGGTTCATCCTTCCATTCCGTGAAGACTTCGAATGCCGAAACACGTAGACGTTCATCCTTCTTCTCCGTGAAGACGTTGAATGACAAAACGCGTAGGGTGGAGCTTCGGACTAACGTCACTACGTTCTGTAAGAGGCTGTCGTCTCAGCTTTCTGTGATTTTAACAAAATGTGTTTGTTGCTAGTGTCGGCCATAACACTGTTCCATGTGAGTGGATTATGATGAGTTTTTACAAATAAACGTGTCGTACGGTATCACACGATCGTTTGTTTTGTTTTTCTTTCTTTTCTGAGCCTGTGCACGAAGTTCTTGGAATTCGGTTTGGAAGTTCTTGCTGCTGAGTTATAGATCTGCAGAATATTGCTCCCAAGGAAGATAAATTAAGTGTCTGGATATCTGGGTCTCCCTGACCTACAGAATATTACATCTACAAGCTGAGAGAGGAATATTTTGAAAAGCTGGGCAACGCTGAGCCTGGCTGCAGAGTATTGCTCCCAGAGAAAAAAGTGCAATTGCTGGTTTATAATTTAACTGGCAATTTGCTCTGGTGAGTTTATTCATTTCTGTTGGTGGTGGATTTGCACAAATTTGTTTTTGTGGTGATGGACATTGTTCACTGTTGATGGAAAAAGAGAAAAATAAATTTTCAAAGACTATTTTTTTGTCACAATATAATTTTTCACTGTTTAATTTTACCACTAATTAATTTGAACATTTAATTTGTTAGCGCTACCTTTTTTTGTTTTATGATTGTAACCTTTATTTTAAGGGCAAGGTTTAGCAGCTTATGTTAATTGATTATATGAGAACACTATTTTGGCGCTATTTCCACTTATAATTTTTTTCACTATGGGGGCAGGATATAGTATACTGATTGATTACGTTCACTAAGAAACTCACAAAAAGCTTAGTTTTAATATACAGTACATCTGTATAAAATACAGTATATAAAATATAATTGCTCATACCTGTAAAGTAAAAAAAAGACTTGGCTGCAAATGCTGTCTGAAGAAAATGAAAGTTAGTATCAATTATCTTTGACTCTACCTATTGTGACAGTGTGGCGATCTGTCACGATATAATAAGGACATTTCACCCGGGATTCTCAACAAGGCAGGTTGAGGGGCTCCAGAGTATTTGTTTGATGCAGAGGAAAGTGGCTTTTCACTTTCCTCATGTCTTTGTGAAGTCCATTTTGGGACCTGGAGCCTGGAGATTTCAAAGTGATTTGGGAGGGATGAAATCTCCAATCCTGGGACCAGGTTTTGGGAATGGCCAGGATACTGATTGATCAGGTGTGCATGGCTCTCTTCTAGAGTCAGGACCAGGGTTCTGGGCTCCACCCCGGCAGTCAGGAGGTGACTGCCTGGCAGTCAGGAGCACTTCACCTAGGAGAGGTGGAAGCCAGAGTAGCTGGTGTGTGAAACAGCCATTTGGAAAACAGTCTGCAGGAGACAGAAGTAAGTCTGATGTGGAAGGCCAGAGGCGGATTGTATGTATAAGCCAAGAGGCTAAAAGTCAGTTTTGGAAGACTGACATGCTGAAAACCCCTGTGAGGGAAATTGTTTGCTTTGGATTTATGGAACTTTTCCTTTGAATAAAAGTGGGCTAAAACGGCCCTTAAAGAGAAAGCGAGTTGCTGTGTGCTTTAAAAAAGCTTTACCACTTGATGCGAGTTCCCACACTATACTAAAGCACAAACAATACACATTGCGGTTATGTACACTGCTCTATACACATTACACTTCCCACAGTGGTATTGGCCCAGCACCATTACATACACCTTTTAGTATTAGTATGTTATAAAAGTATTCATGTGATTATATGTTTATGTATTACCCCTAGGTGCTGTGCCAATGCCACATGTCTGCTGGAATTACATGTGTTTCCTCCCTTTCCCCTCCCTCCATTTCCTTTGTGGGCACATTGCAGGCTTCCACTTCAACCTGTCAATCCCAGATGGTGTTTACCACCGTGTTCCAATGGGCGTCATGTCCGCCTGCTGGGTGGGTGATCTTCCGCCTGAGGCGTTTATGCAAATGTGCGCCGGCTTTGATGCACATCTAGTGCGACATCCAGCACTATCAGTTCCCAGGGTGGCCTTCTGGGGCATGTTCACTTCCGTCAGTGATGGGTGCACGCATGCACACTAGTGATAATGCTCTTACGGTGCTCATCCAATACACCAGTACAGAGTCTTTGCTTCACACATCTGAGCACTGGGCACTGAAAGGCAGCACTGTTAGGTGGAACTGACTGGCACTGATAGGCGGCACTGGCAGGCACTGATAGGCGACACTGACTGGCACTGATGGGTGACACTGAAAGGCAGCTCAGATGGGCACTGATATGTGGCATTGATGTGCACTGGTTGGCACTGATATGTGGCATTCATGTGGCATTGATGGGCACTGACACGAGGCACTGATGAGCACTGACACAAGGCACTGATGGACACTGACAGGTGGCACTGCTGGGGCTAAACTGATCATCAGGGCACACTGATCATCAGTGCCCTGATGTTCAGTGTACATGTCCCCTCTGAGGGATGTCGATTACCGCCTCTCCTCTCAAGCTGTCAGTGTGACAGCTCGAGAGGAGAGAAATGCCGATACACAGCTGGACACAGCTGATCACATGAACGAGCCGATATCTTTGGCTCTTTCCGTGATTGGTGATCCGCTGTGTCCAAGGGACACAGTGCACTGCTGATCGCCGCGCTGCGCACTCCCTGATAATGGGAGGACATTATATGACGTCCTCCCAGAACAAGAGAACCACCTTGCGTCCATCATATTACTATATAGTGGGAGGGAGGTGGTTAAAAAATGAATACAATTAAATTAAAAAATGCAAAGCACCCCTGTCCCCTCATGTTTGCGCACAAAGGCAAATGCATACATAGGTAGTGCATGCATATGTTTGTGATGTTCGCAATACACATGTGAGGTATTGCTGCAAACGTTGTAGCGAGAGCAATAATTCTAGCACCAGACTTCTTTTGTAACTCTGAATTGGCAACCTGTAAAGGCTTTTAAAGCATTGACTATTGAAATTTCTTAAGTACTGTAGACGCCAATCCACGAACATGAAATTTTAGGTATGTAATTACTCAGCGTAACATCATCTTCTATATTTTACCAAACAATTGTGTATTATATTGTGCCTTTGTATATTAAAGTGTACTTTTTCCAACAAATTGAGCTGTGCAATACCATGTGACATATAAAATTGCAAAACCCACCATTATATTCTCTAGGGCCTCCACTTAAAAAAAATATATAATGTTTTCTGGTAATTTTCTTTAAAAAAAATTCTGATTTTTACAGGAGAGAAGTGTCAGAATAGGCTTGGTCTTCAAGTGGCTAAAGATACAGTAGCTTGTGCACTTCTGCATTAGTGAATATTCAGTTTAACCCTGTTCACACTGTAGAATAAGAATACAGCAGCCACAAAGGAAGACATTTTTCAGCCATTATAAGCTACCAGGTTATATAAGATATGCAGCACAGCAGATACATTCATCTTGGGGGCTAGCAGGTCATTCATAAATCCCATATCATTTGGACTTCCTAATTGTCTCTGGGGCAGTAACAGTGTGTGAAATGCTGTTACAGGGCAGAGGGTAGCACATTGGTTTTTTTTTACATAGCTCCTTTTAGTTGGGATCTTTGCTGGGCAGCCTGCTCGAAGCCACATAGACTTTTATTGAAAACCTGCTCTGTTGGTTATTGCTCTTCTTGCACATACATGTGCTTAACTACATGCATCCCAATGAAATGTTTGTTTGATACAGGCCCTTTCACACTTCTCAGTTTTTGATCAGTTAAAAGAAGCAGTAGAAAAATGCATCCCTTAAAATTTAATGGAACTTTTCACACTGGTCAGTTGCATTTCTGGCTGCTTTCATGCTGCATCGCTGCAAAAACATGGTAAAAATACATAATCTTCCGCTTTTTTAACTGAAAAACTGATCAGTGTGAAAGGGCCCTAACATGCACCAAACACGCACTAGAAATGCAGCAAGCAGGACTTTTAAAAATGCAACTGAAACACAACTGACCAGTTCCAGGGGATTTAAAGGGATGCATTATGCCTTTTTGCAATGGAGCAGTGTGGAAGCAGCATACAACGCAGCTGAAACACAATTGAAATGCAATTGAATGGTGTGGAGTACCATAGGATTTAAGGGATGCATTTTTTCCACTTTTTTTTAACTGAAAAATTGATTTAAAAAAAACTGATCATTGTGAAAGGGACCTAAGGATGTAGTATTTAGTCTGTGCTTTAATTACTTCTTCCAGCAACCTGAAATCTGTCCAAAGTGACATAGGTGCTAAATGTTCTTTGCACCCAGCATCCATGTGAACTAAAGCTGGGTATAAACTAGAAGAATTTTGTTCAACATTTTTCCTTTTAAAACATTGTAAGTTAATTGCTCATTTTTCTAATCATTAGTTGGGTCAAATCGCTGTTCATTTTCTACTGCGGTGATAAAAAAATTTGAAAGAGCATGATTAAAAATTTTCCTCGAATGAATGAATTTCTAACAGTGTATGTGTTTTTTTTTCCATAAAGCCGAATCATTCCAAAAATGAATATTAAAAGCAGACAAAATCTTGAACTACTGTCAAATGACGTTAGAATGTTCTGAGAATGTTTGTACAAAATTTCCTAAGAATTTTCACACAAACATTTGTTGGAAATTATACTAGTGTAGACACAGCTATAGTAAATCAGCTTGGTCTGTTAATTATCACAATACCATATATTTCCCAATAGTGGTCCTTTGGGAAGACGCTTTAGGAATTTAAAGACTGAAGTAGTGTTTACCATATAGTCAGAGGAATGCCACCTGGTTGTTAATAACTATGCATATATTTACATCTGTTTGTATATACAAGCAAAGACATGCATTGCAGATTATTTCATCGGATTTGAACTCCATTTCTAGCCAGGAAAAGAAACAGATGTACACTATCAGAATAAAAATTAACACAATTAGATATGCAGCACAACAGTTACTCACTTCGAAGACTAGTACGTCATTCATAAATCCCCCACTATTAGGACTTCCTTATTTTTTCCCGGGCAGTAAGGGTGTATAAAATGCTGTTACAGGGGTTGTAATATTGTTTTTTTTTAATGTTAGGCCAGATCATATAAGTGATTATGTATCAGGAATCAGTGATTTTCTTTGAGTTTTTTAAACAAACTTCCACTAACCCAGTTGCTGAATGATTGACTTTTTGCAACATTTAGAGTCAGCTGCAAGATAGCCAGATACAATAAAGCCAGCCATAGGTGGTTAAAATCTCGGTTGGTTCAGCAGGGATTATCTGAGATTTGAACCATGTATAGGCAGGCTGAATGTACCCAAGTTTATCAACTTGGGTACAACCAGCCAGACTGATTTTACATGCAATTATTGCTAGCGGCTAGTATAGCTTCTAGAAATAATCACTATAATCACTGGGAGCCATGAGAACACAATGGCTCCACGGGAGGGAACCTGTGGTTGCAGGAAATAAAATTGCTCATTTATGGCCAGCTTAACTTGCATGGTATCATGTACCTGGGTTAGACTGAGTAGATAAGAGAGTTCCTCTAGAACCTCATGCCCAAATCTTCTGAAGGTGGTGACAGAGAGTGTGAGGGCTGAGCTGGAATGGTGTTACAGCCAGATGTGTTGAACTGGGAGCTGAAGATCACTTGGCAAGAACCAGGCAAAGAAACATTATGGTACTGGATCAGAGTCCAGAAAAAAAGCCAAGGTCAGTAAAAGCTGGTCAATGTGGTACCGAATCAGGAGGCAAGAGCAGAGTCCAGGAAACAAGCCAAGTCGGTAGCAACTGAGCAAACAGGTAAAGCATCAGGCAGTAGTAGAGTCCAGAAGGCAAGCTGGGTCACACACAGTGAGGCAGAATCAGTAGGTCAGGTCTCATGTAAAAAAGGACAAGCTGAAGACCACTCAGAAACTTCTTTCTACAGTGTTTTGGTTTATATATTCCACTGGGCACCAAAAACAGTGCTAAACATGCACAGAGGTATGGTCAGCGTCAGGGCTTTTTTTTCTGGTGGAAAGTGCCGAAACAGCGTTCTGGAACCTCTGCCAGAGACAGTGTGGGAGCCCATCGGGAGCCAAGCCTGTCTGTGTCAGTCACTGTGTAGGCTGCTGCCTGTATGAAAGCAGGACGTCCGTGGATGGATCATACAGCTGCAGCTTGAGAGTGAGAGGGCAGAATGATCTGCACTCCGCTGCACCTCTGCCTGCAGACCGACAGAAAGTGCGTTTTGCCTCCAGTCAACTTCCTAGGTTTGGTTTGTTCCATCGTATGAGTAGATAACTTGTTCTCCTCCCCAGCCTCCTGTCAAGTTAACTGGTGTGCTGTGGAGATAAATTTTACGTTTTCTGGTGAGAATGGTGTTGAATGGGGCTGTGCTGTGCCTGCTGTGATTGTCTCTTTACTGCACTGGGCTGTCTATTTTCTGTATATTTGGGAATGTCTCTTTGGAATGTCTCTTTGCTGGATATTTGAGGCTGACTTTTAATATTTGAGATGTCTTTTTGCTGAGTATTTGGGGATGTATCTTTGCTGGATATATGGGGATGTCTCTTTGCTGGATATTTGGGAATGTCTCTGAAAGATATTTGGGAATGCCTCTTTGATGAATATGTTCGGCTGTCTCTTTGCTGGATATTTTGGAATGTCTCTTTGCTGGGTATATGCTCTTTGCTGAGTATTTGGATATGTCTGGATATTTCCAAAGCATGCTCCCATTTATAGCTATGTTCTAATTTGGGTCCTCATATAGGTTAGAATAGAACTACACTTTAGAGAGGCACCTTAATGTGTATGTGTAGTTTCACATGTATGTGCAAATATATGCAAGTGAACTATCTGCATAAAAAAGTGAAAATGTGTTTTTGCAGGAAACATATAAAAGTGTTTAATTGTGCCTAGGTAATACCCTGAAAAAATATACCTTCTGACTTGAATTTCTTCTGAAAAATAAGTGCATTTCATGGCATGTGAAAGTGCTTAGGCACTACTGTGACTACAGCTTCACAGCTGAATTGCTGCAGTGTGAATATGAGGCACTCTGCCTCTGGCCGCTATAGAAGATTTGGCTTGAATATGTTTCTACTGTGCTCCTAACTGTTCTTTTTGCTGGAGACCCGCCACACAGACACAGTACAGAAAAGATATGGTAAGTCAGTAACAAGGAAAATATCCGAGACATAAGGCAATTCTGGTGACTAGTCCTGTGCCCAATGTCTTTTTGGGTACAGCTTGTTCTGTCTCTCCAATCTAAGCATTGAAAGTGTGATCTCTGTAACTTACAGTTGTGATGAGATAGTGATAACTCCAATCTTAGTTGAATAACACAGGCAGTGACTCAATCCAGATGACACCTTGTAGATCTTGTGAAGTTTATTCCATAAACTGAGAGAATCTTACAACAATGAACATTGAATAGGTCAAATGATCATAATGTGATCTGCTTCATGATATGAGGCTAGAAGCTGAAATGCATTTCTGGGAAAAGGGGTGGGCTATCTATACAGCAAGAACTAAACCAGAGGAAAGGGAGGAGCAGAGACAAAATTCAAGAACACTTAAAGGCATATGTCAAACAAACTTTAGTCCAATATAAGAAATGAAGATTCTTTCCAGGAACATCTCCCTATAAATCAAGTTGACGACTTGTCTTGCTCTTTGGGCAAAAGAAGTACTAGTTCCTTTATAGGCCTAAAGTAAAGGTGTGCAGAACCTTCTTTCATGGTGGATATAGCCAAGATGTGTCCAGAAATGCAGTAGTAGGTACTGCACGACTGCCACAGTCAGCAGGGTTGAGGCTAGTAGGAATATAGTGCCATTGTTGAGGCGTAGAGAACTTCCTTATGCGTTCCACTCTGTTGCCAACATAAACGTAGAACTGTCTTGTGCGATTGTGTATATATCCTAGCACTATTTTGCTGTTTGTATAAAAGTCAAAGGAGTCTATTTCAACATTTGTTTCAAGTTTTATAAGCTCAGCAATTTCGACAGCTAACACAGCTGCACAAAGTTCAAGCCTTGGAATAGTATGTGCAGGTTTGGGTGTGAGCTTGGTCTTGCCCATGATAAATCTTACACCCACTTTACCGCTGGGATCCATAGCTAGAAGATAAGCCACCGCAGCAATGGCTTCGTTGAATGCATTGGAGAAGACATGAATCTCTCTTCTGGTGGCATTCTTTAAGGATGCTTGGGTGTAAGAGGGTGGTATCTGGAGTTGCTCTAATGCTTTTAGAGACTGTTTCCGAGATTCCCTCCTTTGTTGTTTCTCCTTGGGTAAGGGGGTATCCCAGTTTGAGCTTTCAGAAGTAAGTTGTCTCAGCAGTATCTTACCCTGAATGGTGAGAGGTGTAATGAAACCTAAGGGATCATAAATGCTGTTCACTGTAGACAATACTCCTCGCTTTGTGAAAGGCTTGTCACAGGCTGATGCTTGAAATGTGAATGTGTCTTTTTTAACATTCCAAAGCAATCCAAGACTGCATTGTATAACAGAAAGGTCAGATCCTAGTTGGAATTTCTTCACTCTGACAGCATGGTCATCAGAAGGAAAGGCTATCATGATGAGCTTGTCGCTGTTAGAGATGATTTTGCGAAGTCTGAGGTTTGCAGTGGCAAGCATGTTCTGGGTTCTAGTAAGAAGGTCAATAGCTTCTTCTTCATTGGGCAGAGATTTGAGTCCGTCGTCTACATAGAAATTATTTTCGACAAACTGTCTTGCATCAGATCCAAATTCTTTCTCACCCTATTGAGCTGTTTTCGTCAGTCCATAAATTGCTACTGCAGGAGAAGGACTGTTACCGATAACATGTATCTTCATTCGGTAGTCTATGACTTCATCATTGACATCACTGACACGGTATGCGGCTTGCAGACACTCAGCAGCAGGCGGGATAGGCGGCTTGCAGACACTCAGCAGCAGGCGGCTTGCAGACAGGGATGACCAGCGATCAGCAGACAGGGAAGACCAGCGATCAGCAGACAGGGAAGAACAGCGATCAGCAGACAGGGACGACCAGCGATCAGCAGACAGGGACGACCAGCGATCAACAGACAGGGACCCGACAGACGGCTTGCAGAAACTCAGCAGCAGGCGGCTTCCAGGGACACTCACGATAGGCGGCTTGCAGACACTCAGCAGCAGGCGGCTTGCAGACTCTCGGGCCCCCCACCAAGAATCCGCAACAAAGGGCCGCCAAGGTGTCTCTACGTGCCCCCCGGCGGGCACGTTGTGGGCACGTGACTTCCCGCACTCTGCGCCCGCCAGAGACAAAGCGGCCCATGTGAGGGGGGCATACCTCGTTGCCCTGGCAACCCGACATTGGGCCGGGGCAACTGGGAAGTGTCCTGGGCGGCTTAAGAAGTCCGGTGTAGGACCCAACGCCGCCCGTCCGTGGCTGTGTGCTGTCTGTCCCCCACTCGGGAGAGGGTGCTGTGCGGGGTCTGCGCTGAGGTCAGACCCCACAGCCAAGACCCTGTTGAGCCCCTGCAAACCTGCTGTGTCCCTACCTGCTGAAGCCTGCTGTGTCCCCTGCTGACTGCTGTGTTGTTCCCTGTCTGCTGATCGCTGGTCGTCCCTGCCTGCTGATCGCTGGTCGTCCTTGTCCTCTGATCGCTGGTCGTCCCTGTCCGCTTATCGCGGGTCGTCCTTGTCCGCTGATCGCTGGTCATCCTTGTCCGCTGATCGCTGGTCGTCCTTGTCCGCTGATCGCGGGTCGTCCTTGTCCGCTGATCACTGGTCGTCCCTGTCCGCTGATCGCTGGTCGTCCCTGGAACACTGAGTGCCGTGGTCGTCCCTGTCTGCTGATCGCTGGTCGTCTCTGTCTGCTGATCACTGGTCGTCCCTGTCTGCTGATAGCTGGTCGTCCCTAGAACGCTGAGTGCCGTGGGGGTCCCTGTCTGCTGATCGCTGGTCGTCCCTGTCCGCTGATCGCTGGTCGTCCTTGTCTGCTGATCGCTGGTCGTCCCTGGAACGCTGAGTGCCGTGGGGGTCCCTGTCTGCTGATCGCTGGTCATCCCTGTCTGCTGATCGCTGGTCGTCCCTGTCTGCAAGCCGCCTGCTGCTGAGTGTCTGCAAGCTGCCTTTCGTGAGTGTCCCTGGAAGCCGCCTGCTGCTGAGTGTCTGCAAGCTGCCTATCGTGAGTGTCCCTGGAAGCCGCCTGCTGCTGAGTGTCTGCAAGCCAATTATTGGGTCCCTGTCTGCTGATCGCTGGTCGTCCCTGTCTGCTGATCGCTGGTCGTCCCTGTCTGCTGATTGCTGGTCGTCCCTGTCTGCTGATCGCTGGTCGTCCCTGTCCGCTGATTGCTGGTCATCCCTGTCCGCTGATTGCTGGTCGTCCCTGTCCGCTGATCGCGGGTCGTCCCTGTCCGCTGATCGCGGGTCGTCCCTGTCTGCTGATCGCTGGTCGTTCCTGTCTGCTGATCGCTGGCTGTCCCTGTCTGCTGATCGCTGGCCGTCCCTGTCTGCTGATCGCTGGCCGTCCCTGTCTGCTGATCGCTGGCCGTCCCTGTCTGCTGATCGCTGGTCGTCCCTGTCTGCTGATCGCTGGTCGTCCCTGTCTGCTGATCGCTGGTCATCCCTGTCCGCTGATCGCTGGTCGTCCCTGTCCGCTGATCGCTGGTCGTCCCTGTCCGCTGATCGCTGGTTGTCCCTGTCCGCTGATAGCGGGTCGTCCCTGTCCGCTGATCGCGGGTCGTCCCTGTCTGCTGATCGCGGGTCGTCCCTGTCCGCTGATCGCGGATCGTCCCTGTCTGCTGATTGCGGGTCGTCCTTGTCTGCTGATCGCGGGTCGTCCCTGTCTGCTGATCGCGGGTCGTCCCTGTCTGCTGATCGCGGGTCGTCCCTGTCTGCTGATCGTGGGTCGTCCCTGTCTGCTGATCGTGGGTCGTCCCTGTCTGCTGATCGCGGGTCGTCCCTGTCTGCTGATCGCGGGTCGTCCCTGTCTGCTGATCGCGGGTCGTCCCTGTCTGCTGATCGCTGGTCGTCCCTGTCTGCAAGCCGCCTGCTGCTGAGTGTCTGCAAGCTGCCTATCATGAGTGTCCCTGGAAGCCACCTGCTGCTGAGTGTCTACAAGCCGCCTTTCGTGAGTGTTCCTGGAAGCTGCCTGCTGCTGAGTGTCTGCAAGCCAATTATTGGGTCCCTGTCTGCTGATCACTGGTCGTCCCTGTCTGCTGATCGCTGGTCGTCCCTGTCTGCTGATCGCTGGTCGTCCCTGTCTGCTGATCGCTGGTTATCCCTGTCCGCTGATCGCTGGTCGTCCCTGTCCGCTGATCGCTGGTCGTCCCTGTCCGCTGATTGCTGGTTGTCCCTGTCCGCTGATAGCGGGTCGTCCCTGTCCGCTGATCGCGGGTCGTCCCTGTCTGCTGATCGCGGGTCGTCCCTGTCCGCTGATCGCGGATCGTCCCTGTCTGCTGATTGCGGGTCGTCCCTGTCTGCTGATTGCGGGTCGTCCTTGTCTGCTGATCGCGGGTCGTCCCTGTCTGCTGATTGCGGGTCGTCCCTGTCTGCTGATCGTGGGTCGTCCCTGTCTGCTGATCGTGGGTCGTCCCTGTCTGCTGATCGTGGGTCGTCCCTGTCTGCTGATCGTGGGTCGTCCCTGTCTGCTGATCGCGGGTCATCCCTGTCTGCTGATCGCTGGTCGTCCCTGTCTGCAAGCCGCCTGCTGCTGAGTGTCTGCAAGCTGCCTATCATGAGTGTCCCTGGAAGCCACCTGCTGCTGAGTGTCTACAAGCCGCCTTTCGTGAGTGTTCCTGGAAGCCGCCTGCTGCTGAGTGTCTGCAAGCCGATTATCGGGTCCCTGTCTGCGGATAGCTGGTCACCCCTGTCTGCGGATCGCTGGTCACCCCTGTCTGCGGATCGCTGGTCATCCCTGTCTGCAAGCCGCCTGCTGCTGAGTGTCTGCAAGCCACCTATCCTGCCTGCTGCTGAGTGTCTGCAAGCAGCATACCGTGAGTGCCCCTACAAGCCGCATGTTGCGGAGTGCCCTGAACTACCCCCCATTGTGTGCCCAGATTACCCTTGCCTGAACTGCCCCTATTGTGTGCCCAGATTACCCTTACCTGAACTGCCCCATTGAGTGCCCAGATTATTTCTACCTGAACTGTTCCTATTGTGTGCCGGGATTAGTACTTGCTCGGACTGCGTATTGTGTGTCTGGAGTATCGTAGCTACCTGGACTGCCCCCCCGAGTGCTCGGGCCATCACTACCTAGATTGCCCTATCGCGGGACAGATTACCATTATTTTGGGCTCCTTCCCTCTCTTCCCCTTTTTGGGTACCTGTCTGCGGATAGCTGGTCATCCCTGTCTGCGGATCGCTGGTCACCCCTGTCTGCTGATCGCTGGTCGTCCCTGTCTGCTGATTGCTGGTCGTCCCTGTCTGCTGATCGCTGGTCGTCCCTGTCCGCTGATTGCTGGTCATCCCTGTCTGCTGATTGCTGGTCGTCCCTGTCCGCTGATCGCGGGTCGTCCCTGTCCGCTGATCGCGGGTCGTCCCTGTCTGCTGATCGCTGGTCGTTCCTGTCTGCTGATCGCTGGCTGTCCCTGTCTGCTGATCGCTGGCCGTCCCTGTCTGCTGATCGCTGGCCGTCCCTGTCTGCTGATCGCTGGCCGTCCCTGTCTGCTGATCGCTGGTCGTCCCTGTCCACTGATCGCGGGTCGTCCCTGTCTGCTGATCGCGGGTCGTCCCTGTCCGCTGATCGCGGATCGTCCCTGTCTGCTGATTGCGGGTCGTCCTTGTCTGCTGATCGCGGGTCGTCCCTGTCTGCTGATCGCGGGTCGTCCCTGTCTGCTGATCGCGGGTCGTCCCTGTCTGCTGATCGCGGGTCGTCCCTGTCTGCTGATCGTGGGTCGTCCCTGTCTGCTGATCGCGGGTCGTCCCTGTCTGCTGATCGCGGGTCGTCCCTGTCTGCTGATCGCGGGTCGTCCCTGTCTGCTGATCGCGGGTCGTCCCTGTCTGCTGATCGCGGGTCGTCCCTGTCTGCTGATCGCGGGTCGTCCCTGTCTGCTGATCGCTGGTCGTCCCTGTCTGCAAGCCGCCTGCTGCTGAGTGTCTGCAAGCTGCCTATCATGAGTGTCCCTGGAAGCCACCTGCTGCTGAGTGTCTACAAGCCGCCTTTCGTGAGTGTTCCTGGAAGCTGCCTGCTGCTGAGTGTCTGCAAGCCAATTATTGGGTCCCTGTCTGCTGATCACTGGTCGTCCCTGTCTGCTGATCGCTGGTCGTCCCTGTCTGCTGATCGCTGGTCGTCCCTGTCTGCTGATCGCTGGTCATCCCTGTCCGCTGATCGCTGGTCGTCCCTGTCCGCTGATCGCTGGTCGTCCCTGTCCGCTGATTGCTGGTTGTCCCTGTCCGCTGATAGCGGGTCGTCCCTGTCCGCTGATTGCGGGTCGTCCCTGTCTGCTGATCGCGGGTCGTCCCTGTCCGCTGATCGCGGATCGTCCCTGTCTGCTGATTGCGGGTCGTCCTTGTCTGCTGATCGCGGGTCGTCCCTGTCTGCTGATCGTGGGTCGTCCCTGTCTGCTGATCGTGGGTCGTCCCTGTCTGCTGATCGTGGGTCGTCCCTGTCTGCTGATCGTGGGTCGTCCCTGTCTGCTGATCGCGGGTCATCCCTGTCTGCTGATCGCTGGTCATCCCTGTCTGCAAGCCGCCTGCTGCTGAGTGTCTGCAAGCTGCCTATCGTGAGTGTCCCTGGAAGCCACCTGCTGCTGAGTGTCTACAAGCCGCCTTTCGTGAGTGTTCCTGGAAGCCGCCTGCTGCTGAGTGTCTGCAAGCCGATTATCGGGTCCCTGTCTGCGGATAGCTGGTCATCCCTGTCTGCGGATCGCTGGTCACCCCTGTCTGCGGATCGCTGGTCATCCCTGTCTGCAAGCCGCCTGCTGCTGAGTGTCTGCAAGCCACCTATCCTGCCTGCTGCTGAGTGTCTGCAAGCAGCATACCGTGAGTGCCCCTACAAGCCGCATGTTGCGGAGTGCCCTGAACTACCCCCCATTGTGTGCCCAGATTACCCTTGCCTGAACTGCCCCTATTGTGTGCCCAGATTACCCTTACCTGAACTGCCCCATTGAGTGCCCAGATTATTTCTACCTGAACTGTTCCTATTGTGTGCCGGGATTAGTACTTGCTCGGACTGCGTATTGTGTGTCTGGAGTATCGTAGCTACCTGGACTGCCCCCCCGAGTGCTCGGGCCATCACTACCTAGATTGCCCTATCGCGGGACAGATTACCATTATTTTGGGCTCCTTCCCTCTCTTCCCCTTTTTGGGTACCTGGACGATACCTTCCTACCCTGATTGAGTGCCTTCCATAGTTCAATAAAGCTTTGTGTGTTCATCATCTTCTTTGTGTGTTCTGTCCTGCCTACGCTTCCGTCACAATGGTCCTCAATCATTCCATCATGAAGTGGGATATATGTATGCAAGTAATGAAAAAGCCATCCGAATAGTGTCATTCCATTTATTAAGTAAAATTGACATACACTAGTAATACACTGACGTCTCCAAAATAAAACAAGCATGAACACTGATAAGAAGGCAAAGCAGCCACTTGTGCTCTTCAAACACCTGTAGTGTGTCACCACCTTTATTCTGATACTTTAAAAAATGATTTGCACAGATGTCACATTTTGGTTTTGATGTTGTTTGCAATGATTGGCTTGCATCTGTATGTGAAATTTCAACAAAAAACATTTGAAGAACCATTTTACTAAATGAGAATGCTGTTAGTGTATGGTCAGTAATACATGTACGAACTCATGAACACTTTCCCTATCCCAATAAACACTACAGCAACAGAGCATAGTCTTCATTTCATTAATACCATAACACGAATAGTTTACTGCCAGACAGCCTAATCAAAGTCAGCTTTGCAATACAGCATTGTTCATTTTAAATACGTGCAGTGCCAGTAAAAACACAACTCATAACAGATGCAATTTCAAACTAAAAGCCGTGGGAGGAATGACTTTACAAAAATAGCTAGAGATTTAATGTGTATTCCAAGTAAAAATATGTATAGTCTAGGGGACATTTTATTTGCCATATTCTCTAAATGAGAAATACCAGAAAAAATATAACTGGTTAAGAAATAATTCCATATTTGTGACTAAACATTGTATTTTTTTTTTCATAAAACCTTGCATGACGAAGAAATGTTTAGCACCATGATATTGATTCATGTGTTGGAAAAGTTGGGATTAAATTACCCATGCATACATACAGTACATATATTCAGTTGGTTTCATGCAGATCGAAGTGCATAGAAATGAATGGATAGATTTACAATACTTTTCAATGTTCCTACATGTTTCCCTGTATGTAACAACATGCAGCTAAACCCTCCTATTCTGCAATAAGCCAGACTGAATGTTATCTTAAAGATTTATTAACAAAACAGGGTGGGGTGAAACTATTAGGAAAAAAAAGGTGAGAAATCTATACAATCAATGTAAGAACATACAGAAAACACAATGAATAGTTGGGATATAGATGGCAAGGGATGCAATTCTTATTCCAGCATGTGCTCTGATAGCTGGCTCCTTCTCTCCCAATTGCTAAGATGTGCTGGCGCAAAGGGGTTAAATAAATTGAATAAGAGCATACGGCACTATGAGTCTTTATATTTTGTATGACTATATTGCCTGAAAGCGAGGCTGGAGAGGAACCCTGGGCCAGAGCCAGGGGCGGACTGACAACTCATGGGGCCCCCAGGCAATAGGGGTAGAGATGAGCGAATCGAACCAGGCGAACCGGAATTCGAGTCGAATTTCAGGAAATATTCGATTCGCGGCGAAACCGAAATTTTGCCTACTTCGGGTGCGCGAATCGAACATTTCCCGATCAGCCGGCAAAAGTGTCCCTGCAGTGAGCTCCGCTATTTCTGACAGTTCTCTGACAGAAGGAACACATGTTTAGCGGTTGAAACATTGTATCTATTAGTTTACATTTAGGATACAGATGTTTCAACCACTGTTCATGTAAAGAAGCTGTGAGAGAACTGTCAGAAATAGAGGAACTCTGCACATACACTTTTTGCCGGCTTGGAATTATTCTTCTTTTCATCCTACTTCTTCTTCTTCTTCATCTTCATCCTCAGAAGAAGAGGATGAGGATGAAGAAGAAGAAGAAGAAGTAGGATGAAAAGAAGAATAATTCCAAGCCGGCAAAAAGTGTATGTGCAGAGTTCCTCTATTTCTGACAGTTCTCTCACAGCTTCTTCACATGTACAGCGGTTGAAACATCTGTATCCTAAATGGAAACTAATAGATACAATTTGTATCTATTAGTTTCCATTTAGGATACAGATGTTTCAACCGCTGTACATGTGAAGAAGCTGTGAGAGAACTGTCAGAAAAATGAGGAACTCTGCACATACACTTTTTGCCGGCTTGGAATTATTCTTCTTTTCATCCTACTTCTTCTTCTTCTTCTTCTTCTTCTTCTTCTTCTTCATCCTCATCCTCATCCTCTTCTTCTGAGGATGAGGGTGAGGATGAAGAAGAAGAAGAAGCAGTAGGATGAAAATAAGAATAATTCCAAGCCGGCAAAAAGTGTATGTGCAGAGTTACTCTATTCTGCAGATACACTTAGAGGAGCTCTGCACATACACTTTTTGCCTGTTTGGAATTAATCTTATTTTCATCCTACTTCTTCTTCTTCTTCTTTATCCTCATCCTCAGAAGAAGAAGAAGAGGATGAAGAAGAAGAAGAAGAAGAAGAAGAAGTAGGATGAAAATAAGAATAATTGCAAGCCGGCAAAAAGTGTATGTGCAGAGTTCCTCTATTCTGCAGATACACTTAGAGGAGCTCTGCAGATACACTTAGAGGAGCTCTGCACATACACTTTTTGCCGGCTTGGAATTAATCTTATTTTCATCCTACTTCTTCTTCTTCTTCTTCTTCTTCATCCTCATCCTCATCCTCAGAAGAAGAAGAAGAGGATGAGGATGAGGATGAAGAAGAAGAAGAAGAAGAAGAAGAAGAAGAAGAAGTAGGATGAAAATAAGAATAATTCCAAGCCGGCAAAAAGTGTATGTGCAGAGCTCCTCTAAGTGTATCTGCAGAGCTCCTCTAAGTGTATCTGCAGAATAGAGGAACTCTGCACATACACTTTTTGCCGGAAACCGCTGTATGGAGGGAATGTCCCAGAACTGTCATAAATAGTCTATTTCTGACAGTTCTGGGACATTCACTCCATACAGCTGTTTCAACCGCTGTATGGAGGGAATGTCATAGAACTGTCAGAAATAGACTATTAATGACAGTTCTGGGACTGTCCTTCCATACAGCGGTTGAAACATTGTATCTATTTGTTTCCATAAATGGATCCATTTATGGAAACAAATAGATACAATGTTTCAACCGCTGTATGGAAGGACAGTCCCAGAACTGTCATTAATAGTCTATTTCTGACAGTTCTATGACATTCCCTCCATACAGCGGTTGAAACAGCTGTATGGAGTGAATGTCCCAGAACTGTCAGAAATAGACTATTTATGACAGTTCTGGGACATTCACTCCATACAGCGGTTGAAACATTGTATCTATTTTTTTCCATAAATGACATTCTGCAGATACACTTAGAGGAGCGCTGCAGATACACTTTTTGCCGGCTTGGAATTATTCTTATTTTCATCCTACTTCTTCTTTTTCTTCTTATGAGGATGAGGATGAAGAAGAAGAAGTAGGATGAAAATAAGATTAATTCCAAGCCGGCAAAAAGTGTATCTGCAGCGCTCCTCTAAGTGTATTTGCAGAATGTCATTTATGGAAAAAAATAGATACAATGTTTCAACCGCTGTATGGAAGGACAGTCCCAGAACTGTCATAAATAGTCTATTTCTGACAGTTCTGGGACATTCACTCCATACAGCTGTTTCAACCGCTGTATGGAGGGAATGTCATAGAACTGTCAGAAATAGACTATTAATGACAGTTCTGGGACTGTCCTTCCATACAGCGGTTGAAACATTGTATCTATTTGTTTCCATAAATGGATCCATTGTATGTATTTGTTTCCATAAATGGATCCATTTATGGAAACAAATACATACAATGTTTCAACCGCTGTATGGAAGGACAGTCCCAGAACTGTCATTAATAGTCTATTTCTGACAGTTCCATGACATTCCCTCCATACAGCGGTTGAAACAGCTGTATGGAGTGATTGTCCCAGAACTGTCAGAAATAGTCTATTTCTGACAGTTCTGGGACATTCACTCCATACAGCTGTTTCAACCGCTGTATGGAGGGAATGTCATGTAACTGTCAGAGTCCCAGAACTGTCATTAATAGTCTATTTCTGACAGTTCCATGACATTCCCTCCATACAGCGGTTGAAACAGCTGTATGGAGTGAATGTCCCAGAACTGTCAGAAATAGACTATTTATGACAGTTCTGGGACTGTCCTTCCATACAGCGGTTGAAACATTGTATCTATTTTTTTCCATAAATGACATTCTGCAAATACACTTAGAGGAGCGCTGCAGATACACTTTTTGCCGGCTTGGAATTAATCTTATTTTCATCCTACTTCTTCTTCTTCATCCTCATCCTCATCCTCATAAGAAGAAAAAGAAGAAGTAGGATGAAAATAAGAATAATTCCAAGCCGGCAAAAAGTGTATCTGCAGCGCTCCTCTAAGTGTATCTGCAGAATGTCATTTATGGAAAAAAATAGATACAATGTTTCAACCGCTGTATGGAGTGAATGTCCCAGAACTGTCATAAATAGTCTATTTCTGACAGTTCTGGGACATTCACTCCATACAGCTGTTTCAACCGCTGTATGGAGGGAATGTCATAGAACTGTCAGAAATAGACTATTAATGACAGTTCTGGGACTCTGACAGTTACATGACATTCCCTCCATACAGCGGTTGAAACAGCTGTATGGAGTGAATGTCCCAGAACTGTCAGAAATAGACTATTTATGACAGTTCTGGGACAATCACTCCATACAGCTGTTTCAACCGCTGTATGGAGGGAATGTCATGGAACTGTCAGAAATAGACTATTAATGACAGTTCTGGGACTGTCCTTCCATACAGCGGTTGAAACATTGTATGTATTTGTTTCCATAAATGGATCCATTTATGGAAACAAATACATACAATGTTTCAACCGCTGTATGGAAGGACAGTCCCAGAACTGTCATTAATAGTCTATTTCTGACAGTTCCATGACATTCCCTCCATACAGCGGTTGAAACAGCTGTATGGAGTGAATGTCCCAGAACTGTCAGAAATAGACTATTTCTGACAGTTCTGGGACATTCACTCCATACAGCTGTTTCAACCGCTGTATGGAGGGAATGTCATAGAACTGTCAGAAATAGACTATTAATGACAGTTCTGGGACTGTCCTTCCATACAGCGGTTGAAACATTGTATGTATTTGTTTCCATAAATGGATCCATTTATGGAAACAAATACATACAATGTTTCAACCGCTGTATGGAAGGACAGTCCCAGAACTGTCATTAATAGTCTATTTCTGACAGTTCCATGACATTCCCTCCATACAGCGGTTGAAACAGCTGTATGGAGTGATTGTCCCAGAACTGTCAGAAATAGACTATTTCTGACAGTTCTGGGACAATCACTCCATACAGCTGTTTCAACCGCTGTATGGAGGGAATGTCATGGAACTGTCAGAAATAGACTATTAATGACAGTTCTGGGACTGTCCTTCCATACAGCGGTTGAAACATTGTATGTATTTGTTTCCATAAATGGATCCATTTATGGAAACAAATACATACAATGTTTCAACCGCTGTATGGAAGGACAGTCCCAGAACTGTCAGAAATAGTCTATTTCTGACAGTTCTGGGACATTCACTCCATACAGCTGTTTCAACCGCTGTATGGAGGGAATGTCATAGAACTGTCAGAAATAGACTATTAATGACAGTTCTGGGACTGTCCTTCCATACAGCGGTTGAAACATTGTATGTATTTGTTTCCATAAATGGATCCATTTATGGAAACAAATACATACAATGTTTCAACCGCTGTATGGAAGGACAGTCCCAGAACTGTCATTAATAGTCTATTTCTGACAGTTCCATGACATTCCCTCCATACAGCGGTTGAAACAGCTGTATGGAGTGAATGTCCCAGAACTGTCAGAAATAGACTATTTCTGACAGTTCTGGGACATTCACTCCATACAGCTGTTTCAACCGCTGTATGGAGGGAATGTCATAGAACTGTCAGAAATAGACTATTAATGACAGTTCTGGGACTGTCCTTCCATACAGCGGTTGAAACATTGTATGTATTTGTTTCCACAAATGGATCCATTTATGGAAACAAATACATACAATGTTTCAACCGCTGTATGGAAGGACAGTCCCAGAACTGTCATTAATAGTCTATTTCTGACAGTTCCATGACATTCCCTCCATACAGCGGTTGAAACAGCTGTATGGAGTGATTGTCCCAGAACTGTCAGAAATAGTCTATTTCTGACAGTTCTGGGACATTCACTCCATACAGCTGTTTCAACCGCTGTATGGAGGGAATGTCATGTAACTGTCAGAGTCCCAGAACTGTCATTAATAGTCTATTTCTGACAGTTCCATGACATTCCCTCCATACAGCGGTTGAAACAGCTGTATGGAGTGAATGTCCCAGAACTGTCAGAAATAGACTATTTATGACAGTTCTGGGACTGTCCTTCCATACAGCGGTTGAAACATTGTATCTATTTTTTTCCATAAATGACATTCTGCAAATACACTTAGAGGAGCGCTGCAGATACACTTTTTGCCGGCTTGGAATTAATCTTATTTTCATCCTACTTCTTCTTCTTCATCCTCATCCTCATCCTCATAAGAAGAAAAAGAAGAAGTAGGATGAAAATAAGAATAATTCCAAGCCGGCAAAAAGTGTATCTGCAGCGCTCCTCTAAGTGTATCTGCAGAATGTCATTTATGGAAAAAAATAGATACAATGTTTCAACCGCTGTATGGAGTGAATGTCCCAGAACTGTCATAAATAGTCTATTTCTGACAGTTCTGGGACATTCACTCCATACAGCTGTTTCAACCGCTGTATGGAGGGAATGTCATAGAACTGTCAGAAATAGACTATTAATGACAGTTCTGGGACTCTGACAGTTACATGACATTCCCTCCATACAGCGGTTGAAACAGCTGTATGGAGTGAATGTCCCAGAACTGTCAGAAATAGACTATTTCTGACAGTTCTGGGACAATCACTCCATACAGCTGTTTCAACCGCTGTATGGAGGGAATGTCATGGAACTGTCAGAAATAGACTATTAATGACAGTTCTGGGACTGTCCTTCCATACAGCGGTTGAAACATTGTATGTATTTGTTTCCATAAATGGATCCATTTATGGAAACAAATACATACAATGTTTCAACCGCTGTATGGAAGGACAGTCCCAGAACTGTCAGAAATAGTCTATTTCTGACAGTTCTGGGACATTCACTCCATACAGCTGTTTCAACCGCTGTATGGAGGGAATGTCATAGAACTGTCAGAAATAGACTATTAATGACAGTTCTGGGACTGTCCTTCCATACAGCGGTTGAAACATTGTATGTATTTGTTTCCATAAATGGATCCATTTATGGAAACAAATACATACAATGTTTCAACCGCTGTATGGAAGGACAGTCCCAGAACTGTCATTAATAGTCTATTTCTGACAGTTCCATGACATTCCCTCCATACAGCGGTTGAAACAGCTGTATGGAGTGAATGTCCCAGAACTGTCATAAATAGAGAGAAACTGTCACAGAACTGTCCTTCTTCTCATCCTTCTCCTTCTTCTCATCCTTCTTCTCATCCTTCTTCTCATCCTTCTTCTCATCCTTCTCCTTCTTCTCATCCTTCTCCTTCTTCTCATCCTTCTCCTTCTCCTTCTTCTCATCCTTCTCCTTCTCCTTCTTCTCATCCTTCTCCTTCTTCTCATCCTTCTCCTTCTCCTTCTTCTCATCCTTCTCCTTCTCCTTCTTCTCATCCTTCTCCTTCTCCTTCTTCTCATCCTTCTCCTTCTCCTTCTTCTCATCCTTCTCCTTCTGCTTCTCCTTCTCCTTCTCCGTCTTCTCATCCTTCTCCTTCTCATCCTTCTCCTTCTTCTCATCCTTCTCCTTCTTCTCATCCTTCTCCTTCTCCTTCTTCTCATCCTTCTCCTTCTTCTCATCCTTCTCCTTCTTCTCATCCTTCTCCTTCTCCTCATCCTTCTCCTTCTTCTCATCCTTCTCCTTCTCCTTCTCCTTCTTCTCATCCTTCTCCTTCTTCTCATCCTTCTCCTTCTCCTCATCCTTCTCCTTCTTCTCATCCTTCTCCTTCTCCTTCTTCTCATCCTTCTCCTTCTCCTTCTTCTCATCCTTCTCCTTCTCCATCTTCTCATCCTTCTCCTTCTCCTTCTTCTCATCCTTCTCCTTCTTCTCATCCTTCTCCTTCTTCTCATCCTTCTCCTTCTTCTCATCCTTCTCCTTCTCCTCATCCTTCTCCTTCTCCTTCTTCTCATCCTTCTCCTTCTCCTTCTTCTCATCCTTCTCCTTCTCATCCTTCTCCTTCTCCTCATCCTTCTCCTTCTCCTTCTTCTCATCCTTCTCCTTCTCCTTCTTCTCATCCTTCTCCTTCTCCTTCTTCTCATCCTTCTTCTCATCCTTCTCCTTCTTCTCATCCTTCTCCTTCTCCTTCTTCTCATCCTTCTCCTTCTCCTTCTTCTCATCCTTCTCCTTCTCCATCTTCTCATCCTTCTCCTTTTCCTTCTTCTCATCCTTCTCCTTCTGCTTCTCCTTCTCCTTCTCCGTCTTCTCATCCTTCTCCTTCTCATCCTTCTCCTTCTTCTCATCCTTCTCCTTCTTCTCATCCTTCTCCTTCTTCTCATCCTTCTCCTTCTTCTCATCCTTCTCCTTCTTCTCATCCTTCTCCTTCTTCTCATCCTTCTCCTTCTTCTCATCCTTCTCCTTCTCCTTCTTCTCATCCTTCTCCTTCTTCTCATCCTTCTCCTTCTCCTTCTTCTCATCCTTCTCCTTTTTCTCATCCTTCTTCTTCTTCTCATCCTTCTCCTTCTCCTTCTTCTCATCCTTCTCCTTCTTCTCATCCTTCTTCTCATCCTTCTCCTTCTTCTCATCCTTCTCCTTCTTCTCATCCTTCTTCTCATCCTTCTCCTTCTTCTCATCCTTCTCCTTCTCCTTCTTCTCATCCTTCTCCTTCTCCTTCTTCTCATCCTTCTCCTTCTCATCCTTCTCTTTCTTCTCATCCTTCTTCTCATCCTTCTCCTTCTTCTCATCCTTCTCCTTCTTCTCATCCTTCTTCTCATCCTTCTCCTTCTTCTCATCCTTCTCCTTCTCCTTCTTCTCATCCTTCTCCTTCTCCTTCTTCTCATCCTTCTCCTTCTCCTTCTTCTCATCCTTCTTCTCCTCATCCTTCTCCTTCTTCTCATCCTTCTCCTTCTCCTTCTTCTCATCCTTCTCCTTCTCCTTCTTCTCATCCTTCTCCTTCTTCTCATCCTTCTCCTTCTCCTTCTCCTTCTCTTTCCTCATCTCCAAGGGCATTTAAATTAAAGGTACAGTGTTCTGCTCTAATTTAAAGGCTCTCTGAAGCCTAGAAACCCTTTTTATAAGTCATCTTCGTAGCGAAGAAATTCGCATCGAATCGAATTTCACACTGGAATTCGCCGAATCAGCCGAATCGAATTTTTGAAAAATTCGCTCATCTCTAAATAGGGGATCATGGGGCCCCTGTGTCCTTGCCCACACTCAAAAAGCCTATCAAAAAGGTACCAGGGGCATTTCATGGGGCCCCCTACTGACCCTGGGCCCTCGGGCAGTGCCCGAGTGCTCGAATGGTCAGTCCGCCCCTGGCCAGAGCACTGTCACGCCATTTACCGTGGATCTGTTTGGGGTAACCCCTAAAGTGCTGCTGGCTTTTTATTCATTTGAAAGCCTAAATGCTCCAGTAAGAGCACCTACTCACTATTATTATCATCGAGATTTCTGACTTGTTTTTTCCCTCCAGCTCTATCTGATGAGTGAGTGCCTTCTCCCTCTGATTTCTGGAAGCACTTTTTTACACTTTTGCAGACTTTTAGTATATTTGAGCATAGGTTGGACTTTTATTTTCAATGATCACTCCTTTTTTCTTTTTGTTTTTTTGTATCAATTACTGTATTTTGATTAGCGCTACACAACTTGTATTGTATTTTATGAGGTTTTTCGTATCTGTTAACATCTGCCAGCAGTTTTTTCTTCTAATTTTGAGCACTTTTATATTAGCACAGAAATACATACATGTTTATATAGGTATGACAACATACCTGCCCAAAACATTAAAACATTGCATGATAATGCAGATACACATACTGTATATGTCAGTCAAGTCAACTTTAACCATTAGCCGCCTGGCCTATAGCCGTTTGGCGGCCGCAAAAATGCTGTAGCTTTCCGGGTACAAGCCATTTGGCGTCCTACCGCACATGCGCAGTTCGCGCGGTTGCAGAGCCATGCAGCGGCACGATCTGTCACCGGTCGTGTACCTCGGACACGGCCGATGACAGATCTGAGTACCGGCCCCCGTTGCTGGTACCATGTAACCTGCTGTGACCAATCACAGCAGGTCACATGACAGTTGTATACAATGGATGGCTTCATTCATGCCATCCATTGTATACTAGTGCCTAGCTGTGAATGGTCACAGCAGGTCACATGCACATGTCATGTGATTAGCTGTGGCCAAATCACAGCTAAGCACAAAAAAAAAAAAAAAAAAAACCTGAATGAATTGATGTCATTTAGGTAAATGCTTGCTTAAAGCAAAGTAATTCTTTGCTATAAGCAAATTGTGTAAAAAAAAAATAAAAATGCTGATCACTTCCCCAAAGTGGTACAAAGTTACTATGGTTGTACTACATTGTACTACTTTGGTCATAGTAAAATATGAAAAAAAAATGTAATAAAAAATTAAAAATAATTAAAAAAAAAAAAAAATATATATACAGTTGCAAGAAAAAGTATGTGAACCCCTTGGCATTGCGTGGAGTTTTGCATGAATTGGGCATAAAATGTGCTCTGAACGTCATCTAAGTCACAACAATAGAAGAACACAGTCTGCTGAACATAATACTACACAAACATTAGATGTTGCCATGGTTTAATTACACATAACATGTAAACATTCACAGTGCAGGGAGGAAAAAGTATGTGAACCTTTGGACTTAATAACTGGTTGACCCTCCTTTGGCAGCAATAACCTCAACCAAACATTTCCTATAGTTGCAGATCAGACCTGCACAATGATCTGGAGTAATTTTGGACCACTCCTCTTCACAAAACTGTTTCAGTGTAGCAATATTCTTGGGATGTCTGGTGTGAATCGCTCTCTTAAGGTCATGCCACAGCATTTCAATCGGGTTGAGGTCAGGACTCTGACTGGGCCACTCCAGAAGGCGTATTCTGTGCTGTTGCAGCCATTGTTTTGTTGAATTACTTGTATGCTTTGGGTCATTGTCCTGTTGCATCACCCATCCTCTGCGGAGCTTCAGTTGGCGAACAGATGGTCGTACGTTTTCCTGCAAAATGTCTTGATAAACTCTGGAATTCAGTTTCCCATCAATGACAACAATCCGTCCAGGCCCTGAGGCAGCAAAGCAGCCCCAAACCATGATACTCCCTCCGCCATGTTTTACAGTGGGGATGAGGTTTTGATGTTGGTTTGCTGTGCCTTTATTTTCTCCACACATAGTGTTGTGTGTTCTTCCCAAACAACTCAATCTTGGTTTCATCTGTCCACAGTATATTTTGCCAGTAGTGCTGTGGAACATCCAGGTGCTCTTTTGCAAACTTCAAACGTGCTGCAATATTCTTTTTGGACAGCAATGACTTCCTCCGTGGTGTCCTCCCATGTACTCCATTCTTGTTTAATGTTTTCCTTATTGTAGATGTGTCAACAAAAATGTTAGCATGTGCCAGAGATTTCTGTAGGTCTTTAGCTGACACTCTGGGATTCTTCTTTACCTCATGCAGCATTCTGCGCTGTGCTCTTGCAGTCATTTTTACAGGACAACCACGCCTAGGGAGAGTAGCAACAGTGCTAAACTGTCTCCATTTGTAGACAGTCTGTCTTACCGTGGACACATGAACATCAAGGCTTTTGGAGATACTTTTGTAACCCTTTCCAGCTTCATGCAAGTCAACAATTCTTGATTGTAGGTCTTCTGAGAGCTTTTTCTGTGAGGCATGGTTCACATCAGACAGTGCTTCTTGAAACCAGTAAACCCAAAACATGTGTGTGGTTTTTTAAGGGCAGGACAGCTGTCAGCAACACATCCAATATCATCACACTGATTGGAGTCAAGGTTGGCTCACTCCTGGCTCCAATTAGCTCTGGGAGAAGTCATTAAGCTAGGGCCTCACATACTTTTTCCTCCCTGCACTGTGAATGTTTACATGTTATGTGCAATTAAACCATGGCAACATCTAATGTTTGTGTAGTATTATGTTCAGCAGACCGTGTCCTTCTATTGTTGTGACTTAGATGACGTTCAGAGCACATTTTATGCCCAATTTATGCAAAACTCCACGTAATGCCAAGGGGTTCACATACTTTTTCTTGCAACTGTATATATATAGCGCTGAAACGTGAAAAATGGCCTGGGCAGGAAGGTGTAAAATTGCCCGGTATTGAAATGGTTAATACTATAGAAATTAGATTCTGACCATAACATTTACATGTCACAGTTAAAGCACGATTTGTCAGACTAGGCAATAGTTTTTATTTCTTCTTCATCTAGTTCACTATAGGCCTATTGTCTTGATCTTTCCTGACAGTTTTGTTTTTTTTGTTTTTTTTACCACTGTATCTTTTTCAAGGTTTAACAAGCTATGCATTCAGAAATGTAGAAACACCGCCGATATACAGATCCGTTGTTTGAGCAATTGTGCCTCTTCTGTTAGCTTGAACAGGTCTGACCATTCTCTGAATGTCCATCACTAACCAAATGATTTCGCACAGATAGTTGCTACTATTTTGACTTTATTAATGTTATTGTTTGCACCATTTCCTGTAAATTCTTATAACTGCAGTAAAATCCAGGGAGGATTCTTTGAGATTCTAACCATTATGCCTGACATCAACAGTTTCAAGGTATAGTTAAAAAAAAGTCAAATCCTCATCCAATTAGATTGCACATTACATTATGTATTAGAGACTGAAAAGGAAACAAAGAGGTCAGATTCCAAAAAAAGCAAAGGATGTATTAAATAAAAAAGTAAAATGACTGCACCAGAAAACCAGAAAAACAAACATGTAAACAGTCCCCAAATCTACTCCAAGCCGCATTATCCAACGCCATCAGCAGACAGACCCATGAGAGGTATATAGGTGTACAGTAGAGGCTTCTGCTTGGAGCCAAGAGTCTTTGATGCTGTGATTCTCTATGGAGTTGGCCTCCTCCTCCCGATACAATGTGAGATGGGTACATGTTTTGGGGATGTGTCCTTATCGCCAGCCTTGGCTTCTTTTCTATCCTTGCAATATGTTGGAATGCCACTTCTGGCTTCTAAAAACAACAAGGCTTGGTGATCAATGTCCATTTATAGTATGAAAACTTCAGCTCCATTTTCCTTTTACAGTGGCAACGTTTCTTTCTTGTTTTTATTTGTTTGGAATATAGTAAGGTATTACAATATATTATTGCCAGTATGTATATCATTTCAGTTTTAAAGTTCTGTGAAGTTTCCTATACAATATTATTATTGCTCATCTGTATATTGTTTTGAGTACAACCCTCATCGATTTACCTGCTTTGAGAAACTGAAATGAAATGTTTTAGGGTCCAGATAATGCATGGTTCCTTCCTTGTGTTGGAGGCTAACAATCTTTTAAAGGTAGCCATTGCTTTCTACACATTACATTTACACATTATACTTATAATATACTACTCCAATAGGTCAACAAATTGCTGTAATGTATATATACAATTTGCTGATTAGACTGGTTTCCAATCCAATTCGCTCATCACTACCTCTCACCACATCAGTAGTAAAGTAGAAAGCTAACATATTTTCCTCTGTATGCTGAATCACTGGACCAGAATAACAATAAAACACCCAGAACAGCACATTTTGTGGGATGGTTACATGTTCATGGGTCACAGGGTTAAACATTTTTTTCCCATATGGAGAGTTTATGGTCTATTTTAATCATGCATAAAACCAGAAATGTAAAGACTAAATGTAGTTTTGGATAAAGTACACTAAGCCACCCTTCATAGGTTTACTTATCTTAACTACACTGGAGTAGGACTGATGTTCGTTGCTTTAGAGCTTCTAGCTGAATTCTTTTTTTTAACTGCTGACCATGTCTGTGGACTGAGTCCTCATAGGGCTGTCTACTGAGGCAGGAGACAGCCATATACACATCTATGTAGACTCACCGCAAAGTCCAGCCAGTGATGAAGAACATTTTGGCAGGAGAATATTTAAAACAAGTCAAATCTTGGAACAGGCTGTGTCTGTCCTAATGCGGTAAAAATTACACTCGATTGGGGGTTTTAGTGTGGTTTAGCTCAGGAGGGCTAGAAACGGTGAGTAAGCGTACTTTGTTTGAAAATACACTTGTCCTTCAACCATCATTTCGCATGAAGGACATGTTACATTACAATAACATGCTGGTTATATACAGGACAAAAGAAGAAATTTTATTTCTTTTTATTAGATATGTTTTATGTTTCATTCAAGTATTTTGCACCTATGTGATGATATAGCATTAATTTTATAAATTAAAACATGGTATGGTTACAATATCTGTTTATCTGTTACCTATTATTTTCTTTAATATTCTGCATATAACCATGAGCCAAATAAATTCCAATTTACCATGGAAAAAGTCTTAATGAAACTTGTAAAGGTGCGTTATTTTAACACTGGCATTTATAAATCCCTATGGAACATCGTGGAGCTAAAGCCAGGAAAAAAAAGCATATGGTACTCTTCAATAAAAACAATGTGACATTATAGATCCCGCCAATAAACCTAAACGTGAACAGTTTCACAGTATAGCACTGGTGAAAATTTCCTGTATTTTTTAGTTATTTATTTATTTTTACCAGGTAGATGATGTAGGTAAAATAAAGTACCAAAATGTTTTTTGGCTTGGAGACTGTAACAACTGCTGTGCAATATAAACATGAAGCATAAAATTATCCAAATGCCTTGTAAACTATGTAAGATAAAAAATAGTAGATTCACAAAACACACAAAATAACATATTACCTGCATGCAAGCCACATAACAAATAACAGACTACGTATGACACAGTTTTGTGTCAAAGAATAACTTCACATTTAGTGAAGCTGTCCTTTAACGCTTCCCTCCTTGGGGTAACCTACACTAAGTATGAATCCAACCATAGAAAAGAATGAAGCCATTGCACAGTCTCCTCTATACAACCATTTCAGATACCATCTCAGAGTATCAAATCTGGCGTTATTGTTATTATTACCTTTATTACCTTTATCTGAATTGTCTTTCGTACTTTAAAACCTCACCTATTTAAATTGATACTATAAGACACTCACCTGAGCCTGTTCTTCACCTTCTCAGGTCAATAGCACCAGCATGGTGACTGTGGGCATCTGGCTGCAACTCCTTGCGGCTTTACAGCCTTAGTGTCTTTTAATGATTCCCTCCTTAGTGTAACCTACACTAAGTATGAACCCAGCCATAGGAAAGAATGAAGCCATTGCTCAGTCTCCTCTATACAATCATTTCAGATACCATCTCAGGGTATCAAATCTGGTGTTATTGTAGCAACCTCCTAGCTTGTCTAGGAGGAGCTACACCCTGATGGCTATTGAGGAGCTGATTAGCAGCTCAGGTGGGATAGTCAGCAGGGTCAAATTCTGGTCAGGACTGAGAGACTCTGCAGGCCAGCCTCTCTGGAATTTCCCCCTGCCCTTTCGGAGGAGTGCCTTTGGAGGCAGTGGGTGGATCTGAGGAGTGGTTGGCTGCACTTTTGAGGGACCTCAGCCAATCCCTAACAGGAGGCTTGGCAAGGGGCTGGACTCCTTTAAAAGTGTTTGAGCCTGCTCAACAGCAGGAGTGTAGTGCTGGGAGAGGAGTGAGAAGCGGGAAGATGTGAGGCTGGAGGAGGAAGGCTGCCAGGAGGCCTAGTGGGATGGGGTCTGCCTGTGAGCCTGGAGCTGGAAAGTAGGAAAACTCAGGACTGACGGTCCCCCTGAGAGAAGACCACCTGTATGCCAGGAAAGGAGCAGTTCAGCTGATAGACCTGGTAGCAGCAGCCATACTGCAAGCGGTACAGGAGAGGTTCTGAGTGAGTACACCTGGGCGGATAGGGGAAGGAAACTGGATTAGCCCTCTGCTAGTGACTGTACACCTTATTTAAAGGAACAGTAGCTGGATCCCCTGTTCAGGAATATAGTCTCCAGATTGCTGGGTGAAAAGGAGTTCATCTAGGGTCTGGGGTAGTACAACTGTAACTGCTGGTTAGCACTCCAACGGAGACTATGTCAGAGAAGATAATCTGTGAATAGTTCAGGAAGCTGTCCTCAGATTTCAGTTCCCTTGGGGATACTATACACCCCTTACCCTATCCAAGTTCAATCCCCTCAATAAAACAACAAAACCAATCACCAAGGCCTGATTTCTGTCTGTGGATGAAAGCTATGTGGAAAATGCTAATTGACTGGCTGTGCAGAACTATAGGGGGGCCCAAATTCACCAGCAATCCCTAAGGGGGTAGTGCTCCATTATTATTACTATTATTATCACTTTTACCTGAATTGCCTTTCATACTTCAAAATATCCCCAACCTAAATTGATATCACCAGACACTAACCATCTTTAGCGGTCTTCAGGTCCCCAGCACTAGCATGGTAACTCTGGGCAGCCGACCGTTACTCCTTGCGGCTTCACAGCCGATTGCTCACTGCATATACGCATGCTATGCTTTGTGAATGGTCTCACAGCCTTCTGGGACCTGTGACATGTCCCAGAAGGCTGTGGGTGGGGGGTTAGGGGGAGAACTTCCGCTCCAGTCACTTAGGCGATCCAAGTGGAAGTGGGAGTGGGTACCTGTCAGAACCCTGTCCAAATATAGCAGAGGAGGACAGAGGAGGAGGCAGAGCGAAACCTGTCAGAACCCTGTCAAAATAGTGCAGAGGCGGGGGGAGAAGGAGGCAGAGTAGAACTTCCCCTTTGGGTTAAGTTCCATTTTAATATTGAGACCTGTATTTATATGTACTTCTCCCCTTGACTTGTTGTCTAGTGCCCTCCCCCCAAAGAAAAATGAAATAACACAACCAGAATTAAATAATTGCTTCAAGTGACAATACGTTTTGCAACTTGACATAGTCATAGAGAACAGAATCAGAAGCATTATAATGCCCCAGTGCAAACAGAATTAAATAACCTTTTCCATAGGCAAATCACTAGCCATTCCTTGAAGCCATTCCATGAAGCCATTCCTACCCAAACACTATTTAATATACATTGACAGACAAGAAGTATAAGGTAGATATGTGGGATTCTACAGATCTATGAAATTATCGAAATGTATATCAATGAAAATACAGCGAGGAATCTTTTTTTAGCAAATTAGCAACAAATGTAGTCACAATTCAGGCTGCCTGTCAAGATTGTATGCAACAGGTTTTATGTGTATTTGCAACCCCTGCACAATCCTGGGAAGCCAACAAAGACAATTTTGCACAGGTTTGCAATAGATTTTGTACTGGAAATGTGACAGATTTTCACTCAAAACAAATCCACAATTAAACAATGGTAAGGGGCAGATTTCAGTCTGTCACAGTGCTACCTGAGAGCAGCTGAGGGAGAAATTTATGAGGGTCCATTCATGCTTAAAGTGTGTGCTAATGTGCATTGTGTTAAGGCCAGGGGCAGACTGACAACTCATGGGGCCCCGGGCAATAGGGGATCATGGGGCCCCTGTGTCCTTGCCCAAACTCAAAAAAGCCTATGAAAAAGGTACCAGGGGCATCTCATGGGGCCCCTTACTGACCCCGGGCCCTCACTAGGGGATCATGGGGCCCCTGTGTCCTTGCCCAAACTCAAAAAAGCCTATGAAAAAGGTACCAGGGGCACCTCATGGGGCCCCCTACTGACCCCAAGCCCTCGGGCAGTGCCCGAGTTTCCAAATAGTCAGTCCACCCCTGGTTAAGGCACACCATTCATTTTGAATGGAATGCCAATGAACCACAATAGTTCAAAAAGTTTGCATGACCTTTTCTAGCAATGCTGGTGTGCTCCATCCTACATTACACTCTACTGTGCGTTGAGTTGGTGTGCCCATGGCACTGCTACACACCACACATACCACATAAAGTGCATTGCCATGCTTTATTATAGCAATGTTCATCAACACATGTGTTGCCATATGTGGATGGATCCTGAATGAAGCTTATTTCCAAACCCTTCATAAAATAGGTACGTACTTAAAAAGAAACTTTACTACAGTGGAGCACCATAATACCATATAGATCACACAGAAGCTCAAAGTGGTGTGAACTCCACAATGTAGGTCCAGAAGATTTCAGTACAAGCATGGTTCATGTCGTTATCAGTAATATCCTAACTGTACACTCACAGTCTTCTACTCAGACATTTTATTGTGGTTTTTTTTATCCATCACTAGTGATTTCACAATGTGATAGGATTCTGTTTCCAAGCTTCACCCAGATGGAAAATAAAAAAAGTTTACTATGAGTGTAGCTTTCAATTTCTGTTTGAGATACAGTGAGATAGAACATAAATACGAGAAGTCCCTAATGGATTGTATACCTTTGTTAGATGTCTCTTAACAAACCCACACATCACCTCTTACACATACTGTATACTAGATCGATGTAATTTTGATCCTCTGCAATTTTCCAACAAAAGAAGAAACCATGTATTACACATAATAAATGGATGCACAGAGATTGGATTCCACTGTGCAAGCCTACAGTGAGAGATGGTGGATGAGATTTATTGTCCAACAGGATATTTAAGTTTATCATAAAGGGGATTCTCTGCTGACAGTGGTCAGTGCTACATTGCTACATACTTTACTTTATGCTTCCTCCAGGTGCTACATACTTTTATTACAGCACAGTGTTACTGTAGTGTCTATGATACTATAGTATCAGAGTGATTGTGTTTGTGGAAAATAGTTGAGACTTTGCACAGTAGGATTTGTGGTGGGGAGTAATGAGCCAAATGTACCTGGGTACGGTTCATGGCAAGTTTAGTAAACATTACTAAAGTTCAGGTGCTAAACTTCCATTGAAGTAAATGGGTGCTGAACGTTAAATAAAAAAAAGAAAAACAGTACTGGCCACGGGGAACATGTACCAAAGAAAAAAAAAGCAAAACATTTCAATTCATGGGAGGCAACAATTTTAGCAATGCTTAAACAGAAACATTAATAACAAAATCCAAATGAATAAACATGCCTGGGGGGTACGCTGATCCTGCCTGGGATGTGCAGACTGGTACAAAGTATACAACATACTGACATTTGCAAAGAAAAAGCATGTCTAAATTGTGGGCAAAAGAACAGTTACAGTATGAGCTGCTTTGCTATGTTTTGAAAACAAAAATGTCAAGGATTCTCTTCACTATACCAGATCTTTATCCTAGATGGGGGTCTGAAATAGATGTCAATGGGAGATTCCCACCAAAAAAATGGTGTGGGGCCCATCAGGTCTGGTATGGATTTTAGATGGAACACAATGCAAAAATAAAAAAAAAAGAAGAGTGAGTTTCCCCAAAACAATCTGCACCAGACTCTTATCCAAACATGCAACCTAGCTGGACAGGAAAGGGGAGAGAATGATCATGCGGTCTCTTTCCTCCTGAACTATATCAGGTCTTAAAATACCCTCTACATAGTTTAGATACATTTCCCAGGAAGACTCCATGTTGATGAGGACAATGCTCTCAATGACAATGAGCCTGGTATAAATTATAAGCAGAAATGTGTGTTTCATTCCAAATAGATTTTTCAGATGACAATTTGATTTTTGGAGATTTGGATGTGTAAGAATTTCTTACTTGACATGGTAACGAATGTAATTTTTAATTTAAAAAAATCAATAACGAAATTAATGGATGCATTCATTTTATTCAGATGACGTCACATGATATGATGATGGGGAAATTAAATAAATTTTCAAATTTGTTCAATATTTGCATCCAAGTAAATTTGTGATTTAAATTTAACTTATAATTGTCACAGTTAGTCAGTTCAATTCCACAGTCTAATGCAATTTTTAGGTTTGAAAAATATGGGGCTGCTGAATTTTTCATTTATTCTGTTGCGTCCGAAAATACAGAATTTTTCCGAATAGTTTCAATATATGAATAACAAATCCACCTGAAATATTGAAACCATAAACTAATATACTGTATAGCTATCTTAAAAAACAAAACAAAAGAAAAGTTAACTTTTTTTAATCACTTGACGCCAAGCGTATGCAAATATGCAGCCTCTCAGCGGCTGGGCCTTGACACCGAGCGGCCGCATTTTTGTGTATAATTTGAAGACACATAGGTGCTGAGAGCACATGCCCTGTGCGCTCCCAGCACATATGTCAGTCTCTCACGGAAAGGTCCTGATCTCCCCTTGCAATCGGGACCTTTTCCATTTGTGTGACAACAAATCATGGCGGTCACATGACCCTAAAACCCCGCCACGCCTCCTGGCGTCTGAAACCCCTTAAAGGGCCGGGAGGCACCAGCGTGAAGAGGTTAATCCTCCCAGACTATTGAATATACAAAATGAATGCCGAAGATACAAAACAAATTATAAAAACAATTCAGTTCAACATAACGAACATGACTATGACAAATTACGTTTTAACGAATGTCCGAACATGCAAAGCAAATACTGTATGATGTTTTCATTTTTATCTACATCTGTAATATTTCTATAAATAATTCTTATATGTGATAGCAAAACATGTTTGAAAATAAAATGTAATTTATATGGTCTTAGTAGTTACAATTACTCTAAGGGGTGTATTAAAAAAAAAAAAACTTGCATAGCAATTCTCACAGTGAACATGCATTAATAAATTCCCTTTAGTAAATCAACCCTTATGTGTCCATGCACACCTAGGCATTTACTAGAGTTTAGAAGCAGAAGAGTTTAGGGACAGTTAAATGCCCCTCTTCAGAAGTATCGCGTTCAGGAGAGGAACATTTTGGGCAAAAACTGCCAAACTGGGCAAAAACATGTGTAAACACATTTAATCGCATGTAAACATGCTTAGTGGTAGTCGCATTTAGTGCTCGGGAGTTTATTCACTTCTATGGCAAGTACTCTGGCCATTGAAATGAATAAATGTCTAAACGCTAAATGTGGCTAAATGCAGTACCGTATTTACATGCTTTTTTTCTGCATTTAGCATTTTTCTGCTGCCAGTAGAGTTAACATCTATGGTAGTTCCAGTGTACATGTAGTCTTAGGCTTTAAATATTACAAAAACAACCAAACAAATCATAATCAACAGTTATCGATAAAACATAATTTACATTCAGCACCATAATGAGCTACAAGTCGTGGTGATTAGTTTGCACATATTAAGTACCCTTTAACTTTTAGACCAACAGTGGTATTCAAGTGTAGTAAAATGGGTCAATAGAGATACATTCCAGGGGAACGCTGTCTGTAAATTCAGCTGGGCTCTGTCTGGAGTCAGTTATACAGCAATCAGTTATAAACAATTTGTACTCTGCTGTATTCTCTGGGCGCTATTCTAAAGGTTGCTCTAATGACAGAAGTGCTATCCCAGCTAATTAGACTGACATGCCTAAAGTTAGTATAGGGAATTGGTTCATTTACAAGGCAGCTACAGTATTCATCAATGTTGCATAATTCTCCTGACACTGATTTTTTTTTTTTTTTTTACTTTTTTTTGCACTTTTGTTTTGAAAGTGTTTGTAACTCAGTTGCCTTATTATACAGTAAGTAACAAGCTATAGCAATTAAACTGTTCTGTGACTCAATGCCAGATAATAGGCATTGAGTCATCTTAATAAAGTATACTGTATATCTATTTATGTAACAAGGTAATGCATGCAGGGTTAATGTTATTTGTCAATGTATTGTTTTCAACATTATTATTGCCGGTAATATCCAGTGTGTAGAGATTCTATACTGGTTCTGTGTTGTTGGTGATGTTTTAGTAGTTTGAACTTTCCTGCTCCTGGTTCTCAGTGTCATTCCTAGGGGTACGATGCAGAAGAAATAAAGACAGGCTGTACTGTTGGCAAAATTGTAATGTAAATCTAATACTGAATTTATTTAGAGACCAGATACAAAGGGAGGATGCTGTAGAGATTACTAACAGCTGTGATCCAGAGACCTTTTCTCAGAGACTGATGTTAATCTCGGTGTTGGGCAAGCAGTGAGTCCATGACAGTTGGGGCGAATTAATTTCAATAGCAAACAGTTCAACTGAGCCAGCAGGAACACAGTGCTGGATAGTAAGTGTGCTGTGCTATAGAGTCTCTCACATATATATTCTTCATGAAGATAATTCTTACTGTTCATTTGCAGCCACTCTAGAATGGTACCTTATTATAATTATAACGCTTGCCGCAGCTATTCTAATCCATTATATAAACATTGGATAGGAATTTTGGGCAGGGTAGCAGAGGGAACTGAGCTGCTGAGAGAATGACTTGAACAAGTGTTTCTCCTGGGAACTTTAAGGATGAATTGATTCCAAGTGCCTGTACCTACAGAGGTCAGTGACGGCTTTTGAATGCTAATTTATGCTTGTTAAGAATCCTGCTTGAAATCCCTGAAACCTGAATTGAGCAGTGAAACCCACTGAAATCTGAGAAGAGGGCAAATCTCGTTAGTAAATTCTGTCCATTTCCAAGGTTAAGAGCAGACTATTGTCTAAAAGCATGGGTAGCTTTAACAAAACAAAACAAAAAATATTAGAAACATACCATACAGCGGGGAGAGGGTCCTTTTTAATGCAACTTGAGGGTGACAGGAGAAAAACATGAAAGCTTTAACCACTTGCCTTCCTGAATAATTTTGATATTTCTCACATACATGTAAAATCAACATTTTTGTTAGAGAATGACTAAGAATCCCACATATTTTATATTTCTGAACGCAAAGCAGAATTAAATAGTGGCATTTGCAATTTTTTATGCCACATGATATTTGCACAGCCTTTTATCAAATGCCTATTTTGAGGAAAAATACACTTAAATGAAATTAAGTGCAAACAAACACACTATATATCCATTTTTTGGTAAAATATAAAAGATGGTGTTGTGTCAAGTAAATAGATACCAAACATGTCAAGATTTAAAAATGTGCATGCTTGTAAAAGGGTAACAAACTGTAAGACCTAAAATTATCTATAGGTGATGGTTTAAAAGCCTTTAAAAGTTACCAGTTTACTGTTACCGGCAACTGTTAGCTGTAGAACTAGAATTACTGTGAAGTATCATCAAGTGTGAGCTTGCATGTGAACACAGGGGTGTGAGGGTGCCTTAGAATTATTTTAAAACTTTTTTATATTGAAATGTATTTATTACGCGTTCTTTATTTTTATCTAAATAAAGAACATTATTTCTATCAAAAGGGAAGAACAACGCCATTTGTGATAGTTTTGGGCAGTGAAAGGAAGTCTTTAAGGTGAGATCAAGGGTCTATTGGACCCCTAATCCCTCCCCTGCCCTCCAGGGTAGCTGATCAAACAGAGATTTGTTTGATTGGCTGCTTCCCTTGCTTTACTGGCAAGGGAAACACAGCAAACCAGAAGTGACTAAAATCCTCATTTCTGGCTTCATTCATCACACATGAGATAGGGGAACAGATGTTCTTCCTCCTGTCAGGAATGGGTTCAACTGCTGGTGGCACTGTGGCTTCCAGACAGGGGTGGACTGACAACTCATGGGGCCCCCGGGCAAAAGGAGATCATGGGGCCCCTGTGTCCTTGCCCAAACTCAAAAAAGCCTATGAAAAAGGTACCAGGGGCATCTCATTGGGCCCCCTACTGACCATGGGCCCTCGGCCAGTGCCCCAGTTTCCAAATGGTCAGTCCACCCCTGCTTCCAGACCTGTAGGGTGTAGTTCTGGTGTCTACCAACAGGTGTCTCTCAGCAGCCAGCAGCTCATACTAATTCATCATCACCTGCTGCTGTTTGCTGGGAGTATACTGTATTCTGCCTGTACTACTCCCCATTGCATTGGTGTTTTGCCCATGTGCCTCTGACCTGCGTACCATGCTCCGGCATCCTGACCCTGAACCTGATCTTGATCCTGATTCCTCTCCTGCCTGCTTGTTCCTGCTCAGGTATACCCTCTTTCTGTCCTGGCTTGCTCCCTGCTTCTTCTGTATTACCCTGGCTCTGATTCTGACTACTCTTCTTAGTCTTATCCTGCAATCCAGAAATAGTTAGCTTGGTGAGTTGGTTTAGTGCATTCCGTGTGATCACTTTCACCCATTAAGCTTTACTGGTTTAGGTTCTTGGTTTATGTTTGTTACACTGTTGTTTTACTGGCATTGTTAATTAATAATCCACATTTTATATCATATATCACATATTTGTGCCTGCTTTCCTCTGTGCATGTCCACACATTTCACACCTGTTTCACAGGATATCTGCTCTTGGTATCCTTGACATAACTCCAAGGTCTGGAAAGACAAGAAGTGGTGCACAGGGAAGCCATCTTGGCTCTGCTGTTGTTTGCTGCAAGATGCATCCCGAGGAGGATGAATACTATGCTTTGCTAGTGACAGAAGAAAGGGAATATTGCCACCAAATATTGAAGGAGTCGGCCAAAGATCAGCTGTTAGAATGCATTTGTCTTGCTCATTTCTTAGTTGATCAAGGCAGGATATTGTGATGTTCAGCCCTTGATTCATGTCTGTGCAGAGTCAGTTTTGTCATGTATTCCTAAAGGAGGTGATGACTTCTCTCCACCTTTTAGTGTGTCTCCATGTCTGCTGAATTGTATTACTGCAAAACACTTTTTTCTTGTGTAGCCCTGTTTTGGGGGGGGGTTATGTGAAATGGCCCACACCAAACAAGCTATGGCGCTAACCTGTATATGAGTAGGCAATCCTGAGCCTTCGCTATATGGAAGAGGGGGTTGTGATAATACAAATGGCAGTGCCTCCACCTAGAATAGGGATCCTGCAATTGAGGAGACTCACCCCTTTCTAGGAATGTAACAGGTAGACAACTTAAAGTAACTATACATAGCAGTATTAATGCACCCAGCTTATATTTCTAACATGATAAACATGTCACCACACCTGTATGAGATTAATGCAAAGTTTATATAAAGCAGCCACATAAAACAGGATGCATAAGAATAACATTCAGGAATTACAATTTAGCATAAATTGGGAGGTTGCAATTATACCCGGGTATATGTGCATGTAGTATACAGAATACCTCCAACCGTGGGTTATAGCGCTGTCCGGTTGCAGGGGCCCCTGGAGAGGTGAGAGTCAATAAGATGCACGCTTCCACTTTAGATGCTGTGATGGCGTCCAAGTAACATGCGGATGATTGCACGGCTTGTCTGAAGATCAGCGATGCATCACCTAAAAGGATAAAATGCTCTATCTATCCTTACTCTTAGTCCCTATCCCTAAACTGGGCTGTCACTGCAACCGGGCCTCTATCTGTCTAAGTGGCCGTCGGATGCCTAACCTACCTCTAGCCTAATCTTATCCAACGCTCCCTATGCTAATCCTAGCTAAAGAGAGATCCAGACCAATAAGGCTCTTCAAGCAAAGAGGCTGCAAAGATACACTGCAATTAATAGAAAGTTCACCTGACAGTCTTATGCAGGTGAAAACACTGATCTACATATATATTTAGACAACTATAAGGATTCTGCAGTGTATAAATAGAATAATGATAATGAACCACAAATCTCTCTCTTACAGAGTTATTAGGGTTCCTATACAGAAGTTGAAATATAACAGAGGCAGACCTAATCTGCTTCAGTAACAACTACATAGATAACAGCCTTGTTAATCTGGATCATTACTCACAGAATTCCCATACAGTTCTCCCCAGATACTGTACATAGCACATGGCAGGCTGGAACCCTCTGCCTGATACTTCCTGGAAAACAACTATATAACATCCTGGGGTTTCCTGACCTCCTTGTAGGGGCAGGAAGCACACCCAGGGACTTGTCTGTAATGGGACCTCTATGGTTGTGGCTGTATATGGATGTAAACAAACCACAACTAGTGTATAAAATAACAGTTCCCTACACTCTCCCCCTGGTGAAACCTTTACGTCCGGTCAAAGGAAGCTCACATTATATACAATAATGAAATTCAATTTCAAATACACAACGTTGTCCTCTCTCCATTACAATGGTTTGCTAAAGAAAACAACAGATTAGTATAAATACATGCCAGGTGATGCAAATACAGGTAGCATATTGACCAGATTAGATACTGCCCCTACCCAGGCATGGTATAGATGGGGCTGAGGAATGATGCTGGGATCTCCCAAAGTATCATAAGTCAAAACAGGTGGTGGATGTCTAACCCTTCCTCCTCTACGCACTTCCCTATGAGGTAATCCCTGATTTTCAGGTACTGAATGAGGGCTTTGTGTCATGGGAAGAGATGGCACTGATTGTGGAGTAGAACTAGATTCTTGGTTAGGCGTCCTCACTGATTCAGGCACAAACTCTGGAGATCTAGGGTTCAGTGACTCTCTTGGAAGAGGAGAAGCTGTTGGGCTCTGAATCTCAGGAACTAAAGTCCAGTCACTCTCATTAGAGTCAGGAGGGTCAGTTGTAATGTTAGCCTGAGGTTGTGGGGAGTCCCTTCCCACAGTATCTTCTGAGTCATCATCATCAGTGACTTGAGGAATAGGGAGCAATGGTTTTGATGCCAAGCTTTTACTCGACCTTCTGGTCCCTTTATTTTGTACACAGGAATTCCAGGTAATTTGCTCACCACTGTAAAAATCTCATTCCTCCATCGGTCAGCTAATTTATGCTTCCCAGAAGGGCCCAAGTTTCTAAGCAATACCTGGTCACCAGGTTTCAATTCTCTGTATCTCACACGACGATCAAACCTCCTTTTGTTCCCTTCATTTATCTTGGCAGCATTTTCTTCAGCCAAACGATAAGCTGACTTAAGGGTATCTTTCAGATGAGCTACATACTGATAGTGACTTTGATGATCGACACCATCAGTTGAGACCCCTAACAAGAGGTCTATTGGCAGTCTAGGCTCCCTTCCAAACATTAAGAAACAAGGGGAGAATCCAGTAGTCTCATGTCTTGTGCTATTGTAAGCATGAACCATGGCTTCAACTTTACGACTCCAAGTGCGTTTATCATCAACCTGTAGAGTACCTAACATATCAAGCAAAGTTCTGTTAAATCTCTCAGGGAGAGCATCACCTTCAGGGTGATAAGGGGTAGTCCGGCTTTTATAGATGTTGAGCAGTTGAAGTAATTCCTTAACTAGTATGCTCTCAAAGTCTCTTCCCTGATCCGAATGTAATCTGTGGGGTAAGCCATAGTGGATGAAATACTTCTCCCAAAGCACTCTGGCGACTGTCACTGCCTTTTGATCCTTGGTAGGAAAAGCTTGTGCATACCGTGTGTAGTGATCAGTCACTACCAACACGTTCCCAATTCCTCTTGAATCATTGTCAATGCATAGAAAATCGATACAGACCAAATCCATGGGGCCTGAACTCTGTAAATGTCCCATTGGGGCAGCTCGAACTGGGAGGGTTTTTTGTCTCAGACAACGGAGGCACCTTCTACAAAGGCTAGTCACAGTTTCTCTCATTCTGAGCCAATAAAAGCGGTCCTGAATCAAGCCATAGGTCTTCTCAGGCCCCAAATGACCATGATGATCATGTAGACTTCTGAAAACCATCTTACGAAAACAATAAGGGAGAACCAGTTGACGTCTCCCTGGGTGGTCATGATACAGAGTCACACGGTAGAGTAGGCCCTTTTCAATCCTGAATTTATCCCAGTCTCTCAGAAATGAGCTACATTCAGCAGGCAAGGTTTTCTTCAATATCTCTGGATCATTAACACTAACTGCTCTATATAAAGGTCCAATCAAAGGGTCAGCCTTTTGACTCTTAATCATCCACTGAGGAGATATAGAACAGTTCTCAAATGAGCCTAGGGCTGCTGGGTAAGCAAACATGTCTGGTACAGCATCAGGTCCACTTCCTATGGAGTCTATGAGCCGCATCTCTGAGAAAGCCACGTTATCGTCCACTACTGCAGCCATAGAACATAGTGCTCCAACACCAGGACCAGGGACTTCCTCCCATTCATTGTCTTCAGAGACAGGCAGTAACCCAGGGCGTCTGGATAACGCATCTGCACCAATGTTCTTTGGACCAGGTTTGTATTTCAAGGTGAATTGATAATTTGATAGAGCAGCCAACCAGCGATGTCCAGTGGCATCTAGTTTTGCTGTGGTTAAGACATATGTCAAAGGATTGTTATCCGTTCTTACTTCGAAAGCTGCTCCATAAAGATAATCATGTAACTTATCGACAATAGCCCATTTGAGAGCTAAGAATTCCAACTTGTGAACTGGGTAATTGCGCTCGCTAACTGTGAGGCTTCGGCTGATGAAGGCGACTGGTCGCAACCCAGCTGGATACTCCTGGTGCAACACTCCACCCAGTCCTTCAAAGCTAGCATCTACATGGAGAACATACGGCTTTCGAGCATTAGCATAGGCCAGAACGGGTGCCTCTGTTAACTTCTTTAACTGAATGAAGGCATCCTCACAGGCTGAAGTCCACTTATCGCCAAAAGGATTTTTGGTGGATTTCTTCTGTTTTTCTTGACCGCTTGAATCAGTCTTCAACAAGTCATGTAGGGACTTGGCCACTTTGGAATATCCTTCTACAAATCTGCGGTAATAACCATAGAATCCAAGGAATGAACGTAACTCTGTGATATTCTGAGGTCGTGGCCAATTCACAACTGCTTCAACTTTGGCAGGATCTGTGGCCACTCCTTCAGCAGAAACAATGTGGCCTACATAGGTAACAGATGAACGGCAGAACTCACACTTGTCTGAAGACAACTTCAGCCCTTCCTCCTTTAGGCGATGCAACACTCGCATGAGACGTTCTTCATGTTCCTCCAATGAAGCTCCAAATACAATAATGTCATCGAGGTACACAAGACACTCTCATGGCACTAAATCACCCAAAACGCGTTCCAATTATCTTTGAAATGTTGCTGGTGCACCCCTTATGCCTTGTGGCATGCGGGTAAACTGATAGAAGCCTAAAGGACATATGAAGGCTGTTTTCTCTTGGTCTTCAGGAGCCATTGGAACCTGATAGTACCCTGACCGCAAATCAAGAACTGTGAACCACTGATTTCCATTCAGAGCTTCCAAAGCCTCTTCTATCCTGGGTAGTGTATACTGATCAGGTATTGTCCTTCGATTCAGGGTTCGATAGTCCACACATAGGCGAATCCACACTTCTTTCTTACCACAACAATAGGTGAAGCATAGGGACTTTTACTATCCGCAATGATCCCCTGATCTTTCATCTGACGTAAGGTCTGTCTGAGCTCATCAACATCCTTTGGAGCTATCCTTCTGGGCCTTTCCCGGAAGGGAGTGGCATCTGTTAGCCTGAAAGTGTGTTGAGCACTTTTGGCACAGCCTACATCCATTTTATCCATAGAAAATACTTCTGGTAATCCTGATAACTGCTGTGTCAATCTGTGAACCCAAAGCTCTGATAAGTTTGGATCAGTCAGATCAAATTCAACAGTAGGAGCGGTACCTTCAACTTGCACTTTGCACACTTCAGCATAGGGGTTAACACCAAACACAGGATAGCAATGGGCTACCTTTTGGTAAGGATCAATTACAATGGGGTAAGGTGAACAGTTTCTCACAGTCACAACCGTAGATAGGTCCACTCTGGCCCTCCAGTCTTTCCTTTCAGGAATCACCTGCCACCCCTCTTTGTTGATCATCTCTTCAGGTGTTTCCATAAGGACGTAACTGCCATCTCCAAGTAGCTCAGGAGCAATGCTGGAAGCAACCCTTAGTATTCTCTCTCCCCCTGGAGGAATTTCCACTGCATGCCTACCGATGTGATACACCTCTCCGTGTTGATAGCCAACAGAAAGGACATTACAAAGCTCTTTAAGATCAGAAGACAGTTCAGTTTGATCAAAAGAAGCAGTTCGACCTCCTTCAAGAAACTTCTGAAAAGCACAGTGTACTGCTTTACAATTAGTACCTAATATCACAGGAGCGGCATTGGAGTCCCCAGTGTCAGGACACACAAGTGCAATGATCTCCATGGGAGGAACACCTTTGTCCTCTAAACCAGGTACAGTAACAATTATGCGCAGGCTTCCATCAACAGGGTATGACTTAGAGTTCAACCCCCACAACTTCATCTGTCCAGTAGATTGAAGTGGTGTGTTGCTCAAATGCTTCTGATAGAAGGAACGATAGATAAGGGTAACTTGAGACCCAGTGTCAAACAAAGCTGAAGTTTTAAGTCCGTTGACAGTAACGTTAACAATGGACTTGGAGCCTATCATAGGCTGTTTTGATCCTGACTTTGAATATTTCAGTCGTCCTTTGTGCTTTTGTACAGGGAATGACACACTTTGCACCATTCCCTCATAATCGTCATTACTAGAGATGAGCGAATCGAACTCGGCGAAGTGGAATTCGTTTCGAATATTAGGAAAATTTTGAATCCGAAAATTAGCAAACTTCGGATGCGCGAATCGAAATTTTTCCAAAAATGGCGGCGACATGTGCGGCGACGGAGCAGGGATCTCTGGGAAGGCGCGCAGACAAGGCGCGCTGACCCATAACGCATTCATTCATGACATGTGATCGCATTAGCCAATCAGCAGCCAGCCAGCCAGCACTGTGTAATGGTGGAGCTATAAATTGCGGCCATCTTACAATTCTCCATTTGCCTCTGGTCATTCAAGAGAGACAGATCTCTCTGTATTAGGGACACAGAATCGTTACTTAGGGACACAGAACCGTTACTTAGGGACAAAGAACCGTTACTTAGGGACACAGAACCGTTACTTAGGGACACACAATCGTTACTTAGGGACACAGAACCGTTACTTAGGGACACAGAACCGTTACTTAGGGACACAGAATTGTTACTCAGGGACAGACACAGAATTGTTACTCAGGGACAGACACAGAATTGTTACTCAGGGACAGACACAGAATTGTTACTGAGGGACACAGAATTGTTACTGAGGGACACAGAATTGTTACTGAGGGACACAGAATTGTTACTCAGGGACAGACACAGAATTGTTACTCAGGGACAGACACAGAATTGTTACTGAGGGACACAGAATTGTTACTGAGGGACACAGAATTGTTACTGAGGGACACAGAATTGTTACTCAGGGACAGACACAGAATTGTTACTCAGGGACAGATACAGAATTGTTACTCAGGGACAGACACAGAATTGTTACTCAGGGACAGACACAGAATTGTTACTGAGGGACACAGAATTGTTACTGAGGGACACAGAATTGTTACTCAGGGACAGACACAGAATTGTTACTCAGGGACAGACACAGAATTGTTACTGAGGGACAGACACAGAATTGTTACTGAGGGACACAGAATTGTTACTGAGGGACACAGAATTGTTACTCAGGGACAGACACAGAATTGTTACTCAGGGACAGACACAGAATTGTTACTCAGGGACAGACACAGAATTGTTACTGAGGGACACAGAATTGTTACTCAGGGACAGACACAGAATTGTTACTGAGGGACACAGAAATGTTACTCAGGGACACAGAATTGTTACTCAGGGACACAGAATTGTTACTCAGGGACACAGAATTGTTACTCAGGGACACAGAATTGTTACTGAGGGACACAGAATTGTTACTCAGGGACACAGAATTGTTACTCAGGGACAGACACAGAATTGTCACTGAGGGACACAGAATTGTTACTGAGGGACACAGAATTGTTACTCAGGGACAGACACAGAATTGTTACTGAGGGACACAGAATTGTTACTCAGGGACACAGAATTGTTACTCAGGGACAGACACAGAATTGTTACTGAGGGACACAGAATTGTTACTGAGGGACACAGAATTGTTACTCAGGGACACAGAATTGTTACTCAGGGACAGACACAGAATTGTTACTGAGGGAGACAGAATTGTTACTCAGGGACACAGAATTGTTACTCAGGGACAGACACAGAATTGTTACTCAGGGACACAGAATTGTTACTGAGGGACACATAATTGTTACTGAGGGACACAGAATTGTTACTCAGGGACACAGAATTGTTACTCAGGGACACAGAATTGTTACTCAGGGACAGACACAGAATTGTTACTGAGGGACACAGAATTGTTACTGAGGGACACAGAATTGTTACTCAGGGACACAGAATTGTTACTCAGGGACAGACACAGAATTGTTACTGAGGGACACAGAATTGTTACTGAGGGACACAGAATTGTTACTCAGGGACAGACACAGAATTGTTACTGAGGGACACAGAATTGTTACTGAGGGACACAGAATTGTTACTCAGAGACACAGAATTGTTACTCGGGGACACAGAATTGTTACTCAGGGACACAGAATTGTTACTCAGGGACAGACACAGAATTGTTACTGAGGGACACAGAATTGTTACTGAGGGACACAGAATTGTTACTCAGGGACACAGAATTGTTACTGAGGGACAGACACAGAATTGTTACTGAGGGACACAGAATTGTTACTCAGCGACAGACACAGAATTGTTACTGAGGGACACAGAATTGTTACTGAGGGACACAGAATTGTTACTCAGGGACACAGAATTGTTACTCAGGGACAGACACAGAATTGTTACTGAGGGACACAGAATTGTTACTCAGGGACACAGAATTGTTACTCAGGGACAGACACAGAATTGTTACTGAGGGACACAGAATTGTTACTGAGGGACACAGAATTGTTACTCAGGGACACAGAATTGTTACTGAGGGACACAGAATTGTTACTGAGGGACACAGAATTGTTACTCAGGGACACAGAATTGTTACTGAGGGACACAGAATTGTTACTGAGGGACACAGAATTGTTACTCAGGGACACAGAATTGTTACTCAGGGACAGACACAGAATTGTTACTCAGGGACACAGAATTGTTACTCAGGGACACAGAATCGTTGAATTAAAGAGTATGTCAGACAACATGCAGAGGAGTGGCAGAGGAGGCAATGTTTTAGGAGCGAGCAGACGTGGCAGCAGAGGAAGGGGTCGAGGCAGCACTAGTCGCAGCCAGAGGCCAGTGCTCCCGGTGTCATCCAGCGGTCGTGTCTCCACCGACAACCCTGCCATCATCAATTGGTTGGCTCGGTCGTCTTCCTCTTCCCAGGTCCCCTCTGACACCTACAGCCAACGGTCGGTGGGTACGTCAGACACAACCGTTAGTTGGCATGGCCCGGGAGCAAGCCCACTGAAATCACGTGTCCTCTACCTGCCCCTGTCCTTTGGTGTTCCCTCACCAAGCGAAGTATCGCATGCTGTGGGCTCAGCCCCACTGTACAGTGAGGAAGAGCTAACAGAGGGCGGTCAGGAACGGGGGGAGACATCCGCCTCTTCAGCAGCCAGGCGAAGAAGTACTGGCGAGGAGAGTGGCTCGGTAGCCGGTCTAGAGACAGGTCTGTCTCCTGACCCACACGCAGCCGAGGGGGCTAGTAGTGAGGCGGAGACCCTAATTGATGATGATGAGGCTGATCGCACTTGGCAGCCTCGTCGTCATCAGGCTATTGCTTCCGCATCATCAGGAGAAGAGGGTGCCAGCTTGGCAGCGAGCAAAACAGTCGGTGGGTTGCCCAGAAGGCAGCAGGGTCGCAGCAGTGTCAGTGGAGGCAAACGGCCATGGAGTAGAGCACCAACTCCACTGCAGCCTACCACCACGGCCAGTAGTGGTGCCGGTGTGCACGGAGGAAGTAGCAGTCAGCCAGTGAGGAGTAGCGGGGCAAAGTTTCCTACTCGGCGGTGTGGCAATTTTTCGTCAAGCCGCCCGAGGAAGTAAACGTAGCCGTATGTCGACTATGTGGCCAGAAAGTCAAGCGTGGCCAGGGGGCCCATGTTGGGACTACAGCGTTGCGGCAGCATATGCAGCGTCGCCATTTGGTGGCCTGGGAAAACCGTGATAAAGATACGGCGGTTCTGCCTGCCCCAGCCCCCGCTCCATCACCCGCTCCGTTACTTGCGCCGTCACCCGACATCAATCGCCCTCTATCAGCCAGTCAAGGCTCCAACACCTCTGCTGAGGGGAGTTGTCGCTCGTTGGCATCTTCCGCTCGTTCAGATGCTCCTTCTCCTGCTACTCCTCTTCACGGATTCTGTCAGCAGTCTTTCTTGGAATCCGTTTCCAAGAGACAACAGTTTGCGAGCACGCACCCGACGGTGCAGAAGCTGAACGTCCTCCTGTCCAAGTTGCTGGTGCTGCAGTCCCTCCCTTTCCAAGTGGTGGACTCAGCACCTTTCCGAGAAATGATGGCTTGTGCCGCGCCGCGGTGGAGAGTGCCAAGCCGGCATTTCTTCGCCAAAAAGGCAGTGCCAGCCCTGCATTCACATGTAGAAGAGATGGTGGGCCAGTCTTTGAGCATGTCGGTCTCTGACAAAGTGCACGGCAGCGCCGACGTGTGGAGCTGTAACTACGGTCAGGGACAGTACATGTCATTTACGGCCCATTAGGTGAACGTGGTGCCGGCACAGCCGCACCAGCAACTTGGACAGGTCACGCCGCTTTTGCCTCCACGCTTGCACGTCCTTGGTCCGGCAAAGATGTCCGCCTCTACCACCTCTTCTTCCGCCGTGTCCTCAGCCGCCACCCCCGTGCCAAGTCCCATTACCCGACCGGCATATCACATGTGCAGGGCGCAACGGTGTCACGCTGTGCTGCACCTGGTATGCCTTGGCGAACGTAGTCACACAGGGGTGGAACTTCTGAGTGTAATGAACAGAGAAATCGACAGATGGCTGTCTCCGCGCAAACTGAAAATCGGAACCATGTTGACCGACAACGGAAAGAACATGGTGTCTGCTCTGCGTCAAGGAAGGTTGTGCCATGCGCCATGCATGGCTCACATGTTCAATCTGGTTGTCAAGTGGTTCCTAAAATCCACCATCCCACTGCAAGACATCCTTAAAATGTCACGTAAACTTTGCATGCATTTCAGCCATTCCTACACCGCAAAGCACACCCTCCTTGAGCTGCAGCGGCAGAATGGAATTCCACAGCATCGCCTGATCTGCGACGTTGCAACAAGGTGGAATTCAACCCTACACATGTTAGACCGCCTTTACGAACAGCGAAAGGCCATCACCGATTTCCTGATGTTACAAGCGGATAAAGGTACTCCCCTGTGTAACTTCGATGTCAGCCATTGGCAGCTCATGCGTGACACCTGCCGCTTGCTCAGGCCCTTTGAGGAGGCCACGCTATTCGTGAGTCGGCAGGACTATGGGATGAACGACGTCATTCCTCTGTTGCACGTCCTGGAACAAATGATGTTAACAATGGCTGGTCAGGGTGCGGTAGACGTGGCGCACAGATCTCAACGCCACATGACCCCTGTGGGGGCAGGACAGGAAGAAGAGGAGGAGGTAGAGGAGGACATTGGTGCTCAGGAATTATTGAGTGAAATGGGTGGTTTTTCCACTCAGCGGACAGGAGTGGAGGAGCAGGAGCATCTGGTAGAGGAGGAAGAGGAGACAGAGGACCCAGACGCACCGTGGCAGTATGCTGTGGAGATGGAGGCAGGGAGTCCCTCGCATTCCTTGGCACAAATGGCCCATAGCATGCTCGGTTGCTTGCGTAGCGACAGCCGAATAATAACCATCAGACAGAGGGATGACTTTTGGCTGTCCACCTTGTTGGACCCTCGCTACCGTTCAAAAATGGTGGCCTTTTTCACACCTGCTGAGAGGGAGGCCAAAATAACGTACTATAAAAACCACCTATGTAGTCAGTTGGTCTCTGCCTTTCTGCGCCAACGTCCATCCTCAGACACTGTGGGCCCTGTGCGCTCGCGTTCCACTGCCATGGCAGCAGGGGAGGGGTGGGGTGGTAGGAGCAGTGGCAGCTCCACCAGCAGCGGCTGCCTCAGTCTGCAGTCGATGATGAGTAGCTTTCTTCACCAGCGCAGTGAGGAAACTACTAACCAGCCGCAGCAGCATCAGGTGGACCTGGAGCAGGACCTCAAACAACAGGCTTGGGCCTACTTGGACAGCACCCTGCCAACCGAGGTAGACAATTCCCTTGACTACTGGGCAAAGAAACTTGACCTTTGGCCCCAACTAGCTGAATTTGCCCTTGAAAGGCTGTCATGCCCGGCCAGTAGCGTGGCATCGGAGCACGTGTTTAGTGCGGCAGGAGGTATTGTAACTCCTCGGAGGACACGACTGTCCACCCAAAGTGTGGAGAGACTCACGTTTGTGAAAATGAATCAGGCGTGGATTAGTCTGGATTTCAAACCACCAGTTCCTGACACAACTGACTAAATCCGCCATGAATCATGCCCCAAACATGTGCCACTTTCAGGTCTCCTCACACTGCTGGTGTGTTCCATTTTGTCATAGGGTGCTGGCAGATTACGGCCTCCCATTGCTGCTGCCAGGCCCGTAATCTGCCATGGGCCCCCGTACCGCCTCCTCATGCTGCTGCCTGGTCCACAGTGTCTCATGGGTCCCTGTACGGCCTCCCATTGCTGCTGTCTCCATCGCCACACTCTGCCATGTGCCACTTTCAGGTCTCCTCACACTGCTGGTGTGTTCCATTTTGTCATAGGGTGCTGGCAGATTACGGGCCTCCCATTGCTGCTGCCAGGCCCGTAATCTGCCATGGGCCCCCGTACCGCCTCCTCATGCTGCTCCCAGGTCCACAGTGTCTCATGGGTTCCTGTACGGCCTCCCATTGCTGCTGTCTCCATCGCCACACTCTGCCATGTGCCACTTTCAGGTCTCCTCACACTGCTGGTGTGTTCCATTTTGTCATAGGGTGCTGGCAGATTACAGGCCTCCCATTGCTGCTGCCAGGCCTGTAATCTGCCATGGGCCCCTGTACCGCCTCCTCATGCTGCTGCCAGGTCCAGAGTGTCTCATGGGTCCCTGTACGGCCTCCCATTGCTGCTGTCTCCATCGCCACACTCTGCCATGTGCCACTTTAAGGTCTCCTCACACTGCTGGTGTGTTCCATTTTGTCATAGGGTGCTGGCAGAAAGCGGGCCTCCCATTGCTGCTGCCAGGCCCGTAATCTGCCATGGGCCCCCGTACCGCCTCCTCATGCTGCTGCCAAGTCCAGAGTCTCTCATGGGTCCCTGTACGGCCTCCCATTGCTGCTGTCTCCATCGCCACACTCTGCCATGTGCCACTTTCAGGTCTCCTCACACTGCTGGTGTTCCATTTTGTCATAGGGTGCTGGCAGATTACGGGCCTCCCATTGCTGCTGCCAGGCCTGTAATCTGCCATGGGCCCCTGTACCGCCTCCTCATGCTGCTGCCAGGTCCACAGTGTCTCATGGGTCCCTGTACAGCCTCCCATTGCTGCTGTCTCCATCGCCACACTCTGCCATGTGCCACTTTCAGGTCTCCTCACACTGCTGGTGTGTTCCATTTTGTCATAGGGTGCTGGCAGATTACGGGCCTCCCATTGCTGCTGCCAGGCCCGTAATCTGCCATGGGCCCCCGTACCGCCTCCTCATGCTGCTGCCTGGTCCACAGTGTCTCATGGGTCCCTGTACGGCCTCCCATTGCTGCTGTCTCCATCGCCACACTCTGCCATGTGCCACTTTCAGGTCTCCTCACACTGCTGGTGTGTTCCATTTTGTCATAGGGTGCTGGCAGATTACGGGCCTCCCATTGCTGCTGCCAGGCCCGTAATCTGCCATGGGCCCCCGTACCGCCTCCTCATGCTGCTGCCAGGTCCACAGTGTCTCATGGGTCCCTGTACGGCCTCCCATTGCTGCTGTCTCCATCGCCACACTCTGCCATGTGCCACTTTCAGGTCTCCTCACACTGCTGGTGTGTTCCATTTTGTCATAGGGTGCTGGCAGATTACGGGCCTCCCATTGCTGCTGCCAGGCCTGTAATCTGCCATGGGCCCCTGTACCGCCTCCTCATGCTGCTGCCAGGTCCAGAGTCTCTCATGGGTCCCTGTACGGCCTCCCATTGCTGCTGTCTCCATCGCCACACTCTGCCATGTGCCACTTTCAGGTCTCCTCACTCTGCTGGTGTGTTCCATTTTGTCATAGGGTGCTGGCAGATTACGGGCCTCCCATTGCTGCTGCCAGGCCCGTAATCTGCCATGGGCCCCTGTACCGCCTCCTCATGCTGCTGCCAGGCCCGTAATCTGTCATGGGTCCCTGTACGGCCTCCCATTGCTGCTGTCTCCATCGCCACAATCTGCCATGTGCCACTTTCAGGTCTCCTCACACTGCTGGTGCTGTCCATTTTGTCATAGGGTGCTGGCAGATTACGGGCCTCCCATTGCTGCTGCCAGGCCCTTAATCTGCTATGGGCCCCCGTACCGCCTCCTCATGCTGCTGCCAGGTCCAGAGTCTCTCATGGGTCCCTGTACGGCCTCCCATTGCTGCTGTCTCCATCGCCACACTCTGCCATGTGCCACTTTCAGGTCTCCTCACACTGCTGGTGTGTTCCATTTTGTCATAGGGTGCTGGCAGATTACGGGCCTCCCATTGCTGCTGCCAGGCCCGTAATCTGCCATGGGCCCCTGTACCGCCTCCTCATGCTGTTGCCAGGCCCGTAATCTGTCATGGGTCCCTGTACGGCCTCCCATTGCTGCTGTCTCCATCGCCACACTCTGCCATGTGCCACTTTCAGGTCTCCTCACACTGCTGGTGTGTTCCATTTTGTCATAGGGTGCTGGCAGATTACGGGCCTCCCATTGCTGCTGCCAGGCCTGTAATCTGCCATGGGCCCCTGTACCGCCTCCTCATGCTGCTGCCAGGTCCACAGTGTCTCATGGGTCCCTGTACGGCCTCCCATTGCTGCTGTCTCCATCGCCACACTCTGCCATGTGCCACTTTCAGGTCTCCTCACACTGCTGGTGTGTTCCATTTTGTCATAGGGTGCTGGCAGATTACGGGCCTCCCATTGCTGCTGCCAGGCCTGTAATCTGCCATGGGCCCCTGTACCGCCTCCTCATGCTGCTGCCAGGTCCACAGTGTCTCATGGGTCCCTGTACGGCCTCCCATTGCTGCTGTCTCCATCGCCACACTCTGCCATGTGCCACTTTCAGGTCTCCTCACACTGCTGGTGTGTTCCATTTTGTCATAGGGTGCTGGCAGATTACGGGCCTCCCATTGCTGCTGCCAGGCCCGTAATCTGCCATGGGCCCCCGTACCGCCTCCTCATGCTGCTGCTAGGTCCAGAGTCTCTCATGGGTCCCTGTACGGCCTCCTATTGCTGCTGTCTCCATCGCCAAACTCTGCCATGTGCCACTTTCAGGTCTCCTCACACTGCTGGTGTGTTCCATTTTGTCATAGGGTGCTGGCAGATTACGGGCCTCCCATTGCTGCTGCCAGGCCCGTAATCTGCCATGGGCCCCTGTACCGCCTCCTCATGCTGCTGCCAGGCCCGTAATCTGTCATGGGTCCCTGTACGGCCTCCCATTGCTGCTGTCTCCATCGCCACACTCTGCCATGTGCCACTTTCAGGTCTCCTCACACTGCTGGTGTGTTCCATTTTGTCATAGGGTGCTGGCAGATTACGGGCCTCCCATTGCTGCTGCCAGGCCTGTAATCTGCCATGGGCCCCTGTACCGCCTCCTCATGCTGCTGCCAGGTCCACAGTGTCTCATGGGTCCCTGTACGGCCTCTCATTGCTGCTGTCTCCATCGCCACACTCTGCCATGTGCCACTTTCAGGTCTCCTCACACTGCTGGTGTGTTCCATTTTGTCATAGGGTGCTGGCAGATTACGGGCCTCCCATTGCTGCTGCCAGGCCTGTAATCTGCCATGGGCCCCTGTACCGCCTCCTCATGCTGCTGCCAGGTCCACAGTGTCTCATGGGTCCCTGTACGGCCTCCCATTGCTGCTGTCTCCATCGCCACACTCTGCCATGTGCCACTTTCAGGTCTCCTCACACTGCTGGTGTGTTCCATTTTGTCATAGGGTGCTGGCAGATTACGGGCCTCCCATTGCTGCTGCCAGGCCCGTAATCTGCCATGGGCCCCCGTACCGCCTCCTCATGCTGCTGCCAGGTCCAGAGTCTCTCATGGGTCCCTGTACGGCCTCCCATTGCTGCTGTCTCCATCGCCAAACTCTGCCATGTGCCACTTTCAGGTCTCCTCACACTGCTGGTGTGTTCCATTTTGTCATAGGGTGCTGGCAGATTACGGGCCTCCCATTGCTGCTGCCAGGCCCGTAATCTGCCATGGGCCCCTGTACCGCCTCCTCATGCTGCTGCCAGGCCCGTAATCTGTCATGGGTCCCTGTACGGCCTCCCATTGCTGCTGTCTCCATCGCCACACTCTGCCATGTGCCACTTTCAGGTCTCCTCACACTGCTGGTGTGTTCCATTTTGTCATAGGGTGCTGGCAGATTACGGGCCTCCCATTGCTGCTGCCAGGCCTGTAATCTGCCATGGGCCCCTGTACCGCCTCCTCATGCTGCTGCCAGGTCCACAGTGTCTCATGGGTCCCTGTACGGCCTCCCATTGCTGCTGTCTCCATCGCCACACTCTGCCATGTGCCACTTTCAGGTCTCCTCACACTGCTGGTGTGTTCCATTTTGTCATAGGGTGCTGGCAGATTACGGGCCTCCCATTGCTGCTGCCAGGCCCGTAATCTGCCATGGGCCCCCGTACCGCCTCCTCATGCTGCTGCCAGGTCCACAGTGTCTCATGGGTCCCTGTACGGCCTCCCATTGCTGCTGTCTCCATCGCCACACTCTGCCATGTGCCACTTTCAGGTCTCCTCACACTGCTGGTGCTGTCCATTTTGTCATAGGGTGCTGGCAGATTACGGGCCTCCCATTGCTGCTGCCAGGCCCGTAATCTGCCATGGGCCCCCGTACCGCCTCCTCATGCTGCTGCCAGGTCCAGAGTCTCTCATGGGTCCCTGTACGGCCTCCCATTGCTGCTGTCTCCATCGCCACACTCTGCCATGTGCCACTTTCAGGTCTCCTCACACTGCTGGTGCTGTCCATTTTGTCATAGGGTGCTGGCAGATTACGGGCCTCCCATTGCTGCTGCCAGGCCCGTAATCTGCCATGGGCCCCTGTACCGCCTCCTCATGCTGCTGCCAGGCCCGTAATCTGTCATGGGTCCCTGTACGGCCTCCCATTGCTGCTGTCTCCATCGCCACACTCTGCCATGTGCCACTTTCAGGTCTCCTCACACTGCTGGTGCTGTCCATTTTGTCATAGGGTGCTGGCAGATTACGGGCCTCCCATTGCTGCTGCCAGGCCTGTAATCTGCCATGGGCCCCTGTACCGCCTCCTCATTCTGCTGCCAGGTCCAGAGTGTCTCATGGGTCCCTGTACGGCCTCCCATTGCTGCTGTCTCCATCGCCATACTCTGCCATGTGCCACTTTCAGGTCTCCTCACACTGCTGGTGTGTTCCATTTTGTCATAGGGTGCTGGCAGATTACGGGCCTCCCATTGCTGCTGCCAGGCCCGTAATCTGCCATGGGCCCCTGTACCGCCTCCTCATGCTGCTGCCAGGCCCGTAATCTGCCATGGGCCCCTGTACCGACTCCTCATGCTGTGACGTTGCAACAAGGTGGAATTCAACCCTACATATGTTAGACCGCCTTTACGAACAGCGAAAGGCCATCACCGATTTCCTGATGTTACAAGCGGATAAAGTTACTCCCCTGTGTAACTTAGATGTCAGCCATTGGCAGCTCATGCGTGACACCTGCCGCTTGCTCAGGCCCTTTGAGGAGGCCACGCTATTCGTGAGTCGGCAGGACTATGGGATGAACGACGTCATTCCTCTGTTGCACGTCCTGGAACAAATGCTGTTAACAATGGCTGGTCAGGGTGCGGTAGACATGGCGCACAGATCTCAACGCCACATGACCCCTGTGGAGGCAGGACAGGAAGAAGAGGAGGAGGTAGAGGAGGACATTGGTGCTCAGGAATTATTGAGTGAAATGGGTGGTTTTTCCACTCAGCGGACAGGAGTGGAGGAGCAGGAGCATCTGGTAGAGGAGGAGGAGGAGGAGACAGAGGACCCAGACGCACCGTGGCAGTATGCTGTGGAGATAGAGGCAGGGAGTCCCTCGCATTCCTTGGCACAAATCGCCCATAGCATGCTCGGTTGCTTGCGTAGCGACAGCCGAATAATAACCATCAGACAGAGGGATGACTTTTGGCTGTCCACCTTGTTGGACCCTCGCTACCGTTCAAAAATGGTGGGCTTTTTCACACCTGCTGAGAGGGAGGCCAAAATAAAGCACTATAAAAACCACCTATGTAGTCAGTTGGTCTCTGCCTTTCTGCGCCAACGTCCATCCTCAGACACTGTGGGCCCTGTGCGCTCGCGTTCCGCTGCCATGGCAGCAGGGTAGGGGTGGGGTGGTAGGAGCAGTGGCAGCTCCACCAGCAGCGGCTGCCTCAGTCTGCAGTCGATGATGAGTAGCTTTCTTCACCAGCGCAGTGAGGAAACTACTAACCAGCCGCAGCAGCAGCAGCAGCATCAGGTGGACCTGGAGCAGGACCTCAAACAACAGGCTTGGGCCTACTTGGACAGCACCCTGCCAACCGAGGTAGACAATCCCCTTGACTACTGGGCAACGAAACTTGACCTTTGGCCCCAACTAGCTGAATTTGCCCTTGAAAGGCTGTCATGCCCGGCCAGTAGCGTGGCATCGGAGCGCGTGTTTAGTGCGGCAGGAGGTATTGTAACTCCGCGGAGGACACGACTGTCCACCCAAAGTGTGGAGAGACTCACGTTTGTGAAAATGAATCAGGCGTGGATTAGTCTGGATTTCAAACCACCAGTTCCTGACACAACTGACTAAATCCGCCATGAATCATGCCCCAAACATGTGCCACTTTCAGGTCTCCTCACACTGCTGGTGTGTTCCATTTTGTCATAGGGTGCTGGCAGATTACGGGCCTCCCATTGCTGCTGCCAGGCCCGTAATCTGCCATGGGCCCCTGTACTGCCTCCTCATGCTGCTGCCAGGCCCGTAATCTGTCATGGGTCCCTGTACGGCCTCCCATTGCTGCTGTCTCCATCGCCACACTCTGCCATGTGCCACTTTCAGGTCTCCTCACACTGCTGGTGTGTTCCATTTTGTCATAGGGTGCTGGCAGATTACGGGCCTCCCATTGCTGCTGCCAGGCCTGTAATCTGCCATGGGCCCCTGTACCGCCTCCTCATGCTGCTGCCAGGTCCAGAGTCTCTCATGGGTCCCTGTACGGCCTCCCATTGCTGCTGTCTCCATCGTCACACTCTGCCATGTGCCACTTTCAGGTCTCCTCACACTGCTGGTGGGTTCCATTTTTGTCATAGGGTGCTGTATGGCCTCCCATTGCTGCTGCCTCCACCGCCACACTGTGGCTCCACACTCTGGTTTTGGCCCCGTGACTGCCCAAATGAGTGAAGTGTGCGGTGATTCTAAGATCGACGGCACTCATCTGCATGTCATACTGACTGACAGTATTATTTCTCTTCCCCAGCAGACTCCAAGGGCATTTAAATTAAAGGTACAGTGTTCTGCACTAATATAAAGGCTCTCTGAAGCCTAGAAACACCCTTTTATAAGTTAAATTCGCAGCGAATATATTCGCCTCGAATCGAATTTATTCCTCAAATTCGCCGAATCAGCCGAATCGAATTTTTGAATACTTCGCTCATCTCTAGTCATTACATTGTCTAGCTGAATGGCTCGTCTGACCACACCTGAAGCACTTTCTAGAGTCTCTCCCTCTGTGTAATGCAACGGGCTTGTTAATGGAAGACTTGGACCAAGTGAATTCAGGTTGATCAGTTTGAACAGGACGAGAAGGGAGGTCCTCTTTAAAAGGTTGTTTCACTTTCTTAGGGGTGCTAAACTGAATGTCAGCTTCCCATTTCTTCACTAACTTCATTAGTCCATGAAGAGGAAGATCATCATCAGATAACTTCACTTTGAGGAGCTGTGCGAGAGGATGATGAGGTAACAACCCCCGTACTAATTGACTAGTTCTCATTGAATTCACTGCATCAGGATGTATAGCAGTGTGATACACCAAACGTGACAACAGTAACTGCAATCGATTAATAAAAGTGGAAACACTCTCTCCTTCTTTCTGACGGGTCATACGATAGTCAGCAACCATCTGTTCAAGGTCATAGTATGGTTCAAAATGGTCAGACAGTACTTGTATATAGTCTGTTGCACTTACCCCCTCATGGGTATCTCGATACAAGCGGATTAGTTCTGCTGCTGGAGATCGCAGACTTTCCATAACACGCTGACGCTTGCCTTCCTCTGAGCAGGACCATTCTTTCAAGCATTGAAGGGTGTGCTCTTTCCAAACTTCGAAAGCTTCTTCTCCTTGTGGTACAGGAACATTACCAGAGAACACTTTTAGCTTTCTATAATGTGCCGCCTGTAACCCTTGTGCTAGCATCTCAGTCAGTTGATTTAAAGTGCCAACAGCATTCGCACTAGATTGTGGAATATGGACATCTTCCTGATAAGAATAGTTAACTGGCATTTGTTCTTCTTTTACACTGACGTTTTGTGGGACAGAGGGAAGGTACCTCCTTCTAGGAGTAGGTTGAGGGCGCCACTTTTCTTCGTGTTGCTCCTCCATGACTGACTATTAAACCCACTTCGCTCTTAGCAGTGCCTCCAAATGTAGCCCTGTTTTGGGGGGGGTTTTGTGAAATGGCCCACACCAAACAAGCTATGGCGCTAACCTGTATATGAGTAGGCAATCCTGAGCCTTCGCTATATGAAAGAGGGGGTTGTGATAATACAAATGGCAGTGCCTCCACCTAGAATAGGGATCCTGCAATTGAGGAGACTCACCCCTTTCTAGGAATGTAACAGGTAGACAACTTAAAGTAACTATACATAGCAGTATTAATGCACCCAGCTTATATTTCTAACATGATAAACATGTCACCACACCTGTATGAGATTAATGCAAAGTTTATATAAAGCAGCCACATAAAACAGGATGCATAAGAATAACATTCAGGAATTACAATTTAGCATAAATTGGGAGGTTGCAATTATACCCGGGTATATGTGCATGTAGTATACAGAATACCTCCAACCGTGGGTTATAGCGCTGTCCGGTTGCAGGGGCCCCTGGAGAGGTGAGAGTCAATAAGATGCACGCTTCCACTTTAGATGCTGTGATGGCGTCCAAGTAACATGCGGATGATTGCACGGCTTGTCTGAAGATCAGCGATGCATCACCTAAAAGGATAAAATGCTCTATCTATCCTTACTCTTAGTCCCTATCCCTAAACTGGGCTGTCACTGCAACCGGGCCTCTATCTGTCTAAGTGGCCGTCGGATGCCTAACCTACCTCTAGCCTAATCTATCCAACGCTCCCTATGCTAATCCTAGCTAAAGAGAGATCCAGACCAATAAGGCTCTTCAAGCAAAGAGGCTGCAAAGATACACTGCAATTAATAGAAAGTTCACCTGACAGTCTTATGCAGGTGAAAACACTGATCTATATATATATATAGACAACTATAAGGATTCTGCAGTGTATAAATAGAATAATGATAATGAACCACAAATCTCTCTTTTACAGAGTTATTAGGGTTCCTATACAGAAGTTGAAATATAACAGAGGCAGACCTAATCTGCTTCAGTAACAACTACATAGATAACAGCCTTGTTAATCTGGATCATTACTCACAGAATTCCCATACAGTTATCCCCAGATACATAGCACATGGCAGGCTGGAACCCTCTGCCTGATACTTCCTGGAAAACAACTATATAACATCCTGGGGTTTCCTGACCTCCTTGTAGGGGCAGGAAGCACGCCCAGGGACTTGTCTGTAATGGGACCTCTATGGTAGTGGCTGTATATGGATGTAAACAAACCACAACTAGTGTATAAAATAACAGTTCCCTACACTTGTTCAAACATTTTATTGACAATGCAACAAAGGGAGAGAGACATTACCAGTATACATTGAACATTACATTGACAACAAAACACAGGGAATAAAAGGCACAGTGTCATGTCTTTATGATGAGGGTGAAAGAAAGAATCAAGAAAACAATGCAGCATTTTCTTGCGGTATTAAATGAATAAAGATTGTTAGCGAAAATGTGAAGAGTTAAGGATAGTCAAAGGAGGGCCAAGGGGAAGAGGGGGGGGGGGGATGAAGAGTGGCAGGAATGACTCCACCATTGGTAGGGAAGGGTGTGGTAATACGTGTGTATTGTATGAGGTGGTTCCAGAGTAGTGCCTAAAGTTTATAGTTTACATATTAAGGGAGAAGGAGTGATTCATCAAAATTTGGCAGGAAGAAACACTCTACCCAGGGGTTCCAAACATTCAAGAATTTAGGGATTGTATCTAGAATTGTGGCTTCCACTTTTGCATGTATCATGGCTTGTGTTACTCTGGTTTTAACAGCAGCAATGCTTAGAGAGGGGGATTTCCAGGATTTTGCAATGACCTGCTTGGCTGCCATAGTGACTTGACGGATGAGTTTGAATTGCAAATTGGTTACGTCAGGAGGGCGTAGGTTGAGTAGAGCTGTTGTCGGATTGGGTTGGAGCGTGATTGCACTAAGTTTGGATAGCATGTTAAAAATATCAGCCCAGAAGGTTTGAGCTACTGGGCAGTTCCACCATACATGGCAATGTGTTCCTGGGTCAGCGCAGCCTCTAAAGCAATTGGGGGAGTAATTAGGGATGTATTTTGCTATTCTCGCTGGGACCAAATACCAACAAGTTAAAGCTTTATAGCTGGTTTCTAAGGCTATAATGTTCTGCAAGGATGATTTTGTGTTGGCCCAGATGTGGTCCCAATTAGATGGGTCTAATTGCCTATCTAGGTCTGTTTCCCATCTGCGGGTATATGAAGGGAGGGATGTGGTGGCCGAAGTTGTGAGAAGGGAGTATAGGCATGAGATGAGGCCGCATCTGTGAGGATCTTAATGCAATACACTTTTTATTTAGACAAGGAGAGTGTAAACTGAATTTTCCTCAACCATTACTGCAAGCTTGGTCAGATCTATTGCACTCCATCTTAGTCAGCTGTCACCAACCCACTCGTGCTTCGGGGCACCAGTTTTCTCAAGTATCTCCCTCTCTGTCACCCATAGCAACCACAGCTGCAGTTCATTATACCTTGCTTTCAACCATATGTCAGTACCCTGTCTCCACTAGCTGCACTTTTCCTGCCTTTAACACACTGAAGATTTCCCCTTCTACTTTTTTTCCCTTGGTAATCCCTCAAGAACCCTATTCAGCAACTACTCCCTCTTTCAATCATCTCTCAGTTCATACAACATTACTAATCCTATGCCTGAAGCCCAGCCTGATGGTCCTGTGCCTGAAGCCCAGCCTGATGGTCCTGTGCCTGAAGCCCAGCCTGATGGTCCTGTGCCTGAAGCCCAGCCTGATGGTCCTGTCCCTGATGCCTAGCCTGGTGGTCCTGTCCCTGATACCCAGCCTGATGCAATGTAAGAAGAAGAGATGATACAGGTAAAATCTTAAAACAGAAATTAGAGTGTATTATTTTAGAGAGAAAGGCACAAACATTGCACAGTAGGTGGACCGTACAGCTGCAAATGTCAGTGTGCATTAGCTGCTACCTGGAGTTTCAAAAAAAGTTACACTGTAACCAAACCCAAGTTCGGAAGTCTGAGTCCTACGTTGTCCAAACTCTTGCACTGCAACCATCATCGTTATATAATCTGTTGGAAATTTCCAAGTCTGGGTTGGCTCAGAGTGACATATTCCAACTCCCAACTTCTTTTTTTGTTCTGTTTTTAATATTTTTTTTTTTATTATTTTCCTTTTTATGCCAGCATACTCTTTTTCCTCCCAGGCACCCAGCTGCCAGTTGTATTTTTTTTTTCATTATCGTGAGGGCACTGGAGGCATGGCTGCAGGGGGGAAACCTAAAGTCATAGCCTGCATGCCATTTCACAATGCAGGGGGAAGGGTGAGCAGCAGCAAATGGAATGCAGAAATTCAATGATCAGAGGGAAGAGCAGGCAGGAGCATTAACTAAGCATAGAATCCTATTGGCATTGGCTGTTCATACTTCCCCAAATAAAAACCCCAAAAAATAGCAAATGACAGGTATTGGTGCTGATGTATTAGGGGAGGAGTCTTGCTAAAATTACTTCTTTCTCCTCCTCCCGTCCCCATTCCTTCACCTCTTCTTCCTCCTTGTCCCTCTAGTTTACCTCCCCTTCCTCCTTCATCTCTTCCTCCTCCAACATGATTATGGCAGGAGCAGAGGCTCTGGGGAGCTTGGGTATGCAAGTGTGTTGTTTGAACAAGCCCATCTGGAGCCGCAAAAATAAAACTACACTATAACCACCAGCGATTCTGACTGTCAGAATCTCACATTGTCCTAGCTTTTTGAGCAGAAATCCCTCCTATGTAATCTAGTGGAAAGTTCCTTGTCTTTGGTGACTCCAAAGTGAGAGAGTTTTTTCTATTATTTGACAGAGGGCTGCAGTGGACATAGGTTGAGGGTCTGTGTTGTTTTGGATGCACTGTGTTTTTATTTTTTTCTCAACACATGCAGTGGAGTGCTTTCAAAAAGAAGACAGCTCTTGACAGTCAGCAATAAATGTGCTCTAATTACCCTAGCTAAAATTATAATTGAATAAAAGTTCAAAAACCGCAGCTAATACAAAAAAGTAGCTAAGGTGTTGACAATTAAGGAGCTGGCTAACTATCAGTTGTTCCTACAGATATTTGTCTTTTAGGACTCATTCACATGAGCTGGGGCCCATGTAACGCATCCCCACTGGTGTGCATTGTGGAGGGGAAGTGTGACACGTTATTACTTTTTTTTACTTTTTTTAACTTTATTGAAATGTCACAAAATGACATTTTGTTCAGCTCTATCATATCCTGGAAGGTCTGCTTGAAACAAATTGCAGCCAGCAACAATTTGGAAATCTGCCCTGTGAAAAAACAAGCTGTTATCAATGTAGTGCATGTGAACAGGGACAGGTTGTAAAGAGGCTGCAGGACATCAGCAACATTAGGATATAAGTATTAATGTAACAAAATATGTGAAAAGGTAAAAATCCTTCCCCTACCCCTGAATTCTCTAAGATAGACAGAATTTTGCTACCTGCAGGACATACAGTATGAGTTTACATGTCAGTGCCTACAAGCCCTTCATTAATCTTTCTCTGTACACTTCATCAGCATCGCTTCCTATGCTTTTCCAATCACAAAGGGAGGATCCACTTACACTGGGAGACAAAATCTGCAGAAACCACACATAGTAAGCTTCTAATTTCAACTTGCTCAGAGAACAAGAATCCCCCTTACTGTTTTGTTGTATTCTGACAGCGAGGAGACTTTCCTGTCATAAGAATACACAGATCAGTGATGCAGTCTATAGCCTGCAGCGCTGATCGAGCAGCTAAAATCCGACAGGATGGTTTAACAGAAGCCAATAAGTAGACTGAATTCTGTTCAACCACAGTGGCCATACATGGATTGAAATTTAGCAAAATTCATTTCGAGCTATGTATGGCCAGCTTTAGTAAATTCTTCTTATTGTCAAAATGGCTGCTGGGAACCCACCCTTTTATAAAAAGGGATTGACTTTTGCAAAAGTCCACATATTGTCCCTTCTAAGCCAGCTGACCTAGGTTCAAATGCCAGGCCGTGTGTAATGGTTACTAAGGTGAGTAGCTGAAGGCCTTGTAATGGGAAGTATTATGAGATGTGTGAGAGGTAATTAATTCTTGTAAAAGTTACACTAACGTATTGCTTTAAAGTGGTTCTAAAGGCAGAATGTGTTTTACCGTAATTCTTTCTATGCATTAAGGTAAAAAACCTTCTGGGTACAGCTCCCCCCTCAGTGCCTCCTATACGTAACTGAGCCCCATCTCAATCCAGCAATGTGCATGCAGCTTTCCTAGGTCTCTCTCTCCTCATTGCTCACACAGCATTGGGAGCCATTGGCTCCTGCTGCTGCCAATTACAGTCAGTGATCCAATGAGGAGAGAGCAGGGGTGGGGGGTGAGTCACACTCTGTGTGTGAATGGATAATGTCTTGGCTTGGGAGCAAGAAGCTTGCTATTGGGGGCACTTGGCAGGGGAGAGATGCCAGGACCACAGAGGATGGGGACCCAAAAAGAAGAAGATTCACAGATCAGGTAAATATAACATTTTTTTTTTCTTTAAACATACAACCTTTAGAATCACTTTTAATGCATGCTGGTAACAGTAAAAATATATAGCAAATATGTCTTCTTTAAAATCTTCCAATCCCCTTGAATTCTAATATACACACATGTACACATTTATACAGCAAGTGCATTATCTAAAAATTCCTATTCTAAATCATGCAACTGCTGTATGTTTCAATGTGTTTCATAATACTTGAAAAAATAGTGTGGTATTTCCTTGCCTTTTGGCAGCATTTGCAAATTGGAAGTAGTAGCAGACTAACATGTTTTTTTGTTTTGGCCTCTGGGTGCTTTTTAGTAAGTTTTAACACCTTTTCCACCTGTTGAAACATAGCACAATGTAACTGACCAAAAAAAAAAAAAAAAAAAAAAAAAAAAAAATATATATATATATATATATATATATATATATTGCCTATTATCACTTATATAAAAGTATATTCAAGTTCACTTTTACTAGTTCTTTGGGGAGGATTTACATATTGGCAGGTACCTCGTGTATTTTAAAACATGTAGGAAGATCCTGCAGAGCTTCTTGAGAGATACAAGTGAATTATTCAAGCCACCATTTTTGGTGGAGTAACTCTAACCAAACTAGAAATGTGAGGAAAATAAACAATAAGCATTCAGTAAAAAGAAAATTTTTACTCAAATGCCAAAAGGACCACTGTTACTTGAAGGGACTCCGTCATGAGTGATGTATTGAGGCTGCTGTTGCTTGTGTCCTATGAAAAGCCAAGATTGTTATGCTGATGTATTGGCTTCACTTTTTTATTTGCAACTGTCCTGAAACAAGTTTGGTGATATGGAATCCTGATGCTTTTCTTACTCTCATTTACAACATACATATTTCAGGACAACTAGCATTTTCAGAAGAGGGCCAGCAATGGCAGCTCACATACTTTTCTCACAACAGAGTCCTTTTGAAAAGACAAGAACATCAGTGAGCTTTGAGAGTGGAAAACAGACTATGTTGCTTTTTCTCATTACCATTACCATTATTTTTAACAACCATTGGGAGAGGTTTCAGATGCACTCTTGACTAGCTGGCACATACAATTAGAATAACAAATAAACACGGTAACCTTTGTAGGTATAGGTTTTGGAGTCTTTACAACTTTGAATCTAATATGCCTTCCGATCTTGATGCTAATAACTCTGTAGCAGTATACCCTATGGGGTCTTTATGTTTCCTCTGACAAATCAGTCCCCGTCCAATGCTACTGTGGAGATGCTAATACCCTGACACGTAGTTCAAAATAACTTGGCACAGTCAATTTTGGTCAGAATTACCTCACTGCATAAACACGACAGAACAGAAAATGTAGACAATCACTAAAATAGCACATGCATATTAACTAGGTGTGAGTCAGTGTAGAGCAAACAGAAGTGGTAAAGGCCACATTCCTACATTCCCCTTGTTATACGTTCACAATAAAACAGACATCTGGAGACTAATACCAAATATTATTATGCTAAAAGAAATGTCTGTATGATTTAAGCATTTTCTGCTGTCAAAATCAGGAGTTCTTACTTGGTTTGTTAATACATTTTAAAGCAAATGTTCCATTTCTAAGGCTTGTAGGTAGTTACTTTTTATAGTAACTTCGGAATAAATTAAAACTATAATGGTTTTAGGCCAATTCTATTTTAGTTTTAATAGTTATACATTTTTAACTGATACTTTATGCATGGCTTTGGATCTGGTAAAATTTATCTTCATGTGACTTTGATGAAAAATTGAAATATGCCTTGGGTCGAACAGACTGCAGATTGGGGCATGTAGACGAAAGTAGCTATCAAATGCTAGTTGAACAGTGTCACTGAATGCAAAAACATTTGGAATTATTTATGTTGGAATACAGGGCTCATGTATTTTGTGCTATATTCTTCAACCAGTAGATGGCAGTGTTAATAAGTTTGTAGTTGCATCTATGATAAACTCTATTTCTTTTCTCTGAATAAAGTTTCCTGTTTTCAGTGAACCAAGCAGAAAAATACATGTGGACTGTGCACTGTCGTGTAGGGCCAGGGACAGACTGACCATTTGGAAACTCGGGCACTGCCCGAGGGTCCGGGGTCAGTAGGGGGCCCCATGAGATGCCCCTGGTACCTTTTTTTTCATAGGCTTTTTTGAGTTTGGGCAAGGACACAGGGGCCCCATGATCCACTATTGCCCAGGGGCCCCATGAGTTGTCAGTCCGCTACTGTGTAGGGCTATATACAGAATTTGTAACAATTCAATATGGGGTATTCAAGATGACAACAATTATGCAGGGTACACGTTAGAAGTTTTTTTTCTGTTCAATCCAGTGTGCTGAATGAAAAAACTGACAGATCGCCATACTAACATAAACAATGTGTTAGTACATCACAGTGTGGTGATCTCCCTGCTGCTGTTTTATTGTGTTCTGACAGGAGGACTGCCCCCCAGCCAGAACACATTGACCAGCGCTGACAGCCATCCGGTTGGATGCTGGTTTTCCAGCATGACCAATAGACAGTCGTGTTGTGAGAGTTAGTACCGAGAGCTGTAGACATGGGACAAAAGTCGGACAGTTCCTGCTGAACAGACCATTTTTGGCTGATTTTTGGCCTGTGTGTACCCAGCTTTAGTAGTGCCAGCTGGCTGGGAGCAAAAGTACAGTTTTCCCTATCACAGCCTATATTTGCCATCTTAAGAGATCAAACAACACATAAATAGATCTGAGGACAACAATGAACTTTTCTGACTTCTTGGACAAGTATTTTTTAATGTTGCAAGTATGGATGTGATCTATCGGAACCTTTATCTTTTTTTTTCCTTTTTCTTGTAAGTATAGTTTATGTACAGTATATCCCTATTTATAAATGACTCAAACCCCTAATTTACGATCCAGTTGTCCTTCATTAAAATCAAGGCACCCCAAACAGAGAACATTCTGTACCTGGTTATGTTAAGAATTATATAAAATGTTAATTCTACAAATATATATTTAATTTGGAGTATACTCAACCCACGACACTGGGTTCACAGAGGATTCTAAAGAAAGAGCAAAATGGAGCTGTTAGCTTTCAGGTATTCTCTCTCTGATTGAGTACCCATAAAAACAGATCAGGTAGGAAGTGTGTGTGTGCGGCAACCACCTAATCAGATAGTCGTGCATATAAAATTGAGTTACTGAGCTCTGTAAATAATAGACCTTTTTACTAGAGAATTAAGAATAGTCCAGTAAACGGTAAAACAAGTCCTCATGGTGGCTAAAAACAGATATGTAATGTGTATTTTAATATGTATTCATATGAAATAGTTCATATTCAGCTGACTATAATAAAGACAGGAAATGTACAAAATCTGTACAGATAAAAATAGTGCTAGAAAAAGAGTGGATGGGTAAACTGGCCACCACTCCACTTTAAGTTTTTAACCACCTGGCTAAAAGCTCAAGTGGTAAATTAAGGGCCCATTCACACCAATTTCATTGGGCTACACTGTTCAACACGGTTGCAAAAAACAACCCAAAATGTATTGTTTCCAACAAGCTTAGTTATCACTGTTGGTGTATGCTGGGTGACAATAGAACATGCTGCATTTAAACACAGTGCAACGCACTGCAATGGTTTGCAAAGTGTCATGGTGTACTGCAACAACTCTTAAGGAAAGGAAAGAAGAAACAGAAGCAATCAAGCAGCAACAGAAGAACTGTAATTAGTTCACCAGCTTTGGAACACCTTACACGCTGAGTTCTTTAATGTTAGAGATTCTGTATATAGCCCTGCAGAACAGACAGTGCAAAGTTGACACATGTTTATCTATTGCTTCTCTGCAAACAAGAAACAGGAACTTTATTCAGAAAGAAGAAACATTATTATTATTATACAGGATTTATACAGCGCCAACAGTTTGCTCAGCACTTTACAATATAACGGGAGACAATACAGCAACAATACAGTTCAATACAAGAGGGTTAGGAGGGCCCTTACAATCTAGGAGGCATTCTATAACAGGTGCAGCTACAAACTTATAAACACTGGCATCTACTGGTTAAAGAATATATCTGTACTGAACATTGATGCTGATGTAGTTGTTGCAGAAAGAATACTTGAACACTGTATACCAACATCCCCACTCAACAACTATTAGTCCCATTTTGGATATCAGTTCTGTAAATCTGTGTCTTGTAAGCAATTTTGTGAAAGCATCTTATCCACTTTTGTTTCTCAGAGGTTGGAAGTCTTTGCAGCTCATCCCATGAATCTGGCTCTGGTTTTAATGCTACACGAGTAGCATAGGATATACATTTGGCTGGGATGCCTTTATTGCTTCTGGTGGATTTCCTGATTGAAACCTCTTGTGGCCTGGTTTCTGCTTTTACAGTATTTGGATTGGGGCCAAATGCCTTAATGCTGCTGGGTCCCCTTAGCACAGGCCATATGAAAAAGATACATGGATGGTGGAAGATAAAGCTGCAAGTGGACTATGACATTATTTGATAAGGTGCATGGGCTTAAGGGAGAGGTGCACTGGTGGAGGAAGAGCTATACACATTTTGGTGTTTTGCTGGTTTCATTTAATGGGGAAATTTCCATTTGAAGACATATTGCACTAACGTTGAAGGAGGAAGACACTCAGACACATGCTTATTGATGCTAGAAGTCCCTTTATTAAGGGGAAGAGTAGATAATACATAGGGGGGTCATCATGTGGTGAAGAGGTGTTTCGGAATAAGTGGGGTATTGTGAATATAGTACACTATATTGTTTTCTTTTGATTCCATGTCCTGTGGAGTAAACATTGAGCATTGAAGGAAGAAAGAAGGAATTGATATACAAGGCTTGATTGAACCATATATCTGGTGAAAGCATAATGAAAATATCGCCATTGCAATGGACATTGGAGCACAAGAGTGAGCTCTGGTTTTTACATACAGTATTTGGATTGTCTGCATTAATTTATATTTTTGTGTTACTTTGTTGCTTATCTTTATGTGACACTGATGTGGAATCCCTCAGTTTGAAGCACTTGAGTTTGTTCATGAAAGTTTGAACACACATCCTTCCCACATTTCTTTAGCACACTGAATTGCGCTTCTGTTAATGGTTACCTTGTTTGTGCTGTGGTGTAGAATTCTGTATCCTTTCTGAGATTCACTGTACCCCACATTCTTTTGTGCAAGCATCCCATTTTGTACATTTTTCTGTTGGGATGTGCACATAGGCTTTGCTTACAAAAACTTTTAGATTGTTCAAATTTCGATTTCACAATTCATATGGAGTTTTCTCAGTGGATTTTTCTGGTAATCAGTTTTAGCATGCGGTCATAATTGCCTCCCTCCCAGTATGTGGTTGGCATATTTGCATCAAACAGCATGGTTCTTCCACTCTCACATAGAATACGGTTCATTCTTTCTGCAACTCCATTTTGTTCTAGATTGTATTGTACAGTAGTTTGCAATATTATGCCATGCTTTCTGAGAATTGCCTGTGTGTTATCATCTGTATATTCAGTTCTATTGTCTGTGCTCAATACAATTGGCATTTTAACAAACTTACTTGAGCCAAATACGGTTCAAGTTTCTCTGGTACTTCAAGTTTGCTGTGTAACAGATATAGTGTAGTATACATGGAGTAATCATCTATAGAAGTGAGAAAATACCTCTTCTTTCCTGGAATAAATTTTTACATTGGACCGCAAAGTTCTGAATGAATTAAGTCCAGAGGATTTTTAGCTCTGCCGTTGCTCTGCTTTAGAAAGGCTTTTCTTGTCATTTTACCTTTTATACAGCTGGTGTATTTCTTTGTTTGATCATATGGACTAATTTTTATTTCACTTTCATAGTAATTCTCAGTTCATTTCTTTATTATGTCAGGGCATCTATGACCAAGTTGTCTGTGCTATGTGTGAATGTAGTTTAAATGTTTTTCCTCCTTGGTAGTATTAACCATTTCCTTTTAGTTCATCTGATACAGTGAAATATCACCATTTGTGATGGCACAACTGTTACCATAGAAGGTCACTACATTGCCTTGTTTTGTGAGCGTCTTCATTGTCAAAAATTTAGTTTCAAGGGCAGAGACATACAGGAACGTTTTCACAGTTATCGATATAGTGACACTCTGGGAAATAAGACAGGAAATAAAAACATCTTCTAGTCCTTCTGATTCCATTATTTGTCCATTAGCTGATTGTTTCTGTTTTTCTATGGTCAAGGTGAATAAAGAAATGTATGTCATTTGTCATGTGACTCGTAGCTCCTGAATCAATACACCATGCCTGCAAAGATAAGGTGCAACTTTTGGATTGAAAGGCATATTCATTATCTAAAGAAAAATCAGTTCCTTCCTTCACAGTTTTGGCCTTTTATAGTTTCGTTTGTTTTTTTATCTTTAAAGCAGACTATGTGACAGAAGCAAACTCACTATTAATATTTTTTTTTTATTACAGGTACTTATATAGCACCATCAATTTATGCAGCACTTTACATATATATATTGTACATTCACATCAGTCCCTAACCTTGAAAGAGCATACAATCTAAGGCCCCTAACTCACATTCATACATACTAAGGCCAATTTAGACAGGAGACAGTTAACCTACCAGCATATCTTTGGAGTGTAGGAGGAAACCCACACGGGCACAGGGAGAACATGCAAACTCCAGGCAGGTGGTGCCATAGCAAGGATTCAAACCAATGACCCTAGTACTGCCAGGCAGACGTGCTAACCATTTAGCCACTGTGTTTTATGGATGAATATAAGCTTGCTCTTAACATACCCTTTAGTCAGTTCATCATTTGGACATGTATCAAGTGCTGCGACAAGCATTTCAGAACTTTCATTTAAACCACTAAGTAATAGTGCTGCAACATGAAAGTCTTTTATTGCTTCTCTATACCTCTCAGCCGTTCAACCATTTCCAAGGTGTGCCTTATGTAATCCTGCATATCCTGGCCTTTTATCAGCTTGGTCTGGTATAGCTTTCTAATCAATTACAGCTTCTTGTTGAGATTAGCACCTTCATATACCTTTAGTAATCCTTCCCACATTTCTTTAGCAGTTTCACACATATACAGTCAGGTCCATAAATATTGGGACATCAACGCAATTCTCACATTTTTGGCTCCATACACCATCACAATGGATTTGAAATGAAACGAACAAGATGTGCTTTAACTGCAGACTGTCAGCTTTAATTTGAGGGTATTTACATCCAAATCAGGTGAACGGTGTAGGAATTGCAACAGTTTGCATAGGTGCCTCCCACTTGTTAAGGGACCAAAAGTAATGGGACAATTGGCTTCTCAGCTGTTCCATGGCCAGGTGTGTTTATTCCCTCATTATCCCAATTACAATGAGCAGATAAAAGGTCCCGAGTTCATTTCAAGTGTGCTATTTGCATTTGGAATCTGTTGCTGTCAACTCTCAAGATGAGATCCAAAGAGCTGTCACTATCAGTGAAGCAAGCCATCATTAGGCTGAAAAAACAAAACAAACCCATCAGAGAGATAGCAAAAACATTAGGCGTGGCCAAAACAACTGTTTGGAACATTCTTAAAAGGAAGGAACGCACCGGTGAGCTCAGCAACACCAAAAGACCCGGAAGACCACGGAAAACAACTGTGGTGGATGACCGAAGAATTATTTCCCTGGTGAAGAAAACACTCTTCACAACAGCTGGCCAGATCAATAACACTCTCCAGGAGGAAGGTGTATGTGCGTCAAAGTCAACAATCAAGAGAAGACTTCACCAGAGTGAATACAGAGGGTTCACCACAAGATGTAAACCATTGGTGAGCCTCAAAAACAGGAAGGCCAGATTAGAGTTTGCCAAACGACATCTAAAAAAGCCTTCACAGTTCTGGAACAACATCCTATGGACAGATGAGACCAAGATCAACTTGTACCAGAGTGATGGGAAGAGAAGAGTATGGAGAAGGAAAGGAACTGCTCCTGATCCTAAGCATACCACCTCATCAGTGAAGCATGGTGGTGGTAGTGTCATGGCGTGGGCATGTATGGCTGCCAATGGAACTGGTTCTCTTGTATTTATTGATGATGTGACTGCTGACAAAAGCAGCAGGATGAATTTTGAAGTTTCGGGCAATATTATCTGCTCATATTCAGCCAAATGCTTCAGAACTCATTGGATGCCGCTTCACAGTGCAGATGGACAATGACCCAAAGCATACTGCAAAAGCAACCAAAGAGTTTTTTAAGGGAAAGAAGTGGAATGTTATGCAATGGCCAAGTCAATCACCTGACTTGAATCTGATTGAGCATGCATTTCACTTGCTGAAGACAAAACTGAAGGGAAAATACCCCAAGAACAAGCAGGAACTGAAGACAGTTGCAGTAGAGGCCTGGCAGAGCATCACCAGGGATGAAACCCAGCGTCTGGTGATGTCTATGCGTTCCAGACTTCAGGCTGTAATTGACTGAAAAGGATTTGCAACCAAGCAGGGGCGGACTGACCATTTGGAAACTCGGGCACTGCCTGAGGGCCCAGGGTCAGTAGGGGGCCCCATGTGATGCCTCTGGTACCTTTTTCATAGGTTTTTTTGAGTTTGAGCAAGGACACAGGGGCCCCATGATCCCCTATTGCCCGGGGGCCCCATGAGTTGTCAGTCCTCCCCTGCAACCAAGTATTAAAAAGTGAAAGTTTGATTTATGATTATTATTCTTTCCCATTACTTTTGGTCCCTTAACAAGTGGGAGGCACATATGCAAACTGTTGTAATTCCTACACCATTCACCTGATTTGGATGTAAATACCAAATTAAAGCTGACAGTCTGCAGTTAAAGCACATCTTGTTCGTTTCATTTCAAATCCATTGTGGTGGTGTATAGAGCCAAAAATGTTAGAATTGTGTCGATGTCCCAATATTTATGGACCTGACTGTATATACATATAATATATGTATGATTTGATCATCTTCTATGCTAAGAGAGATTGTGCTCTGAGCTTTCTCTATTAACTCATCTGTAGGATATTCTGGTCTGATTTCATTTATACATTTCCATGTACATTCTCTTATTAGCAGCATTTTCATCTTGAATTTCCAAGACTGGCAGTTCTGGTTAGTCAGATTTGCAAATGGAAGCTGTGTTGCAGCTGTGTTACTGGCTATGTTTCCTCTATTCTGTTGCAGTCTTCTTTCTGTTGCTGTATCTTGCATTTCTTTTCCTGTAGCAGGCTATGACTGGGTGACTGGGTGGGTGTCTGAGCCCATAACCTTTTAGATATTCTGTTTATAGCCCTACAGAACAGATAGTGCACAGTTCACATGTGTTTGCTGCTTCTCTGCAAACAGGAACTTTATTCAGAAAGAAGACATAGAGTTCTACCATAGATGCAGCTACAAACTTTTAAACACTGCCATATACTGGTTGAAGAATATATCTGTACTGAACACTGATTCTAATGTAGTTGTTGCACAAGAATACATGAACACTGTATTCCAACATTTAATCACCTCAATACCAGCATGTTACACCCCTTTCCTTTCCAGGCCATTTTTCAGTTTTGAGTGCTGTAGTAATTTGGCTGACAATTACTTCCTCATGCAGCACTGCACCCTAATTAATTTTATGTCATTGTCATGTTTATCTGAGACAGATACAGCTTTCCTTTGGTTCTAATTATTAACCACTGGGTTTTGTAAATTTTACTGTATAAAGGAAAAAAACTGTTTCCCCCTCTGTTATAAAACATATCAAATAGAAATTCCAAGACATTACAAACACTCCAAAATGACCCCCTTTTGAAAAGTGACCATCCCAAGGTGATCTTATTTTTTGCTATCATTTTTGGAAGATGAAAAAACATGCGGGTATTGTTGTGGTTAAAATGTGCTTAGCCTTTAAAAGTCACCCACTGAAGCCAAGTGCAAATCTTTCATTATTGGTGGAAGAAAGTTCTCTGGCAGATGAAATTGTATTGTGTGTAAATACCAGATGTCATGGATAAGCCTAAATCACTTTAATCCCCTCTTTCCCAAAACAATCCCACAATCATTGGTGATCAGTGTCATTTAACCCCCACTCCCCTCAGTTTCTGTCCTATCATTGGTGGTCACTGGCACTTTACATTTTCCCTGTGCTGCCTTTCTTTTCCCTAGTTATGTGATCAGGCACTGATTTTTGTTATTCCCCTTCCTTCATTGTGAGAGGAAGAGGCGCATTCTCAAATGTAAACACAATTATCAGGCACAAGGTGTGACGGAACGTGGTGCCCGTCCCTGCCCTTCTCACCAACTCGTGACCTAAGTACCAGCCAATCTCCCACCATGCTGTCACTTGCGTAACAGTGCCTGCATAAAGATTTTACAGCTTGCGGGACTACAATCTATGTATCAGCAGCCTGACAGTGATTGTTACTGGATCAGGTTAATTACACAATTAACCCTTCACACTGCCACCACCTCCTTTTTACAGAGAAGGAGGGAACTCACAAATCCTAACAATAACACTATGATATTAGTATAAGCGTCTGTAATACACACTGTCACCACAGACAGATATATTCAGGAGTATTACATACAGGAACACTCTTCAAGAGACAGGGATTCTTTAGTTTGCATTAAAAGCTTTAGAGACAGTTTCAACACTTTTCAAAATAGGATTTATTTTTAAAAGGTCAAAATAGTGTAATTAAAATATTTACAGAAAAAGATGTTACAAAGACATAAAAAGAACAATAAAACAACAGAGAAATAAAAGAAAGGAGTTCAGAAGGCAGAATACTTGCAATGTCCTTGGTTTTAGCAGAGTTCAATTGTCCAAATAAAAAGGTTGCCTTGGCTCTCAAGTCTGTTAGATGTTTCCTGACTGATGTTAAACGAGAGCTGTCTTTTATCCAGCCTGTCAGTCTTTTTCTATGATATTAAAGGGGTGTTTCACCTGTGAACAAATGACCAATCATCCAGTTTTGGGATGGGGCCTAAGAGGTAACCAAGGTTATGATCTAGTTGCCTTACAATTTCATACTAAGGTTCATAACCTCCAATAGGTGCAGGTGGCATCCTAGCAATTGGCAGATTAATATTTAGAATTATATTTCAAACCCAGGGATACCAAACACAGCGTACCCTTGTCGCCCAGGAGGGAAGAGACTGTTTCTTCTCTCTCCTAGGTGCTAATATAGTCATGTATGGCCTTGTTTGACTCACATTAAAATGATCTATCCAAATATATACCTAATATTAATGAGCCCAGTTCCTGCTGAACTTTATGAATTGTTACATGTCGAATGGACTTTTTATGACACGCTCTGTATCCTAGAGCTCTAATAGCCTAACAGGTCATGGCTGACTGAGTTATTTTTTTATGATCGGGCAGAGGAATGTGGTTTTCAAAGCAGACCTCCTGCACCAGACTAATTAGTGGTTTACAGCCCTGGAGCTTCATCTATCTGTGTTTTATTTAAGATAAGAGTCCCTTTTGACATCTGTTCAACTTACAGCTATAAATTCCATTTCAAGAGGGAGGAGGGAGGAGAGGAGAGACGAAGAGGCTGAGGTCTAACAAGATGGCTATCACGTACAGCGGCCATATCTCTATAGCGCACAATCATCACACAAGGCACACACAAGGAATAGTGCCCCATCATTGGTGTCAATGGGAGGAATAGTGCCTTATCATTGGTATTAGTGGTAAGAATAGTACCTCATCATTGGTATTAGTGAGAGGAATAGTGACTCATCATTGGTATTAGTGGCAAGAATAGTGCCCCATCGTTATTGTCATTGGGAGGCAATAGTGCCCTATTCCTGGTGTCAGTGAAAAGAATAGTGCCCATAGTTGGTGTCCATGGGAGGAATATTGTCCCATTGTTATTGCCAGTGGTAGGATTAGTAGCTCATCTTTGGTGTCAGTGGGAGGAATAGTGCCCATTCGTTGGTGTCAGTGACAGGAATAATGCCCCATCTTTGGTGTCAATGGAAGGAATACTGCAAAATCCTTGGTGTCAGTGGAAGGAATACTGCCCATTCGCTGGTAACAGTGGAAGGAATAGTGCCTCATTGTTGGTATCAGTGGGAGGAATAGTGTTTCCCTTTATAGCAGTTCAAGGAAGTATGCCTCATTGTTAGTATCAGTTAAAGGAATAATGTCCCATCTTTGGTGTCAGTAGAGGGAATACTGACCCATCTTTGGTGTCAGTGGAAGGAATACTGCCCATTCATTAGTATCAGTGGAAATAATAGTGCCTCATTGTTGGTATCAGTGGAAGGAATAGTGTTCCAACATTTACAGCAGTAAAAGGAATAATGCCCAATCTTTGGTGTCAGTAGAGGGAATACTGCCCTATGGAAAGGAAAAAAGGGCCCCACCATTACTGTCAGTAAGAGTAAGTGGAGGATACCTCATTGCTGGTGTCAATAGAAAGAATAATGCCTTGTATCAATGACAGAAATAGTACCCCAAGGAAAGGATAAAGGCAGGCAAAGGGGACCACATATGACCTTGGCATTTTGAAAATATATAATATTCTGGCCAAAATATATAATATTTATAGGCAAAATTGCATAATGCTTAAGGTACAAAAAATGAAAACATTTGAAATGAAATGAAAGCTATAAAGGATAAGTTCACTATTGGGAACATGTTACTTGTTTCACCTGTTTTTAGGGTGAAACATGTAACATGTTACCAATCTTGCAGCTGCTGCCCGGTGCCCCCCTCCCTTCCTCTGAAAGAAATATGGGGAGAAGTTCCCCACACTAGCTGTCAGATTAGAAAACAGTGTGGCCGTGCAGGGATCACACAGCTGTGTCATTTATTCACAGAGATCTGTAAATGAATGAACTGCATGTCCTGACAGTCTTAGCAGGTGTCAGCTTGTAATTTTCAAAGAACTACCTCAGTGCTGTTGAGAGCCATAGTAGTTCATTGATTCTTCCTGTCAGTATGTCTGCTTGCCTGCACATCCCATATGGGCAAGCGGATATATTGACAGTCTGCAGGAGACCTGCAAGGCACCAGCAATCTGCTGATCGCTGGTGCAATGCTTTACAGTCTCCTGCAGACAAAAATAATAAATGCACATTTTTTTACCTGCAAATTATTCTTGTGCAAAAGGTGAACTTATGCTTTAAGGTCACATTAAAAGACCAGTTGCCTACTGAACAATACTTTTTTCTTGCATTGGTACAAGTCCCCCATGGTAGTGCCCTGCTTCCCATGCTCTTTTTTAAAAAAAAGTAAAATTAGTCTCCCATAGATTTTAATATGGTCCAGTTACTTTTGTTCAGTGTTTGCCGATTTTTTGGTGAGCATTACTAATCAGAATTTATTAAAAGGTGAAACTGACCTGCAGTTCACCTCCTTCTGACCCCCCTTTAACCTGTTTTAAGCACATTTTGCATTCCCATAGACTTACGTGGAAATTCAAAACTCACTTGAAACAAACAAAAACAAACAAAAACACATGCCCTTCAATTAGTGATGAGAATGTATTTTGTTTATTAACAAGTTAATGATTGCACTCAATTCAAACCACCTTCTAATCCCCAAAATTGCAATAAGCTAACATCCCCATTATGTACTAGTCTAAAAATGATTGGACAAAAAATATTGCAATTTTGGGGATTAGAAGTTTATAAAAGGCATTGGAGAGGGGATATGATTAGAGAGCTAAGTAAAAAAGAATCCTGGTGGATGTACAGTTGCAAGAAAAAGTATGTGAACCCCTTGGGATTACGTGGAGGTTTGCATGAATTGGGCATAAAATGTGCTCTGAACGTCATCTAAGTCACAACAATAGAAGAACACAGTCTGCTGAACATAATACTACACAAACATTAGATGTTGCCATGATTTAATTGCACATAACATGTAAACATTCACAGTGCAGGGAGGAAAAAGTATGTGAACCTTTGGACTTAATAACTGGTTGACCCTCCTTTGGTAGCAATAACCTCAACCAAACGTTTCCTGTAGTTGCAGATCAGACCTGCACAACGATCTGGAGTCATTTTGGACCACTCTTCTTCACAAAACTGTTTCAGTGTAGCAATATTCTTGGGATGTCTGGTGTGAATCGCTCTCTTAAGGTCATGCCACAGCATTTCAATCGGGTTGAGGTCAGGACTCTGACTGGGCCACTCCAGAAGGCGTATTCTGTGCTGTTGCAGCCATTGTTTTGTTGAATTACTTGTATGCTTTGGGTCATTGTCCTGTTGCATCACCCATCCTCTGCGGAGCTTCAGTTGGCGGAAAGATGGTCGTACGTTTTCCTGCAAAATGTCTTGATAAACTCTGGAATTCATTTTCCCATCAATGACAACAATCCGTCCAGGCCCTGAGGCAGCAAAGCAGCCCCAAACCAAGATGCTCCCTCCGCCATGTTTTACAGTGGGGATGAGGTTTTGATGTTGGTGTGCTGTGCCTTTTTTTCTCCACACATAGTGTTGTGTGTTCTTCCCAAACAACTCAATCTTGGTTTCATCTGTCCACAGTATATTTTGCCAGTAGTGCTGTGGAACATCCAGGTGCTCTTTTGCAAACTTCAAACGTGCTGCAATATTCTTTTTGGACAGCAATGGCTTCCTCCGTGGTGTCCTCCCATGTACTCCATTCTTGTTTAATGTTTTCCTTATTGTAGATGTGTCAACAAAAATGTTAGCATGTGCCAGAGATTTCTGTAGCTCTTTAGCTGACACTCTGGGATTCTTCTTTACCTCATGCAGCATTCTGCGCTGTGCTCTTGCAGTCATTTTTACAGGACGACCACGCCTAGGGAGAGTAGCAACAGTGCTAAACTTTCTGCATTTGTAGACAGTCTGTCTTACCGTGGACACATGAACATCAAGGCTTTTGGAGATACTTTTGTAACCCTTTCCAGCTTCATGCAAGTCAACAATTCTTGATCGTAGGTCTTCTGAGAGCTCTTTTCTGCGAGGCATGGTTCACATCAGACAGTGCTTCTTGAAACCAGTAAACCCAAAACAGGTGTGTGTTTTTTAAGGGCAGGACAGCTGTCAGCAACACATCCAATATCATCACACTGATTGGAGTCAAGGTTGGCTCACTCCTGGCTCCAATTAGCTCTGGGAGAAGTCATTAAGCTAGGGCCTCACATACTTTTTCCTCCCTGCACTGTGAATGTTTACATGTTATGTGCAATAAACCATGGCAACATCTAATGTTTGTGTAGTATTATGTTCAGCAGACTGTGTTCTTCTATTGTTGTGACTTAGATGACGTTCAGAGCACATTTTATGCCCAATTCATGCAAAACTCCACGTAATCCCAAGGGGTTCACATACTTTTTCTTGCAACTGTATGAGTTGGGCTATTTCATTCCCAGTGGTTTAAATGCAGAATCTGATTTGATGTGTTTTTTGAGTACTTTTTAACTGATCTGAGCTAATAACCCATTAGTTATGCTAATATAGGTATATAAGGGTAGCTGTTTTTTATACACCAGCAACATTATCATGATTCATAAGATTACATGTGGATTCTGTGCATATAATGTATTATCATTTTAACAATTTTATATATATTTTTTTTTATATTTCCATGATTTATATTAGTAATATACTATTGTTGGTTTGGGGGAGGTTCAATTTAGCCACAATTAGGCACATTTATAGCAGATACAGATTTTGGATTTACCGATGTGCTTAGATCAGAGGTACATGGTTATAATAGCGGCATTTGGTTATAGTGGAGAATATTGGACGATAATTAGATAATTATTTTACATAGCTATATTATTTTTGCATAACAATTGGCTTATCATGTAACATATATTGTTTCGTGGATGGCATTGGGCATTAGGTAGAATTTCTAGTATTGCTAACAGTGGTAATGAACAATGGTAGATGGGTCAGCTATGCTTGCAGTATGTACTAGGCTTAAGAAACATGTCTGCTGCTTTATTCAAACTGTCTGCTTAGTTGCCAGACAACATGCAGCTCTTAAAGGGCCAGGCACACAAAACAGATTTCAATGAAAGTAAAAGTTAAGCTTCTGGTGTCACTGAGGGAGGGAGTAGAAATCTCCCTCTTGGTTCCCCATAAAGCACTAAAAGGTAACAGAGGCTCTAAGCTTTACCTGCTCTATGCAAAATAACATAAGAAATGTTTTGGTGTGGGCCATAAACATTGGGGTTAATGCATTCTCTATATAGATAGAAAAATGAGTATTTAAATTGCTGGTGATATTTATTATGAAAATTAAGTTAGAATTGCAGAACATTGTCCCATGTGTGTCCTGCCTTGAAGCTCCTTGCTCTACACATCTGTAGCAGCAGTTACATGCTTTATAGGTTAGGTTTCTGTAGAAGAACTGGCCAGAGGTGGATTACTTTGACACAGTTGGCCAGTTTAAACATGCACTGCAGTGCATGTGAATTAGAAATCCCTGTTTTTATGCTAAGTTTGCTGGAGAGGGGGCATAGCAGTGTGCAGATGGTTCATTCAGAATTTGTAATAAAGTGTGGGAACAGTATTTGTATAAGGCTGGTCATGTATTCATTGTTATTCATCTACCCACATTCAGAAAATGTCATAAAAGCAAAGTCATTTCTGTCCGCATTTCCTCCATTGATATCAGTAATTTAATAAATCAGACATAAGCGGTCACACAGTATATACTGTACATATCTATGTAGTTCATGGTAATTGAAATGCTCACGCTACCTAACTAAAACTGGCCATAGAGGAATAGAATTTAGAACTAAATTTCTTAGGAACATTCGTATGAAAAGTCATATGAAAATTCTCAGAACATTTGAACGTCATTCAAAAGATAAATTAATGGACTTTACCAAATGAAAACCACATACACTGTTAGAAATTTGTTCATTCGAGTTGATGCCAGTGGAAGGAATAGTGCCCCATTGTAGGAAGGAATTGTCCCCATTGTTGGTGTCTGCTGAAGGAATTATGCCCCATCATTGGTATCAATGAAAAGAATAGTGCCCCATGGTTGGAGTCAGTGGCAGGAATTATGCCTCAAGGGCCAGATAAAGGCAAGCAAAGGGCCGCATCCAGCCCCAGGGCTGCAGTTTGGAGACCACTGATGTATAATAATAATAATTATAGTATATATATATATATATATATATATATATATATATATATACAATATGCATATTTATAGATAGAGCCCTGGTATGTACAGTATATGTAAATGGAGCCCAAGTTGGAAATATTTCCCTGAATTGTCACATGAAAAAATTAAATTATGATGAACAACTAGATTTTTTTTTAGAAGTCCACTTATCTCTGCTAGTATGGTAGTGACATTTGTAGCTATAAGGCTGTTATACAGGGATCAAAATTCATCCGAATCCTGCTGAATCAGACAAAAGTTGAGCTGAAGGTGACCCTGTGGCCACCACAAGGCTCAATAGAAGTGAATAGCTCCTTCAACTTTTATAAAAGGAGATGGGTGGAAAACTGCCAACTGAACAGTGTCTGCATGCAATGAGATGTAGGCACTATAGGTGTATTCTTACAGCTGTGTAGGCAGGTTGTTAGAAAAGAATATCCGCACACTGCAGAATAATCCATTTGTGCTGCTTAGTGTAAATGTTGGAAGCTGTTGGATTTTGCAGGCTGAGAAAAGATAAATCTGTGTGTGTATAGCCAGCTTTAGAATATCTTCAACTGCCAGGGCAGAGAAGATTCCCCAAGGCAGATCAGGTCCGCTTTCAGAACTGCAAACAACAACAAATGTGTCTCAGCTGTATTACAGTTTTTGCCTGCATATTGTCACAGCGCAATTTAAATGGTTTTTAGCTTTTACATTTATTTTTATCTTTTTTAAAAATACCATGAAACAGGCTTAACTTTTTCTTTAACTCATTCAGTGAATACATCTTTGCTAATTATTGTGACTGCTGTTCTATATACATTGAAATGAATGAAACAGACAGCTGCATCTGACCCTGAGAATCTGTGTGCTTAGCTTTCTTTAAAGTAGATGACATTTTGTGGAAATCCATTGGCTAAACAGGATAGCTTCAAGAAAGGACAGCAATAAAATAAACTTAACACATGTATGCAATAAATTACTTTTTATACACTTAAATGTGTTTCATATTTTTATTTCATTCCAGCCAAAGAGAATGAGTTGTGTATTAATGAACTGAAAATTGAAATCAAACTTTTGGCTCATTAACATGAATTGTCCTGCAGCTAAGACATAGCCTTTTGGAGCATTTCTTTAAATTTATATTCAACCAAATAACACACCCTGGAAAAATCCTAGCAAATCTCCTCCCCCTCCAATGAAATGCATAGGTGGCTATCCATGCCATCTATAATTAGAGGAAAAAAACTAGGAATCTGTAAGTGTAGCACTTACCTCTGTAGGAGCTGCTGTAGTAATGTCCAGGTCTTCTGTAGTTTTGCCCCGCAGCCAGGCACAATGTAGTTTCGCAGCCAGGTGCACACACACTTTCGCTCGTTGTTTCCAATAACAAGTCTAGGGGTTATTGTTTTTGTTGTTTTATTATTGGAGAACTTGGATAGGGATGGGGAATTTAGTAGGATACTCCAAAAACAGAACTAATTACAGATGAGGACACAGTTTCCCTAAGTAGTAGCCTTGAGAAAAGTCCCAATGTCAGGAAGGGGTTAAACAAACAGTGTTCTTCAGAACACCAGCTGGCCTCCCCTTGTTTCAGACCCATGCTGACTATAAAGCACCAGAGGGGTAGCAAAGCATACAGGTCTCCAAGATCACACAGTGTCTGTACTCACAAGGCCCAAGGAAAGAATGGTAGTCTCCTTCAGATCTTCCAAGTGATGCCATCCAGTGATACCAGACAGATCACTGGCAGACAGCTCCCCTCAGTCAGCTTGCTGAAGAACCAGGGTCACTCTCTCTCTTATTTCAAGCCCTCGGGTCACCCACCTGAGACCACATGGCAGCAGGTGCCTGGGGAGGCAGTGTGCCTTCCCCCCAGCCTGGTACAATCCTCTCCAGGAAAGACCCAGGACTCAATACGCCTAAAGAATAAATACCTACTCCCAGAATTCCTCAGGGCTGCACTCCCTGGGATTGGCTGGAGTGCCATTAACATTCATACTGTGTTCTGCATGAGTTCCACCTATTCAGCCAGAACCTACATAGGTTACTTGGATACAGAGGAAGTCAGAGGCAGAGTTAGCAGCACTTGAACACACTGAGCAAGCACTAACAATTGCAGCCAGGCCCGTACTGGGACTACAATAGATTGAGCAGCCCATTTTTTTTTAAACCAAGTTACAAATAATGGCAACTACCGGTTTCTAGATGCCTTTTAGTTAAATTTAGCAAGCATCAGTCACTGTTGTGGCAAGTTGTGGCAGACCCGCAGGTGAGAGCCAGGTGCAGGATATATGCAAAATATATATACACAACATTGATTCTAATCCCTCTCCACTCTATCCAAAATCAAGTTGAAAAATAAGTTTTCCTTTTAGTTACAGTTTAACAGTCAGAGAGGTACATGGGTTTTAAAAGTAACAAAAAAAATTAGGAAATTCCTTATGGCACCATTTAAATAAAACAGCACTGTGCACTGGATACATGTTTGTTTACATTTCCCTGGAGTTCCCCTTTAACCACTTGCCCTCCAGAGGATTTACCCCCCTTCCTGACCAGGCCATTTTTTGCGATACGGTGCTGCGTTATTTTAACTGACAACTGCGTGGTCATACAACGCTGCACCCAAATTACATTTATGTCCTTTTTTCCCACAAATAGAGATTTCTTTTGGTGGTATTTGATCACCTCTGCAGTTTTATTTTGTGCGCTATGAAAAAAAAAAAGACCAACAATTTTGAGGAAAAAAAAACTATATTTTTGACTTTTTGACTATTAAACAAGTCCAGTAAAAAAATTTAAAAAATCTAATTTTGTCATAAATTTAGGGCAAAATGTATTCTGCTACATCTTTACTAAAAATCCCAATACATGTAAATTAATTGGTTTACGTGAAAATTCTACAAATGGCGATATAGATACTGGAATTTTTATATTTTTTTATACTAATAATGGCAGCAATCAACGGCCTATAGCGGGCCTGCGGCAGGCATTCTGGCACTAGGGGGGGAACTGACATCCCTAGTGACACCAATACAGTGATCAGTGCTAATAAAAAGCACTGACACTGTACTAATGACACTGGGCAGGAAGGGATTAACATCTGGGGGCGATCAAAGGGTTAACTGTGTGCTGTGCTTTACTGTGCAAGCACGCTGCTTTGTATTGCTCTGCTCAAGAGACAGAGGGGGTGTAAGAGAGAGAGATGGTGGGTAAGAGAGAGATGGGGTGAGAGAGAGTGAGGGGGGAGAGGGAGGGAGGTGAGAGAGTGGAGGGGCAAAGGGAGTGAGAGAGTGAGGGGGTAAGATAGAGAGATGGTGAGATAGAGAGAAGGGGGTGAGAGAGAGGGGGATGAAGAGGGGACATAGAGGGGACTGAAAGAGAGAGGGTTATGAGAGAAAGAGCTGGTGGTGAGAGAAGGTATGAGAGAGAGAGAGAGAGAGAGAGGGGGGTGCAAGGAATAGAGAGTGTGAAGGAGTGAGAGAGAGAGAGAGGGGGGGCAAGGAATAGAGAGAGTGAAGGGGTGAGAGAGAGAGAGAGAGAGAGAGAGAGGGCGGCAGAGAAAAGGGAATGATAGAGAGGGGGGTGAGGCAGAGATAAAAAAGGGAGGAGAGAGAGAGAGAAAGAGAGAGGGAAGAGAGAGAAATGGGGGGAGGTGATCAGTACGTCTGCCACTCACAATTATGACACCTTCCTCCTATAATATGAAGTTTAATGAGCACAAATTTTAATGAGCATACAACTCCCTCTTAGAACACATGGAGGGTCCCCCATTACGGTACAATGTGCCCTTCCCCAGAATACCAATAGGGCCCCCCTACTATATAGTGAATACAGTGAATACAGAGCCCCCCCCACACACACACACAGACACACACACACTCAGGTCTCTCCTCAAGCTCTCTTATGCTGTCACACTTTGGTTCTCAGTCCTCCCCCTTTACTCCCACCGTTACACACTGGTTCTCACACCAGTCCATGAAGTGTCCTCCTCCGGCTTTCCCATTCCCTGCCAGTCTCTCTCTCTCCTCTCAAGACCGGACCCAGAGCCCACTTCCTCCATCCCGCGGCCAACCCCATCATTCCAGGAGCCTGTCATGGGGCCCCTACTGCCCGAATGGCGCTGGAACCCCACTGCATGTCCATCGGTGCTGTGTGTCTGATGGTGTGTGGGGTAGGGGAGAGACATGGTGGGGTTTGATCATCCTTAAGAGATGCCCAATGGCCAGACCGGACATGATTGCAGCTCTCTGATAAGCAGAAAGTGAAAGTAGATTTTGCTAGCAGTGCTCCTGTTAAGCAGAGGAACCAACGATAATCTACTTATCCTAGCACCTATCTAGGAGGGTGCTACATAAGCATTTTCTGGAGGTCTGCATAGATGATTTTCAAAATTAGATTTGAAGCCATAATAAAGTTTATTTTAGAGTATGTCCCTGTTGCAGTACATTAAAGGCTGAATTCAGGTCAGCCTTTAAAATAGGTATTGCCTTGCTGAGAAATACTTACCTCATTCCTCTCTTCCCTGACAGTTGGTGCTTTCTTCTGCTCTTGTAATGTTGCCGTACCCTCAAATCTGTCTTCTGGCAATTTGATGGAGCGGAGACTGTGATCCACTCCAAAAGGGGATATTTGCAATCTGATCAGTGTCACATTACCAGGTATGGCCGTCAGTGACTAGTACCCAGAGGGGATAACACTTTTTTTTTACTGGCAGGCAGTGCAGAAGATCTAGGGGCACAATTTTCCAATCCACTCACTATGGATCTGTGCAATCAGGGGTTAATCCTGGTTTGACAAGGCCGATTTACTCATCGCTACTCTGATGTAACTGTGCTATGAAGATTAGTGCAAAGACATCCCATACAAGCTGATTTTTTGTTGGTTTTTTTTGGAAATGGCGGATAAAGCAAAACATTGCATAACAGCATGAAAATATTACCTATGGAACAAGTGATAAGTCACTGTGAAGAGACATTCAGTTTTGTCTCTAAATTGCAAATTCAGCTACAGGGCCTGTAAACCACAGATTTTTTTTTTTTTTTTTAACAACAGACTGCTAAGCTGTCTACAGAGGACATGTAAAAAGAAGTAATGATCCACTGGCTCCTTCTGGCTAAAAAATGCAAAATATCAATATATAATACATTTATTCCTCACCATAAATGATTTTAGAGATACTATGTGGAGGGCATTTGTCTCAACAGTGATCATATCTCACAGCAAAATATCTAAGTAAGTATCTGGTTTTATTGGAAACTCAGAGCAACAAGAAAGAACAAATCCAATGAATTAGTTTAGTCTAAAGCAGGGGTTTCCAAACTTTATAAGCAAAGGGACAGTTTCCTGTTCCTCAGACTTTAGGGGGAGCGGACTGTGGCCAGTGTAAGTAGAAAATGCCTTAGCATTAGGGGAAGTATACAGTTCCTCAGGGTTGGTGGTCAGTAGGAGTATAAAAATTATAAAGCTCTTGCGGTTAGTAGGAGGAGGGGTAATGCCCCATTGTTGGTGGGAGAAATAGTGTCCTATCATTGGTGTCAGTGGGAGAAATAGCATTCCATTGTTGGTGTCCTTGGGAGGAACTGGGGTCTCAGCCTTGTTGACAGTGGGAAAAATAGTGCTTCCCATCATTGGGAGGAATAGTGGCCTGAAGTGAGATAAAGGCAAGCAAAGGGCCACATCCGGCCTCAGTTTGGAAACCACTGGTCTAAAGCATTAAAAAGGATGTCCACAACTGGAGATTCTCACCAACTTAGTATTAAACAGTTTCACCATTTTGGAAATGGATATACAAAATCCTAAAAAGAAAAAAACCAAAAGCAAAATAATGTATGCCCAGAATAATTTTTAATGACACCAAATCCTTAAAACAAACCTACACATTAATATTGACATACTATCTGTACACCTTGAATCTGACACCACATGTTTTAACTCAAGCACACCCCCATTTCGCTGAAACATAGCAAGAGAAATACTGTATAAACAATACTATTTTTTCGTTAAAGTTCCCCTTCAGGATAGAAATGTTCCCCCCTCTAACTTTAGTTTAAAAAAAATAAATGTTTGAAGTCACAATCACATGACAATGCCAACCTCAGCCTCCTCTTCTGTTTACTTCCTGAAAGGATCATTCTTTAGGTGTTCACATGAGATGTAGACACATCTATTGGACAACATCATCATGTGTCGCATGTACATGACTGGAACCAGCCCCTGCACCAGGGACCTAAATTAGTGGGGGGCCTAAATGAGTATATCTGTCTTCACCATGTAAGGGGTGGGGGAGACTATCGGGATGAGTTAGAGGGGATGGGAGGGTTGGTATTTTGAAAAAAGACTTTTCCCCAGAGAGGGTCTTTGAAAGTGTACTGCTGCTTGCATGGCAATGTTTTGGTCCTTTTTTCACTTACACCCTTGTATCAACCACAAATTGTAATACATGTATATTTAAGCTAGAAGGAGCACCAAACATGTTTCCTAATCCAAAATAATGTTTTTGATTCCACAAGGGACCAAAAGGAAAAGAAACAACATCCAACACGTTTCAGAGGACAAGCAATCCCTCTTCATCAGGGCTTTAGTGCGTAACACAATGTCTAATAGACTCAGAGTAAAGATCCTGGACACAACAATCAAAGCTAGGACAATATTCATTGCCTGTGTCAGTGATAAAACAGCAAAATGTAATAGGCAGCCTCCCTGGCCAACTAAATGTTGAGGGGCAGAAAGAGATGAGCCAGAGTGTGAAGAAGACAGCTCTGGCTGTAAATTATGTAAAAGGGCACCCCAAGTTCTAAGGGTTATGGGTGCTCTAGAAGTAATAGGAGGATGCAAGTGGCTACCTGCACCTACTATACAGACCAAGGCCAGGTTACCAGTAGTCCAGGCTCCATAGGTTTGTGTTAAGGTAGCTTACAGCATCTGAAAACACTGTGACTATTCTTTGCTTTCTTATTTACTTTTATATTACTTACTTTTTGTGAGTTAGAAAAAAAGTGAAATCATGAAATCTTGGTCCAGCTTTAAGGAACACCTGCTTCCTGCAGATGCTGCATTTATGTTTATAAAAACAAAACTGTATGGTGTATGTCTGCACTAGCACTGTTTTCAGTGTGTACATAAGGAGGCTGTAATATATAGTTATCAATCATAGCTAATGCCTAAAGTGTTCTTTGTGGAGCTGTGTGCCCTTCATTACTGTTACATGTGCTACACTGCATTGCTTTGTCTTGTTTTCTTGGCTTATTGCCACAAGTATGGAGATTAATGAGTGTTCTGCCACTGGATTTAAACTTCAAGAACTTTGCTGATGTACAGGAAATGGCACCATCACTTTAAATGTATCTCAATTCACTTGCTTGGATGGATATTTTTCATGTATTAACATAGTGGAGAAATGTAATCAGAGCCCAGTACAACAGGTCTACATGGCTTTTATAACCATAAATGATCTTTTAATGAGAAATTTCCCATGTACGTATGTATTCAATTGCTACCAAAGGCTTTTTTGTACATAGTAGCATTATGGGATTCCTACTGGTATACTCCAGAGATTAAGTGGCACATTAAAATAAGGTCTCTGCTAAGCACTGTTTGCATCTAAATTGACCTCATAACATGACCCTAATGCAAATTCAGAAAAAAAACTGTTAAGACAAACTTTTTCAGTACTCAGGTCTCTCTCAATGCCTATATGTAAAACTAAGCATTGCCTGCAAAGAAAGGGTTTAATATGTACCCCTCCCATGGGCCTGCTGCTGAATTCCATTGTTTTTTCTGTTCCTCTGCCCTGCATTTGTGCATTCTGCAATTCAAACTATTTAAGTGTAATGCCCTCTAGGTTAGCCAGATAGGCTGGTTTGTTTTTTTCTTTTTTGGCAGAGGCTCTGTGAGTGAGGCAGGAGTTCACCTCAGGACAGGCTACGGAGGTTCTGAATGTCTTATTTTCTGGAGCCCTTCCACCTCTCCAGAAACCTGAGAGTTTTCTAGAGTAGGTACAGAGGGGGGAGGAGGATCAGATCTGTATGCTGGAGAGACCTTGGCCAATCCCCTGGCAGGAGGCTGGGCATGGTGACCAAGGCAACCCTTAAGTATCATAGTTTGGGAGCAGTCAGGGCAGTGTTGGGTGGAGGATGGAGAGGAAGGCTGGAGTGAGGAACCTGGGAGGGGGCCCCAGGGAGGGGAGCCCACGTGCAGGCAGAATTTTAGAAGGGAGGATCTCCTCTGTCCCATTGTCTCCTTGGGTGGATGGCCTGTGAAGCAGGGAAGGAGCCAGCCCAGAGTAAGGCCTGAAGGCAGCCACCAACCCACCAGGCAAGTAGGGAAAGAGTGAGTACTCCTACACCCCCTGGGCCAGATAAGGGGAGAGGGTGTTCAGGTGCAATACCAAACTAGTCTTCATCCAGAACTGTTCTAAAACTACAGCTTTTGGGCCCCCTTGCCCAGAGATACCCTCAGGCAGCTGGGTGAAGAGGATGATTCATCTGGGGTCTGATGAGGCACACCAAAGAGCTTTGGACGCTCTTAGAGGGGAGATTATTTTTGTTCACATTTTTGTACATAGTTGCTACAAGTTATCCTAAGTTTGCAGTTTCCTTGGGCATCCCGTATACCCCTAGACCCCATCCAAGTTGTTAACCCCTTAATAAAACAAAAACAAAACAAGCTCATGGACTGTTTACTGACTCCAGTGTGCAAAGTGTGGAGGAAAATGCATGTTGCCTGGCTGCGCAGCAGTTTAGGGGAACCCAAAACTCAGCAACTCCTGAGGGGGTAGTGCTACATAAGATAAGATATGTGAACTACAGACCATCTCCCAAAATGTTATGTAGGTTAAGTGAGTGAAAGGTGTTCTGTAGTCCTACTGCACTTCCTTTCCAACGGTGACAAACAGCTCTTCCATAGCATTGTCACCCTAGGACAGGAAATATGCTACTGGTAGGATCACCAGGTGAAAATAAAGGAAAACAAATGCAGCCACCAAATCTAAGGACTAAAAAACTGAAACAAGGTGGTGAGTGAGCGCAAATCACAAGACAGCAGCTAGCACACAAGGCAATCCTCAACACCAAAAAAACAAAATGTACAAATGGTATGCAGCGCTAAATAATATACCAACCTTCAATGTAAAGATGGATGAGACAGTAATTTATCAGTCAAAATATGAATAGTTCCATGTAGATGAAGATATAAATATATAAATGTTAGAATCCAATCAGGCTTGTGGACAAATCCAGTAAATGATTGCGCTTACCACAAAAACATACAAACAGGGCGTTGTATGTATAAGATGGACATCAGGGCCTGGTCAGCAACTAGGACAGCATCCGGTCACCATATGAGACTTCCAGGAATGGTGGAAACCCTCCACGGTCATCTCCGGTTTTACCAGCAGGTCCAACGAAGTCCTCTCCACGCACTGCTCATCTGGATCGCTCCACCGTGGGCCATGAATGGATAAGAAGCCTGGGGCTCACCTTCCAGGGCTGCACAAGGCAGAGCAGGCAGGTCCTGCAATCACACAGGTGACACAGCTCACCCCGTCCACTGTATACAAGAAAACATAACCATACATTACTGTCTCATCCATCTTTACATTGATGGTTGGTATATTATTTAGCGCTGCATACCATTTGTAAATCTAAGGACTAATTGGCTTTAATACATTACATTTTTTTTAGACACATGTGAGTATTCTATAAACTGCTTTGTGTGTGTGATGAAAATTAATAATGTGATAAAGTGAGCAAAATGTCATTGGTGTTAGCAAGTAATGTATAATAAGGCATACCAAACATTGATAATGATTGCAGTAACCCATTATTACAATTACCCATGATTATTTTTGGGAACTGAATAGAGCAAATGGAGAAAATAATCAGATGATTCCAGACTGACACCATGGGTTAGTGCACGGTAATGTCTAATTGTCTTTTCTTTCAAACTAATCATCATTACTTGGAGATAACCTGCATATGGAAGACTATAAGTAATTTATATTGTATAAATCCAATTATACCCACCCTGGCTCTGTGTCCAATACAAATATATGGACACTTGGAACAATGATTCACTTCAGATGGACAAAGTCCTAGACTTGGAAAACATTACACAGAGCAATAGTATAACATTGCAGGTTGGCTTAGCCAGTCACACATACTTCTCAATTAATGAATCACTTTAGATTTCCATTGCAGCTCTGTATTTCACGATGGTGTTCCATATTATGGAGTCATTTTGCATAACGTTTCAGTTTACAAATTCAAGACATGCATTTGAGGTTCTGAGTAAGTGAACATCTGCATCCTTTATCTGGATAAGCTTCCTATACACACCGACTTTATTGTCTGAGAATGAGTAAAAAGCATATATTAGTCTTCATGCATGGCATCTTCTCTATGTATATACTGTGCAGCAAAAAAGAAGCACAACATACAATACCTTCCAACATTTCGTAAGATCCATTCTTACTGCAGGACTGTTAGCCAAAGTGTACAAGCTGGGTAGAAGTGTGTGCATAGATCAGCTATTGACCCATTACATCAGATAATGTTCTAGTAGAGTTTTATTTTTGAGTCTTTCTGTAGGTATCAACACACACAATAAACTTTGTAAGAACTTTGTAAGTTGGAATTTTTTTGTTGTTTGAAATAAGTTAGAGTCTTTCTAAAACATGAAGCTTATTGCCAGACTTATTTATCAGTACAAGTAATGAAGTACTGATAGCATCAATACTATTTCTTTTCTTTTTTAGTTTTGGCTACAGTGAGGAAGAACTGTATGTTTTTACTGTTACCTGGTGCTCTGTTAACCCTCTGTTAAAACAATTGTCCCCTATTTTCTGTCCTGCTAATAGAGGTTTCACTCGAGAGGAAGTCAGTAAAATCTGCTACAGGGATACAAATGGAAATAAAAAGCTGATATAGGTTCTAGCTTTATCTACTCTATAAAAAAGGTATTTTATTTCTGCTGGATTGCCATTGGAGAGCTCTTATCACTCCCTGTCTAGTAAAAAGTTTCCAAAAGGCCAACTCAGAAGATTGATTTAAAAAAGGCCTGGATTGTTTCTTAGATACACAGAATATAAATGGATACTAACATTTATAGGTAAAGTTGATCCAAGGAATATCCAAATGCCTCTCGGGGATCAGGAAGGATTTTTTTTGCAGGAGCAAATTGGATCATGCTTTGCTAGGTTTTTTTTTGCCTTCCTCTGGATCAACTGTGGGTTTAGAATTACAACTTTTTTTTTTATGGTTGAACTAGATGGACTTTTGTCTATTTTTCAGCCAGACTAACTATGTAACTATGAAAGGGGGGATACTCTTTAAAAGAGCCCCAAATAGCAGTAAAAACCAAACCGAGATTCTAACTCTTCTCCGCTCTGTTCAAAACTAAAGTAATGTTTTTGCTGTACATACGCTTTTTGACAGTTGAACACCATCAACAAATACTGTGCATCAACATATACTCCACTAACTAAATTGGGATGACTTTCATAAAGGCCTACTTAATGTTTATTGCAGGAAAAAAGTATGCATAGATTTAAAGTGGAACTTTACTCTTTCAATCAATACTGATTATTTTTAATCATTATGCTGCTAGAATTAGTAAATAGATAGGAAAGTATATTTTATTTACTTGTTTTAAACTTTTTCAAATTTCCTCATTTACTTCCTGGTTTCCAGGCCTAGGCAAATGATGGATGGGTGAGTGCTTTGAAAATGAATTAATTTGCGTTTTCAGTTTGTGGTGTCCAAAGGCAGTGTAGTTCCACTTCAAAGTCCAAGAGTCTCAAATATTTTTTGCAACAGACTTGAACACCATAAAAATGTTAATGCGAATTGGGTCAGGTGAACTCACCAGCCACATTATTATGTACACCTTGCTAGTGCCAAGAAAATATCCCCCCCACCATTACACCACCACCACCAGCCTGAAACATTATAATACAAGGCAGGATGGATCCATTCTTTTCATGTTATTCATGACAAATTCTGACCCTACCATCTGAATGTTGCAGCAACCAGTCTGCCCATTCTCCTCTGACATCAATAAGCCATCTTCGTCCACACAACTGCCATTCACCAGCTTTTTTTCCCTTTTTCAGACCATTCTCTGTAAACCCTAGAGATGGTTCTGTGTGAAAATCCCAGTAGATCAGCAGTTTTTGAAATACACACACCAGCCTGTTGGGCACCAACAATCATGCCACGTTCAAAGTCACCTAAATCCCCTTTCTTCCCCATTTTGATGCTCGGTTTGAACTCCAGTAAGTCTTATTCACCATATCTACATGCCTAAATGCATAGAGTTGTTGCCATGTAATTGGCAGATTAGCAATTTGCGTTACCAAGCAATTGAACAGGTGTACCTAATAAAGTGGCCAGTAAGTATATATGGGTATAATTTAAATATGGAGTTGATAGTATTATGATTCATAAATTACTGTATTTTTGAACCTCTGATAACATTTTTATGTATTTGGCTAGAACAAAAACAATTAGTTTACAATATGTCTATCAGGTGAATATTTCCATTAATATGAACCTTGGACAGTTGTCTTGGAAATTCGCTTTAACGAATTTCTCCTTACCGTGAGTACTCGCAGTTGGATGCGCAGAAATCCCCCATAAAGCTGTGTGAATCTCGCTTACCACGACTGCAGTTAAACTACACGATTCCTGCCCATCCAACTACTTTAGCTTCTGTTGAAATGTGGGTGTTTGGAGCTCCCTATACCTGGAAATGATCACACGACACCTTCAGGTTGATGGTTGAATTCACATAAGGGCCGGTTTCAGACTCAGCCCCCGGTTTTATTACAAGCAGACACGCCCCCCACATGAATAAAGTCAATCCCCTCCCACCGAACAATGCAATGGGGAGTGCCTATACACAGGATGTACATTCCGATTGGAGCATAGCCTTTCCTATTATCTATCACTGGTCCTCCCCCATGAGCCTTCTGAGGTCAGCAGACTTCCTCCCCTTCCTCCCATGAGCCTTCTGAGGTCAGCAGACTTCCTCCCCTTCCCCCCCATGAGCCATCTGAGGTCATATTTCCCAGCTTCTAGCAGTATGTCCATTCCCTGTACAAGCATCCCCTAGAAATATCAGTCTGTACCTGGATGGGCCCGATACGATCTTTATTAAAACACATCCATCCAAGATACAGTTCAGGTCGGTAATGGGTTGTAAGATATGCATAAGCCTACACGCGGAGTTCGTACCGCTTGCGCATTGCGTTACGAAGTCCATGTGGTACTATGCTGCTGATATGTGGATACAGGCCCATGGTCTACTGCCAGCGGCATTCGCATCGAATGCCGTGGTGGTATACACGCCGGTCTATAAGCGCAGATCTGCCATCTCATCCATTACCAAGCTGAGTACTGTAATACATACATTGTACATGCGCATGGCCCAATTGCAGCCTTCAGAGCTTTAATTAAGCCACACGAGAGACATATGAATAACACTCATATATGACACATTTAAAGTTCGACCAACAATACAAAATTTCCATGACATTCCCTCCTGTTTTATCATATTCTCCTCGTGTCCCTTCTTGATCTTCTTCAGCTTGATGGGTGTAGTCTCAAAACCTCAAAGAGTTCCTGTAGTTGTCCCTGAGAATAAAGCTCCACGGGGTACCTGAAACAACAAGACCCGACGCAGACTCGACGCAAACAGGCTTGATTGAAGCAATGATCCTCAAGAGCGTTGGAACCTTCACTACAGGAAGGCTCTTGCAAAAACCACAAACAGACTTGTGGTATGAATAAGGCTTGTGATCCCACGGTGGTCTGGGGAGATCCAGCAACAGATTCTCAAATTGCCCCTGCAGACGGGGCCACACAAGGCTGGTCTCGACCCAGACAGTTTTCCAAATCGCAGACACAAACCATGATGAGGCTTGAAGCTTGCTTGAAGGTCTTGGAGAATGTGGTCTTCAGAGAGATAAATTAGAGGGAAGCCAGGACGTAATCTGTAGAGAAGGTGGTTGGTTGGTGAGGTCTTCCTCCGATCAGTGGTTGGAGTGGGATCCCAGGAGCGGGCATGGAGATGTGGTCGTCTGCCCGAGCTTGGCTTACACGGTCGATGAGGCAACAGGAACATCTCACCGCGGCATATAAAAGGCAGAAGAAAAAGAGAAGCATCAGGACATACACTCCCACTTCCTTCAACCAAGATCCGATGGAGAACAGGAAATCTCCCAATCCTCCCAAACCCTTGAACGGATTCCAACCCTCACTAGCTATAGCTCTAGCTTTTCCCTGTAGTTCACTAACTTTGTCCATATGGGCCTGGACCTTTTCATCGGTGTCTTCTATCCAAGTACAACAATCCTCTCCGATGAACTCACAGAACCCCCCTTTGGCGGCTAAAAGGTAATCAAGGGCCATCTTCTCCTGAAGCACTAAAATTCCCATCTGCCGTTGTTCTTGGACAATTTCTCTGACAGCCTCTACGGTCTCGTTAAACATACTATCCACGATGACAGAAAAATTGTTCAGGCGCTTCATAAGTTCTATTCCCCAACCTGTCCATGAGGGGAACCAAGCCCAGGCCTGGTCACCCTCAGAGAACAGTTCCCTGCAAACTCTCCCTGCCATCCTTACCTTCTTGTGGACCATCAACTCTTCATGATCCATCACTACATAGGATGCGGGGACTAGCTTTATGAGGGCACACGAACCTTTCGCGTTCTGGGGAAATGTTCTATAGGCTGCCGAACCACACAGAAAATAGTATGGACCTGTCAGAGCAGAGCAGGAGGAGTTCCTCGTTCGGCCTCTGGCACTGAGCAACAGTTGCACAGACTGGGGGATTGCTCCCTCAGTCTGCACATCACATCCGTCCTTCCAACACACGTGGTCTGGTCGGTCAGTGTGGTTACTCAGAAGGGAAGTCTGGTTAGTCAGATTGACAGTTATACCTCCCTCGCAGGTGGTAGTCCCAACAAACTTGTTACCTGTGCCAAAGCTGATGTTAAAGCACACCTGAGGGTTGCCTAGCTGTCCAGTTACCCATAATGGACTAATGAGTGCCCTACAGGAGCTAGAGCTAATATTGGTGCTAAAACTGATGTTACCTGCTAAAAATGTGTCATTAAGTTCTACCGACAAATGTCTACGTGGGGGCTGACCAGGGGTCCCTTGCTTTTTCATGCCGACGCGGATGTCATACAGGGCATGAACAGCGGCCATTGCGGACATGTGATGACTGGGTGGGGGCTTAGAGCATACCCAACAGTTGGTTTTGTTGGCGGTTCTGGCTAAACGCAGATGCATTTTAAAAAAAAGGTTGGGGTTTCTGCCATCTTTTCCTCCGTTCGCACACATGTAAGACATACAAACAAAAAGAAAAAGGAAAATGACACCCCTCATTCTCTGGTGTAGCTGAAAAGCTTCTTGCAGTGGCTTGCGTGCACCCAGTTGTCTCGTCCCTCGAGCTTGAGTGAGGTAGGTGTCGTCAGCTGGACTTGGTATGGTCCGGTGAACCGTGGCTTGAGTCCGGTTCTTTGATGTTTCTTTAGGACGACCCAATCACCTGGCTCAATAGAAAGAACACCTGTTATTGCATTTGGATCGGGGAGCGATTTGCGAACCCGATGGTGTATCTTCTGCAGCTCCCGTTGCAGAGATTGCACATAACCTGTAAGCTGTGAATGCAAAGACGACAACTGTTGAGGAAAGTACAACCCTGTTTTGGGAGGTCCCCCAAACAACACCTCGTAGGGTGACAGCCCATGTGGTTGCCGAGGGGCATTCCGGATGGAATAGAGGGCAATGGGGAGACACTCAGGCCAAGGTTTTTGGATATCGCCCATGATGTTGGAGATCCTGTTTTTAAGGATTCCGTTAAGACGTTCAACCTTACCGCTACTCTCGGGGTGATATGGGGTGTGTCGTTGCTGACTCCAGTTCCACCAAAGAAATGCAGTTGTGTCCTTTGGAAGAGAGGTTAGTAGTGGACAAAGAAGACATGTTAGCAGAAAAGGTGTTAGTATTGTTAGTCGTGTTGCAAAATTTCAGCACTGTCATTGCTGTCCTCCCCCCCCCTTCTCATCTTCCGACACAGGAAGAAGAGAAGCTGGGTTAAGAATAGTGCATCGTTTGATAGTGAGGTTAGTAGGGGTTAGGAGGGCTTTCCCCTGAGAGGGGTACCTTACCTTGGATGTCCTGTTTTTGCAAGACCGTTCTTGCTGCACTGGTGTCGGTGAGGCAAGGGAGGGGATATTTTAATTCCTCTAGAAAAAGATGGATCTGGGCCGACACCGATTTGTCAACTTCCTATGAGAATTCATAGGAGTTACTTACCATGTGGTCACAGGGGCGGAGGACTCATCAGGAATGAACTGCCACCGACCTTTAGGTAATTGGGGACAGCTCCTCCTCATGTGCCCCGTTTGGTGGCACTGGAAGCACCTGGGTGGGGGCCTATCCTTCCTGTGACCCAGATCCCTTGGTTTTTCGTGTGGGGTCTGGGACATAAGAACTTTGGCCTTGTCCTGTTTTCTTCTATCCATTTCCCTCTCTATTGCCGCAAGAGTGGAAAGGATAGCAGGGATAGACATCTCATTATATTCGGGTCGGGCCAGAACCAGCCTTTCCCGAATTTTAATATTGATGCCTTCCAAAAATTTGGCCCGCAACAGAATGTGCGTCGCGGTCACCTTTACCACTTCAGTTGGAGCATCAGGTCCAACTTCCAGATCCGCATCAAGTGCCGTCTGCTTGAGACGGCGCCAGAAGCAGGCGCTTTCCTCATTAGGACCCTGGGTGAGCTTCATCATGTCCGTAGTAGAGGTAGCACCATACATTTCTGGAAGCTTTGCCTTTAGCTGTGTACAGAACTCTTTGCCCCCTGAAGTCATCTCCTCATGCGTGGTTATAGAGCACCCTGCAATCACTGTACTGGCCACTTCCATGCCCACCTTAGCCCGCAGGATCTGTGCACAATCTGACCCACTCATACCATAGCTGAACTGGTTTTGTCCAAACGTTCGAGCAAATCCTCTCGGATTGACTCGATAGTCCGGGAGCTCAGCCAGAATAGTGCGGATCTCTGCCGGGGTGAAGGGGACATGCCAAACTACCCGTTCCCCTAAAGTCCGTTCCCCCTGTGCATTGGGAGGACCTTCAAATTGCTGCACCCTGACTGGATAGGCCTTGGTCCGGGAAGAGTGCAAGGGCTGGCCCAGCTTCATCGGTGGGCTTAGATTAACCACCTCGCTTACTGCACCTTCAGGTTTGAGGTCCCTCAGATCAGGGTATAGCTGGGGGGCAGGGGTCTGATCAGTGGTTCGTAGCGCTTTGATGCAATCCGCCCTGTTTCTTAACCGGGTGTCTATTCCCCTTGATTCACAGATAGTCTGCAAATCGGTTGTTGAGAAGGCTTCATAGTTGGAAACAGAAGGAGCTGGGGTGAAGCAGGGAGAAGGGAGAGGTAGAGGTAGAGGCTGAGGCATAGATACAGAAGACACGAAAGGTACGTCAAGAGTGACGTCACTAGCAGAAGAGACAGGTGCAGTTATACTTATCTCAGCCACTGTTGGTTGTTCGGGAACCCCAGCAGACCCTGATCCTGCCTGCCTTAGTAGAGTCAGCCCTGAAAGAGCTTCCTCCACCTCTGACACCGGATCCTCCTGTTTTATTCCCTCTGGAGGCCAGGTATACATCACCTGGTTCTTCCGGACAGACACCAGTTTATGTATGCCCTGCTTCCCTAATCGGATTGACCTGTGAAGCCATAGCTGTGCGATCTCTAGTTCTGACGCCTGCATCCGTGGTCCAAATTCAGAGATGAATTTTTCCCACCTCCATGTGTCAAATGTACCTTCCCGGGAAATTTCCCATCTGGTACCCTTCGACCATTTATTCCACCTTTTGAGGGGTTCTGTAGACTTCCCCCCCAAACTCACCTCCATCAGTTGTGCAGCTGTCCTTACCCTGAAGAGGGCTGGTTCCCCCTCTCTCTTCATGGACTGACTACTGCCCATCGTGACTAGTCACTGGTATATATCCCACGTCCGGGTACCTGTTTACCCCCTGGAGCACTCGGTGGGATCCTACCGAGAGGCCTGATTCCACCACTTTCCCAGCACAGCATAATTTATGTGATACTTATCGATCACCCGAAGCGCATCAAGTGGCGGTCAGACTGAGAGCACACCTCCCACTCCCACAGCGCAATTTATGTGATCCTGACCACCCGAAGTGTTTGTGGTAACCAGGCTAAGCATTACACTTCCCTGGACCGCCCACTCGCACAGCGTAATTTATGTGGTTCTCATCACCCACTGTGTTTGGCAGGCCACACCTCACAATGATGAAAGTGGCTTTTCTCTCCCTGCACACAGTAGCTAACACAAGTCAAAACAAAAAGAGGGGTTCTTGGATGTTACTTAGGGGTCACTGGTTGGCCAGAAACCTGCTAACTGACCTTTAGGAAATTTGTGTAAAGAAAAAACTTTCCTAATACACACAGAAAAACCCCTTTTCAACCTGAAAAACCGTTAAAAAGGACAAAGTGGATCCTTATGAAAAACACAGGACATTTCACAGTAAAACAATTACACAGAGGTAAACCGAAAAACTGCGCCAAAAGTAACCTTGTTGCTGACGCAAAAATCACTCCTATCAGTGCCGCTAAACGATCTGCGCTACACACGCAATCTTCGCTGCAACCACCTAAAACCGTTTACACAAAAAGTCTGCTGGATGCGAAACACGCAACGCAGCAGCTTTAAAACAAACCTGCTTTACAATAAGGAACTACTTTTAACAAGAAAAACACAAGAAAAACATAATCACTATACAAAAAATCTATGTGCAAAAACCCAGACTTCACCGCGCTCACTAAATGTGGAACACGTGAGGGAAAAACTCGCTTAACACACTTTAAATTGGCCGGCAATACGCAAATTTAAAGCTAAAAGCAAACAAATTAAACTGTAAAAAATTTGGATTACAAACACAAAATGGGTCAAATGCATATAGGAAACTTCATGCACATTGCATAGAGATCATTGAAACTCAAAGTGAAACTTGGAAAAAGGAATGGTGGAGAAGCCACATGGCATTCACAACTGGTTGCCAAACAAAGCAGCACATGTGGTTAGTCAAGAAAATGGCCCCCCACAGGGAAGCACATGGCAGCAGACACTAAAGTGGCCCCCCACAGGGAAGCACATGGCAGCAGACACTAAAGTGGCCCCCCACAGGGAAGCACATGGTAGCAGACACTAAAGTGGCCCCCCACAGGGAAGCACATGGTAGAAACTAGCCTCAAAATTGCCTCTAACCTCTTACATAAAACAGACTTTTGGACAGAACATACACTGGACAATTACACAACAATATGAAGTACACATACAACACAATTTGGCACAATCACAGAACAGACATAAAACACCAACATATCACACTAACATGCACATGTAACAGAAAGGACCCCCTGCTGCATGCTTGCTGGGAGCAGTAGTACCACAAAACATTGCACAGACTACATACACACAAAAGGTCTTACAACAGTTAACAATTAACCTAAACCTTTCAGCACTGTAATAATTACCTCACGTGGAGGGGGGTAAAGCAATCACCACAGTACCTACAACCCACAAATACTTACCTAACACTATGCAACAACTTTTACCCGCTAAAACATATACCCGTTTAATTTTTGGTTGGAAGATTTTTAAACTTGACCAAATCCAGCCAACCAAACCCACCCCTCTGCTGCTCTCAGCAGAGAAAACCCTCGTCTTTCACCCACAGATCAAGATTTTAGGACAAAAAGGTCCTTGCTAAGCGGTAATTCTTGTTAGCTAACAGAGAGCGAAATCAGCCACACGAACACGCAAAAAGCGATCCTCTTAATGGCAGAGAGACCTGAAATGTGCCGGCATACTTTTTGCTAGTTCATGATGGCTCATTCCCCCTCGTACTCGGTTAGCTATGCAAGAATACGCGTTAGTATCCACCAGGCTCGCCAAACTGTCTTGGAAATTCGCTTTAACGAATTTCTCCTTACCATGAGTACTCGCAGTTGGATGCGCAGAAATCCCCCATAAAGCTGTGTGAATCTCGCTTACCACGACTGCAGTTAAACTACATGATTCCTGCCCATCCAACTACTTTAGCTTCTGTTGAAATGTGGGTGTTTGGAGCTCCCTATACCTGGAAATGATCACACGACACCTTCAGGTTGATGGTTGAATTCACATAAGGGCCGGTTTCAGACTCAGCCCCCGGTTTTATTACAAGCAGACACGCCCCCCACATGAATAAAGTCAATCCCCTCCCACCGAACAATGCAATGGGGAGTGCCTATACATAGGATGTACATTCCATTTGGAGCATAGCCTTTCCTATTATCTATCACTGGTCCTCCCCCATGAGCCTTCTGAGGTCAGCAGACTTCCTCCCCTTCCTCCCATGAGCCTTCTGAGGTCAGCAGACTTCCTCCCCTTCCCCCCCATGAGCCATCTGAGGTCATATTTCCCAGCTCCTAGCAGTATGTCCATTCCCTGTACAAGCATCCCCTAGAAATATCAGTCTGTACCTGGATGGGCCCGATACGATCTTTATTAAAACACATCCATCCAAGATACAGTTCAGGTCGGTAATGGGTTGTAAGATATGCATAAGCCTACACGCGGAGTTCATACCGCTTGCGCATTGCGTTACGAAGTCCATGTGGTACTGTGCTGCTGATATGTGGATACAGGCCCACGGTCTACTGCCAGCGGCATTCGCATCGAATGCCGTGGTGGTATACACGCCGGTCTATAAGCGCAGATCTGCCATCTCATCCATTACCGAGCTGAGTACTGTAATACATACATTGTACATGCGCATGGCCCAATTGCAGCCTTCAGAGCTTTAATTAAGCCACACGAGAGACATATGAATAACACTCATATATGACACATTTAAAGTTCGACCAACAATACAAAATTTCCATGACATAGTAAACATTCATATATATGTATGGTGGCCAATATACTGTATGTGTACTGGTGGCACAGCAATCCACGGAAAACAAGGAGAGATCTTTAAGGTGTATCTGAACTCAATAGTGGAAAAGTGCTACAGTATCTCCCAGAAGTGAATAAACCCCTCACGTTTTTGTAAATATTTTATATCTTTTCACGTGACAACACTGAAGAAATGACACTTTGCTACAATGTAAAGTAGTGAGTGTACAGCTTTTATAACAGTGTAAATTTGCTGATCCCTCAAAATAACTCAACACACAGGCATTAATGTCTAAACTGCTGGCAATAAAAGTGAGTACATCCCCAAGTGAAAATGTCCAAATTGGGCTAAAGTGTCAATATTTTGTGTCGGAAAGGAAACTGGGCATTCAGTGGTGGCAGGAAGGAAATGGATGGAGCAGTTACTCTATACGCTGCCCCTTCTATCCAGGAGGCCCTGGCACACTGAGCAAATGCCTAGTGTATGTAAAATGGCCAGTCAGGGCCTGACTACGCTATTCACTGTTCACTCTGTTGGAGGCACTGACATGGGGAAGCAAAACCCTGCCTCTGCCAAAATGGCCACTTCCACACAGAGGAACAGTGTAGAACAAGGCAGGATACCTCAGCAATGATCAACTAAAGGGAAACCACAAGCAATATTCGGAACTAGTCATTTGCTCTCTACCTGCCTTTTTTGGGCACAACTTCCAGAGTTCAGTAACTTTTAAGGCTCTCCATACATGTGATCCATGTCAAGTGATCCATGACTGAAATGAAAGGTGGGATAGTCCATTAATTGTTATAACTGCCTTACATTCGAACCAGCTATGGCTTTTCCCCCTATATTACACTATACTTGGAAGGATCATTCCTGTTTATATTCAGAGAAAGCAATGGCTATTAAGCAAACAAAACTGTGAATCTTCACAAAACTTACTCTTTTTTTTTAAGGACTATTCATCTAATTTGACAAGACTGGAAAATATTTTACAGTTACTACACTACCTGATTTGCTTTCTATGCAATGCCCAAATAGCCAATGTCACTAAAGATAATAGGTTAAATGTATGGGCAGTTTTCAGCAAGCCATAGATGATTTGATTTTCTTTCCCGCAACCCAAAGAAAATCGCTTCATTCCTTCATAACACAGTCAGTGTTGATAGGGGAATGCCTCCCATGGAGTTATTGTGTTCTGCCAGCAGGGAGACTTCCCACCCAGAATTACAGTTAGTGCCTAAAGCCATCGGCAGTAATCGCAGGTAAAAAATCCTCCTGACTGGTTCTACCCAAGTCGATTGATGGATCAATGTGAGTACAACCAGCCTGCCTATAGGTGGATTAAATCTTGGCTGGTCCCTGCTGAACCAGCTGAGATTCAATCCATCTATGGACAGCTTTAGATGTTTAAATAATTTATATATTGCTGTATGTATACATCAGTATGCTTCTTGTGTTTCTATTAAATGAAATAGTTAATATTTTAAGCTGCTCCTGTAATGTGGCAGTTTTATAACCAAGCAAAAATCTGTATTATTATAAGAAAAACATTGACACACATGTAAATCATAGCACATAAAAATGAATGTACATGGTGGAATTATATATCCTGTAATCTACATGTAACCTGCTTTCAAAGTGGATTTTCAGTGTATTAAAATACCAAATTAATGGGAAGTGGCAATTCCCTAATGCTTAACAGTGTAAAACTCTTTCTCATACATACAATATTAAATTGCTGTTTATATTTCTATCTCATAGGAATGGACAATATAGGAACTGGCGGATTTGGCTTCCATGTGCTTCCAGCAAATTGAGTCTCTCTTTAATTAAAAAGGAAAGTTTAGAACAATGTGCTTTAGTCAACTTTTATGTTCACAATGTTTCTATTGGCTCAACACCATCAGCCTTTTACTTATTTTTAGGATGACTTTGTATCATGGGATTCCAGTAATGTACTCTTTTACCATTTGCTATATTACCTTCTTGGAACATTATTACTTTAAATGCCACACACATGCCATTATAGGTATTAAAATAATTTGAGAACAGCTTTTTTTGCTGGTAATGTATTTCTGGAGTTATAGTATGTATTTTATGAAACCTGGCATGTGGTAAACCCAGTTCAGGTTTTTGTTTTTTTATTAAAATGGTTCCTCAGGCACAGCACAAAATACAAAAAGCAGGTCAGACTTTAATGCTTACCTTCAATCCAAACTGACCCCGAACCCAGCAAAACTTATTTTGCCAGTCCTCAGTCAAGGGGGCATCAAACTGGCTGTAAAAAAACAATGTGAACAGAGGATTCACAAGAGAAAAGTGGTTACATAAAGGACAATGCAATATTCAAAATTGTAATCAAAATATGATTTTATTAGCAAAATTGCAATGTGAGACCCAAAGGTCTTTTGCTCATGCAGCAAAACACATCGGGGTGCACCACCGTAGTGTGGATATATATATCATGATAAAAATGCAATATGGATGCTAAGACCAATCATCAAAATGAGCAGGTGTTGCCTCAAATGACATGGAAATAGAAGCCCAACTTGGGAAAGGTCACTGTATGAACATAGACTTGATGCCCATGTAAGTGGATAAATCCACATGTATATGCATATATCCAAGTAGTGGTGAATGTTGCACTATATGCAATCTGGATATTATATGGCCCGCAAGGCCGATTCCTGGGACCAATAGATACGGCCTCAGAGTGTTTCGTACAGAGGTAGAGTTATAAAGCTCACAATAGGAAAGTAGATATATGCAAATAAAGTCCTTGAAGATGAATGCCATATCATCAATTATGAAAGGAATTTTCAGCTCACTGCCAGCTGGATACAAAGTATAAAGTCACTATTCTGGAAATGATGAATGTAGGAAGTCCATGAGGCAACCGCCGTATAAAGACTTCTATTGGCAGAACCCTGCCTTCATGTGTGTCCAGCATATCTGCCAGGTGTGAGTAAATGTGCCACTCACCAACTACTCCGTCAGTTGGAGATAGTATGACCTTCCCTTAGTTGCTCAGTTCCGTGCTTGCAGTCCTAGAGGCAGCCGCCATATCAGGACCTCCAGTGGCCAGGCTCCACTTCCTAGAGTGTACACGTAGTGGTTGGTCTGCACTGAGAAGTAGCGTGGTGCTCCATGTCCCCGTCGGGACTGAATGCATGAAGCCGACGTGTGCGGTCAGTATTTCGCCGATGGGCATATCTTTCTCTTATCTTACAAACTAGCAAACTCATTTATAGCAGGAACACTCCGCCTATGTATGTCAATCATATGCTGCCATTTTACCCATTAGTAAATCAATTAAAAATGGTCAATTCAAACAGTCTTTGGCACTCTTTGGCCTAGCCATGATGTCTCTATTTTTTATTTTTATTGTTTGGTTTTAGGTTGTTTTGTGTACTGTCTTATATTGAGGTGATGGCTACCTACAGTCTTTACTGAGTTGTCTCATAATATAATTTTGCTAATAAAAGCATATTTTGATTACAATTTTGAGTATCACATTGTCCTTTATGTAAACGCTTTTCTCTTGTGAATCCTCTGTTCACATTGTTTGTTTTGCAGGCTTTTTTTGGTTATTGGGCAATACTTTATATTTTTAGCGATACCTATTACTTTTGATGCCTCCATCTATATGGTTATTAAGGGGCATCAAAATGGTCCCTTTCATTTATAGTGTATTGAAGCAGTTATTAAGGGGCATCAAAATGGTCCCTTTCATTTATAGTGTACTGAAGCAGAAAGTGTCAACATTGCTATTTGCATTAGCAGAGGACTACCCTAGAAAAAGATAAAGAGGAAGAACACCTAGCATGTCAGGTGGCCTGCTTAAAGACATCTAAAAAAGGTAGGAATAAATAAATAAAGCAAAAAACACAACATGCTGTCCCCCCCAGGGGAGTGGGATAATAGGGTTGCAGAGTTCTCAGCTCTCACCTCTGGTACATTTATATTCCCTAAGGACCACAGCAATTTTTACATTTCCACTATGGGCCTATCAATTCACTGATAATGTTATTACTTAAGATAACAAAGTGATACCTACATTGTTTTTAGGGACATAATAGATGTTATTTTGCAATATTGTCTTGCAACAAGTATTTAATTTTTCTCTACAATCTATAGACAAAAAGACATAAAAATTTAAATCAAAAATAAATATTTAGCCAGTGTTAGTCTAAAAAATACAGTTTTACTGTAAATAAAAAATATAAATTTTATTATATAGTTTGTGTCATTTAAAATGAGACAAAAGTTGGTTTCTGGTACAAAGCATAGCAAAGTTATATGCAAATGGAAAAAAAAGGCATTTTTTTTTCAATTGTATGCATTTTTTAACGTAGCATTGAAGAAATAAAAATAAAAAAAATAAAAATGAACGATAGAATATTTTTTTGAAAATAGCAGAACAATAATAGCTAAGGGGAAAAGGGGAGGAAGGAGTTAAATAAGGCTATTTGAATTTAACAGCATTATTGATTGGTAAAGAGGAGAGCAGGGAGAAGGAGATATATCCTTAAATAATGTACAGTACAATGCTGATCTCCTAAAGGAGAAAATAAGAGTTATGCCTGTCTTTTTTCCTTAAAGTGACCTGTCATGAGGGAAGTACAGGGGCTGCTGTTCCTGATCTCCAAACAAAATGCTAGTTGACTGACTGTGTGTAACTTCAGTACATTTAAGTCAAAGACTCACAAAAGCCAAACTTTAAATAGGCATTTCCAGGAGAGGCATGGTGGTCTGAAGAAGTTGCTTCTGCACATGCTCCGAAACATGTTACTGCTCCTTCTGACATCACTTTCGGCATTTGCGTTCCACGTCTGTCCCGCAAGTGCTGTGGCCATCTTGCCTGTGCGTTCCACCCTCCTCGCAACCGCTGGTTGGTCAATTGACAGTGCCTGGAACAGGATCACTGGATCAAATGGATCATCGGATCTTGTAAGTGCTTTTATCTTTGTGTCCTAATAAACCGCTGTTATAATGCACTTAGATGTATCTTCCCTGTTGTTCATTCTTCGCTTCCACTCATGAAGAGCAGCTCTATGGCCCTCTTGGTTCCTGCCATCTCTCTCCTTTCCACATGGTGCACAAGAGTATTCTTATCCTTGAGGTCCTATTGATGCAGAGCGCCCTATGAACATTGTCCTTTAAATAGGCGTTGGAATAACTTAAAGTTAATAATAATATCCAGGAAACTGTCATTCTTCGAAGAAGAGTTTAGCAACGACAACCTCCTTGATTCTTCCATATGCCCTTTAAATGCAGTTATTTTCTCAGAACCTTTATTCACAGTGTATTCACAGAGGTTTGGGTTCATTTAGATTGGTTTGCTGTCAAGGTGTCAGCCGGCGAGTAGGGTCATTCCTTGCTTCTGATAGGCCTAGGTTGGAAAACTGACAAAGGACTAACACATCTGAGAATATACAGTATGTAGTCATGTGACTTTTCAATTTCATAAAGCAAAAATTCACTATACGCTATTTGGATTCTCCAGTTTTGGTATGCAAGTAGCTCTTATTGGCACCTCTGCCGAGATATATATATATATATATATATATATTATTGCTCCACTGAGTTTTGAACAGTCTAGTCCAGCAATGGGCAAACTACGGCCCGCGGGCCGTATATGGCCTGGTGGACCTTTTAAACCGGCCCACGGAAACAGCCAGGGCAGGCAAACATTGGCTGTCAGGATGTGTGTAGGCGGGGCAGTGTGACGAACGTGAGGGCAGCTAGGCTCCTCTCACAGTCCGCCCTGAAGACCGGAACGGCGCGGGAACACGGCGAGAGGAACGTGCGGAGCAAAGGTAAGTAAATTGACACGGGGGACTTGGCTTACTACTTGGGGGGGAATAGTACTATGGGGGATGAAATACTATATGAGGGATGAATTAATATGGGGGATGAATTACTATAGGGGGGATGAATTACTATAGGGGGGATGAATTACTATATGGGGGATGAATTACTATGGGGGATGAATTACTATATGGGGGATTAATTACTATGCTTACTATGGGGGAATATTACTATACTTACTATGGATGGCATGGTAGTGGCTGGGCCGGCCAGCAGCTAGTGGGGGGCATAAAAGTTTTGTAAAATAACTCTTTTTATGCTTTTCTACCTTAAATTAATCTAAACATTTAATGTTACAAATTTTAATTTAATTTATATTAATTCACACATACACATCATTCATCTACTCTTGGTCCAGCCCCCGGGTCCAATATATGAAACCATTGGGGCCCCCAAGTCAAAAAGTTTGCCCACCCCTGGTCTAGTCACATTGAAACGTGTTCTGGTATACTTTATACAGCATACCAAAGCTGCATTTTAATCACAATATATTTCTTATCATGAATGAAAGTATAAATCATACTGGGTTTGTGGTAGTTAAAGGGGGGGGGGGGGGGAGAGTATTGGTTAATTTTACAAGGGGTGACCTTTTGTGCTTTAAATTGCAATTGCCAACTATCACCTGTAGAAATTAGATGGCAAACATCCCTATGAGAGACACAGGAAAAGCAGTTGGCCTTATGCTCATTTATGGGTGAATGATATATTGTTCCTGTAAATTTCCTTTAACCACTTGCCTACTGGACACTTTTTCCCCCTTCCTGCCCAGGCCAATTTTCAGGGGTTTTTTTGGTAGTATTTATCACCACTGGGTTTTTTTTTTATTTTTTGCACTATAAACGAAAAAATTGTGAAAATTTAAAAAAAAAAACAAAGGTTCTCTTGGTTTCTATTATAACATTTTGCAAACAGGTATTTTTTCTTCTTCACTGATGTGCGTTTATGACGCTGCACTGATATGTATCACTGATGGGCACTGATGAGGCGGCACTGATGAGGTGGCACTGGTGGGCATTGATGAGGAGGCACTGATAATGATTCACTGATATGCGGCACTAATGGGCGGCAATGATAGGCCCTGATAGGAAGCACTGAAGGGCACTGATTGGCAGAACTGACCGGCAGCACTGATAGGCGGCACTGATGGGAGGCACTGACTGGCACAGATTGACAGCACTGCTGGGCAGTACTGTTGGGCACTGCTGGGCAGCACTGCTGGGAAGCACTGTTGGGCACTGATGGGCAGCACTGCTGAGCACTAATGTGTAGTACTATTGGGCACTGATGGGCACTTTTGGGGCTGCACTAATAATCAGGGCTCTGATAATCAGTGCCCTGATTATCAGTGCAGATGTGTCCTTTGACAGTTGCTGGTTATCGGCAGTTCTTTCCTCACGCTGTGACAGCATGAGGAAAGTACTGCCAATATCCAGGAAAGTGTATTTTTATGGTGATCAGCTGTGATTGGGCACAGCTGATCACATTGTAAAAGGCCACTGTGATTGGCCTTTTACCATGTCATGTGATCAGCTGTGTCCAAAGGACATATCGATCACAGACAGCGCTGGGAGCATGCTGCTGGGGAGCATATGGGGGGCAACGTTCTGGGAGGAAGTCATATGACACCCTCCCAGAACTGGATGACCATGCTGTAGCTGTCATTCGGCTATAGCGGCACAGTAAAGAAGTGGTTAAAGGTTGAAGTACTGTGGTTTAATAATACCCATCCAAATTATACAGAAGCTGTCAAAATAAGGAGCGTACCTATCTTTTTTACTCTCCTTATTATGCAACATGCTGTTTTCTAATAGTGACTGGTGACCCCTTGGCTATACGTGTGTTAAGTCATGTGTATAAGTTAGAAAAGAACACAGTTTGTACTGATGTAGATCACAGAACTTTCAGGAATATCTCAACAGTAGTTTGCCAATTAGTGCCATTTAAACAAAAGAATCATGAAAAGTATCCCACTGATTTGTTGGCTTTTACGGTAAAATCACATTAATTGTTATTAATGTTAAGGGAATGTCAGCTTTTCCACAAGTTGATGGAGTTTTCTTTGTCTAAAGGTTGCCCCCCATTTATATGGTCAGTTTTACTCTTTAGGGGGCCCGAACTGGAATATAAAGAATACATAACAAATGAAAGACATGCAGAATATTTTTTCTTATTCGTAAATTCTAAATTCTACAGGTGATTGTTACTCACACTGTATATTTTAAAAACATGTCAATGACTTTTGATCCTTCCAATGGAATTACTGTTAAAGGTCGAATCTGTCCCCTCCTGCTCTCATACCTACTACAAGTCAATGAGGCTGCTCTTCAAACTTATGCACTAAAAATGAGGAATAGGAAGGGGCAAGCTCAACTTAAGGGACAATGTGCATTTATTTCCTGTTATTAGTTTACATTCTATAATTTGACCATATACATGTGTAACACCCTGCTACAAATATTGATGCAGGATGTTAAAACACACACAAGATGGCAGTGTCCTGCAGAACAGTGGCATTCACACTCTATGGAGCAGTCCCATGGAACTTGTATGCTGCACCACAGGACTTTACTAAGGAACAGTGTAGTAAAGAACTACATTTCCCAGAGGAGCTGGTGTGTGGATGGAAAGATATATATATATATATATATATATATATATATATATATATGTGTGTGAAAGCCCGGGAGATGAGACAGGAAGTGAGAGGGGAGAGACCTGGAGAGAGGAGTGTGCTGATTGTGGGAGGGCTGGACTAATCTGTAGAGAGAGAAAGAGAGAGAGAGAGGAGGCAAGTTGAATCTGCTAATCACTGACCTTATCACATTGTGGAAAGAGCTAATCTGCTAGCAGGTGACAATATGGAACACTGCCGACTGGGCTGGAGAGTGTGTGGAGGCCTTATCGTAGGAGAGAGAAAGACTGCCAATGCTTGTCAGACGCCATTCCTCGGATGAAAGAGTCCCAAGCATTATCAGGGACAGGGGACACTGACACCTGCTCCACCTTTGCTATTTTCCTGCACACAGTCACAGACATTGCACATAGTTATTAGAAGTTGAAGCTTAGCTCAGCGGCTATTGTCTGACCACATTTAGCACAGCCTTACCATCAGATCTGATATCAGGACAGTCAATCCATAGGCTGAATCACCTCTGTGTCACCATTATCATCCATTCATTTTACTAAGGAGGACTATTCCTATTGTGCCAATAATCTTGCAGTCTAGAGAGGAGTTGTCTTGTGCCAACAATCACTTTTACCAGTGTAGCTACTTGTTGCTTTAGATTTACTAGTGACTATTGCCTTAAAGGAACATTATACCAGTAAATTGCTATTTCCAGGGGGGGTGCTGTTTTTCTCTCTCTTTATTGCTTCGTTCCTCAGAGAATCATAATCCACACTTCTTCTCAATATGCACCAACTGGGCCTTATCACGTGCGCAGAAGACTCTTCACTGCCTTTAAAAAACATTGGTTGTTTTGGGGGTAAAGACCTCTCTTCCTTGTTTTGGGCTATCTCCTTGCCATCAGGTCCTGAGGGTCCAAGGTGAGCTGTTCTACCCATTTAGCGGATCTCGCTGCTCACTGGGGACTGTGAGACTACCTCGGGTTGAGGGTGTTGGCTTGATTTTTGAAAAGCAGGCCTGCTAGAACTGACTGAGATTCTGTGATGAGTTGTTTTTTCTTGATTCAAACTGACACAAGTAACAACTGAATTTACACATGCCAATTCTGTTTATGCTGTGTAACCAAGCTATATTGAAGTTTGCTAGAAGCCTCTTATTAGTTTGCTTCAGTTGATGTGTGAGTTTACTTTCTGGTGGCAATTTTTTCCAGTTCAGAGAGCGCTGTGGTGTCAGCAGGGGCTGGGCTTTCAGAGAAGGGTCCAGAACCACATGGAGCCCAAAAATAATACAGCAACTCCTAAGGGGGTAATGCTACACATATTGTATATTACATAAATATTTGAACACTGTTTGGTGTTAGAGCATAGCAGCTCAGGATTCTAGTGAAATTTGTGGCATGGATGCATTTGGGATATATTTCTATAATCTGAGTGTAGATGAGAACGTCTAGTAAAAACAGCAGTTGACCAGATTCCCCCTCCTTGTGGTGACTGTCAAAGAACTGCAATCACCTCAATTTTTTTACCCGACAATCAAAAAAATTGTGCCGGAGCAGTAAACGTATAATTCCCATGATCCTAAAATAATCACAAATATTTTACAAGGAGTTGCAAAAACTGTCCTGGATTCCATGAAACTGTCCTAGTGTTTGAACAGAGTCTAGCAGTCCAGGTTCCAGGGCATTTCCCACCAAAGAAGTGAATGGGCAGCCTCCTGGGCAAACTATCTGCCCTGGAAGTGAATGGGTGTTTTTTTCTTACTTGGCTCTTACTGGCCATTGATGTTAGAACTGTTCATCCCAGTGACCACTGACACTACAGCATTTTTCCTGCCACTTTACATCAACATTGGACTATTTTTCCTTCTTGTGATGACAGTGTATTTCTTTAACTATGCCCTAATAAACTACAGCAAGTATTCAATGCAATGTGGCCACACATCACTAGTGGTTGATAAATCTATCTATCTATCTATCTATCTATCTATCTATCTATCTATCTATCTATCTATCTATCTATCTCTGCTCAAAGCAATTAAAGGAGCACTTTGAAAACTCATTAAATCTCAATGTGGAAAAGATCATGCTGGATATCTTTACTGATATGGACTGGGTAATGTGTTAGGAATGTAAGGATGCCCCATTGTTCATTGGAAATTAAAATTATCAACCTACAGAGGACTGAATTCAAAGACACCTCAAAAATCAAAGTGAAAAAATGATGCAGCAGGCAAGTCCATTTTGCTGAAATTTTATTGCAGCAACTCAAATTGGCACTCAGTAGTTTGCATGGCCCTCACATGCTTGACAATGTCGGGGCATGCTCCTAATGAGACAACAGATGGTGTCCTCCCAGATCTGGACCAAGACATCACTGAGCTCCTGGACAGTCTGAGGTGCAACCTGGCAACACAGATGGACCAAAACATGATATCCCACAGGCAGGGGCGGACTGACAACTCATGGGGCCCCTGGGCAATAGGGGATAATGGGGCCCGTGTCCTTGCCCAAACTCAAAAAAGCCTATGAAAAAGGAACCAGGGGCATCTCATGGGGCCCCCTACTGACCCCGGGCACTTGGACTGTGCCCGAGTTTCCAAATGGTCAGTCCGCCCCTGCCCACAAGTATTCTATTGGATTTAGATAAGGTGATCATAGGGGCCATTCAGCGGTATCAATTCCTTCATCCTCCGTGAACTGCCTGCATACTCTCGCCACATGAGATTGGGTATTGTTTAATTTTTTTGAGCAGTATATATATATATATATATATATATATATATATGTGCGTGTGTGTGTGCTATAAATATGTGCATAAATACTGTATATACATGTGATACATAAATAAATACATACATAAATACATAAACAAAGCACAACAGTTCACAATGTAAACAAAATTTCATATACAAAGTCCATCAGTGCTTATAACAGTGTTGACTGTGCCAAAAACAGTCCTCAAAAGTGCAGTGCATTCAACGTGTGCCTTCTTCACCTCCTGAGATGAACAAACTCCTTTCGCACTCCTTCAAGAGTGATCACTCACCAGAGGTTGCTGACCCCTTATAAACACAAGAATGTCAATATACAGTATGCCAGTAAGCATCTCCTCTCCACATATAGACTCCATTCTCCACCAGTGTTATATGGAAGCCACCAGAAGGCCAATTCCTTCATATATATATAAAGCTGGGTGTCTGAAGATGTAGAGGAGAAAAGCTAGGCAAACAGGCAAAACACCAGCAAGGCAGGATGTCATCCAAGGGCAGTTTGCAGAGGATTGGAGACAACAGCCACCCTATTCTACAGGATAGCACTGTTCCATGAGTGCAAGCCACTGGAATACCAATTCCAACAATTTTGTAAAGCGCTGAGAAAACCGTTGGCGCTTTATAAATCCTGTATAATAATAATAATTTAGAAAAAAACCTATATTTTTTACTTTTTTGACAGTAAAAAAAAAATTAAAAAATCAAATTTCATCATAAATTTAGGCCAAAATGTATTCTACTACATGCCTTTCCTAAAACAAATCCCAATACGTGTAAATTAATTGATTTACGTGAAAGTTCTAGCGTTTACAAATGGCGGTATATATACTGGAATTTTTTTTTTAACTGGTAATGGCAGCAATCAGCGACTTATAGCGAGACTGTGGGACTGCGGTGGGCATTCTGACACTGTGGGGAATCGACCTGGTATCACTGACATCGCCAGTGACACCACTACAGTGATTAGTGCTAATAAAAAGCACTGAAACTGTACTAATTGCACTGGGCAGGAAGGGGTTAACATGTGGGGTGATCAAAGGGCTAACTGTGTGCTGTTTTACTGAGTGCTGTGTGTGTGCTTTATACTGCTATGCAGAGTCATACAAAGCAGTTAGCAGGAGCTTACAGGGGAGAGATCTGTGTTGTTTACACACAAGTCTCCCCCCTCATCGTTAATACTCAGAGATTGCCGGGTGCCGGCGGAGAATCATCGGCTGGGACCTGGTGACTGGCAGCTGAGACCGCGCCCCCCGGAACTACAAAATCAGGTATATATACATGATTTTGCACACCCGTGCTGTCCTGTAGCAGTAGTTCTGCGGTTAAAAAAACCTGTAAACTCTATTGACTGTAATGCAAGGCTGCAAGTGGGGATGGGGAAGTACATGAGAGTGAGAGAGTACACAGAACAGGGTGCATTATATTTTGGGGATGGGGAGGTGACTTGCAAGTGGGAATGAGGAAGTAAATGGGAGTGAGGGAGTCCACATAACAGGGTGCATTCTATTTTGAAGATGGGGAGGTGACCTGAAATCAGGGATGGGGAAGTAAATGGGAGTGAGGGAGTGCACAGGGCAGAGAACTGGACAGACTGGGGAAGCTGTTATTTTACACAATGCTAAGCACTGCTACCTTGCTGGGAGCGGAAATACTTATCACTTCACATCCAAGCAGACACGAATCCCACAGAGTAGTTCCTCTTCTGTGCTTTTCAAGGCATTGTTCCAGAACTCCCAAGCAGCAGTTGACTGAAATGCACTGGAGATTTTAGTCGACTAAAATACAACTAAAACTAAAACAAATCAAATGACTAAAATAGGACTAAAGCTAAAATGGCATTTAAGTCAAAAGACTATACCTAAAACTGAACCAAAATCTGACATCAAAATTAACAGGACGTCACAGTTACACTTACTTTCCAAAAGCAGTTTCAACATTATTTTTGTGTTGTGTCCAGCCATCACCAGTGTAGTAATTTTTAAAATTATATTCAGTTGCAGTTTTGGAGCAGTCTTCTATAGAATGAAGAATAAAATGTAGTCAAAGAAATGTGTCTCTTCTTGCTGTTTAATAGCTTTATGTGTGTACTAATGCAGTCAGTGGTCTATTGTTGTAGTAACCATGTAAGACCTGGCAACATATAAACAAAACTGATATACTGTATGTCTTGGAAAAAGCTTTTCACTAAGCCTCTTTCTATCTTTCATAGGTTTCCAACCAGCAGCATTACATCTTGCCACTGTATAGCGTTACTCTACACTATTTTAAGCCATAAAACTGTTTTTACTCAGCCTTCAAAATGTTAAGAATGCCCAGAAAAGGTTATGAAAGAATAATTTTATGTTAAGCCGAACCATTAGCATAAATTTGGTGCACTCTCAGCAAAGTCCATTATTAAGCCTGTACCTATGCACTTGTTGGTTAAGGTGTTGTGTTAATGATCAAATGGGCATTCAAGTGTGTTGAGAGCACTAAGTAAGGAATTAGGATAATTTCGTGCACTCCCAACAGAGTCCATTATTAAACCTGTATCTATGCTCTTGTGGGCTAGTGAGCCCTAATCATAATTTTCTAAATATGTACACTACATGATTACTGGGTTTACCTTAGTACCTAAAAATAATACCTATCAACATACAGTATATTAGAAGCTGTCCCTAAGTAAGAATTAATAATCCCAAATAATCCCACACTCACCAGAAAAAATAAACCAACAACAAAAAAATTATACCAGCAAAAAAATTATAATAAATATATAAAAAAAATGGAATATACCCAAATATTAAAATGATATTAAAATAAACATTGCTGCTGCAAGCATCTGACATATGTTCACACATCAACAAATCTCATGATACCCAGAAAATGTACAATCAAAACCTGCATGAATAATAAATGAACTAAAATATGTGATCCTATGTATATCTCATAATAGCATCATCACAAAAATATACAATTAACATGAATTGGTGATATACAAATAACATTCATAAAGTACATGTACATAAAGTGCAAAAGTATTGAGTGCAAGTTCATAAAATGCAAAATGTTGATTTACAGCAATCCTCGTAGTCCACGGTAATAATGAACTGAAATCGTCCCATGCTCCAATTCAATGTGACATCCACTCATCAAACACAAAGTGTTCCCAGTGTCCACTTGCTGTTACACCATAGTGTACCTCCACCAGTTAATACTGCCCCTTACCCCCACTGTTCGATTTGGTTAAAAACAGCCTTCGCACTTATCTGGGTAACTCTCTTCACAGCCTTCTATCAGCGGTTTTAATGACTTTCATATATGCCAGTGAGGTATGGGGAAGAATAAAAGAAACTCCTCATAGTGTAATAGTTCAGAACTATCACTTTATTTACAGAGATAAATATACTCTCAAAGAAAGTCTACAGATCCCGTGCACAGGAGCAATTGTTTCTTTCAAAACAATCCACATTGCCTCCTTAAGGAGAAACATCCATCCACAGTAACAGTAAATAAAATGGCGTAATGACATCATGTAACCATGACCCAGACGCGTTTCGTCACAAACAGCATGAATTCCTCTTAGGATCATAGATCCTATGAGGAGGTCTCGCAGTTCGTGATGAAACGCATCAGTGAAGAGGAAGATCAGGTAAGTAAATATGATTTTCCTGTACCCTAGACCTAAACAAGCATTTAACCCTTGCAGTGTGTGTGTGTGTGTGTGGGGGGGGTGCGGTTGGTTAATCCAAGAGAGGAATTGTACTTTTCTTGGTCTTAGGCTTTAATCTATGTTAAACCTATAAAGTAAAGGTGTTAAAAATTCTAAGATGCATATAGGTACAGTTGCAAGAAAAAGTATGTGAACCCCTTGGGATTACGTAGAGTTTTGCATGAATTGGGCATAAAATGTACTCTGAACATCATCTAAGTCACAACAATAGAAGAACACAGTCTGCTGAACATAATACTACACAAACATTAGATGTTGCCATGGTTTAATTGCACATAACATGTAAACATTCACAGTGCAGGGAGGAAAAAGTATGTGAGGCCCTAGCTTAATGACTTCTCCCAGAGCTAATTGGAGCCAGGAGTGAGCCAACCTTGACTCCAATCAGTGTGATGATATTGGATGTGTTGCTGACAGCTGTCCTGCCCTTAAAAACACACACTTATTTTGGGTTTACTGGTTTCAAGAAGCACTGTCTGATGTGAACCATGCCTCGCAGAAAAGAGCTCTCAGAAGACCTATGATCAAGAATTGTTGACTTGCATGAAACTGGAAAGGGTTACAAAAGGATCTCCAAAAGCCTTGATGTTCATGTGTCCACGGTAAGACAGACTGTCTACAAATGGAGAAAGTTTAGCACTGTTGACTCTCCCTAGTCATGGTCGTCCTGTAAAAATGACTGCAAGAGCACAGCGCAGAATGCTGCATGAGGTAAAGAAGAATCCCAGAGTGTCAGCTAAAGACCTACAGAAATCTCTGGCACATGCTAACATTTTTGTTGACACATCTACAATAAGGAAAACATTAAACAAGAATGGAGTACATGGGAGGACACCACGGAGGAAGCCATTGCTGTCCAAAAAGAATATTGCAGCACGTTTGAAGTTTGCAAAAGAGCACCTGGATGTTCCACAGCACTACTGGCAAAATATACTGTGGACAGATGAAACCAAGATTGAGTTGTTTGGGAAGAACACACAACACTATGTGTGGAGAAAAAAAGGCACAGCACACCAACATCAAAACCTCATCCCCACTGTGAAACATGGCGGAGGGAGCATCATGGTTCGGGGCTGCTTTGCTGCCTCAGGGCCTGGACGGATTGTTGTCATTGATGGGAAAATGAATTCCAGAGTTTATCAAGATATTTTGCAGGAAAACGTACGACCATCTGTCCGCCAACTGAAGCTACGCAGAGGATGGGTGATGCAACAGGACAATGACCCAAAGCATACAAGTAATTCAACAAAACAATGGTTGCAACAGCACAGAATACGCCTTCTGGAGTGGCCCAGTCAGAGTCCTGACCTCAACCCGATTGAAATGCTGTGGCATGACCTTAAGAGAGCGATTCACACCAGACATACCAAGAATATTGCTACGCTGAAACAGTTTTGTGAAGAGGAGTGGTCCAAAATTACTCCACATCGTTGTGCAGGTCTGATCTGCAACTACAGGAAACGTTTGGTTGAGGTTATTGCTGCCAAAAGAGGGTCAACCAGTTATTAAGTCCAAAGGTTCACATACTTTTTCCTCCCTGCACTGTGAATGTTTACATGTTATGTGCAATTAAACCATGGCAACATCTAATGTTTGTGTAGTATTATGTTCAGCAGGCTGTGTTCTTCTATTGTTGTGACTTAGATGACGTTCAGAGCACATTTTATGCCCAATTCATGCAAAACTCCACGTAATCCCAAGGGGTTCACATACTTTTTCTTGCAACTGTAAATGTTACATTTGGTCTTATGTATCTAACAATTGGAGTCACTCTGCAGCATTTAATCTGCCCTAAAATTCTGAATACTGAGCATGCCTTACAGGTGATGAGCATTTGTGAGGAAAGGTGGGCATTAAACAATGCTTTATATACAGGTTGAGATGATACCTAAAAGTCTGAAAGAGTTTAAAGAAACCATTAATATGTTGGAGGTGGAGGAGAAATAGGAGAGATGATGAGAAAGGAATTAAAACAATGAAAGGATTTTGCTTAGTAATGAAAAGGGTGAACTTATTTTATAGAGAAAACAAATACAATCTGACCTGCCTTGCATACTCACAAATGTTTTAAAGTTTTCCCATTTAAAAAAAAAATGCATTCTGAAAAGAAACCAGCAGATGTCAGTGAAAGGTGAATGTCCGCATATACAAATTCGATCATATCATTTCATATATCCTAACCTCTCAAGAAAGAAGTTTTATTTATTCACACAAAACAAAAGACAATCAAACAAATTACTTTTGGAAAACTATCTTAGACTAAAACTAACTTTATAAATATAGTGTAATTGAACTCATTCAGGGCGTTTCACCCTTCTGATCTCAACTCTGTAATAATGAACAGTTAATCACCAGCGCTTTGAAAGCAAATGACTATTTGGCAGCCCAAGCTCCCAGTTCTAAGACTGATGTAAGTCTATGGGTACATTAAAATGCATGTTTTTGGTGTTGATGAGTGTTGTGTTAAGGCAGCACGTCCACTTTGAATGGCCACTTAAACTACAAGTAGACATTTTCTTAAAATGTTCTTCAGACTCATCTCGGAAGCCCCACTCTAAGCATAGATCTGAGTCCTGATGCCCAGCAGGCCTACCCTTATCTTGTCCAATGTCTTCCATGCCGTATGCAGCCCAGCTATTAAAGTTCTAGTTCCAGGTTGCCTGTGCAATAATGACACATAGAATTGAAAGGGACACTACTCTTGCTATAGGGTACGTCCCATTGAAGTTTATGGATGGCTATGGTGGGGCAGCTTGGCACAAAATGTTTACCAGCTGGGCTGCAGCAGGGTGCAGCTACCAGACTAGGTAAATACTGATCTGTTGGAGCTCCATGTAATAAAGAGACTAAGGCCTTTTTTTTCAGGCCTCGGTACATAAAATGTTGCACTAGCCCATTTTTATAGCAATGCAGTACACAATAGCGCATGGAGCGTTCACATCCGTGTTTGTGGCACGCTGTAGTGGTGGTGTGTTTGTTTGTACTGTTTTAGCACTACCCCCTTAGGAGTCGCTGAGTTTTGGGTCTCCCTAAAACTCTGCACAGCCAGCACGCATTTTCTTCCACACTGGAGTCAGTAATTAGTACTTGAACTTGGTTTTGTGATTTTATTAAGGGGTTAATAACTTCGATGGGGTTGAGGGGTTTATGGGATGCCCAAGGAAACTGCAAACTTGAGGACAAACTCCTTAGCAACTATGTACAGATGTGGACAAAAATATATATACTCTCCTTCTCAGTTCTCTGGTGTACATCCTCAGACCCCAGATGGATCCTCTTCACCCAACTGTACTGAGAGTATTACCTGGACAAGGGGGCCCAGGCACTGCCAAATTACCACAGTAGCCCCAGATGAGAAGCTAGTTTGGTTTTCCACCTGACTGCCCTTCAGGCCTTTTGCAGGGCTGGCTTCTCTGCTGCTTAGGATATCCTCCCTTGAAGACAGTGGTACAGTGGAGATCCTCTTCTCCAGCAGTAACCTTCCCTGGGACCCCTCCCAGGCTCCACAGTCCAGCCTCTCAATATATCTTCCACCTGACACTGCCCCTGATACAGAAGATCTAACCTTCAGAATCTCCCTAGCCTGTACTGAGGTAACATCTCTACGTTACTCCCAGGCTGCTACTCAGCCTCTCCCTAAAAAAATAAAACAACAATACCTATCTAGCTAAGCTAGAGGGTGTTACACTGTATATGAGTATTGGAATGTCATTCTGAATTAATTATAAAGAACCCTGTGTAAGTCATATATTAAGTGATTTGTGGTAATGTGTGTTAAAATTTGTTTTTAACCACTTGGTAACCGCACTATAGCCAGATGATGGCTAGGGCATGGTTACCCAGTTCTGGGAGGGCGTCATATGACATCCTCCCAGAACGTGCCCCCCCACGCCCCCAGGGCCGCGCACCCAGGGATCTCTGAGATCGTTGTGTCCTACGGACACAGCTGATCACGTGATGGGGTAAAAGGCCAATCCCAGGGGCCTTTTACCACATGATCAGCTATGTCCATTGACACAGAAGATCACAGAGTAAATACCATTGCCGGTTATCGGCAGCACTTTCCTCACGCTGTTACAGCATAAGGAAAGTACTGCCAATAACCAGCAGCTGTCACAGAGCAGATCAGCACTGATCATCAGGGCACTGGTGATCAGTGCCCTGATGATCAGTGCCACCCAGTAGTGCCACCCACCAGTGCCGATCAGTGCTCAGCAGTGCCCCCCACCAGTGCCAACCATCAGTGCTGCCCAGCAGTTGCGTCCATCAGTGCCACCCATCAGTGCCCAGCAGTGCCATCCATGAGTACTGCCCAGCAGTTGCACCCATCAGTGCCGCCCATCAGTGCCGTCCATCAGTGTAATCAGTCAGTGCTGCCAGTCAGAGCTGTCAGTCAGTGCCGCCAGTCAGCGCCAGCTTCAGTGTCCATCAGTGCCCATCAGTGCCACCTATCAGGGACCATCATTGACCATCATTGCTGCATATCAGTGCAGCATCATCAGTGCCTCCTCATCAATGCCCACCAGTGCCTCCTCATCAGCGAAGCCTATCAGTGCCCATCAGTGCTGCCTATCCATACTGCCTATCAGTGCACATCAGTGCTGCCTCATCAATGCACATCAGTGAAGGAGAAAAATTACCTGTTTGCAAACTTTCATAATAAGAACAAAGAAAAACTTTTTTTTTCAAATATTTTGCTCTTTTTTTGTTTATAGTGCAAAGAAATAAAACAAAAACCCAGTGACGAATAATACCACCGAACGAAAGCTCTATGTGTGAAAAAAATGATAAAAATTTAATATGGGTACAATGTTGTGTGATCATGTAATTGTAATTCATAGTGTGACAGCGCTGAAAGCTGAAAATTGGCCTGGGCACAAAGGAGGTATAAGTGCCCAGTAGGCAAGTGGTTAATGCACTTTGCTACGTATGCATAGATGTGAACCTGGTCTTGTTCAAATTTTTGCAAAAGAAGTCATAGCAATCATTACATAATTCTACTACCCTGTATTGCCAAACGCATCATGGGAATTTAGTTCCCATTTAGTTAACCTCTTTAAAGTATACTTGTAACAAACCAAAGAAAAGTGAAAAAATGCATAAGCTATCAGAGAAAGTTACACATTAAAATTATTAGTAGCTGCAAAGACAAAACGATGTAGAAATGTTATATTTTACAGGAAAATATGACCTTGGTCCTCTGGCCTCCCAATCTTACCTGTTGGTTATATAATTGTTCTCCATTCTCCAACCGTCTACAGTCTTGATGTTATCAAGACCAATGCAGGTTTCATAGATCTGCATTGAGCCTGATGACGCTGAGGGATAGACCACCATCAGAGCATGGGGGAGCGTCAGTTAAGTAAAAGTGCTTCCACTATCTGCTAGAATAAACAGGAAGTTAAGACTTTCAGTGCGGGTTCAACCACACTGTAAGGGTGAATTTTCAAATTTCCATGGGCTGGACTTTAAATATGGTCCCTCCTTCATAGTTACATAATTCGGGTAAAAAAAATTATATTTAAGGCACTTAATCCACAGAAAGCCAAAATCTTTGTGCTGCACAGAGAATTTAAAGCTGAACTCCTGGCAGATATAAAATACACACATCAATGCAATTCTCTTTTCATCTATATATTGGTGAATTCATTTTCCTGTACTTGAAGTGAGTGATTAGCCTTCCTAGGATCAGTGGCTTGAATCCCAACCACCTCACTATCTACAAAGAGTTTTCATTTTCTCCTTGTGCTCGCATGGATTTCCTCCTGGTACTCCATTTCCTCCTACACTTCAAGAAAAGGTCTGGATTTTTTCCTAAATGTGCATAATACACTGCTCCAAAAAAATTAAAGGAACACTTTTTATTCAGAGTTTAGCATCAAGTCAAACTCCTGGGATATTGATCTGGTCAGTTAAGTAGCAGAGGGGGTTGTTAATCAGTTTCAGTAGATGGGCACAATGAGATGACCCCCAAAACAGGAATGATTTTGCAGGTTGAGGCCACTGACATATTTTCCCTACTCATCTTTTATACTGTTTTTCACTAGTTTTGCATTTGGCTAGGGTCAGTGTCACTACTGGTAGCATGAATAGATACCTGGACCCTACAGAGGTTGCACAGGCAGTCCAACTCCTCCAGGATGGCCCATCAATACGTGCCATTGCCAGAAGGTTTGATGTGTCTCCCAGCACAGTCTCAAGAGCATGGAGGAGATTTCAGGAGACAGGCAGTTACTCTAGGAGAGCAGAACAGGCCCGTAGAAGGTCCTTAACCCATCAGCAGGACCGGTATCTGCTCCTTTGTGGAAGGATGAGCACTGCCAGAGCCCTATTAAATGACCTCCAGCAGGTCACTGGTGTGAATGTCTCTGACCTAACAATCAGATACAGACATCATGAGGGTGGCCTGAAAGCCTGACACCCTCTAGAGGGCTCTGTGCTCATTGCCCAGCACTATAGAGCTCGATTGGCATTTGCCATTGAACACCAGAATTGGCAGGTCTGGCACTGGCACCCTGTGCTTTTCACAGATGAGAGCAGGTTCACCGTCACATGCAACAAACATGAAAGGGTCTGGAGAAGCCATAGAGAACATAATTCTGCCTTTAACTTTGTTCAGCATGACCATTTTAGTGGTGGGTCAGTGATGGTCTGGGGAGGCATATGCATGGAGGGACACACAGACCTCTACAGGCTAGACAATGGCACCCTGACTGCCATTAGGTATTGTAACAATTATGTGCAATAGAGACATGGAAGCTATATGTGACAGCCATCTTTTTAAGGTCTCAGCCATTTTGTTTTTTATGAACAGTCATATTTCTCCCCTCCCCCCTCATCTTGAAAATGGAATTTGTGGCTGTAAGTTGTAATGAACTTCAAAAGAGCCTCTTATCTTAAATAAAACACAAATAGAGGCCAGCTCCAAAGCTGTAAACCATTAATAAGTCTTGACAGGATGTCTGTTTTGCAAAGACACTTTCCTCTGCCCTATCCTAAAACAATAACTCAGTCCAGCTGTCACACATGACCTGTTAGGCCATTAGAGCTCTAGGAATGCAATTCCGCATACAATTCATAGAATTCATCAGGAACTGGGCATATTAATATTAGGTATACTGTATATTTGAATAGAGCATATCATGCTGAACCAAACAAGGTCCTACATGACTATGACGATAGTTATTATGTTAGCACATAGGAAAGGGGAGAAATCACCCCTCCTGGGTGACAAGGTGCACTGTGTTTGGTATTCCTGGTTTTGAAATATAATTCTGAATATTAATCTGCCAATTGCTAGAATACCACCTGCACATACTGGAAGTTATTAATATTAGTATGAAATTGTAGTTGGGACTTGGCCATAAACTTGCTGACCTCCCAGCATCCATCCTTTAAACCGGATGATTGGTCAGTTGTTCTCAGGCGACACCCCTTTAATATCATAGAAAAGGACTGACAGGCCTGAAGAAGGGGAGCTCTCGATTAACATCAATCAAGAAACATCTTAACAGATTTGAGAGCCAAGGCAATCATTTTTGCTCGGACAATTGGACTCTGCTAAACCAGGACTTTGCAAGTATTCTGCCTTCTTAACTACTTTCTTTTATTTCTCTGTTGCATTATTTTTCTCTTTATGTCTTTATAACATCTTTTCTGTAAATATTTTAATTGCACCATTTTGACATTTTTAGTAATAAACCATATTTTGAAAAGTGTTGAAACTGTCCCTAAAGCTTTTAATGCAAACTAAAGAATCCCTGCCTCTTGAAGAGTACTACTGTATACAATAATCCTCTGAATATATCTGTCTGTGGTAACAGTGTGATGCTTATGCTAAAATCATAGTGTTATTGCTAGGATTTGTGAGTTTCCTCCTTCTCTGTAAAAAGGCGGTGGTGGCAGTATGAAGGGTTAATTGTGTAATTAACCTAACCTAGTAACAATCACTCTCAGGCTGCTGGCACATACATTGTGGTCCAGCGAGTTGGAAAATCTTTGTAGAGGGTGCAGCTGAGAGTGGCATTGTTACGCAAGTGACAGCGTGGTGTGAGATTGGCTGGTCACGAGTTGGTGAGAAGGGCAGGGGTCGGGCACCGCGTTCCGACACAGGTATCGGGATGAAATCCTTGGACTCATTGTCAGACTCTATGCTGGTGCAGTGGGTCCTGGGTTCCTCCTGGTGCACGACAATGCCCCACCTCATGTGGGGAGAGTATGCAGGCAGTTCCTGGAGGATGAAGGAATTTATACCATTGAATGGCCCCCACGTTCGCCTTACCTAAATCCAATAGAACGTATCATGTTTTGGTCCATGTTTGGTCCATGTTTTGAAGCCGCCAGATTGCACCTCAGACTGTCCAGGAGCTCAGTGATGCCCTGGTCCAGATCTGGTAATTGTCAGGCATGCATACAAGCACGTGGGGGCCATACAAACTACTGAGTACCATTTTGAGTTGCTGCAATAAAATTTCAGCAAAACGGACTAGTCTGCTGCATCATTTTTTCACTTTGATTTTTGAGGTGTCTTTGAATTCAGTCCTCTGTAGGTTGATCATTTTCATTTCCATCAAATGATGGGGCATCCTTACATTCCTAACACATTACCCATCCATATCAGTATAGATATCCAGCATGATATTTTTCCCCTTTGAGATCTAATGTGTTTTCAAAGTGTTCCTTTCATTTTTTGGAGCAGTGTATAACTGGATACTAACATTTATAGGTAAAGTTTATCCAGGGAATATCTGATTGCCTCTTTGGGAATCAAGAAGGATTTTTTTTCCCCAGCTGGATCAAATTGGATCATGCTTTGCTGGAGGATTTTTTTACCATCCTCTGGATCAACTGTGGGTATAGAATTGCAGATAAAAGATTGTATACATTTTATTTATTTTTCCTTTTTATTGGTTGAACCAGATGGACTTTTTCTGTTTTTCAATTAGACTAACTATGTAACTATGTGTATGTATGAATGTGAGGTACAGATTACGATTGTAGTCTCCTTGAGGGCACAAACTGATGTGAATGTGCAATATGTAAAGTGTAGCATAAACTGTTGGCACCATATAAATGCCTATAAAATATAACTAGGTACCTACATTTGACCTAGTATCTGACTCCTATAATCACTGTAATACATTCAGACTGCAGGCAGGGACCAGACCTGTAAATGTTACTGAATTGCAGAAGATAAAAAATCAGGCTTCATATCGTGCTAGATGAGACTGCGCTCTGTGCTAGAGCTGTATAGTTGTCAGGACTGGATAGTCAGAAATACAAATATTTGTTCAAGTAAAAAAGCTCTAACCTGTATATTTCATCTGTGTATTTGTCTGTTTGCTTGGAGTTCAGCTATAATGCTTAATTTGTAAGCAGGCAGAGGTCCACTTAAGGGTTGCTCCTCCTCCTGGTAGAGTACTTCTGGGTAGCCCTATTTAAGGTGGATGGAGTCCTTCTACTCAGGAAAAGTTTGAGGAGAGAGAGGCCTACTAAGGGTACTTGTGCTTTCCCCTTTTGGGGAGAGGCTGCTCCGGGGCCCATGCTGGGGTGGGAGAGGAGTAATGGATAGCTAGAGAGAAAGATGATTTTGGTCTTTCCCTCTATTCTCCCTTCCCTTTCATGGTTTTGAGCTAAAGAGCAGAAGAACAGATATAGCTTTCTTTTGGTGGTAATTAATCAACACTGTGTTTTTTAATTTTTTTCTAAGGAAACAAAAAAAACAAACATTTTGAAAAGAAACTGTTTCTTAATTTCTGTTATAACATTTTGCAAATAATTAATTTTTTCCTTCACTTATGTGTGCTGATGAGGCTGCAATGATGGGCACCGATAAGGCTGCATCAATGGGCACTGATAGGCACTAATGAGGCTTCACTAGTGTGCACTAATGAGGCTGCACTGATGTGCACTGATTAGGCAGCACTGATAAGTTGCACTGATGATCAGGCACTGATGAGACAGCACTGATAGGTGGCACTGATACACTATATTGCCAACAATATTGCGATGCCTGCCGTTATACGGCATCCCAGTCTTAATCTATAGGGTTCAATATTGAGTTGGCCCACCCTTTGCAGCTATAACAGCTTCAACTCTTCTAGGAAGGCTGTCCACAAACTTTAGAAGTGTGTTTATGGGAAAGTTTGACCATTCTTCCAGAAGCGCATTTGTGAGGTCAGGCATGGATGTCGGACGAGAAGGCTTGGCTCTCTGTCTCCACTCTAATTCATCCCAAAGGTGTTCTGTCGGGTTGAGGTCAGGATTCTACACAGGCCAGTCATGTTCCTCCACCCCAAACTCGCTCATCCATGTCTTCATGGACCTTGCTTTGTGCACTGGTGCGCAGTCATGATGGAACAGAAAGGGGACATCCCCAAACTGTTCCCACAAAGTTGGCAGCATGAAATTGTCCAAAATGTCTTAGTATGCTGACGCCTTAAGAGTTCCCTTCATTGGAACTAAGGGACCAAGTCCAACCCCTTAAAAACAACCCCACACCATGATATCCTCTCCACCAAACTTTACACTTGGCACAATTCAGTCAGGCAAGTACCATTCTCCTGGCAACAGCCAAACCCAGACACGTCCATAGGATTGCCAGACAGAGAAGCGTGATTTGTTACTCCAGAGAACACGTCTCCACTGCCCTAGAGTCCAATGGCGGCATGCTTTACACCACTGCATCCAATGCTTTGCATTGCACTTGGTGATGTAAGGCTTGGATGCAGCTGCTCGGCCATGGAAACACATTCAATGAAGCTCTCTATGCACTGTTGTTGTTTTGATTTGAAGGCTACACAAAGTTTGGAGGTCTTTAGCTATTGACTCTGCAGACAGTTGGCGACTGTGCTGACCTCGCTCTGTCATTTTCCGTGGCCTACCACTTTATGGCTGAGTTGCTGTTGTTCCCAGTTGCTTCCACTTTGTTATAATACCACTAACAGTTGACCATGGAATATTTAGTAGCAAGGAAATTTTATGGATGGACTTATTGCACAGGTGGTAACCTATCACAGTACCACACTTGAATGCACTGAGCTCCTGAGAGCAGCCCATTCTTTCACAAATGTTTGTTGAAGCAACCTGCCTAGGTTCTTGATTTTATACACCTGTGGCCATGGAGGTGATTGGAACACCTAAATCCAATGATTTGGAGGGGTGTCCCAATTCTTTTGGCAATATAGTGTAGGTGGCACTGATAGGCATCACTGATGGGCACTGATTGGAACTGAGAAGCTGCACTGATGGACACTGATGGGGCTGCACTTATAATCAGGGCACTGACAACGTACTGACAGCCTTGCCGGGTATCACTGTCTCTTCCTCACACAGACACAGCATTTGAGAAAAAGTATGAAAAGTGGCTTCCAGGCTGGTTGGACAACAGTTGGAGTATAGTGGCAATATAGTGTAGGTGGCACTGATAGGCAGCACTGATGGGCACTGATTGGAACTGAGAATCTGCACTTATGGGCACTGATAGGGCTGCACTATCAGGGCACTAACAAAGTACTGACAGCCTTGCCAGATATCACTGTCTCTTCCTTACACAGACACAGCATTTGAGGAGAAGACTGTCAATAACTGGCAAGTCAGTTTACATGTGATCAACTGTGATTGGACGCAGCTGATCACATGGTAAAGGGTCGCAGTGACTGGCCCTTTAGCTGCAATCTGTGATCAACTATGCCCAAAGGACACAGAAGTCACAGAGCATGCCTGATCAGGCGGCATGCGAGAGGCACATTCTCAGGGGACATCAATAGATGCCCTTCCAAAACAAGAGAACCGTGATGCAGCCGTATTTTGCTTATAGCACAGTATTAAAGTGCTTAAGTGGGAAGAGCCATGATGGTTATGAGGTGAATGTGAAAAGCAGGTATCTACTTTGGGCATTAAAAAGTTAGGCAGCAACGACCAGGAGGATGGTGAGAGTAGGCCGTAGGCTTTCATCCGTGTACATTGTAACATAATGTTTGGGCTGGACTGTCATTGGTGCCCTGTAACCTGTATTCTAATTGGTAACCCAGCTTTTCATGTGTGTTGGGCAGCTTGGCTCCTGTCTATAAATTTACTATATCTACAGTATATCTTAGTGCAATAAAAAAATAAAATGGTTCTGTAGGGATCTGCTGCCCTCTACTGTGAGCTGCTAATATCACGGTGTCATGTATAATTATGTAATAGCACTTCCTTTCTCTGGGAGGCTGGCTTTGAAACACTAAAAAGAGGAAGGAGAGAGAGAGAGAGAGAAGGAGGGAGAGAGTCCCAGCCACATGTCCTGTCCATGCTGATAAATCCAGGTCAGAAGAGACTATAATGCAAGTATTCCTATGTTCTAATAGTTTAAATGCAGATTCCCATAATCTGCATAATAATAATGTGTTTCTGAATCCCTGTGGCAGATAGAGTATCTATGTCCTTTTGTTATTATTTCACACGCACAGAGACAGATAACTAGGTCTGTGCTAATGTAAGTATGCAATGGTCCCATTCCTACATTAGTAGGTGAACCTGCCTATTGCTATAGAGTTTATATGCAACTCCTGTTATTTCAGTTAACCCTGTCCCTTCTGGTCTGGCATTCTGTAGCTAGTTGTATTTTAGGTCTGGATAACCAGCACAATCTACAGCCATGTTAGGCATTCAATGGCCATTTCTGCCAGTTAGAGGTCCAGTAGCATGTCAGATTAGAAATTACTAAGGAGGGAGTAAACACAGAATATATAGGCTAATTCTGAGTCCCAGTGCCACACAACAGTTTTTGTGTATGAGAAGTGGCTTCCAGGCTGGTTGGACAACAGTTGGAGTATCTCCCCAACCCTGCTGACCTTGTCTTCAGGTCTCTGGCACAAAGACAGATGCCGCATTGTGATTATCCACAGGGGCCCTCGCAACTGGACTGCAACATTCACCTAGAGGTATCTCTTTTAATAGCTATATGCACCAAGGTATGTGTGCACAAGGACTCCTATCAAGCCCTTTGCTGATAATACCTGTCTGTACATTAGATGTACAGTATGTACTATGATTAATCTTTTCTTATATAAAGCATTTATTAGTTCCACTAGTGTGCATCCATATACTTATCATTAATGTTACGTGATTTGGAGTTTTTCCTCTGCTTCCAATTACTTTGATTAGGTTACTGGTTAATTTTCCCAGGAAGGAAATCCCCTCTGTTCACAGATGTCCTATCCTCGGTGGAGGCATTGCTACTCTGCTTAGCAAGGTTCTGATTCTCTTATTTACATACAGGTTTAGTGCATTATCTTGTTTGTGGAAGATCATTTCTCAAAACCTCCCTAAAAGGGATTGAATTTGTTTCTAGGTTGTTTTTTTATGCGTAATAAAAGCTTCATTAGCAAATTTGTTTCTAGGTTGTATTTTTATGCATAATAAAAGGTTCAATAGCAAATATAGCACCCATCCTCTATACTTTACGCATAGTTAACATGGCAAAAAAACAACAAACGGTAGCAATCTTTAATAAAGCAGATCTAAAAATAAACTTTACCAGCTTATGAGCAACCAGGCTATATCTTGCAGAAGATACATTCAATGACTCTTCTGTAATAAGTAAGACCTATAGTACCTGCATGCTCACAGTCTTCTGTAGAATGTACACCGAGCTGCGTGTGCACAGTTCAGTTCACATTTCCAACACTGTGCTAATGTACAGGAGTTATGTGATCTCACGCCAGCCAATCAATGCACCTGAAGAAGCTGAGGAGGAGACGCCAGTGAGGGACCTTGCAGACTTTGAACCATTGTAAAGAAGGTAAGTATTGCAGACTTTAGTTCTGCTTTATGCAATCACAATGGATTATTCATAATTCATTAAAATGTGATTGGGTGCAGTGGTTTACTTTAGTTTGTACACCATCATTTCTCAGTATGTTGCCTTATTTAATGCTCCAATTTGTGTCAGGTACCAGAGAGGTACGAGAACATTTATTTAATAAATGAAGGTTACCTGAAACTAAGATCCCCAGACAGGGTGTGGTGTAAGTTGCAACTTTCCATGGCTGGCCATATCATTCTTTTAAAAATTATATGGATGCCTCAGTTAATGTACTATTTACCTAATTCACCATGTTGAATTCTGCATAAATATTTTTTAAACGTAAGTTAGATTTTTTAGAACTTGATATGGTGTAAAAAACCTGCTAGAATTAAATGTGAATTTTTATAACATCCAAATGTATCATTACCAAACCACTGGGTATATTGTTTGGCGACCCAACTTCAGCATCTCTGTTGGCTCTGGATTCTACAACTCCACATTTTCACCAATTTACTTATCCCACAGTATACAGGTTATGCAAGGTCTGGCAGTCTACCAAAAGAATACTGGGTATCTCAGGGTATGCTATATTCACAGAGGTTATGAGTAAGCGCTAATGCGTGAAACATGTGAACCTTATTCTTGTTCCCCACTGTCTGTGACCTGTTTTATACTAATAAATTGGATCTGTTGGAGTGCTGCCATTCGGAAATTTACTTCATACACTGATCAGCTTCCAAGCTGGGTTGGTACCTAACTGGCAAGTGTGTGAGTGTATACAAGCAGACCAACCTGGAGCAGCCGCTCTTTAGTACTAGATTCACACCGTTATGGTGGAATAGAGCGTTTTCTGAAATGTCCCAACTGGAAGGATTTTCCCAATGGGAAAGTGCAGGGATTACTACTTTGTTAGAACTGTACTCCAATGGGGTCTTGAAAACATATCAACAACTCTGCACTGATTTCAACCTAGAGCAAAAATGTTTTTTTTTTACATTTAAGACATGCTTTGAAGACTCAAGGTTTGGTCCCAATTGTTTCTTTTTCTCCTGTCCCTATCTTGGTCAGTATAGTCTGAGCAAATAGTTCTAAGGGCCTTATCACTAGGGTATATAGGTGATTGTTATCTGAATTGCTTTCTAATTTTGTTATCACATGTAGACAAAGACGGGCGACAGATATTGATGCATCCTTAGGTGACAATCAAATATGGTGGGATTGAATATTACAAAATGTACAACTGCCCCAGAAGACATCATTTATGACTAAACACGTGGAGAGAAGCCTTATGATGACGTCACCACTCAACTGGAAAGAACGGAGCGACAGCCATGTATGTTTTATTGAATATGTTATTGTTTATATTCTTATGTGAGTGCAATATTTTACTATTAAAGTGTGTTTTAGTAAGATTTACACTATGTGGAGCATGTTTGTTTTCCCTGAGAGTCAGCAGGAGAGTGAGTGTGGACTGAAGTAGCTTTTCAGTGGATTATTCATATCATGTATATATTTGTATATGACGTTTGCAGTTTGTTCAAGTAATTTTCACAATTTTGTGTAGCGCAACAGATATATACCAATATATACTATTTTCTCTGGAATATTTTTGAATATTTCTGAATATTTTAGAACATCTTTGAATACCTCTGGAAAACTAGATGGTAATAAATCAAAAGTATTGATGATGATATTGCTTTGTGAGGTCATTTGGTTTTTGTTTGAATGTTTTTTGGGGTTTTTTTTAATTTGTTCCAAAAACCTTTAAAAATCAAATCTGATTTAAGGTTAGCTGTACAATTCAAAGCTCAAAACGTTTTAGTAAATGATGCTTTGGAAAATAGCAAAACGCACATTAAATCTCATATATTTTCTGAAGTCAAGCTCCAAGTAATTTTCTTGGTTTTTTACAAATGCTAATTATTTTTGCTATATTATATATAAACCCTACTGTGTCAGTCAGCATAAAAAAAGCTAAATTTGAATTGTTGAATATATGTTACACGATGGGTGGTCTGTGGTCCTATAGTCTAGAAAGTTTAGTTAGTTTTACACAGATTTGTAAATGTACCTCACTTGGACCATTTCCAAATATATCTGGCGCAGCTCATAACACTTTAGAGAAATTAAACACACTGTAGTCTTATGTCCTCTAGAGCATAAACTATTGACCCAAAGATAAATATCCCATTAAAAATGCATATTAATAATGCTGTCGTTCACTGTAAGTAAATAGAGCTAAATGAGTTTACCATTTGTGTAAAACTGCATTTAAAAAAACAAATAATGATGCATAACATTGCAATCATGAAAACAAGAACGACAAAGAACTCCTGTAATGTGTAGGCTAAATATTTAATATTTTTTGTAAACCAACCATAAACATTTTTGTAATGTGCGGCCATTTTAAATATTTTAAATTTGCTTTAAAAATATTCTATCACTTTAAAAATGTGACCAGAGGTTTCCGCACATATCTGCAGAATTTTTCAGAATTCACTGCCTAGCTTGAATGCCAGGAGTTCTGGCACTTTAGCACTTTATTTTTAATTCTGGTTCTTGCCTACTCCTTTCTGCCTTCTATACATACATTCCTTACATGAGAGAGGCAGACCATCTTATCGATGGGCCAATAGTTAGGTATAGTGCTGGGGCTTACTGACAAACTCCTACATTACCCAGAAGTGTTGCATCTTTTCATAATCAGAATGGCCCAAAATGCAGGCTAGACAGAGGATACACAAAACAGATGCAGGTACATGCAGGCACCTCTGAACTGCCTGCACTTCTTACCTGTCATAAGCTTTCAATACTTTTAAAGTGACAGATTATCTTTATGAGAAAGTCACATATCTGTAAAGTAGGCCTATCTATGGCAGATCTGAACCCCTGACCACTGATCTACCCGATATTTACCAGCATTCTTGCCAAACAGGCTTATAGCCCAATTTTTCATTTTATTTTGTTTAGTACACAAGTTTAGCACCAAGATTAATCAGTGGATCAGCTCCAGTAATCCCCCCCCCCCCACACACACACACACACACTGCAACCATAACCCTTCCTGTGCACCATACATTTCCCCATACTGCCCAGTCCTCCCTGTCACATTTGCCAGCCCCTTCCTTTCCTGAATGAACACAATGAGTGATCGATACAGATTTATTCATAACTTAAGCATGGTAAACTGGGGGGGGGGTTGGGGGGGGGGCTGTCAGGCTGGCTGTGTGGGGCCCCATGGTTTCTAACAGCAACCAATCACTTTAAGTTGTTGTCTAGGCAGCTCAGCTCACCTTGTTCCTCTTTCCCAAATATCTTGCTTTGTGTTTACATTAGATGTAGACAGAAGGTTGCTGAATCACTGCAGGGAGGGTAAGCACAGTGGACTGAGCTTCTGAGAGAAGGATTTAAAAAACTCTTGTGCTTCTGCTGTGAAATTTAAGGACGAATTACTCCAGAGTGCCTGCAACTACAGAAGTCAATAGGAGCTTGTTCTAAAGCTTATTCACTAATTGTCACACATATGCAAATAATGAAATGTCCATAGCCCGAGAACAGATTTAAAGATGACCAAATGTTCAATACGTGAAAAATATCCCAGGCAAATTATAATTTGTGCTGCTTTATTTATATCCTGTCTAAATTATTTATTATCCTGTGCTAAACGCAAACTCCCATCTACTTTGATCATCTTTATCCTGCTTTAGACATTTTCATGAAAGATGATCACATTGCATGTAACTGACTCAGCCTATCCAAAACCAACCTAAATGTTTGGCAAAACACTCTTTAAAGATGACCACATTTTCAAAAACCTGTAATTCTGCCAGGCAAATTATGATGTGTGTGTTGATTCATTTATCTCTTCTCTAATGTGTTTATTATCCTGTACCAAACACCAAACCTCATTTACTTAGCATATCGTTATGCTTGTCTTTACATTTTTGTTATGTAACTAGTTCAGCCTATTTGAAACCAACCTAAACATTTAGCAAAACACTCTAAAATATTAACCTGACAAAATGTCCTGCTTGTTTATATAGTAATTGTATATCTTTTATAAATCAGCAACTAGGTGAAAATGCTGCTTAAATGAAAGGATGCAGAATTATCAATAAAATCCCAGTTGCTTTCAGGAAGGTGAGACCAGAGAAACTAGATAAGCAACATATCAACAAGAGGAAAGATAATAACAAAACAAGTGATTTTTCTTTTGTGAAAGTGGAAAGATGTAAATCACAAAGTTTCCAAGTCCGCCTAATATTAACCACCGAAATCTCTCTAGTATATATCCTACAAAGTAATATATCCATAATTTGCTTTAGCAAACACATTCCTGCAGTGATGGATCTAAAGGTTTTATGTGGCTTTAGACTTCAACATTGCTTTTTCCTGTGCTTGTTCCAAATATAATAACAAGCACTTATAAACATCCAGGAATAAAATTTTTAGAACAGCCACTTGTAGCTGGCCCTAGTATAACGTATTGCTAAAAAATCATGCCTACATCTGTCAAATAAATATGAAATTACTTCCAAAGATGATCAAGTGAACTGATATTTTTGATTTACCATGAATAGAGAGCAGTGATATATTGTATATAGTATAAATGATGTACTTGAGGCATTATTTTATGACAGTGACATGGTTTCACATAAAGTCCGTCATAAAGTCAGAGTGCTCTCTCCTCCTGTGAATAAAGCTTGTGCTATGGAAATGTGCACATTAGTTTCCCACACAACATTTGATGAGGATGAAATATACATTGTAAAATACTACATAGACAGCCCACACACGTCTGCTAGACTACTTTCTTCAGTTAAAAGGTGACGGATAAGCAGATCATATTTCTTTTTTCCTACCAAGTTTTTTGGGGGGTAAATATACCTACTGCAGTAACAGCAAAAACACAGTACACAGGACAGAATATTCCTCATTAGTCCAGTCTTTCTGTGTTGCTCAGGTGAAATTTCCATTGGGAGAATATACAGATGAAAAACATTCATATATAGATTGGAAACTTGTGCCTGTGTGATTTAAAGTACTTTACTAGTGAATGAGGCCCATACAGCTGCTGTCACAGATTCCAGCAAAATTAGCAGCGATACTTTGTGATCGGATCTTATCACCTTTTAGTTGTGTAACAGGCTGTGTAAGTGGCAGAATGATCAAACATTCAATTTACTAAACAGGTGATGGAGGAATAGCTCTTCGGCTATTACTTGCTATTACTTGCCTTCCATATGACAGCATCGTCTTTCCTTATTCCTACATTTGCATTTTGTTTTTAATGTCTTCTCTTTGGTAGTATTTCATCTTCTGTAGCCCATCTTGCAGCCCCACTAGTGGATTAACTGGCATCTCCAATTGGCATCAATGTGTTATGTTTATGTGGTAGGGTCCTTAAATTCTTTTTTGCGGGAGGAATCGATGTGAATGGTTCTTCATTTCTCTATAAAATGGTAATATGTTCATGCTATATAAATATCAATGAAAATCATTTTTGATTCAACTCTCACCTTCATTATTCACTTTCCAAACAATTTAAATCCTGTTGCTGTAAATTTGTATTGTGATAGAATAGACCCCATCCTATCCAAAGAGATCACCAAAATATATGTCTTCCTAATTTTTCTCTTCTATAGCTGTAAAATTCTCCTGTCTGGGCTACTGTAGGAATACCAAGTGTAGTGCCCTCCTAGTTAGCTAGGAGGAGCTAGAATCTAATTGTTAGGCAGGAGTACTGAGTAGCAGCTTGGGTGTAATGGTCCGGAGGTTAAATTAGGGTCAGGAGCTGAGAGGCTCTTCAGGTCAGCCCCTCTGGAATTGCCCCCTGCTCTAGAGCTTTGGAGGAAGGCTTAGTGGCAGTGGATGGATGTGAGGAGATGCTGGATTGTACTCTTGAGGGATCTTACCCAATCCCCAACAGGAGGCTTGGCAGGGGGCTAGGACAACCCTTAAAAGTAAGTGAGCCTGCTTAGCAGCAGGAGAATTTGGGTGGAAGACAGTGAGGAAGATGTGAGGCTGAAAGCAGGAGCCTGGGAGGGAATCCAAATGGAGAGAGGGGCTCACCTACAGGCAGTGGAGCTGGAAAGAAAGAAAGCTCAGAACTTCACTGGCCACCATAGCGAAGACCACCTGTACAGCAGGGAAGGATTGGTCCAGCTAGAAGGCCTGGTAGCAGCCACTAACCCATTAGCGGTACAGGAGAGGATTTGAGTGAGTGCCCCTGCACCCCCTGGGTGGATAGGGGAAGGAACACTCTGGTGAGAAACCAGATTCGCCACCTACCCAGGACTGTCCAGTTCTTAAAGTGACAGGAAATGGATCCCTTGTTCAGGGATACCTCCAGATTGCTGGTGAAGGAAGAGAAGTTCATCTAGGGTCTGGGGTGGTACATTTGGAAATGCTGTGTAGCTCTCCAACAGACTGTGTTGCAGCGAAGACTTGAAAGCTTGTAAATAGTTCCAGGAAATTGTCCTCAGATCATCAGTTCCCTTGGGCATCCTGTACACCCCTAACCCTATCCCAGTTCAAATCCCCTAAATAAAAACAACAAAACTAAAGCTCAAGTTCTGATCTCTGACTCTGGATGCAAGCCTGTGTGAAGATGCGTGTTGTCTGGCTGTTCAGGACTATAGGGGGACCCAAATACTCAAGTACTAATACACAAGTACTAATATCCAGCAAAAGCAAGAGTGGCCAGAACTGCGTGAAAAAAGAAGACTGGACCTAATCTAAGTCTAACTATAATACAGTTTATATATAATGCAGCAAAAGCCAATCCTACACCACAGACAGAATACAAGAGAAAAGTGAAAAACACATGATAATTGAAACCTAGTGAAAAATGACCTAACTAACCAACTAACTATGATACACAATAAACAAAGCAATGGGAGAGAATGGGTCAGGCAGGTGGGGCAAGAATCAGCTGGTGACACTGGTCAGGAAGGGGGGCAAAGATGGAATCAAGAACAAGCCAGAACAGAGTGGGACAGGCAGAACAGGGTAACAGGCACAAGGCAGCAAGGGTAAGGGTAGCAGGTATAGAAGCAGGATCAGAGCAGGGGCAACAGGATCAGGCTTCATGGCATACATGGCAAAACATTGGGGCACTGTGTACAGTAAAGCAAGTGGAGGGGTTAAAAGTCCCTCAGCAACCAGCATCAGGCAAAGACTAATTCCTGGGCCCTGCAGACTTGAACTACACCTTTCAGTTCTGAAGACCACAGTGCCACCAGCAGGTGCTCTAGTTCCTGATAGCTCAAAGGAATCTCATCTTTTCATTCTATCAAAGTTCCTGAATGGTTTAAGTATGGTTTCTTATCTGTTGCCTTTCTTAGCTTGTGTTAATTGTAAGAATAACCTTCCACTTACTAAGATTTGCCTTTAAGACACTTTAAAACTCAAGTCCCAACGATATTTCTGACCTCAATGCTATCAAAGCACCCCCCTCCCCAGTCCTCCACCGATCTATAGTAGTAATCAACCCCCTTATCTGTTAGGTATACTGTACATGTTTTTGTCAGTGCACCATGATAGGTCACTTACTATTCAAAGTCAGTAGGAATCAGAACTTGTACATTGGTCCATAAAAGTTCTAACAGCAGTCATACTCAGGAGAATAAATGTTTAGTTGTTATAGAAACCTTCAGTCTTACACAAAATGATTACCCAACTTCCACCTACATGCTGGAGATGCCAAAGGATACTGGAACACATTCACATACTGTCTGAATATGCCCAACAATCTAAACATTTGTACAATGTACAGCCTGTGGTGTGATTTCTACAAAAATCATATTGGCTGTAAAAAGACAATTATGTTCCCACAAGGTGTCCTATAAAACAAACAAACTTTATTGCGCCTACTATGCAATCTCTCCCACCAGTTACTGTATGTGTAAAAAATAATAATAATATATATATATACAGTTGTGTTCAAAATAATAGCAGTCAGACATCACTAACCTGATCAATCACTGTTTTTGATAGAAATTATATTTCTACATGGCAAATAATTTACTAGCAGGTGTAGTAGAGTAATAGAAATCCAACAGACCCAACAGTCATGACATGCATGCTGCTGATTCTGTGTAATTGAATCATTAATTGAAAGGGGCATGTTCAAAATAATAGCAGTGTGGAGTTCTATTAATGAGGTCATTCATTCTTTGAAAAACAGGTGGCAATTATTGCCCTTATTTAAGAAAGGAAGGAAGGCAGCAAATGTTGTACATGCTGGGTACAGTGCATTTCTCTCTGAAATTCTGAGGAAAATGGGTCGTTCCAGACATTGTTCAGAAGAACAGCGTACCTTGATTAAAAAGTTGATTGGAGAGGGGAAAACATATAAAGAAGTGCAGAAAATGATAGGCTGCTCAGCTAAAATGATCGCAAATGCTTTAAATTTTCAACCAAAACCTGAAAGACATGGAAGAAAGCGAAAAACTACCATTCAAATGGATAGAAGAATAGCCAAAATGGCAAGGACTCAGCCAACAATCAGCTCCAGGAAGATCAAAGAAGGTCTAAAGTTACCTGTGAGTACTGTTACAATTAGAAGACGCCTATGTGAAGCCAAGCTATCTGCAAGAAGCCCCCTCAAAGTCCCACTGTTGAAAAAAAGACATGTGCTGAAGAGGTTACAATTTGCCAAAGAGCACATTGACTGGCCTAAAGAGAAATGGCGCAACATTTTGTGGACTGATGAAAGTAAGATTGTTCTTTTTGGGTCTAGTGGGCGGAGACAGTTTGTCAGACGACCCCCAAACACTGAATTCAAGCCACAGTACACTGTGAAGACAGTGAAGCATGGTTGCGCAAGCATCGTGATATGGGGATGTTTCTCATACTACGGTGTTGGGCCTATTTATCGCATACCAGGGATCATGGATCAGTTTGAATACATCAGAATACTTAAAGAGGTCATGCTGCCTTATGCTGAAGAGGAAATGCCCTTGAAATGGGTGTTCCAACAAGACAACGACCCCAAACACACCAGTAAACGTGCAACATCTTGGTTCCAGACCAACAAGATTGACATTATGGAGTGGCCAGCCCAATCCCCGGATCTTAATGCAATAGAAAACGTGTGGGGTGACATCAAAAATGCAGTTTCAAGAAATAGAGAAGAACTGTGGAATGTAGTCCAATCATCCTGGGCTGGAATACCTGTTCACAGGTGCCAGAAGTTGGTTGACTCCATGCAACACAGATGTACAGCAGTTCTCAGAAACAGTGCTTATACAACGAAATATTAATTAAGTGATTCAAAGGAAAGCAAAATCTTCAAACATTTTTCAGTTTATATAGTGAATGTTTGAGTTTGTAAAGAAGAATACAAACACTGCTATTTTTTTGAACAGTCTAATATTCACTTTTCTTCAATTGTTTTAGAGGAACAACACAAATTTGATATATTTTTCTTGATGTTTTGATTTGGAACAGAATGTGTAGTGTTCCCAATGCATTTGTGTGTATGGAAATAAAAGCTATTAGAAGGATTTTGAGCTTTATTCACTTTTTTTCAACACACTGCTATTATTTTGAACACATATGTATATATATATATATGTATATATATATATATATGTATATATATATATAGTTGTGTTTTATCAACAGAAAATCTTTTTATGTTATATTGCTTTTATAACATGCCCACTAGTGCATAAACAATACTGTACCCCTAGTTCACTCTTATGTGGTAAATAACATATGCATATACTGAAATAAATCCACATAAAACAGTCTCTCGTGTCATCCTTGTTACATAGAACTCCAAAGTATGTTCACAGCTCACCATTTGTGCATGAGAAATGAATCCTTCAAATTGTGCTCATTGACTCCCACCACCATTGTGCCTTACACGCTCACCTCCAAATGTGAACCTGCATAAAATCTAGTCACAATGCACCTTCCCCACTGGGCATCAATCAGATCTCCACTCTGATGGTATTACTGGTGGCATTCTTCCTTATATAGTTTTCAATGGTAGTATATACAATGTCAAAGAGAAAAGTATATACCCTTTAAGACTTTGGACTCTTAGCATCTTATATTCTTATTGAAGATCGTCATTAAAATAGTCAGGAACTTCTCAACCATCATGTATATGGTGTGTACATGATTAAGTTGGACACACTTTCAATCCTCACAGGATTACAAACAAAACATGACTATTTTTTGAGTAATTTATTATAGCAAAATATTCCATTGGTTAGATTATACCATAAAAGACTAGGGTGGGGACCAAGATAAGCAGAAGAGATTCAACAGTAAGACCCCCCTCCGTATTTGATTTAGCCAAGGCCAGCCTTATTGCCAACAGAACCAGTAACATGAGAATAGAAATACTTACCTCTCAAAAAAGTCTCATCTTCCATCATGGAATCACAGATGTACTATATGTAAACATTGTAGCAGGTCTTTGGATCTTCATCCACAGTGATATATGCTATGTACTATGTAAACCTCTCAACTGATGGTAAAAACCTTTGTGACACTTAATAGATGTTATACTCTAACTCTTCGTACTATACTGTATTTTATTGGTTATGTAAGACTTTATAATTGTATTCTCCTATTCTGTATCTGTAAAAACTCAGTAACTTGCAGTTATGTCAGATGTCCACATATATCAGTTTTTCATGGCAAATATGCTGAATGTCTATTAAGATGGCGGTAATGAAGTAACAATATTTCAAGACAGTAACATTGGTGACAATGATGCAGAAAACATGTCATTTGTTTTGCCATGGAAGGTTATGTTTTACCCTTGACTCTCATTTTACATATACTTTTTCTGTAAACTAAACTAAAATGTCATTAAACATTCAATATTGTTTCATAACAAAATGTTATTTTTACCATTGTGGATGGACTAAAAGTGAATTTGCCTCAGTTTAGTTTCTTCCTCTTTCACATAAATTGTGTTTCCAGACTTACTGGTTAGACAGCCAGACAGTGGTTGAATTGCACTCTTTAAAATTAGATGATGGTTTTAAAAGAGCGTAATTTACATTTTATTTCTTGAAGAGGGTATCAGTCTAGGAATATTGTGTGTGGTTTTAGCTGTGACCATTCATCCTGTAAGATTAGAAGAAAACATTTTTGGGAAAAAAGATATAACTTTTTAGTAGTTCCATAGAGATCCATTTCACTTAAAACATGTAGATATGTATGTTAGGAGACTATTATTTGACTCACACTGATTTGACCAAACATAGGTGTCTGTTAATTAAACAAACTGAAGGGCAAACTGTAGAATACAATATTTTCTAGTTAAACTCTGTACATATTTTTGGGAGCATTTGATTACTGTGCGATGAATGGCAGCATGGACTCATGAACTAGTACCAAAGGATCAATCAGTGAAGCTGCATATACAAGTGTGAAAAACGAACCCCACCCAATGTTATGAAAATGTAAACAAAGATTGCAAGCTAAACACTCTAAAGTTCACCACACTTTACAAGTAATCAAGATAAAATATAGTGAAGCTCAACTTTGAATATTAAAATCACCCTAAATAATATAGTTATCAAAAGTATTGCAAAACAATCATAAATATGTGATAAATTTCAAAGTCCACATATGTGACAACATAATAAAGTCCGAAAATGAAATCCACAAACACATTCATAAAATGTTGCATCGTATAAAACAAATACTAAGGGGTTCCCTGTGCTTCCACCACCAGTGAACAATGGCTGTTCACCTCAAACATATGACCCCTGAGTTACCAGTGAGGTCACAAAAGCGCTTGTCCCTGTGAGGGTTAATTCTTTGGTGTCCTTAAGCTCTCCACTCTCCTTATCATCGAACATGGAAATACATCCATATGAAAACAGAAAAAGAGACCCTCTAGTATTCTCTGCTTTAAAAACTTTTAATACTGCCCATAAAAAATACATTTTTAAGATCAGGCACTATGACCATGCTATGTAAGAGCGCATTGACACAGATCGGCTTATAGCTGCTAGAGTGGTAGCCACGGGATGACATCACAACCTTGGATCCGTTACGGCCTAAGGAGGGAACTTCTTCACTAGAAAATGGTGCAGGGCAGAGTTGCATAATGAAGATCACTGGAATGGGAAGGAAGATAGTTTTTCAACATGGCAAGTTGCACTTGGAAAGGGGTGAATGGGAAGTTAGAGAATTAGTTAAAGGACACATTCACTAAAAGTGAACTTGTCCTTTAATCTTTATAATACACATTTCACTCAAACAAATAGGGTTGATTTACTAAAACTAGAGATTGCAAAATCTGGTGCAGCTGTGCATGGTAGCCAATCAGCTTCTAACTTCAGCTTGTTCAATTAGGCTTTGACAAAAAAAAACTGGAAACTGACTGGTTTATGTGCAGAGCTGGACCACATTTTGAGCTCCGCAGTAAATCAACCCAATATTAGGAAGGATATTTGTCAACAAAAGACACAGAACATAAATGGGAGTAAAATATGTATATGAGTATAATTATACTAAATTCTGAAAGACCCAAAAGAAAAACCTATTTGTTTTGCACTATGGTTCACTAATGTAAGTACAAATAAAACAGTTGAAATTTTTTTTAATGCAAAATACATTATTGTGATAGTAATAAAAAGGAAATAATTAAGGCATGCAGGTCCTCTAAAAACATTGGAACTGGGAGCTGTTCAATGGTGGCAAGGAGAAAGTAAACCTATTAAATATATTTTCTATCTCTTTCTCTACAAATGAACATGGTGCTGCTGTGGTGCTGCCACCACTCTTTCTGAGTTGATGCTGACTATCTCATAAAAAGATGATACTGATACAGTTTAAAAGTACTGCAAAGCAGTTATTTCTAAGCCAGGGGTCTTCAAACTTTATATTCAAAGACCAATTTAGTGTCCTTCAGACTTTAGGGGGGCCAGACTGTGGACAATGGAAGTATAAAATGTCCTCGCATCAGCAGGAGCAAACAATGCCCCATTTTTGGTGCTAATGAGAGGAACTGTGCCCCATCGGTATGTCACTGGGGAATCGTGTCCCATCATTGGTGTCATTGGGAGGAATTGTGCCCCATCATTGGTGTTTTTGGGCCCAATTGTTGGTGTCATTGAGTGGAACTGTGCCCCATCATTGTCATCATTGGGAGGAACTGTGCCCCATCATTGACGTCATTGGGTAGAATTGTGCCCCATCATTGGAGTCATTGGGAGGAAATGGATCAGTGCAAAGCAAACATGATAAGTATATTTGAAAATGGATCAATATCTTTCCCAGTAATTGCAGACCTGTACATTTAAGTTGAAATTGAGAATAGATATTTGCAGTATCTGTAAGGGACCACAGGCCAGAGTATGAATGTTCTTTTTATGAGATAGTCAGCAGAAACTCAGAAAAAGAGGTGGCTATGGCTGTAGTGTGTTCGGATTTTGCTAAAGCATTATAGACAGGGAATGTAGATTTTAAGGTTTAAGAGTTTAGAAAGTCCAATCTGTAAATGATGATGGTGATTTATAGTTTAAAGATGTAAGTATACTCCTATGTTCAGTTTTTGGATCATTACTTTTAACCCGTTTTGAAATGGTATGAAGTTTGGAACTAAAACCTGTGTTTGAAGATGGTTGACAGCTATATAGTGGAATAGAGTCATTGCATGATATTGCTAATGTACAAGCTGAACTAGATACATAGGTTGATATAACAGCTACTTGGAATTAATTTAAAAAAGTACTGCAGGCAATGCCAATTTGCAGCTAGCAAGATCGTCAGAGGCAAACGTGAAATGCCTAATCTTGCCCTTAAATAAAGAAGGGCAGCGAAATGTAGCACCCTCCTAGATAGGTAAGGTGAGCTAGAGTCAAATTGTTAGTTTGAGGCTGAGCAGCAGCCTGTGGTGATAGTCAGAGGGAGGTCAAGTTCATGTCAGAGCTGAGAGGCTCTGCAGGACAGTTCTTTGATACCTCCCCCTGTTCTAGAATCTTGGAGAAGAATCTAGAAGCAGGGGGTGGGGATGAGGAGGGGCTGGCCTGCACACTTGGAGGACCTTGGCCAATCCCCAAGCAGGAGGCTTGGCTTGGGGCCAGGGCATCCTTCAAATGTGACAGAGCCTGCTCAACAGTGGGAGGGTTTGTGTGGAAGATGAAGTGAGAGGCTGGAGAGCAGGAGCCTGGGAGGGAGCTCAGATGGGAAGGGGCTCACTTGCTGGGGGGGGGGGGGCGGCACACTGTTTTGTTAAATTTATAGTTCAGAAGATTATTGCTGCACGTATTGAGCATGAAGAAGAGATGTTTCTGTCCCTATCCAGGTTTCTAAGGATGATAAAATAATTTTTCCACTATGGTTCCTTCCTTCCTGTTCCACGTTCTGTAGAATGTTGCAAATCAGACTTCAAGGATTGATGGAACAATAGATAAGCCAAGATTACTGTGGGTTCAGACTTAGTCTAGATTCCCAAGATTTCATCTTTATTCTGTAGCAAATGTAAGAGAAGATAATGAAGCACAGCAGAAAGGACTACATATGTTTCAGAGATCTAGAGAAGGGCATTGACAGTGCACCACAGAAATAGCTGTTGAGGATTCCCAAAAAGAGAAAGCCTAGTATTGCATAACTGCATCTACAGTATCTATAAAGTGTGTAGAAATAACAGGAAGCATCAAACACCTAGTTCTTAGAGCTCTCCATAGCAGTGAGAGAGGGAGGCAGTCTTCCTCTATTATCCTTCATAGTACTGACCACTTAAACTGGGCAGCTGGCCACTACACACATCTCGCTTTTGCTGATGATGCTGCACGGATTCCTAGGATTCAAAAACATTTACAGAACACAGAAACACATAGCTGGAGTAACTCAACACATGGGAAGAGGCAGGGTTTGCTGCCTCAAGTCAAAGCCTCTAGCTTGGAGAACAGTGAGCAGCACAGTAATGGAATCCCCAAATCTTACTCTAAATCACCCAAGAGGCAAAAAAGTTGATTTACTAAAGTCAAATAGGCTCTTTACGTTGCATGGGAATTTCTTTTAGCTATGTGAATGTGATACAAATGTACTTTTCAAAGAATACCCAATCATGTGCAAGGAAAATAATAAAAAAGTATTTTAGCTTGCATGGATGACGTCACTCAACAGAATGTCACCTCATTCACTAAGCTCAGAGAAAATTCCTTTGCCAAGTGAAAACTTAACCTCCTTGGCGGTATGATTCTTTCCGATTTTTTGTGCTGAAAGCGGTACAATTTTTTTGCATGGAAATATGTAGTTTTTTTATTGTAGGCTGTAATTTTTAGGAATAACTCACTGAAATCTGTCCGAACAAGAGTCTAGTAAACATTCCGGATATGATAAAATTTGAAACACGAAATCATAAATTATAATTTAATAAATAATCATAAAAAATAATAATATAATAATAATAAATTTAATTTAATAATATAATCAAACCAAAAACACTGAAATTTGAAATACAGAGGCAAATTCGCACATCGCTGAGCAAAGTCGCAAAATCGTTTTCAGTGTCTGATGACGAATTTCCCCACGAATCATTATCACTCAATTCTGCAAGTGGTTCTGATTTACTATCGCTGTTCTAAAACCGCTTTTGACGTAAAGGGATGCTTTTTGGACGCCATGGACTTTTCTCAGTTTCCAGGCAGAAAGAACATTCAAAATGCAGGCAGGGCACAGGACAAAGCAGTAGGGACAAAATGTATGTGAAATGCATTGAAACAGCAATGACAGCAAAAATGACATTTTTTTAAAATTTCAAATTTCCCGCCGGTTCCGGCGCCCGTATGTCCCGACGTCACAGGGACAGGAACACAGAAGCCAGATGCCGGCATCGGCCAAAGGAGATGGCCGGGGACGCTGCAGGGGACACATCGCGGGAGCGAAGGACAAGGTAAGTGCTGCAGGGAATCCCTGTGCAACGCCGCATGGTAAGCCCGAGTGTAGCTCGGGGTTACCGCTTTTGGTATAGAAATTTTACCCCGAGCTACACTCGAGATTACCGCTAAGGAGGTTAATTGCAAAGGATTCTAGCATAAAGAATAAACTATTCATTCTCAGGGATTATAAGAAGACACGAGGCAACTTAATGAAATTGGAGAAGCGGTTTAACTGTGTAGGGGTTTTTCACTGTCAGCGCAGTGGGGATGTGGATTGCGCTTCCACAATCGGTGGTGTCAGCAGAAAGTAGTGAGAGTTTCAGAAAGCTCAACATCTTAGCAAACAACATACCGGCATTTGGGACATAATTTTTGGCATGAACCCAAACACGACCACATAGGTTGAACTGGATGGACTAGTGTCTTTATTCAACCTTACTAACTATGTAACTGAACGGCTTATTTGCCTGTAGTAAATTGTGTCTTAGATCTCACGCTACAGATACTGTATACAGCTACGAGGCTGTAGGCGCAGGTGTGTCTAGGTACAGTCACATGCCAGGAAGTGCACTTCAATATTTCAGAAGGAATTCCTGATAGGATATTGCTGAGGAACAATTACCATTTCTAGATGTTTCTGATAACATAACACATCCTTATGTTTTGAATATAGGTCCACTTTAATAAAGAAATTTAATTTTATTCAAGGTGAAATAATGGGGCAGGTGAAGACTTTCAAGTATGTGGAAATGATCATCAGCCAGGTAAAAATATAGAGAAAGAGACTGGCAAAAAAGATTTAACCCATGACCCATTGAATAAGAGTTTCATAGTGAAGTTGATAGACAAGGACCGAAATTGTGCTGTATATCATTTTCTCCTTGTCTGCACACTTTGATACAGATGTAAGTCACTGGAGACTGCTCATCAAGCAAAGAATTATAATTGGGTCAATGAAGATGTGTTCTTTAAGGTGAGTGGAGCAAAAAATGTGACTCTACGCTGCAAGTGCTACTGGCAAGAAAATGAATTAACCCCACTACCTATGCTTTACTATGGGTCAGAGAACCTTCTTGTCATATTGACTTGCTAATAGTGAGGCATGGGAGAGTAGACAAAAACAATTACTTTTTAGTAGGTTTTTGCACTGTGAGGTTTAGGGCTTCTGCATTTCTCTAGATGAGGAAGGATTATGCATGCAGGAGCTTGGAGCTTACTAATATGTACAGTTTGACAGTTTATAATAGTAAATGCCAATATGTCTAAATGTTAGTACATGTTTATTAAGCAGAAGCAGTGGGATATTAACTAGTGCTTATGTTTAGAGATGAGCGAATCGAACCAGGCGAACCAGAATTCGATACGAATTTCAGGAAAAATTTGATTCGCGTCGAATCCGAATATTTGCCTACTTCTACGGGTGCGCGAATCGGATTTTTCCCGATCAGCCGGCAAAAGTGTCCCTGCAGAGAGCTCCGCTATTTCTGACAGTTCTCTGACAGAAGGAACACATGTACAGCGGTTGAAACATTGTATCTATTAGTTTCCATTTAGGATACAGATGTTTCAACCGCTGTACATGTGAAGAAGCTGTCAGAGAACTGTCAGAAATAGAGGAACTCTGCACATACACTTCTTGCCGGTTTGGAATTCTTATTTTCATCCTACTTCTTCTTCTTCTTCTTCTACTTCTTCATCCTCATCCTCATCCTCAGAAGAAGAAGAAGAGGATGAGGATGAGGAAGAAGAAGTAGGATGAAAATAAGAATAATTCCAAGCCGGCAAAAAGTGTATGTGCAGAGTTCCTCTATTCTGCAGATACACTTAGAGGAACTCTGCACATACACTTTTTGCCGGCTTGGAATTAATCTTATTTTCATCCTACTTCTTCTTCTTCTTCTTCTTCTTCTTCATCCTCATCCTCATCCTCAGAAGAAGAAGAAGAGGATGAGGATGAAGAAGAAGAAGTAGGATGAAAATAAGAATAATTCCAAGCCGGCAAAAAGTGTATGTGCAGAGTTCCTCTATTCTGCAGATACACTTAGAGGAACTCTGCACATACACTTTTTGCCGGCTTGGAATTAATCTTATTTTCATCCTACTTCTTCTTCTTCTTCTTCTTCATCCTCATCCTCATCCTCAGAAGAAGAAGAAGAGGATGAGGATGAGGATGAAGAGGAAGAAGTAGGATGAAAATAAGAATAATTCCAAGCCGGCAAAAAGTGTATGTGCAGAGTTCCTCTATTCTGCAGATACACTTAGAGGAGCTCTGCAGATACACTTAGAGGAGCTCTGCACATACACTTTTTGCCGGCTTGGAATTAATCTTATTTTCATCCTACTTCTTCTTCTTCTTCATCCTCATCCTCAGAAGAAGAAGAAGAGGATGAGGATGAAGAAGAAGTAGGATGAAAATAAGAATAATTCCAAGCCGGCAAAAAGTGTATGTGCAGAGTTCCTCTATTCTGCAGATACACTTAGAGGAGCTCTGCACATACACTTTTTGCCGGCTTGGAATTAATCTTATTTTCATCCTACTTCTTCTTCTTCTTCTTCTTCATCCTCATCCTCATCCTCAGAAGAAGAAGAAGAGGATGAGGATGAAGAAGAAGAAGAAGAAGTAGGATGAAAATAAGAATAATTCCAAGCCGGCAAAAAGTGTATGTGCAGAGTTCCTCTATTCTGCAGATACACTTAGAGGAGCTCTGCAGATACACTTTTTGCCGGCTTGGAATTAATCTTATTTTCATCCTACTTCTTCTTCTTCTTTATCCTCATCCTCAGAAGAAGAAGAGGATGAGGATGAAGAAGAAGTAGGATGAAAATAAGAATAATTCCAAGTCGGCAAAAAGTGTATGTGCAGAGTTCCTCTATTCTGCAGATACACTTAGAGGAGCTCTGCAGATACACTTAGAGGAGCTCTGCACATACACTTATTTGGAATTAATCTTATTTTCATCCTACTTCTTCTTCTTCTTCTTCATCCTCATCCTCATCCTCAGAAGAAGAAGAGGATGAGGATGAAGAAGAAGAAGAAGAAGAAGAAGAAGAAGTAGGATGAAAATAAGAATAATTCCAAGCCGGCAAAAAGTGTATCTGCAGAGCTCCTCTAAGTGTATCTGCAGAATGTCATTTATGGAAACAAATAGATACAATGTTTCAACCGCTGTATGGAGTGAATGTCCCACAACTGTCAGAAATAGACTATTTCTGACAGTTCTGGGACATTCCCTCCATACAGCGGTTGAAACCGCTGTATGGAGTGAATGTCCCACAACTGTCAGAAATAGACTATTTCTGACAGTTCTGGGACATTCCCTCCATACAGCGGTTGAAACATTGTATCTATTTGTTTCCATAAATGGATCCATTTATGGAAACAAATAGATACAATGTTTCAACCGCTGTATGGAGTGAATGTCCCAGAACTGTCAGAAATAGACTATTTCTGACAGTTGTGGGACATTCCCTCCATACAGCGGTTGAAACCGCTGTATGGAGTGAATGTCCCACAACTGTCAGAAATAGACTATTTCTGACAGTTCTGGGACATTCCCTCCATACAGCGGTTGAAACCGCTGTATGGAGGGAATGTCCCACAACTGTCAGAAATAGAGTATTTCTGACAGTTCTGGGACATTCACTCCATACATGTCCCAGAACTGTCAGAAATAGACTATTTCTGACAGTTCTGGGACATTCCCTCCATACAGCGGTTGAAACCGCTGTATGGAGTGAATGTCACAGAACTGTCAGAAATAGACAGAAACTGTCACAGAACTGTCCTTCTTCTCATCCTTCTCCTTCTTCTCATCCTTCTCCTTCTCCTTCTCCTTCTCCTTCTCCTTCCTTATCTCCAAGGGCATTTAAATTAAAGGTACAGTGTTCTGCACTAATTTAAAGGCTCTCTGAAGCCTAGAAACCCTTTTTATAAGTTAACTTCGTAGCGAATTAATTCGCATCGAATCGAATTTCTTCCTGGAATTCGCCGAATCAGCCGAATCGAATTTTTGAAAAATTCGCTCATCTCTACTTATGTTGTTAAAGCATCCATACAGTCCATGCAGCTGTTACCTGATTAAAATAATTACTAAGCACTGTCCAAATGTTGTTTGCAATAAACCTTTCTGACCTGATGTTTGTAAGTGGTTGAAAATGCATGACTATTGACCCCTTTAAGTTCCACGTGGACATAGCCTTAAAGGGTCTTCCAGAAGCTAAAGCTACCACTTTGAAAGACAGCCTCTGGGAGAATCACTAGGTTCACATGGGCATTAAAGGGATTGATTGTCAGGCATTTTCAATGTTTCCAACCATGGGATTGGAAAAGGCCACCACTAACAAAGGCCTCCTTAGGATCCATGGAATCTATAATAGCAATAGTTACATAGAAATTGAAGAGGCTTTGATTTATGACTTTGGAAAATGTGTCAGAGAGTGAATATGGATGAACTGGTGCATGACAGAGATTGTACAGCCCTATGTTTTCAATAAGGTTGTCTGGCAAAGTCTGTGGAAACTCTGACATGTTATGCAAGAGGACCTAAGTCTACAAGCATAAAAACTGCACTGGCTTGACATTTGTTACGAATCAGACTGACTGTAGGAGTGGACTGTGTAAAACTGTGACAGTCACAGTAAGGGGGTCATAGTACAGACCTTTGCTGATAATTGTACAACTTTGTGTACAATGGAGAACATGAACCCATGGCTTTCATAATATTTTACACATATTTTTCTTATTGCAGATTTCTTGAACTTGTAATTCTTCTGTTGTAAAACAATTTAGGAGTTTTGCCTTTTATTTCTCCAGGATCTGGTAGGTAAGGTGGAATCCTTTTTCTTTATGTTTTTATATTTTGACTGTTACAAGTCCTCCACCTATGACAGCCCGGTGGAAAACTTTATCTCTCTATCAGGTAGATACTGAGGATCTCGTAAAAAGTATGAATATTTGGAAAATGGTGAAATTAGGTATTAACCCACCACAGTGGAACAATATTGCAAATGATCTTTTATATAAAACCCACTGGGGAAGGTTTATTAAAACTGGAGAGTGAAAAATCTGGTGCAGCTCTGCATAGAAACCAATCAGTTTCCAGGTTTTATTGTCAAAGCTTAATGGAACAAGCTGAACTTAGAAGCTGATTGGCTACCATGAATAGCTGCCCCAGATTCTGAGTGCTTAAGTTTTAATAAAACTCCCACACTATCTTTCCTCCAGTTTGCTTTTCATCTGTTTCTTTTTTTCTCTCAAACTCTAAAGTGGTCTAATACAGGAAAATCTAACTTGTTTAGGTTTATAGGCATGTAAGCAGGTGCTTCCAAAAAGGTTGTTGTGTTATGTGTTTTCTCAATGAATTCAAGCGTGGTACGGTGATAGGTTGTCACCTGTGCAATAAGTCCATCCGTGAAATTTCCTTCCTACTAAATATTCCACGGTCAACTGTTAGTGGTATTATAACAAAGTGGAAGCAACTGGGAACAACAGCAACTCAGCCATGAAGTGGTAGGCCACGTAAAATGACAGAGCGAGGTCAGAGCGTGCTGAAGTGCGCAGAAGTCTACAACTGTCTGGAAAGTCTATAACTAAAGACCTCCAAACTTCATGTGGCCTTCAGATTAGCACAACAACAGCGCATAGAGAACACTATAGAATAGAATGGATTTCCATGGCCGAGCAGCTGCATCCAAGCCTTACATCACCAAGTGCAATGGAAAGCGGCGGATGCAGTGGTGTAAAGCACGCCGCCACTGGACTTTGGAGCAGTAGAGACTTATTTTCTGGAGTGATAAATCACACTTCTCTGTCTGGCAATCCAATGAAAGTGTCTGGGTTTGGCAGTTGCCAAGAGAACGGTATTTGCCTGACTGCATTGTGCTAAGTGTAAAGTTTGGTGGAGGGGGGATCATGGTGTGGGGTTGTTTTTCAGGGGTTGGGCTTGGACCCTTAGTTCCAGTGAAAGAACTCTTAAGGCGTCAGCATAACAAAACATTTTGGGCTATTTCATGCTCCAAACTTTGTGGGCACAGTTTGGGGATGGCCCCTTCCTGTTCCAACATGACTGCACACCAGTGCACAAAGCAAGGTCCATAATGACATGGATGAGCGAGTTTGGGGTGGAGGAACTTGACAGGCCTGTACAGAGACCTGACCTCAACCCGATAGAACACCTTTGAAATTAATTAGAGTGGAGACTGCGAACCAGGCCTTCTCATCCAACATCAGTGCTTGACCTCATAAATGTGCTTCTGGAAGAATGGTCAAACATTCCCATAGACACACTCCTAAACCTTGTGGACGGCCTTCCCTGAAGAGTTGAAGCTGTTATAGTTGCAAAGGGTGGGCCAACTCAGTATTGAACACTATGGACTAAGACTGGGATGGCATTAAGGTTCATGGCCATGTAAAGGCAGGCTTCCCAATACTTTTGGCAATATAGTGTATGTTACAAATACTTAATGATAAGCTAGGTATTGAAAAAAAAAAAATTATATTTCATTGCTACAATCCCTAAGCGGTATGAGGCTGAATACGCTTCAACACAAAGCCAACTAGACAAGTCTAAAATATTATTTTTGGGAAGATCATGCCTGAACAGTTCATCATCAACTGCAAACACTGTCAACTAAAAAAGAGGAGTAAAAAGTAAACCCTGTGTAAGTTCCAACAATATCTGACATGGAGCATACAAAGAGGACTCCAATGGATGAACAGATCCATGAGGGAGTGTGGCAAAGGTCAGTATTAGGGATAGGAGAAAGGGAAAAAGTGACAATGTAGCAAAGCTCTGAATGACTGTTTAAATAAATGAATATACAGTACCTAAGGCAAAGAGTTGATAATGAAATTCAGTCTTTCAATTAGTTGTACGACCCAATATTGTAAAATGGTTCAGTGATCTTTCAAAAATAATTACAAAACTAAAAATATTTTTTATTAATTGTGTTTAGTGCATCCTAAGTAGATATAAATAATATATTGTGAACTTCTAAAGCTGTAATAAACCCAAAACCAGTTTACCAATTATTTGATGTGGTTGCTGCATTAGTTTTCTTTTGTTAGCCTTTTTTTACTTGGTGATCTGGCCAGTAACACACCACCAGTATTAGAGTGTCCTCACAGGGGGACACCTTTGAACAGCAGCATTGTCAGTCTGAAGAGGGGAGTGTTAGATGTACTTGCAGATTTAAGTACACTAAACTTAGCTAATACTTAATAAACCAGTACAGCAAACAGTTTTTTTTTCCTTTTGAGATTTAGTTTTTAAAAGAATCGACTGAGCTGGCCAGAACCAGCTCTTGAGGGAGTCTATTCCACATTTTCACCACTTTTACTATGAGGAAGCCTTTCAATATTAGGAGATTAAATCTTTTTTTCTCCTAACGTAAAGAGTGCCCCATTGTCCTCTGTGATGACCTCAGGATCAATAACTCTACACCGAGTTGGCTATATGAACCGCTGATGTATTTATACATGTTGATCATATCCCCCCTTAATCTCCTCTTCTCAAGAGAGAATAAATTCAGATCCTCTAATCTTTCCTCATAGCTGAGCTCCTCCATGACTCTTATCAGTTTAGCTGCCCTTCTCTGCACTTTCTCCAGTTCCCCAATATTCTTTTTGTGAATCGGTATCCAAAACTGAACTGCATATTCCAGATGAGGTCTTACTAATGATTTGTACAGGGATAATATGATATATCTCTCTCTGGAGTCTATACCTCTTTTAATACAACAGAGGATTTTGCTCGCTTTAAAAAATGCAGCTTGGTATTGCATGCCATTATTAAGTTTATGAACTACCAGAACCACCAGATCCTTCTCCACCATTGATTCCTCCAGTTGTCCTCCCCTAGTATGTAAAATGTATGCATATTCTTTACGCACACAAGTGCATAACTTTACATTTATCAACATTAAACCTCATAGTTGCCCAATTAAACGGTGCATTGAGGTCGGCTTGTAAGTTGGCGGTATCCTGTAAGGACGTTATTCCACTGCACAGCTTGGTGTCATCTACAAAGACTGAAATGTTAATTGTAATCCCAGACCATATATCGTTTATAAATATATTAAAAGTAAGGGCCCCAACACTGAACCTTGGGGTACACGACTGACAACCCTAGACCATTCAGAGTATGAATCATTAACCACTACTCTCTAAATTCGGTCTTTTAGCCAGTTTTCTATCCATTTACATACACATTTTTTCCAAGCTTGTAGACTTTACCTTACACATTAGCCATGTGTGCCAAACGCTTTTGCAAAATCCAAGTATACCACATCCACAGCCACTACTTTGTCTAAGGTTTTGCTCACCTCCTCATAAAAATAAATCAGATTTGTTTGACAGCTTTTGTGTTTCATGAATCCATGCTGCCTGTTACTTAAAATATTTTTTTTCTGGCAAGAACTCATCTATGTGGTTTTTTATTTAACTCTCCAGTATGTTCCTGAGTATCAGAGTTACACTAACAGGTCCATAGTTACTTGGTAAAGACTTTGATTGTTTTTTAAATATAAGCACCACATTGGCCTTATGCCAATCCAGTGGTACTATGCCAGTCATTAAAGAGTCTCTAAATATTAGAAACAATGGCTTTAAAATGACAGAGCTCAATTCTTTTAGGACCTGTGGGTGTATGTCATCTGGTTCAGGTGCTTTATTCACCTTTATTCTGGATCATATCAATTTTGAGCCATTGTGGATCATTTGGGTCTCTGTCAATATTATCCCCATTATGCACAAGTGCTCCCCCATGCTCTTTTGTATACACAGAGCTGAAGAAGGTAATTAATACATTTGCTTTCTCTTTGTCCCGGTCACCCACCCTAGCTTATTTTCTAAAGGGCGTACATGCTCGAACCTGACCTTTTTACTATTAATATATTTGAAACATTTTGGGGGTTTGTTCTACTTTCTTTGCAATATGTTGTTCTTTTGAATGTTGGCATCCTTGATCTTCATTTTACATATTCTGTTATAATCCTTGTAACATTTAAATGATGATAGTGTTCCTTCATTTTTATATTTTTAAAAAGCTCTTTTCCTTTTATTTTTAGCTATTTTAACTTTGGCCATGAGCCACATAGGTTTTATTTTTAACATTTTATACTAATTGCTCATTGGAATATATTTTACAGTGTGTTCACATACAGTATTTTTGAAGAATTCCCATTTCTGTTCTATTTTCTTCGATGCCAATATTCCCTCCCAATCTAAGTCTTGGAGAGCAGCCCTCATCTTTGGAAAAAATGCTCTCTTAAAGTTAAGAGTTTTTATCTTTACAGTGTGCATTTTGTTTACAGCTAACAATAAATGAAATCATGTTATGGTCACTGCTACCCAAATGTTCTTTTATATGAACATTAGTAGTAAGCTCTGCAAGGTTTCAGATTACCAGGTCCAGCAGAGCATCATTCCTAGTTGGTACCTCTATAAACTGTACCATAAAATTGTCTTGTAATAGGTTATACATGTTTGCCCTTTAACTCTTCAAGCAGTGCCAATACTCCACTTAATATCAAGGTACTTAAAATCCACCATTATTATCACTCTCCTAGTCCTTGTAGCCCTTTGCATCTGTGCAAGGAGCCAAGTCTCCACCTTTACATTAACACTCGGTGGCCTGTACCAAACTCCAATGATTAACTTTGAACTATGCACATCCATATGCAGTTCCACCCATAATGCCTCAGCCTGATCACACTCTCCATCAACTAGGTCCTCTTTCACACTCACTTTGAGATTACTTCTTACATAGAGACAGACTACACCACCTTTTCTTTTTACCCTGTCTCTCCAAAAGAGAGCATAGCCAGAAATAGTCAAGAGCAATACCAATTAAATAATAGTTTTCTTCAAGCGCCAAAGCTTTCAACTCACCTATTTTGCTTGGTCAACTTCTGGCATTGGTGAACAAACACTTTAATTAATTACCACATTTTGCTCTTGTGTTTTGCATATCCTTTTTAGTAGTTGTTGTGTAACATTAGCAGTAACACAAGTAGTAACTAAAGGCAAATGATCTTTTTTATAATTGTGGATAGATTGAAGAGGGATTACTACACCTGTCAGGTTATTGCTGTCTGTGCCCCTGTTAGCCAAAACAGGAAATTAGAGGAAATCCCACCAAAGGGAAGAATCTGGAAGTTCTGAAAGTTCTTTTGGGCGACATGCGTCGTACGATTTTGTTTGTACAGCGTGATTGTCGTGCAAAAAATCCCACTGCAATCGCGGCAGAATCGCCCCATGTTTGCAGGTACCACCTGAATATGCTGATGAGTCACTTCACATTTAACAGTGAATTTTGAAATCGTTGGCAGAACCATGGCGATTCTTCCCACGATATAAAATGCCTATATGTGAACGGAGCTTTAAGGAGATTCACCCTTTCTATTTGTCCTGTTTACCATTATCATCGAAAGTAAAAGAAAAATGCAAAATTTTGGGTTGTCCACAGAACAGAAATAGTGGTGATATCTTCCAATCTGGACACTAGTTCTGGTGACCCTGGTGACAACCAGGGATTCCTTCATTTTGGTGGAATTACCTCTCATTTCATGTTTTGGCTATGGGACAGCAAGTGAAAGGAAGTCTCCTCAATGGGACACATGACAAAAAGAAACCTTACAGGGGTTATAAAGCTCCCTTACTCTATCCCAAATGAAAAAAAAAGTTTTGTCTTTAGTTCTACTTTCTCTCAAAGGTCAGATGAACTTACATTTACTTTCATGAGCATTTGATGCTTGTCCAGTGAATGTCATTGTCATCCAGACCATCCAACACTATTGTCGTGACCTGGAGATTCATTTTGAATTTTTCTTCATGGAGGGTCTAATCCAGCCAGCAATAGATCACTATAGCTGTATCAACTGCTGTAGGTAGAAGCTGGAAAGACCTGTAACAGCTCTGCCTGAGCCTCTTTACTGCCAGGAAGTGCCGTACAGTTGTGACATAACTCTAACGCCTGATATAATAACACTCCGTGGAAGCATAGTGCTTACATTCTCTTGTAGAGAGATCTGAAGCAGCATCATAAGGCCAAGAACAAAAACAAAAACAGCCTTCAGTTCCAGCCTGATCCTTCATCAACATACACAGGAGCACTAAGATAGCCTTTCTCCTTATTTTTATTTTCCTTCCATTTATTCTCACTTGGTCCATTTTTACTAAGGGCAGATGATCCATCTCCTTTTACTTCCTGGAACTCTTCCTGGAACACTTCCTGGAACTTCCTGGAACGCTGCCTAAAATTCTGAGTCTGCCTCCTGGAACATGTGACATGGACTTTCCAGGATGCAGCTATAAGGCCGGGGAGGCATCTCCAGTGGCGTAAATAAAACAGGAAGTGGTAAAAATAATAATTGTATGTAAAAGCAAAACAATTTTTGTTTAACTAATGCATATGAGATGATTTCATACCAACATGTAGAGCTATATGCTGCTGTGATTTTTAACAAAAGGGGGGGGGAGGAGTCCACTTTTTAATTATCCTTATTCAAAGATCCTCAAATATTCCATAAATTCTCTAAAATTAGGTTTCAGTGGTACACCAGCTGTGTGTTTACAGATAGCTGGCAGGTTGCTAATGTTTTGTCGCAATAGAAAAGAGGAAAAGGGCTAGGGCTCATTCTCACTATGGATGAGCTTGGGTTTGGTCCCAGCATGGGTTCAAATAGATCAAAGTTGTCACTTCCGCCCACTGCTTCCCAATCAACCACAGTCAGGGCACTGATGTCACAAGCACCCCCTTGTGCAAGTGCAACTGTGGGGGGGACACTCACAATAACAATGTCATCGATTTAATATGGCCATGTGATCATATTAGGTCAATGATGTCATGAGCATTACCTCCTCTTTGTGTAAAAGCAGCTGTTGGCGGGGAATGCCCTGACCACAACAGATTGAGCAGCAATAAGTGGGAGTGATAGCTTCCTTCCAGGTTTGAACTGAACCTATGTTCAGACCAAACCCAAGCTTAACCTAGTTCACATCAGTAGCAGTGCTAAATTATTGGCTGCTGGTGTGCACTGAGAAAGGAATTCCAACAAATTGCACTACATTTTCTTACTCATGAATTTTGAAGTGTCACATTTCATTAGGTTCTACTGGCAACATCACAGTGCTATGTGGTGGATTGTGTCACATCACATTGCACTGAAAAAAATGAGTGAATGCCAAACTTTTTCCAGCCATACAACCGCAACACAGTGGTGTGAACTGGCATGATAGGTTACAAGACTTTCCCTTGACTTGCATTGGGACCACAGTGTGCAAGGCTGCTCAGGGCAGTCCCAATACACCTGGTGTGTCTGAACCCTTAAAATGCCTTTTTTCTAAACTTTGAAAATTAATTTCTCTACAATGCCTATAGCTGCAGAAGTAAATGAGGGCTTGTTTTAAAGTGTTTTAACTGCATGTATATACTTTAGTGTGCGTAGTCTGGTCACAGGTTTACTTTAGATACACAGTGGAGTTGATTTGCTAAAACTGGAGAGTGCAAAATCCGGAGCAGCTGTTTGTGGTAGCCAATCAGCTTCTAGCTTGTTCAGTTAAGCTTTGACAAAAAAAACTGGAAGCTGATTGGTTTCTGTGTAGAGCTGGACTAGATTTTGCAATCTCCAGTTTTAGTAAATGAACCCCACTGTTTGGCATAAGGTTACTACCCTAGTCACATGTAGAAATAGGTAAAATACACCTGTTTATATCTAATCATACTTTTCTCATACAGGTCATGTTATAAATACATATACAGTATATATTGAAAAAACATGCTGTGATTTAGGTCAGTATTAAAGATGAGCGAATCGAACCAGGCGAAGTGGAATTCGATTCGAATTTCAGGAAAAATTCGATTCGCGTCGAATCCGAATATTAGCCTACTTCGGGTGCGCGAATCGGATTTTTCCCGATCAGCCAGCAAAAGTGTCCCTGCAGAGAGCTCTGCTATTTCTGACAGTTCTCTGACAGTTCCTTCACATGTACAGTGGTTGAAACATTGTATCTATTTGTTTCCATTTAGGATACAGATGTTTTTATTCGGAAACAGATACAATGTTTCAACCGCTGTAAATGTGAAAGTCAGAGAACGGTCAGAAATAGAGGAACTCTGCAGATACACTTTTTGCCGGTTTGGAATTATTCTTATTTTCATCCTACTTCTTCTTCTTCTTCTTCTTCATCCTCATCCTCAGAAGAAGAAGAAGAGGATGAGGATGAAGAAGAAGAAGAAGAAGAAGAAGTAGGATGAAAATAAGAAGAATTCCAAGCCGGCAAAAAGTGTATCTGCAGAGCTCCTCTAAGTGTATCTGCAGAATAGAGGAGCTCTGCAGATACACTTTTTGCCGGCTTGGAATTCTTCTTATTTTCATCCTACTTCTTCTTCTTCTTCCTCTTCATCCTCATCCTCATCCTCTTCTTCTTCTTCTGAGGATGAGGATGAAGAGGAAGAAGAAGAAGAAGTAGGATGAAAATAAGAAGAATTCCAAGCCGGCAAAAAGTGTATCTGCAGAGCTCCTCTATTCTGCAGATACACTTAGAGGAGCTGTGCAGATACACTTTTTGCCGGCTTGGAATTCTTCTTATTTTCATCCTACTTCTTCTTCTTCTTCTTCTTCCTCTTCATCCTCATCCTCATCCTACTTCTTCTTCTTCTTCTTCATCCTCATCCTCATCCTCAGAAGAAGAGGATGAGGATGAGGATGAAGAAGAAGAAGAAGAAGAAGAAGTAGGATGAAAATAAGAAGAATTCCAAGCCGGCAAAAAGTGTATCTGCAGAGCTCCGCTAAGTGTATCTTCAGAGCTCCGCTATTTCTGACAGTTCTGTGACATTCCCTCCATACAGCGGTTGAAACATTGTATCTATTTGTTTCCATTTATGGAAACAAATAGATACAATGTTTCAACCGCTGTATGGAGGGAATGTCACAGAACTGTCAGAAATAGCCTATTTCTGACAGTTCTGTGACATTCACTCCATACAGCGGTTTCAGCTGTGGAAACAAATAGATACAATGTTTCAACCGCTGTATGGAGGGAATGTCACAGAACTGTCAGAAATAGCCTATTTCTGACAGTTCTGTGACATTCCCTCCATACAGCGGTTGAAACATTGTATCTATTTGTTTCCATAAATGGAAACAAATAGATACAATGTTTCAACCGCTGTATGGAGGGAATGTCACAGAACTGTCAGAAATAGCGGAGCTCTGCAGATACACTTAGCGGAGCTCTGCAGATAGATACAGCGGTTGAAACATAGGCTATGTTTCAACCGCTGTATGGAGTGAATGTCAGAGAACTGTCAGAAATAGCCTATTTCTGACAGTTCTGTGACATTCACTCCATACAGCGGTTTCAACCGCTGTATGGAGGGAATGTCACAGAACTGTCAGAAATAGCCTATTTCTGACAGTTCTGGGACACTCACTCCATACAGCGGTTGAAACATTGTATCTATTTGTTTCCATAAATGGATCCATTTATGGAAACAAATAGATACAATGTTTCAACCGCTGTATGGAGTGAATGTCCCAGAACTGTCAGAAATAGTCTATTTCTGACAGTTCTATGACATTCCCTCCATACAGCGGTTGAAACATTGTATCTATTTGTTTCCATTTATGGAAACAAATAGATACAATGTTTCAACCGCTGTATGGAGGGAATGTCACAGAACTGTCAGAAATAGGCTATTTCTGACAGTTCTGTGACATTCCCTCCATACAGCGGTTGAAACCGCTGTATGGAGTGAATGTCACAGAACTGTCAGAAATAGGCTATTTCTGACAGTTCTGTGACATTCCCTCCATACAGCGGTTGAAACTCCTTCTTCTCATCCTTCTCCTTCTCCTTCTTCTCATCCTTCTCCATCTTCTCATCCTTCTCCTTCTTCTCATCCTTCTCCTTCTTCTCATCCTTCTCCTTCTTCTCATCCTTCTTCTCATCCTTCTCCTTCTTCTCATCCTTCTTCTCATCCTTCTCCTTCTTCTCATTCTTCTCCTTCTTCTCATCCTTCTTCTTCTTCTCATCCTTCTTCTTCTCATCCTTCTCCTTCTTCTCATCCTTCTTCTCATCCTTCTCCTTCTTCTCATCCTTCTTCTCATCCTTCTTCTCATCCTTCTCCTTCTTCTCATCCTTCTCCTTCTTCTCATCCTTCTCCTTCTCCTTCTTCTCATCCTTCTCCTTCTTCTCATCCTTCTCCTTCTCCTTCTTCTCATCCTTCTCCTTCTCCTTCTTCTCATCCTTCTCCTTCTCCTTCTTCTCATCCTTCTCCTTCTCCTTCTTCTCATCCTTCTCCTTCTTCTCATCCTTCTCCTTCTTCTCATCCTTCTCCTTCTCCTTAGCGGAGCTCTGCAGATACACTTTTTGCCGGCTTGGAATTCTTCTTATTTTCATCCTACTTCTTCTTCTTCTTCATCATCCTCATCCTCATCCTCAGAAGAAGAGGATGAGGATGAAGAAGAAGAAGAAGAAGAAGAAGTAGGATGAAAATAAGAAGAATTCCAAGCCGGCAAAAAGTGTATCTGCAGAGCTCCGCTAAGTGTATCTGCAGAGCTCCGCTATTTCTGACAGTTCTGTGACATTCCCTCCATACAGCGGTTGAAACATTGTATCTATTTGTTTCCATTTATGGAAACAAATAGATACAATGTTTCAACCGCTGTATGGAGGGAATGTCACAGAACTGTCAGAAATAGCCTATTTCTGACAGTTCTGTGACATTCACTCCATACAGCGGTTTCAGCTGTGGAAACAAATAGATACAATGTTTCAACCGCTGTATGGAGGGAATGTCACAGAACTGTCAGAAATAGCCTATTTCTGACAGTTCTGTGACATTCCCTCCATACAGCGGTTGAAACATTGTATCTATTTGTTTCCATAAATGGAAACAAATAGATACAATGTTTCAACCGCTGTATGGAGGGAATGTCACAGAACTGTCAGAAATAGCGGAGCTCTGCAGATACACTTAGCGGAGCTCTGCAGATAGATACAGCGGTTGAAACATAGGCTATGTTTCAACCGCTGTATGGAGTGAATGTCAGAGAACTGTTAGAAATAGCCTATTTCTGACAGTTCTGTGACATTCACTCCATACAGCGGTTTCAACCGCTGTATGGAGGGAATGTCACAGAACTGTCAGAAATAGCCTATTTCTGACAGTTCTGGGACACTCACTCCATACAGCGGTTGAAACATTGTATCTATTTGTTTCCATAAATGGATCCATTTATGGAAACAAATAGATACAATGTTTCAACCGCTGTATGGAGTGAATGTCCCAGAACTGTCAGAAATAGTCTATTTCTGACAGTTCTATGACATTCCCTCCATACAGCGGTTGAAACATTGTATCTATTTGTTTCCATTTATGGATTATCCTTCTCCTTCTTCTCATCCTTCTCCTTCTTCTCATCCTTCTCCTTCTCCATCTTCTCATCCTTCTCCTTCTCCATCTTCTCATCCTTCTCCTTCTCCTTCTTCTCATCCTTCTCCTTCTCCTTCTTCTCATCCTTCTCCTTCTTCTCATCCTTCTCCTTCTCCTTCTTCTCATCCTTCTCCTTCTCCTTCTTCTCATCCTTCTCCTTCTCCTTGTCCTTCCTCATCTCCAAGGGCATTTAAATTAAAGGTACAGTGTTCTGCACTAATTTAAAGGCTCTCTGAAGCCTAGAAACCCTTTTAATAAGTTAAATTCGTAGCGAATTAATTCGCATCGAATCAAATTTCTTCCTCAAATTCGGCTAATCAGCCGAATCGAATTTTTGAATAATTCGCTCATCTCTAGTCAGTATGTGTAAGCTTTGCATTCAAATAGAACAAGTTGCTGAAATGTAATAACAATTTTTATGTTTCTACTTGTCAGTTTACCGCTGGCATTTCATGGTCTTGTCCAAGTTTAATCAAGTAATAATTTATCCTCAAACACCTTCTTATGTGACCATAGTCCATATGTCTTTGGTTTGTTCCTTATTTTTTTTCTAGTTAAAGAGTGAAAGAATTATAAGATTTGGCTTCTGAATGCAACATCTTCACATACCAAATTATTTCTTGCCATGGTAATGCCTTTCTTGCTTTTCCATACAGGAAGATGCACTTTGCCAAATCAACCAGACATCAGAAGCTCACATTTGGCGTTTAAAGACTGATCTGTCTGCCGTTACCGGAAAGTGAGGTTCAGAGTTTATAGTAAAGAACAACAGCAGATATAGGTATATAAATCTCACAATATAGAAATACAGACTGAGGTATTGTCAGCCTTTCCTCCCTGACGTGTTTGTGTAGTCTGGCTCTGTGGTAACTGTGGAGATGGCAAGATGTTTTAGAATTCCTCACTGTATTCTTGCTTGTGGTTTTATTAGGATATACAATCCCTCCAGGAAAAAAGCTCCAGCAAAACAGATCAGCTTTCCTGTTGTCCACTCAGAAAAATAAAGCAAATTGGCTGTCTGTGGAAGTATCTTCTCACTGTAAAAACAGAAATTACAGTGTTTTATGTAGCGTAGCATTTGTATAAAATCCATGCGTGCATAATTTACCCAACATGAATCTAGATGACATGCTAGATTTCTCTGGGGCATTTGCAGGAGTGCAAGTTAAGCCATGGTTACAGTGGTATAGGTATTGTTACATTTAATAAATCAAGCAAAACATTGATAAAATAGTTTAATATAATTGCACAAAAAAAGGACTATTCTCTTATTGCATCTGGACCAACATATTAAATCACAGCATAAATTTCCTGCAGCACCTAGGCGAGGGTGACTTCAAAATCTCTCCAGCAAGATCCCAAAGAAAGTTGAATACTTCGAATCTCAGGAGGAACCACCCCAGCATTTTTTGTTTTGTTTTTTAATAATGCAGCAATTTAATATGGGGGATGGGTGCCTGATGTAACAACAGAACCTGGCTTTTTAGTGCTTTTAATATACTTAATTTATTTAATATATATATGTGAATTTTTACCTTGTAAAACATTATACAAAAATACACTGTGATGAGCTGAGCAGGGGTTGTTAGCAGGAGGAAAACAGCAGCACACTGATATGCCCTGTGAAGGTCTGTACAGGGGGAGGGTGTCAGCTGGAGGCATTGAGACAGCCTTACACTGATCTTTACAGTGATGGGCTGTGCAGGGGTGTCAGCACAAGTCAGACAAAGGCCGCACTCCCTGCACGCAGTAGGAGTGAGGGGGCAGGGCTTATTGCCACGGCAACGCACCGCCAGGGCAGCCATTGCCTGGCAACCTGGGAGCATCCTGCTCTGGAGATAAAAGACTGGAGCAGGACCCGAGCAAGAGATCTTTTCCCTTTTCTTGTGTTGTGGCCAGACCCTACAGCCAAGCGGACTTAACCCTTCCCTGCCAGAGTCTGCCTTCTGCTGTGTGCCCGGACTTAACCCATTGCATGCCAGTCTGCCTTCTGCTGTGTGCCCGGACTTAACCCTTCCCTGCCAGAGTCTGCCTTCTGCTGTGTGCCCGGACTTAACCCATTGCCTGCCAGAGCTGCCTTTCTACTGTGTGCCAGGACTTAACCCTTGCCTGCCAGAGCTGCCCTTCTGCTGTGTGCTCCCTGGACTTAACCATTGTCTGCCAGAACTGCCATTCTGCTGTGTGCCCCTGGACTTGATCTTTGCCTTTCAGAATTCCTTCTGCTGTGTGCCCCTGGACTTAACCCATGCTATACCTATCATTTGCCCTCCAAATCACTCAATAAAAGCCTTGTGTGCCCCACTGCTCTCCACATGTGTTCTGTCCCACCTGCACCTCCATCACAATTTTGTTTTGTTTAGTTTATTCAAATTTAATTCTAATTTTCCAAATTCAGTCGAATTTAATTCAATTTGACCAAATCGAAAAGTATCAAATCAGCATTTTAATTCAAATTTATTCTATTCGAATTTTGGAAGAAGGAAATATTCTTTCTATTTTATTCCATTCTATTGTTTTTTTATATTCTAATCTTTTGGATTATTTTGTTTTCAATTCTATTCTTTTCTATTTTATTCCTTTATTTTCTATTCTAGTGTTTTATATGTTTTATTCTATTCCTTTATCATCTATTATATTTTATTCTATTCTTTTCTATTCTATTCTGTTTTACTCTAGGTGTAATTTTGTTTTGTTAATTTGGATTTGTTTAAATTTATTACTATTGTAATTTAAAAAAATTTGTTTGTCTGACCCTAAAAATTACAATAACCAGTTCACATTATATTGCAACTTGAAGACACCTCTGTCACAATCATGCACACAGAGAGAGGCGCAGTTCTCCATTTTACCCCAAACCTCTACATTTTGGTATTGCTCTTAAACCCATATGCCATCACCTGGGGGGGGGGGTGTAGTATCGTGCATACAAGAGCTAGGCTCTCAGTGTATTAAGAAGTTTCTGTATCCCCTCATTCCGCCCCCTCCCTCACGAATGCGTTCAGTGTAGCTGTTTAGACAGTCCTCTTGCCAAATAAGGTAGTGAAGATATCAGTTGATTTTGGGTATAAAAAGGAGCTGTTATGCTTTGTGTGTAGTCAGAGCAGTGAGAACCGTCTGAGATATAACATCTAACAGACAGAAAGCAAAGGAGAATCTCGCAGCAACAACGAAACCGAGTGTGAGACCAGAAATCCCTTTTTAGCTCATCAGACTGGAAACTGCTTAACCCCAGGCATTTATTTGGCAAGTACTTATTTACCTAAACTTTTTTCTGTTATCTGTTTGCTCTGCTGTTGTGCTATGTATATATATATATATATATATTGGTTACATCTTCTTTCTGTAAATATTTCTACTGCACCCTTTTGACCTTTTAGTAATAAATCTTACTTTCTAAAAGTATTGAACTGTTTCTATAGCTCCTGGATGTAACTTACGAGTCCCTGCCGCTGAAGAACGCTACTATGAGTATTTAACCCTCTGTATAACCAGTCTGTAGAGATAGCGAGATACTGACGGTTAACCAATCATCCTAGTGTATTGCTGAGTTTCCTCTTTCTATGTATAAAAAAGGAGGTGGTGGCAGTGTGAAGGGTTAATTGTGTAATTACCCTGACCCAGTAACAATCGATCCCAGGCTGCCGGTACATAGATTGTGGTCCAATTAGCTGGAAAATTGTTGTGCAGGGTGCAGCTGGGCATGGCATTGTTACGCACGTGACAGCGCGGTTTTAGTTTGGCTAGTCCTTCGGTCACAAGTTTGGTGAGAAGGGCTGGGGTCTGACGCCGTGCTCGTCACAACCTCCCCACGCATTGAAATAATTCTTTCCTCAATTAGAAGAAGGGAAGATTGATCCTTTTCTACAGATATTAGCAGAATCAGTAGGAAAGACTAGTAGTAGCATTTGTATGTGACAAGAATTTCTTAAAGTTGGAAGTTTTCATGATTCACCCTAAATGGCCTGACACTAACCCAAGTATTTCACTGGACAAACACATCAGGGCCAAGAGATTTCTATTTAGAGTCATCCTTATTGTCATGTTCCACAGTCACCACCTTGAAAAACCATGGGTGGAGGATCTATTGCCTCTCTCCTAAAGGGAAATAATGCCTTTACCTATACAATTAAAACTTCAGCGCAAAAACAACCAACCTCCTGTGTACACTAGTGCTGCTGACACTTACATGTGTTTCCACGTGTTTCCAGTCCTTCATATGTGATATTATCCGTGCATGTATAATAAAACTGGTGCTTCTTTATCCTTGTGTCCACATATATTCTTAGATGTGCTCCTCCACCAGAGACATACAGTTATACTCTTGCCTCCTTCTATGATCCAAATTGCAAATTGTAGGTAAAATTTATTGCTAACTCCACTCTCCTCCTCACTCTGCTGCAGATGATCTTGCCTCCTACTTTATCCCACATATCCTCCGCATATGTAAACAGAAACGCTTGACATAGTGTAGTACTCAAATACTGTATAATTTATTAAAATAACAAAGTGCACTCACATTTAAAAGTGTCCTGCTGGGACACCACAGTAAAACGCCTGTCAAATACTAAATCCAATGCATTCAGGGAAATTCCAAGATGGAGGCTCGTAAACTTCCAATTTTGCGGCTTGACATTATCGGCCCACCCTGGGTTAAATGGAAAAACGCTATTTGACCTATACAATATGGGTCATAGAAGGAGGTAAGAGTATAACTGTATGTCTCTGGTGGAGGAGCACAACTAAGAATATATGTGGACACAAGGATAAAGAAGCACCTGTTTGGCACAAAGTTTTTTTTATATATGTACGGATAATATCACATATGAAGGATTATAAGTTGTGGTCATTATTACATTCACAAGTGTTTAAGTTATATGTTTTTTGATGCACTTAGTAGATTGCGTACAATATATGGAGATATGTGCGGCACTAATATAAGATATCAATTCCTTTACCTGTTCCCATACGTAGGTGCCTATTCACTATCTTAGAATTGATTTGATGCACCACTCTATATTCATCTGCACATGTTTACTAATATATGCCTTTGCACCACAACAACTAAATGGCATGTTCACAAATACCCTGTGATTGTCAGATGCACCTATTTATACTTCTGTGTTTACTTACTTCTGAATTCTGTCGATGGTGGAGTCCAGGTTGGTCTATGGCCAATTTTTCGTCACTGGGATTTCTTCTACCTGTTACCTTTGTAGACTGCTTTGTTTATCCAGTGCTTTTCACTGGTTTGTGTTTTGACTGTAACATTTATGTTTCACTATTTCCAGATTCTGACTCCTGACATGTCCTTGACTGCTGCTACTGGTTCAGTCCCTGTGAAACCTTGGTTATAGTGCGACAGGACAATAAGGCCTAAGTTCATCAGAAGATTCATGAACACATAAATCTCAATAGAAAAAAGGCCACTAAAGGCAAATAATCTATAGCAAGACCGTGACATCTGAACAGTGTCCAAATGCTTGTGTACTCCAGTGTAACGCTACCCCAGCCTGAGCCACTAGTAGTGTTGAGTCTTCTGTTCTCACCTCGCTCTATAGCAGACCTCATCCCCTCTGACACCTTAGGTTATACCACCTTTGGCAGCTTGGATTTGCAAACTTTGCAGCACCTTAAGGTCACCCTGTAATCAACCTCGAGACTATACAGTAGGTAACAGCATATATTACCTCTTGAGAAGTAGGTGTACAGAATATAACAGTGCAGAATGCAGCAACATGCATTTCACTGACAATGTGCACCAATAATAAGATGTGAATGTTCACACATAAAGCATAAACTGTAGCTTCCCCACAAGTGTACAATAACAGACAACAGATGACTAATGTAGCCAGCTAAGATGCCTGAGAGTACCAATGATGGTGGGCTAGGACTAAGCTCTCTCTCTCTGCAAATTGGAACAGAGTGAAATGGTAAAAAATGAATTAATGATATATATATATAGATCTCAGTATGGATCCTCTGCCATCTGCATTGGGGCCTTTGTGTCGTCGGAGTGGTTGGTGAAAACTAGTCCCCCCTGCACACAGTGTGGTGGTAGTGGGCTATAAACTGTAGGTCAAGGTACAGAGCAATGGATTGAACAGATGTAAAGTCAGTGACACTAGCCAAGACTAGCCAGGCAGGAGGAAGAATAACTAAGTGGAATATGAATTGGAATAAATCAGGTGAATGGCCTGCTCATCAGCTCCCTGACTCGAGGTGAAAGCACCGCGGTGGTGGAAGGGCCTCACTGAGGATTGGGGTGTACTGATCTCCCATAGCAACTTGGTGGCTGGCGAAATAGGCTGGTGCAATGCACGAGGTGCACAGAGTCTACGATGACCACTTAGTGGATAGAGTCGGTTAGTAGTCAGGGTGCAGTGTGCCAGCTCCTTCTTCTTCTGGTGTTTGATGGGCAAGAGTAGGTGAAGTTGTGTTGATGGTGAGACCTTCAGACCAACCCTGGAGATTGGACCGCAAATATAAATACAGCTGGGACTCTCTCTCTTCTTCTCCTTACAGTGCGGTAGCGGAACGGTACTCTGTCAGGCGACTGATAGACAGGAGAGGATTAAATCAGGCCAGCAGTGTGGTGAGCAGACCAGCTTTGAGGGCAAAGTGGCAGCTGGGGATGGGGCTGATCCTCCCTTTCTCTCTCTGACAGACAGGAGTGATCCTTTTTCTCCGCGGCTGACAGACCAGGAACACATAGGGTCAGATTGGCTGAGACTGAATGGCAGCTGGGAATGCGGCTGTGTTTATGTCCATTGACAGACAGGAGCGATCCTCTCCTCCTAGATGCTCTGTCTGTGGCTTTTAGCTCTAGCCTTGGTCAGTACAGACTGTTAAAAAGTTCATTCAGAACTCTGATCAGAAAATAAAGTTCTCAGCATTCTCCCTGCTCCCAAGAAGTTCAGAGAGGTCAGTGTGCTCATCACGCCCATGTTGTTAGAAAAAAGGGATCTGCTTAATTTAACTCTCACATTACAGTCATTAACCTTTTTACAAACGTTAATAACAAAAAACCTTGTTACACCAGTTTAAACTAAAAAAGGCAATTATGGCCAAACAGATCTCAGAAAATGCATGTTTAGAACACAAGAATGTGCATGCATATGTAGGTTTTAGGAGGGAAACAGATCCTTCAGAAGTTGGATCATGTCTTTATACTTCACCACTCTCATGTTTATAAACATTTCCAGGTATCTAGTATAAGAAACCTCTATTTTGCTGTTTTAAAAATCATTTCTCATTTATTAATGTGTGACTTCTTTAAAAATGTTGCTAAATATGCTGTGTCTCTTTATTTTCTATTTGCATCTCCCTGAGGAATCTGTTTCCAAGCCTGTTTTTATTTTCGAGACAGGAGAACCAGCCAGAGACTGCTTGTCATTCTGCTCAGCAGGGCATGTTAATTGTCTAATTTCTCTGCTTTAAGCTAAATG